>NW_023425355.1:24451570-25651570 GCF_014108415.1 Molossus molossus | reverse complement strand
GATATTGAAAGTACTGCTGGTGAAAATGTGGTTCATGGATATTGAAATGACTACAAAGGAGTTAGAATATTACATAAAGTTAGTTGACAGAGCATCAGCATGGTTTGAGAAAAGTGGCTGTAATTTTGAAGGAAGTTCTACTGTGGGAAAAATGCTATCAAACAATATTGCATACCATAGAAAATTATTCATAAAAAGGAAGAGTCAATTAATGCAGCAAACTTCATTATTGTCTTATTTTAAGACACTGCCATAGCCATGCCAACTTTCTGCATCCACCACCCTTATTAGTTAGCAGTCCTCAACATTAAAAAATATCCTCCTCCAGCAAAAAGATTATGATTCACTGAAGGCTCAGATAATGGTTAGCATTTTTTAGCAATAAGTATTTTTTAATTAAGGTATGTACATTGTTTTTTAGACATAACGCTATAGCAGACTTAATAGAGTACAGTATTTTGTAACTATAACATTTATATGCACTGGGAAAACAAACAAACAAAAATGTGTGACTTGTTTTATTGCTGTATTCGCTTTATTTTTGTGATCTAGAACCAAATCCACAATATCTCCGATGTCCCTGTAATGGTTACCAGGGGCTCAGGTAAAGGGTAAATAGGGAGTGGCCCATGACACTGGGCATGCACCATTTTAACCAACATTCCACCCCAAGAAATGTATCTGCAGCAGTATAATGAATCTAAAAGACAGATCTGTGCTGAATTTATTGCTCGAATCAGAATCTATTCCAAGGAGCTAGAAGCAGCAAACAGACAGTGAATTGTTTTTTACAATAATAGTGTAATGGGAAGTCCCCACAGGTTTTCCCCAATAAAGCCACCAAATCACTGCATAAACAAAGAACCAGAGTCCAGGTATCTTTCCCACAGAGGGCACCTATTCCAGGTCACAACATGATAATCAAGAATATAGATTACATTTAATCAGGTAAAACTTTTTCAACTTTTCCAACTCCCCTTCCTCTGGACACTAAACTTAGAGTAAACAAAATATCAGATCAAGTTGTGGAAGAGGTAGGGCAGGAAGATTAGATACAGTTTGTTTCATGTTTTCAATTTACAATTTAAGTTTTTGAACCTGATTCAGGATAAGATCTCTCTGTGTAAAAATAGAAGTTAATTTAATTGTGAGGTTTAAGTTTTTTATTCAGATTACATTGGACTTCATAATATATGTAAAACTGTGCTAAATCCTAAAATTTACCAGGTAAACTAGAGGAATCAGAAGACATCGTGCAAGGGCAAAGATCTTGTTAAATGGGTCTGCAAGAGAATAAGAAAAGAAAAAAGTTAAAAATTTTGATGATTTTACTTCACTTCATCTTACAATAAATTATTCTACTACTTTTTAAAATATTTCAAAATTAAATATATGAAATTATTTTTAAAGAAAACTACAATATGCAGTCTATTTAACTATTATTTCCTTTTTTTCAAATTTATATAATTGACTGAGAAAATGATATATCTATGGCAAAGCTCTTCTGTGGATATTATAAACACTTAGAAGTAGGTTTTATTAAATAAATATGACAATAAATAAATGTGTACCAACTATATTTTGAACAAGTGATTTTTACCTTTATTATCTTAAAATGAGTAAATAAAAAGATAATGCTGTTTAAGAGCAAAAATATATGTGGTTCATGGAGAATCAATTATAAAAATTTTATCTGAACTTATTCTAAATGAAATATCAGATTATATACATTTTCAAACTTTTTTTTTATAGAATTCAATTCTATAAGGAGAAAACATACTCATTAAATGCTCTAGTTAATTTACTTATGAAAATCAAGATATGGATAGCATTTTCTCTCAGCAAATAAATGTGAAAATACATATAAAATGTGTTCTCAAAATTAATGCATTGTGATACTATCACCTTTTAAAAAAAATTTTATTTATTAATTTTTGTTTGTTACAGATGTTTCTCATTTTTCCCCCATGACACCTTCATCCTCCCCCCCCCCCCAATCCCCAGCTTTGTTGTTTATGTTCATTGGTCATGCATACATGCATGTAAGTTCTGTGGTTTATTACTTCCCTCACATACCCCAACTTCCTCTGAGGCTTGTCAGCCTGTACCCCACTTCCATGTCTCTGGGTTAATTTTGTTAATCAGTTTGTTCAGTTCATTAGTTTCCAGAAATAAGTGAGATCATGTGATATTTGTCTTTCTCTGCTTGGCTTGTTTTGCTTAGCATAATACTCTCCAGGTCCTTCCATGCAATCTCAAAGGATAAGAGATCTTTCTTTCTTACAGCTGCATAGTATTCCATTGTGTACATTTACCACTGCTTTTTAATCCACTCATCTAATGATGGACACTTGGGTTGTTTCAAGATCTGAGCTATTGTAAATAGTGCTGCTATGAACATGTGGTTACATTTATGTTATATTCTTTCTGATTGGTGTTTCAGGCTTCTTAGGGTATATTCCTAGAAGTGGAATCACTGGGTCAAATGGAAGTTCAATTTTTAATTTTTTGAGGTAGCACCATAGTGTTTTCCATAGTGGCTGCACCAGTCTGCATTCCCACCAGCAGTGTACTAGAGTCCCCTTTTCTCCACACCCTTGCCAACACTTGTTATTTGATGATTTGTTGATGGTGGCCATTCTGACAGGTGTGAGGTGATACCTCATTGTTGTTGTTGTTTTTTTTTTAAACTTTTAAATTTTATTTATTTATTTATTTATTTATTTTTTATCCTCACCCGAGGACATTTTTCCATTTTTTGTTCAGGTAGAGTGGGAGGGAGAGAGAGGAACAGAGAGAAAGAGAGAAACATCGATGTGAAGGGACACATCGAGTGGCTGCCACCTGCACGACCAACCAGGGCCGGGGACAAACTGCAACCGAGGTACGTGCCCTTAGCGGGAACCGAACCCGGGTCTCTCAGGACCACAGGCCGACGCTCTAACCGCTGAGCCAAACCGGCCAGGGCCCTCATTGCTGTTTTAATTTGCATCTCTCTGATGATTAGTGATGTTGAGCAATTCTTCATATGTTTCTTAGCCATTTGCATGTCCTGTTTGGAGAGGTGTCTATTTAGTTCCTCTGCCCATTTTTTGATTTGGTTCTTTGTCTTCCTTTTGTTGAGTTGTATGAGTACTCTGTATATTTTGGAAATTAATCCCTTATCTGATGCATCATTGGCGATTATGCTCTCCCATACAGTGGGATCCCTTCTCATTTTGTTGGTTGTTTCTTTTGCTGTGCAGAAGCTTCTGAGTTTGATGTAGTCCCATCTGTTCATTTTTTTCTTTGTTTCTGTTGTCTTAGGTGATGTATCAGTGAAAATTCTGCTGCGTATGATGTCTGAAATTTTGTTGCCTACATTTTCTTCTAGGATTTTTATGGATTCACAAGTTACATTTAAGTCTTTTATCCATTTTGAGTTTATTTTTATGTATAGTGTAAGCTGAGGTTCTAGCTTCGTTTTTTTGCAGGTAGCTGTTCAATTTTCCCAACAGCATTTATTAAAGAGACTGTCTTAACTCCACTGTATGCTCTTGCCACCTTTGTCAAATATTAATTGAGCGTATTGCCTTGGGTCCATTTCTGGGTTTTCAGTTCTGTTCCACTGGTGTATATGCCTGTTCTTGTGCCAGTACCAGGCTGTTTTGGTTACAGTCGCTTTGTAGTATAACCTGATATCTGGTATTGTGATCCCACCTACTTTGTTCTTCTTTTTCAAGATTGCTGTGGCTATTCGGGCTCTTTTTTGGTTCCATATTAACTTTTGAAGTATTTGTTGTAGTTCTATGAAATATGTCGTTGGTATTTTGATGGGGATTGCATTGAATCTATAGATTGCTTTGGGTAGTATGGACATTTTAATGATGTTAATTCTTCCAATCCATGAACAGGGTATGTGCTTCCACTTTTTTATATCTTCCTCTATTTCTTTTTTCAATGACCTGAAGTTTTCTGCAAATAGGTCCTTTACTTCTTTGGCTAAGTTTATTCCTAGGTATCGTAATTTTTTTGGAGCGATGGAAAATGGGATTGTTTTTTCAGTTTCTCTTTCTGTGAGTTCATCATTGGTGTACAAGAATGCCGTAGATTTCTTGACGTTCATTTTGTATCCTGCTACTTTGCCAAATTCATTTATTAAGTCTAATAGATTTTTGATGGAGTCTTTAGGGTTTTCTATGTACAATAGCATGTCATCTGCAAATAATGACAGTTTCACTTCCTCCTTTCCAATTTGGATCCCTTTTAATTTTTCTTCATGTCTGATTGCTGTGGCTAAGACTTCCATTACAATGTTAAATAAAAGTGGTGAAAGTGGACATCTCTGTCTTGTTCCTGTTCTTAATGGAAATGTTTTTAGTTTCTGTCCATTGAGTACGATGTTGGCTGTAGGTCTTTCATATATGGCCTTTATTATGTCGAGATATGATCCCTCTATTCCTACATTGCTGAGCGTTTTTATCAGAAATGGATGCTGGATTTTGTGGAATGCTTTTTCAGCATCTATTGATATGATCATGTGGTTTTTATTCTTCATTTTGTTTATGTGGTGTATCACGTTTATTGATATACGAAAGTTGTACCAGCCTTGCATCCCTGGAATGAATCCGACTTGGTCATGGTGAATAATTTTTTTGATGTATTTCTGGATCCGATTTGCTAATATTTTGTTCAGGATTTTGGCGTCTAAGTTCATCAGGGATATTGGCCTGTAGTTTTCTTTCTTCGTAGTGTCTTTTTCTGGTTTTGGAATTAGAATTATGCTGGCCTCATAGAACGTGTTTGGAAGTCTTCCTTCTTCTTGAATTTTTTGAAATAGTTTGAGGAGAATGGGTGTTAGTTCTTTTTTGAATGTTCGGAAAAACTCCCCCGTGAAGCCATCTGGGCCTGGGCTTTTGTTTGCTGGGAGAGTCTTGATTACCTCTTCAATTTCCTTAGTTGTTATTGGTCTGTTCTAGTTTTCTATCTCTTCCGGGAATAGTTTTGGGAGACTGTGTGATTGTAGAAATTTGTCCATTTTGCTTAGATTGTTGAATTTGTTGCCATATAGTTGTTCATAGTAGTTGTTAACGATCTTTTGTATTTCTGTGGTGTTGGTTGTTACTTCTCCTCTTTCATTTCTGATTTTGTGTATTTGGGTGCTCTCTTTTTGTTTCTTGGTGAGTCTAGTTAAGGGTCCATCAATCTTGTTTATCTTTTCGAAAAACCAGCTCTTTGTTTCATTGATTCTTTGAATTGTTTTTTTGGTCTCTATGTCATTTATTTCTGCTCTGATCTTTACTATTTCCTTCCTTCTACTTGCTCTGGGGTTTTCTTTTTGTTTGCTTTCTAATTCTTTAAGTTGTGAGGTTAGACAGTCAATTAGAAATTTTTCTTGTTTTTTGAGGTAGGCCTGTAGTGCTATGAACTTCCCTCTCAGAACTGCTTTCGCTGCATCCCATATATTCTGTGTTGTTGTGTGTTCATTTTCATTGGATTCCAGGAAGTTTTTAATTTCTTCCTTGATCTCCTCGGTGACCCATTCATTGTTTAATAACATACTATTTAGCCTCCATGTGTTGAAATGTCTTTGCATGTTCTTGTTGCAATTGATTTCTAGTTTCATGCCATTGTGATCTGAGAAGATGCTTGATATGATTTCAATCTTCTTGAACTTGTAGAGATTTAGTTTGTGTCCTATCATGTGGTCTATCTTTGAGAATGTCCCATGTGCACTTGAGAAGAATGTGTATTCTGTAGCCTTGGGGTGTAATTCTCTGTAGATATCTATTAAATCCATTTGGTCTAGTGCTTCATTTAGAGTCTCTGTTTCCTTGCTAATTTTTTGCCTACAGGATCTATCCAGTGCTGTCAATGGGGTATTGAAGTCCCTTGCTATGATTGTATTGCTGTCGATTTCTTCTTGTAAGTCCTCCAGAAGAATTTTAATATATTTTGGTGCTCCTATATTGGGTGCATATATGTTTATCAAGGTTATATCTTCCTGTTGGATAGATCCTTTCAATATTATATAGTGGCCTTCTTTGTCTCTAGTTATGGTCTTCATTTTGAAATCTGTTTTATCAGATATGAGAATTGCTACCCCAGCTCTTTTTTGCCCTCCATTTGCTTGGAAAATTTTTTTCCATCCCTTCACTTTCAACCTATGTGAGTCTTTTGTTGACAGGTAGGTCTCTTGTAAACAACATATAGATGAGTCATGCTTTCTTATCCAATCAGCTACTCTGTGTCTTTTTATGGGAGCATTCAATCCATTTACGTTTAAGGTGATTATTGATATGTACTTATTTATTGCCATTTTTGTTTAGTGTGGTTCTATTTTTCTTCCCATTTCTACTGCTAATTACAGCAGTCCTTTTAACATTTCTTGCAGTGCTGGTTTGGTGCTAATGTATTCCCTTAGCCTTTTTTTGTCTGGGAAGGTCTTTATTTGACATTCTATTTTGAATGATAGCCTTGCTGGGTAGAGTAGTCTTGGATTCAGATTCTTGTTTTTCATGACTTTGATTACTTCATGCCATTCTCTTCTGGCCTTTAGTGTTTCTTGTGAGACGTCAGCTGAGAGCCTTATGGGGTTCCCTTTGTAGGTAACCTTTTGCTTATCTCTTGCTGCTTTTAGGATTCTCTCTTTGTCTTTAATTTGGGGCATTTTAATTATTATGTGTCTTGGTGTGGGCCTGTTTGGGTTCTTCTTACTTGGGACTCTCTGTGCTTCTTGAACTTGAAAGCCTTCCTCCTTCACCAAATAAGAGAAGTTTTCTGTCACTATTTTTTTGAATATATTCTCTATCCCTTGCTCATTTTCTTCTTCTTCGGGGACTCCTATGATGCGAATATTATTACGTTTCCAGTTGTCCCATAGTTCTCTTAAGCTGTCTTCCTGTTTTTTAATCGTTTTTTCCTTTTGTTTTTCTGATTGGTTGATTTTTTCTACCCTGTCTTCTAATTCACTGATCCGGTCCTCAGCTTCCTCTACTCTGCTTTTTAAACCTTCCAATGTGTTTTTCATTTCTGATATGTCATTTTTTATCTCTTCTTGTTGGTTTTTAATTTCCAATTGGCTTATTTTCAGTGTCTCTATGTCCTTACTCATGCTGTTCAGCTTCCTCAAGATCATGGCTCTGAATTCTAGCTCTGTTAACATGCCTAATTGCTCCACATTGATCTCATCTTCGGTGGAGGTGTCTTGCTCTTTCATTTGGCTTCTGTTTCTGGGTTTCACCATTTTGGCTATCACTGTGGGCTTTGGAGCCTGTCAAGTTCTCCCTGTGGGTGTTGGTGTTCTGCTGTTTGTGGCTCCCTGTCCTGTGTTTAGATGAGCGAGGGAGGACCCACGTTGAACACCACTGTCAAGTCTTACTTTCCTGGTTAAAGTTGCCAGCCCAGGAAAGATACTGTTATCCTCTAGCTTTTTGCCTGGAGGCTAGCAGTCTAGGTTACTTGATGAGTTTTGGGTTGTCAGTTGATTGAAAAACTCCCTCTGGTGCTCAGCCAAGGGGCTTTCAGGAGGGTGGGGCAGATGCTGGTTGTTAGTGAGCCTCAATTAGCACTTCAATGGCCCACAGGGTGGGGTTGGATCTCCGAGGGAGGGGCTGCTGCCTCTCCTCAGAGCCCTGGGAAGGAGCAATGTGGCCACCGTCCTGAGTGGCTGCACTCAGCCAAAGCTCTGAGCGCCCTCCAAACCCCGAGTGTCCCGACACAGTTCCAGTCCAGTCTGCCCTCCCTCTGCTGGAGCCCAAGGTGAGTGGCCGTGGCTGTTTCCGCCTCTGTCCTGGCTCTGTGCTGTGGAGCCGCCTGGGAGTGTAACCCCAGGGCATTGCTCCCAGCTAAGGCTGCTGCCGAGCTGTTGACCGTGAGCTCCCAGCCCCTGTCTTGCGCCTTTGCAAGCCTACCGGGATGGAGTCAGTGTCGCTCGTTGTATGGTCCTCGCAAGCTGCTTTTCTGTTGCTTTCTCCCGTCGATTTGTCTGTGTTATAGTTGTAATTCCAGTTTGGTTCTGGGAGACGGTTTGTGTAGCTCCGTTCACTCCGCCGCCATTTTTCGGTTCCTACAGATGTGTTTTGATCCCTATAACTCATATTGCTCTTCAAGTAGATTGTTCTATTGTACACTTTCTGGAGCTCTTCTAGAGATTCACCCAGGGATGCACATCAGGAGGAAAGAAAAAGAAATAATGTAAGCTAGTGTCACTGTGATCAGCGGAATTCAGGTTATGATCCTTTTCACCTCTTGCACTTTTTTTTTTCCCACTCCAAATCACATTTGGGGGCTATAAATTGCATCCAAAATGATTTTACTGTAAATATTGTCATTCAAATAAACCACGTGATTTTAGATTCCTTAATTAACCAGGCCAGTGTGGCTCAGTTGCTGAGCATTAATCCATGCACCAAGAGGTTACTGGTTTGATTCCCAGTGAGGGCACATGCCAAGGGTGTGGGCCTGATCCCCAGTGTGAAGCATGAAGGAGGCGGCCAATCGATGTTTTCTTTCATTGATGCTTCTATCTTTCCCTCTCCCCCTCCCTTCCTCTCTCTCTAAAACCAATAAAGAAAAAACATTTTTTTAGAGTCCTTAATTGTTCCAGCACTACTCAGTCCAGCCACAGAGGTTCAAATTATGAAATAAATGACTTGAATTCTACCCCTGCATTTGTCACTGAGTCGTGGAGAGACAATCTTCTATGTCTCTGTGCATCTACCTTTTAGCTCACAAAATAGAGAAACATTGTTTTTCACCCATTTCTTTATAAATATATAAGAAGAATTAACAAGTTTGGAAGCCAGATGTTAGCCATTGACATATGTTTTCACAAATAATTTTTTTATTAGCTTGATCTTGTATTCTTCTAAAACCTTCCCTAGAGGCCCAAATTGTCCCATGAGTATCCTCTTAATAGTTTCTTCATCTAGCAGACTCTGGATCAATTTTTGTGCTTTGTAATTAATGAATAACTTGCATTAGGCATCAATGATAGTCATTCTCGGAAAGAAACAAACCTGAAGGAAGTTTTTTTGGGGGTTTATGCAGTGATGTGTGAAAAGAATGGAATCTAGAAGCAAAGTTATACACCTGATTACTAATCACAGGAATCTGGAGAGCCATACACTTTTTCACATGGTGATATAACAGTCTACCAAACCATTTATACAAGAAAAATTCAATTTAGCATTTTAAATGAGTGTGGACTGAATGGCAATTACTCTTTATTCATGTTCCTGCTTTATCTAAATTCCAGGCTGGAAGAGCTAGAATATGTTTGTGATAGTGTGAATTCTTTGCTCCATGTCCTTTAGAATATATCATTTCACATTGTAAAACTGAAAGAAATGAAATTAAAATAATTTTATACTGTATGTTTTTATTATTTAATATTTCTACCTCTGGCACAAAAATTGATTTAAACGTTGCCATTTGAAGACTATGAACCAAACTTAGTTGTACAGTAATCACAAGTGACGTTTGGGGGAAGAATTTGTCACTATAAAGCATTCGACCTTCCTTTCAATTTAATTGGGTACCATAACATATTTAATGGTTATCTGAAAATTGAGTGTTAAACAGAAAGATGTGTATATCTTCCTTTTAGCTTTCAGACCATTTAGTGTTGGGCTCCTGTTAACTTACAAAGTGGTGAAAGGGACTGTATTTTGATATCTTGGGATCTCTTTGGCTCCTGTAGTTTAAGCCTAGCTTACCCTCCAGGTGAGTAGAGTTTATTTTTCTCTAAGAACACACATTCTGGAAGATCAGGGTTCAAAGGCATTATTTCTTTTTTGGTTCTTGGCAGAGAAGTGCAAATATTATATATATTACTTATATAGATAGACAGATAGAAATATATTTAAGATATCCATTGCAACCACTCAAATATAAAAGCTTCTTACATTCCTATCCAAAGGGAGTTTAAACATGAGTGCTTTAAAGAACAGCATAGCAGTATCCACAAATCACTTCTTATAACACATCTTGCCGTAAACCTCTGTGTATGGAAAATTATTTCCTTAGCTAACATTTTAGATAAGTTATATACTCTTCCTACAAGATATATTTATTTCAAGTTTTAGTGATTTGATAACAGACATCTAGTAGAAAGTAACTATCTGAATGCAAAAACACAAAATAATTCTAATTGGCGAGCATTTTTTCAATATGAGATTTAATCATGAATTTACTGAATGTTACTAAATAGTATAGTCACATTGGGTTGATTATATTAACTAAGTTGAATGGGTTGTTGAAGTATTTAATAGCCATAGAGATTGTTGTGGGTTTTCAAAATCAGATTCCCTACAAAAAATATAAATAAATAAACAAACAAACAAACATTTAAGAATACTATACATTCTATCCAAGGTCTTCCTTTCTCCTTCTTTTCTTCATGCATTAGATTTAAATAAAATCCCAAGAATATATATACTAATGAACTATTGAAAATAATGTTATGTTACAATACATTCTTTCTTTTTTATGCACAACATGTGTTCTACACTATGATTAAAGTGCAACCTATGTAAGTGTGCTACAGAGCAGTGTCTTACCCTGCAAATAGGTGTGTGCAAAATTTATTCTTTGTGGTCAGATTCGATAAATTTCTAAGGAAGATACTGAGTACTTCTCCAACCTTAATGTTAGATGCTGAGCTATTATAAACCCATAAAATATTCATAAAGATTAATTGTGGGAAATAAAAAGAATAATATTAGAAACCTAATTTTGTTTGAGAGCTCATATGAAATCTCTTATGAATATGTATTATATAAACTGACACTTGTTAAAATAAGTAAGATTTAATTAACCAAAAAGTAAAGGAAAATGTACTGTAGGCAGATGGAGTAAATGAAGATATAAACATGGAAAAGTGTTCAATATACTCTAGAAATTAAAAAATTGTTATAATTACTGGAGCACAGAGAATGAATATGAG
The DNA here is from genome assembly GCF_014108415.1 of Molossus molossus. NCBI lineage: Eukaryota > Metazoa > Chordata > Mammalia > Chiroptera > Molossidae > Molossus > Molossus molossus. The sequence goes on along the minus strand of NW_023425355.1, from coordinate 25,640,643 downwards.
TAGTAGTTATGAATAAGTTCAGAGAAGTAGATAGGGGCCAGATCCTGAAAGACCTTGAGGTAATATTAAAGATTTAATACTTTATTTCTAGATGCAATGGAAAACAATGAACAGGTATCAAGTAGAAATTTGGCATTCAATACATACTTTTTTCTGACTACAGTAGTAGGGCACAAGAAAGAGATTAGGAAGAATATTAGGAGTCCATTGCAGTCTTCCAGGCTAAAGACTCTGTTATTTGGATAACCATTTTCAGAGAGAATGTAGGCAAAAGTCAAGTAATTCAAGAAATTCTGTGAATATAGACATCAGGATTTGGTGATAGTAGAGATAAGAATGGGGAGCAAGTGAAAACAAACCTCCAGTGGACAGCAGAGAAAATGGCAAATTAAAGACCCCTACAAATCCTCTCCTCTATAAAGGCAATGAAAATACTGGCAAAATTTATTAGAGTCAACTTTTTTTAGAACTCAAAATATTAGCCAAAGACTTCCAACAATTCATAAAATATTTGTTCAAGAAAACTGGCTTAATCCTGTTTTAAAAAATGTAATTTGTGGCTTTTTAACTTTTCTTATTTTTATTTCCCCAAACCAGTTTCATAGGAGCCTTGAAAATCAGCCCAGGATTGGATATATGATAAAGAGAACAGAATAAAGAATATATAAACAGTTTACATATATATGACCCATTTATGTTTGACAAAGACTTCAAGAAAAACTAATATGAAAAGGATATTTTCAAGAAGTAAAAGCAAAATTTACATGTTCATATTTTAAAAATAATTTGACTCTTATACCAAATACAAAAATTAGCTCAAAATAAATCATAGACAGAAATATAAAAGCTAAGAATATCAGATTTCTAGGGAAATAAAACAGAGAATAAATTTTTGGTAAATAGGTCAAGAAAAAGTTGTTAAATTAAACACAAAAATCCCAAAATTATGAAAAAAATTATAAATTAGACTTTATCAAGTTTTAGGGTTTTTACTTTTCAAAAGACACTGCTAAAAAAATGCCAAGACAAGCCACAGACTATGAAAAAGATTCAGAAAACACATATCATACAAAGGACTTTTACTTAGAAGTCAAGTAGTTGGCTATATCAATTCATAGAAAAGAGATTTAGGTTAGAGATATAATGTGGGCATTACCAGTACATAAGTGCTTCTTGAAATCATAAGACTATACAAAACTACATTGAATAAGAATGTAGACCCAAAGAGAAGAGGGCTCAAGATAGAACCTTCAAGTACTTCAGCGTTTGAAAGTTATGTGGAGAACTTACAATGAGTTACATACACCTCAGTGAGTGAACTAGAGACATGATCTATACAGGCAGTTGAAGAAAATGTATGCCGGTCTCTGCCTTAGCTCTATGTAAAAATAGAAATTAATTAATTAATTAATAAGAAAGGAAAATATATTTTGACAATTCTTAACCAAATGTACTAGGTTGGATAGTATCTCCCCCATCCCAAATTTATTTCCTTTCAAGAACCTCAGAATGTGACCTTATGTGGAAATAGGGTCATTGCAGAAGCAATTAGTTAAGATGTCATATTAAAATAGAGTGATCCCTAAATCCACTATGACTAGTGTTCTTATAAGAAGAGAAGAGACATAGATATGTGACAATAGAGGCAGAGATTGGGTGAGATATCTACAAGCCAAAAAAACACACAAAAAAATTATTGACAACTACCAAAAGTTAAGAAGAGTCAAAAAAGAAGTCTACCCTAGAGACTTCAAAGAAACATAGCTCTGGGGATACTTTTATTTCAGACTTCAAGGCTCCAGAATTATGAGACAATAAATATCTGTTGTTTTAAACTACCTAGTCTGTGGTATTTTATTATAACAACCCTAGAAAACTAATACATCAATCTGCTCCAAACAGGAAAATTTCAGACTGGATTTCTTAATCCAATAGGCCCCTTTCCCATAAACATAGAGAGACTAAAATTTTAGTGCTCAAATGGTAACACAGAGAAGTAAATGATAACTTTTTTGAAAGAAGGCACCTTAAAAAAAGGCTTTAATTATTTAACACAGACAAAATTTCAAGGAACTTTAACTTAATATTAAACGCACATAAATACATGACCATGGTATTACAAATATATGCATCGATGAGCTACTAAACTACAAGATTGGCCAATAGATTTTTAATAAAACAAAGTATGAGTTCATTGATAAGGCTTCTGATTCCACATTGTGACTAAACATTAAGAACTTCTATTTGTAAAGTTTTGGTCTAGTATTCTAGAAAAATATCCATGCTCTGGAAAGTCTATTAACATTCTGCTTCCCAGCTATATATCTGAGTAAGCAAATTTTCTTCATATACTTTAACCACCATAATAATATGCAGTGGACTGAATGTAGAAGCAGATATTACTGTACAATCTCTTCAATAAGACAAGTTAAAAATATTTGCAAAAATAAAAACAATGCTATGCTATGTTGTTTATTATATTTTGTAATATACAGTAGTAAAATGTTATTTAATTTAATATATAATGGATTTATTATTATTATATTTAAATTATAAAATATTTTTTAAATGTTATCAGGCTTAAGTTCAAGTATAGTAAACATCAATAGATATAATTCAAGTCAAAAGATGATTTTGAAGTCTTCAATAATTTTATGAGTATAAAGATATCCTGAAACCCTTAAGAACCACTGATTTAAACAATACTTAAAGGGAAGTATACTTGGGTTGGGTGGTGAGTACCTATGAACATATGTCATTATTACTTCTTTCAAATGTATTGGAAATAATTAGAGATTCACAGAGAGTTGTAGAGATAGTATAGAGAGGTCTCATATGCCCTTCACCCAATAGTTATACCTTATGAAACAGAAAATAGGCATAAGTAAATTCATGTAATCAACACTGCAATTAAGATATAGACTATTCCATCACATAAAATTTTCACTGATAGTATGTCTTATTGTGGCTATTCTAACTAACTTCTAATTGTTGAATTTATTTTATTGCTACCTTATACATTAGTTTGGAAAATAATAGATTTAGAAACTTGAATATTATAAAAAGTTTAATTATTCTTTTACAATATCTTAAAAATGGAAGAAATTGAGTTATATGTCAAAACATAGGTTTTCTAAGATTTAATAAAATGACACTGCATTGAGATTTGGCCTTATGTACATCATGGATCAATGTTTTGGAATAAAATGATAGGCTGAACATGTCATACCTTGATTTTTCTCAAATGACAGGGAAGAATCAAAGCCAAGCCAGATTTCACGCATAGAAGTTACCTGTGGTCCAGTTTAACTTGTTGCATTTTAGATTCAAAATGTGTGTCTGAAATCATGTATGCCATATTCAATCTCCCTTTCAAAGAAAGGTTATAACTGCCTTTTCTCCCTTTCCAAGTGTGCCTTCCATAAAACCATTTACAGGTGAAAACAGTCTCAGACAGCCTCTAATAAATTACTTTCTGTGTCAGGAAACACTTTTTGAGGATGCCCATGTTATTTGGCAAATTGTTCTTGCTGTTTTTCCTGATATTAATTTAATAATCTGTTACCCTAATGTTTTCACTCTTTGGATATAGTTCTCCCTTCTAGACTCAGAGTAAGTAATCCCTTTTCTTTTCTTTTTTTTTTTTTTGTTTTATTTTATTATTATTATTTTTTAATTAATTAATTTTTTACAGATGTTTTGTTTCTTTTGTTTCTTTTTTTTTATCATCACCCGAGGACATTTTTACATTTTTTTGTTCAGATAGAGTGGGAGGGAGAGAGAGGAAGAGAGAGAGAGAGAAACATTGACATGAAAGGGACACATAGAGTGGCTGCCACCCACACAACCAACCAGAGCCGGGGACAAACTGCAACTGAGGTACACACTCTTAGCGGGAACCAAACCCAGGTCTATCTGGACCGCAGGTTGATGCACTAACTGCTGAGCCAAACTGGCCAGGGCTTGTTTCTTATTTTTCTTAATTTTTCTTAATTTATTTTTGTTACAGGTGTTCCCCCCCCCCCAGACACCATCCTTCCCATCCTGCCCCCCACCACCCTGCATTGTTGTCTATGTCCATTGGTTATGCATACATGCATATAAGTTCTTTGGTTCATCTTCTCCATCCCCCACCCCCCACCCTGAGGTTTGTCAGTCTGAACCATAATACTTTCTATGTCTCTGGGTCTATTTTGTTCATCAGCCTACCTTGTTCATTATATTCCACAAATAAGTGAGATCATGTGTTATTTCTCTTTCTCTGATTGGCTTATTTCGCTTAGCATAATACTCTTGAGGTCCCTCCATGTTGTGTCAAACGATAAGAGATCTTTTTTCTTATAGCTGCATAGTATTCCATTGTATATATGTACCACAGCTTTTTTATCCACTCATCGATTGATAGACACTTGGGCTGTTTTCAGACCATAGCAATTGTAAATAGTGCTGGTATGAACATAAGGATACATATACTGTTTCTGATTTGTGTTTCAGGCTTCTTAGGATATATTCCTAAAAGTGGGATCACTGGGTCAAATGGCAACTCAATTTTTAATTTTTTTGAGGAAACACCATACTGGCTGCACCAGTCTGCGTTCCCACCAGCAGCGTGTTAGAGTACCCTTTTCTCCACACCCTCACCAGCACAGTTTGATGATTTGTTGATAGCAGCAATTCTGACAGGTGTGAGGTGATACTTCATAGTTGTTTTATTCAGCATCTCTCTCATGTTTAGTGACCTTGAGCACTTCTTCATATGTCTCTTGGCCATTTGCATGTCCTTTTTGGAGAGGTGTCTATTTAGGTCCTAATCCCTTTTCTTATCATTCAAATACTTTTGCTATGTTTTAAATCCTATCTCTTTAAGACTTCTCTTATTTAGGCTAAACATTTCTTGTATCAACTATCATCATGTAAACTGGCTATCAGTCCTCCTAGCCTTTTTAGTAGGATTTCTTTGGAAAAAGGCCAGTTTGTCAAAGAAGCTTTTAAATGGTAGCATCCACAAAAAAGTACTGTATTTTAGGTATGGTCTATTTTACACAGAATATCTCAAATGAAGTATAATTTGGCACATAAAAAGATACAGATAAATAAATAAATCTAATTTCAGACTCCATTACAACAACAGCAACCAAAAAAGTCTTAGTGGCACAGAAAGAAATAATTATAACCAGGGACATTTCTCTTTATAAAACAAAGAGCTGAATTCTTGCAGGAGTATTACATTCATGCTTGGAGTTCTATCGTGCCATTATCTAATTGGTTCTTCTTGGTGCAAAATACAAAAAGAAAATATATTTTCTTTCTGCAAACCAAATTTACTTTCACTTTATCACTTCTCTGTCTACATTGTTGCATTGTTAACAAGATAATAGGCCCAAAGCAGAGTCACTTATGCTACTCACTATATCATCAACCTAAGATTTAATTGCAGTTTCAGCTCTCCCAGAAATAGAATCTTAAAGCAGTCAATCAAGAATTGCCTGATCAGCAATAGTTAAGTAATCTGCCAGACAGATCCCTGCCATTCTCTAAAGGAAAATAACTTTGCAATAACCAACCCTTTTTTTTTTTTTTTTTTTTGTCAAATGCAACTTTCTTGTTTTTGTTCCCTTCTGCCTATAAAAGTCTTTAACTTTGTAGAGCTCTTCAGATCTCATTTAGATCTGATATATTGGCTGCTGTCCAATTTCAATCAATTTTAATTCAAATAAACTCAAAATGTTTAATTGCTTCAGTTTTTCTTAACAGCATAAACCTCTAGAAGTCCTCAACATATTTGCTTTATTTCCATCCACTTAGAGCTCACCTGAGTCATGTTTTGGCACTGAGAAGATATTGTTTTGGTGACTTGATTTAGAAGAAATAGTGGAAGCTCTTGCAAGTTTTACAAATCTGACAAGATGTATTGGTCACTCCTGAGCATCACAACAAAAATCACAACTGTGGCTCTATTCTAATCAACATACCAAACAATCAGAGTGGCACCCAGCTATAAATTAAAAGCATTATTTTATGAAAAACTTAATTCCATGTCCTGGAATTCTATGGTTAGAAGAAATCTGGAGAGATCATCTAGTTTATTCCTATAGCCTGAATTCATATTGATGATCTGTAACTATGCCAGGGAAGATTTATTCTATTATCTCTTTACAGTTTTCAAGAAAATCAGCCTGAAGAACCTTCAGCTTTAATTTAAGACAATTCCCAGTCAGCCCTCTGTGGAGAATAAAAATTGCTAATGCTGAGAGAGAGAGAGAGAGAGAGATTCTGGACAAATTGTGGTGCTGGAAGTAGCATAGATTTTGTATCATCCTGAGTCCCACAGACAAATTCCTAAATTGTTAATAAGAGAGGATTTAGCAAATATTGTCCCCAGAGAAACAGTAGTTAAACCTAATAATAAGGTATTTGGGTTTGCGTTTTGAATGTTTTGGCAACTTTTTACTTTATATGTCCAGGGTTATGTCAAAAGGATCAGGAAATCAACATTTTTCTAATAATTCATTTTGTTATATTTTATTAATATAGTTATGCATAATAGAATGCAAAAACAAAACAAACCTGTTTTTCCTCACAGATTTGAAAAGCACTACTTTAGAGGTTCAGCTTTCTTGGTATTTATTTCTCTTTTGTCGGGCTTGGGAAACCTAAAAAAGATTATCATTTTTCCCCAGATGGAGGCAAATATCTGTCTTCATGCCCTTATCTTTTTGGAATCTAACCATAACCACCATACAAGGAAAAATAACAGGCATTCCTTGTCAATAACTTTGTAAAAAGAGCACTTTTTAAAAGTTATTTTTATTTTGCATGACTTTAAGCAGTGCCATGTCTGAAAGGGAGAAGAAAGCTCAAAATATGCCGTGATTAATTTTATGCACCTTTAATTCCATGGCTCTTTAAACTGTTCTGAATATGCATTTCAGAGATATTTATATGAAGGAATAGGAGACCAAAAAGGCACTTTACGATAACATTAGCCTAATGCCTCCAGCCGTTTAATGAATATCTTTCTGATCTACAAAAAAAATATTTTATTGTAAAAACATTGCAATATGCACATTAACTAAAGAAAAGTTAATATCATAACAACCTACCACTCAATGATAGTCATGTTAATATTTTTTTGTGTATGTACTTCCAGTCCCAATTATATTATATTTTAAAATTAATTCTTATTCCCAATAGATTGCTTTATTTTCATAATTTACATAGTGTACAGTATCAGTTTTCACCAATTGAATTTCCTTATTCAAAAGCCTATTAATACCAACTGACCATGTGGCCTAATAGATAAGGTGTCTGATTCTGGATCAGAAGATTGAGAGTTCAAGTCCTTTAATGGTTGCTTACTTCCTGCTGGGCAAAGCCTTATTAAGAAATGTCAAGATTGCCAGACCAGTGTTGCTCAGTTGTTGAGCATCAACCCATGTACCAAGAGGTCACCAGTTCGATTCCTGGTCAGGGCACATGCCCATGTTGTGGGCCAAGTCACCAGTGGGCGGCATGCAGGAGGCAGCCAATCGATGTTCTCTCTCATCGATGTTTCCATCTCTCTGTCCCTCTTTCTTCCTCTCTCTCTAAAATCAATAAACAGAAAAAAATTTAAAATAAGAAAGGTCAACTTTAATGAAGATATTATAGAAGAGCCAGACTAGGGATTTTATATCACATCTCGGCATCTCATTTCCCTTTCTCACTCCTCCTCCAAAAAAAACATACATAGAACTAACAATTTTATTTATTTTTTCATACATTTCTGTTCCTAAAATCTCTTCTTGGTCAAGCTCACAAAGGTATACATAATTTTTATTCCTGCAATTTCTTACTAGCTACTTTTTTTCCCCTTCATGATTTTTCCAACATAATTTCACCTGCTGTACCCATGTCCTTTGCAGGATAATTTAGTTCTGTCTCACCTGCTACCCCGGCATCTATAATCATTCCCATTAAATTGCTCAGCAAAGCAAAAAATTCTCTAGTAAACAGGACTCACCATTTTCTTAGAGGCAATAATGTATAGAAATAATGTTTCTTAATTTTACATTATTTTTTCACTTATAACCTTAGTATTTCTACAGTTTCTTATATATTTTTTATTACATAAGCCTTAATTCCTAAATGTATTCCACCCTATTAATTGTTATGATTAATTTAACCAAATCCTAATACTGGAGCATTTAAGTAGTTCGCAAATTGTCTTATAAAATATGTTACACTGAACATACTTTAGAAAAATCTTTGCAACATCTCTTATTATTTGCTTAATTGAATTTCTAGGTTAAAAGATCATTTAAGGTTTTTCTTATTGCTTTCCAGAAACGTTCTTGTAATTTTTACTTCACCAATAGCGGTGGATGTTGTTGTAGTTATTTTTCTGTAAACTTGCCAAAACTAGATAGTATCATTTAAAAAGAATTTGCCAAGCCCTGGCTCAGTTGGTTGGGACATCCCATTCCATGCACCAAAAGGTTGGGGTTTCAATTCCCAGTCATAGCACATACCTAGTTTGCGGCTTTGATCCCTAGTAGGGGTGTGTGCAGCCCGGCCAAGGCAACTGATCAATGTTTTTTTCTCCTTCTTCTTTCTCTCTGTCAATGAGCGTGTCCTTGGGTGATGATAAAAATAATAATAATAGTAATATTTGCCAATTTTATAGGTAAAAAAATCTTGCCTTATTATTTTCATTTTCTTTTGTATGATTAAGAGTAAGGTTAAATTTTTCCATCTACCTGTTTAAGAAATATTAATGGAGTGCCTTGTTGTAGCAGTCTTGCTCTTGTCACTGTGGACCTAGAAATGGCCATGACAGTATCCTTGTCCCATGCTTTACCCACTAGTTTTATTTCCTTTTTTAAAAAAATTGTCTGTTCCCATTATTTTGTCTTTGGGGTTTTTTTGTATTTTTCTTATTGATTTTTAAGATTTCAGTTTATCCCTGGCCGGTTTGGCTTAGCAGTTGGAGCATCGGCCTACAGACCAGAGAGTTCCGGGTTTGGTTCCCGCTAGGGGGGAGTACCAAAAAAAGAAAAAAAAAAAAAAAGAGTTCAGTTTATATTAAACATATCATTGCATTATATGCAATATAATTTGCAAATGTTTTCCTTACTTTGTAGTTTGCTGTTACTTAAGGCAGAATGCTTTGTTGTATAATTAGTGATTATTTTAATATTTATATAATCAAATTTATTGATCTTCTGTATTTGCTTTAGCACTTAGCAGAAAATACAAAATATATATACATGTATATTTATATTCTATGTTAAAAGATAAGTTGCTCATTTCCTCTCTCATTTTTTTTTATTATTATTATTTTATCTACTCCAGGGTCCAATTTTTACATTTAAACCTTTTATTAATTTGCAATTTTTGAAATATTGCTTTATAGTGTGAATTAAATCTCAAATTTACTCTCAGATTTACTCATTATTTTCCATTTCTGTGGTCACCACCCAGATTTGAATTCTATTCACATCTTGGGAATTACTGTACCAGTCTCTTGTGAACTAGAAAATAACATTGAAAAATTATCTCAGAAATTAAATCATATGACAAAGATATGCACTATGAGAAGAAGATGAGACTTAGGAGTTTAATCTAAGAGATCCAATAGAAAATAATGTCACGAATAATATATAAGTCTATATCCCAAAGCCACAGTGTGATTAAAATTGTCCAGTTAAAAGAGCCTGAAGCATACCATTTAGAACAAGTCAAAAAATACCTATTTCAGAATTTCCTCATAAAGTTTCATAACACAAAAATAAAAATAATATCCTAAAAGTTTCCATAGTTTAAAATAAGTCAAGGATCCCCGGCCAGTGTGGCTCAGTTGGTTGGAATGTCGTCCTTTACACAAAAATGTCCTGGGTTCAATCCCCGGACAGGGAGCATTTGGGAGACAACCCATCTCTCTCTCTCTCTCTCTCTCTCTCTCTCTCAAGCATCAATAAAAATAAAATATAATATATCAAAAAAAGGTAAACTTCAAAAGAATAGGTATCAGATTGCAGATTTCTCCTTCTGAAAGAAAGTGCTTCTATTATAAAATCTATATAAGAAATTAAACTATCAAATAAGTATTATGATAGCATTACTGTCCTTATTTAGTAAAATAAAAGTAAGAAATACAGTTTAAAATTATTGTAACAAGATATGGAAAAGTATGAATTGCTGATAACAATCAGGGTCTAGAAACGAAGTGATATAAATAGCAATAAAAACAACAGTGGACATTTTACCTGGAAAAGAGAAGATACAGGGAGAACAAAATACCAGCTCAAAATGTTGGAAACACGGCTATAGGATGATGTGATTTTTCTTATTCATTCATGGCTATTTCCTACAGCCAACAATGTTATTCTTATTTCTGAATTCCAGTTCTCACTCACCTAGTATTTTCTGCTAAGGGAGTAGTACCAAAATGTTTCAACTCTTTTTTTTTTCCTTTCTGCTCAATCCTTCTACCACCTCCCATACCCCCACCCCCTCCAGAGCTGTCTGCCTGCTCTCTATGAGTCTGTATCTATTTTAGTTCTTAATTCAGTTTGTTTATTAAATAATGAAAATGAGGGAAATCATATGGTACTTGTCTTTCTCTGAGTGGCTTATTTCACTTAGCATAATGCCCTCCAGGTCCATCCATGATGTTCCAAACGGTAATTTTTTTTTTTCCTTTTTACAGCAGAGTTGTATTCCATTGTGTAAATGTACCACAGCTTTAATTATCCACTCCTCTACTAATTGACACTTGGGCTGCTCCCAAACCTTGGCTATTGTAAATAATGCTATAATTTACATACAGGTGCATATATTCTTTGGAATTAGTGTTTCAAGTTTCTTTGGATAAATTTCTAGAATTGGAATTGCTGGGTCATAATGCAGTTTCATTTTTAATTTTGTGAAATAACTCCATATTGCTTTCCACGTGACTATACCAATGTACATTCTTACCTACAGTACACAAGGGTTCCATTTTCTCCACTTCCTCACCAGAACTTGTTGATTTATTGATGATATCCATTCTGGTAGGTGTGAGGTGATATCCCACTGGTTTTAATTTGCATTTCTTTGATGTTTAGTTATTTGAGCATCTTTTCATATATCTGTTGTCCATCTGTATGTCCTCTTTGGAGAAATGTCTATTCAGGTCTTTTGCTCATTTTTAATTGGATTTTTGTTTTTAGTGTTGAGTTTTATAAGTTATTTATAAATTTTGGGTATTAACCCCTTATCAGATGTATCAGTGAATATGTTCTCCCATCCCATGGGTTGTCTTTTCATTTTTTTGATCGTTTATTTTGCTGTGCAAAAAACATTTTAGTTTCATGTAGTCCCATTTGTTTATTTTTCCTTTTGTTTCCCTTTCCCACGGACATATATCATAAAAAATATTGCTATGAGAAATGTCCAAGATTTTACTGCCTATGTTTTCTTCTAGGATTTTTTTAAAATCCTCACCTGGGTATATTCTTCTATTTATCTTCAGATAGCGAAAGAGGGAGAAAGGGAGAGAGAAAGAAACATCGATGTGACAGGGATACACTGACTGCTTGCCTCTCGCATGACCCCAACCAGGGCCGGAGACAAGCTGCAACCAAGGTGCTATTGGCCGGAATCAAACCTGAGACTCATTGGTCCGTGGGCTGATGCTCTGCCGCTAAACCTAACTGGTCAGGGCTCTTCTAGGATTTTTACAAAATGTTTTGAAAATATTTCCTGATTATTTTCTAATTTTCTATTGTTATATCTTCTGTTTAAAATTTCTGGAATGTATGCTATTTATCTTCTCTCCAATATATCTTATAAAAAGTTTCCTTCATTTTTTTATGCTGACCCATATTATAGGAATTGTAAAATATGGAATGCAATTTATTTTTCTAAATGTTTATTTTTTCTTTATTGATTTGACAGAGAGAGAGCGAGAAACATTGATGAGAGAGAACATCGATTGGCCACCTCCTGCATGGCCCCCACTGGGCCACAGCCTGGGAATGTGCCCTGACTGGGAATCAAACTGGTGACCTCTTGGTGCATGGGTCAATGCTCATCCACTGAGCCACACCAACTGGGCAGATTCCAATTCATTTTGAGGCTAGTTATTTAACCTCAAATCTCAGCTTCTCAGAGACTATAAATATAACAGTTTTCTCAGGACCTAGTTCACCATAAATACTCAATAAATTATTATTTTATTTGGCCAAAACACAATTTCTTTTTTTCTCCCCTTCTCTCATTTCATCAAAAAAGTCAGTTTACAGTTAGCAATAATATGATTAGATTGTTGTAATTTTGTTGTTTTCTTACATCATAATTCTAGTGTTGAACTCTGATTTTCAAATTCTAGTGTGCATCAGATATTAAAAGGTAAAGACCCAAACTCTATCTCTCAAGGCATTGATGGAAAATATCTAGCATAGGCCTACTTTTAAGCATTTTAAATAAGTAACCAGAATCATGTACTACATTTTTGGGGGAATTTACATCCTCATAGATGTACAAATGCCTAATAATAATCTCTGTAGCCACCGGACTGGAAAGTAATCACCAGTCTCCACTCCTGCACTTCTAGTGATTCTAGATAACTCCTCTCAGAAGACAGACCTGTAATCGTTTTCAATTCTTATTTTCATGCAATCTTATATTTGTAATGTCCATTAGTGCTAGGGTGACCAATCATCTGGGTTTGCTCAGAACTGAGTGGGTTCTGGAGACATGAGATTTTCCGTGATAAAAGTGAAAAAAAAAATACCAGGAAAATCATAGTAAGTTTGTCATCAAATCCTAAATTCTAAAAAATTTCTTTGAAATCATCCAGAAGAAAATAAATGAAAGGAATATATATGTATATAAACTTTCATTGTTTTAACAAATACTGCACATGTAATATGTACCAGGCACTATTTATGTGACAACAGATATAACAATATACAAGATAGACTCACACTCTTTCCTTATTTGCATTTCCAAACTTTTGGGAGAGAAAGAAGTAAACGGTCACTATAACTAAGTGATGTGAAAGTGGATGTACAGATTGTTACAAGAGTATATATCACAGGTACCTAAACCTGTTTAGTGAGGACATTGGAAACTGAGGAGTAGTCATCACTTGGTATTTAGTACAACAAATTGATCAATCGTGCAAGACTACCTTGCAGGGTAACTCTTGAACTACTCTTGAACTACTACATGTAAGTAGAGTTTATCAGGGTAGGGGTGTTTCTTTATGCTCATGATTCTATAGGTTGACAATGTGAGCTATATCCAACTGAATAGTCTTATCATGGCTCCATGTGGTTTCCACTGGTTCTTCTATAAATAGGACAGATAGATCCCTCATCTGGGATGTTTAGAAAGGGTGGTAGACCTGACATTATTGGATGGCTGTGCCTCTGTCTCAACATGGTCCCCCACCTTAAAAGAGGCTTCTGGTGGTTTTCAAATGGCAATAGTATTATATTCCAAGAGAGTTAGAGTAAAAGCTGTAAGCTTCTTGGAACCTTACACAACTTCATTTCTGTTGAATTCAATTGGCAAAGGCAAGTCACAATGCCAGCACAAATTCAAGGGGTAGAAAACAGACTCTGTTATTAATGGAAAGAGTTAAATATAGGCTATTTATAAACTATTTTATTGAGAAAAGAGATTTAATTTATTCATAAACTCTTGATTGGATTTGTCAAGGTTTTCCCCAAGAACACTTATCTAAATTACAACATACACAAAAGCTTCATATGTTTGTAAATCTGACCAGTTTTCTAATCTATTCACTCATCAACATAACTGTTTCACACTTTCTTTTTTGTTGAACCTCCAAATCCTTCCTTATTTCTAGTTTTTATTGCATGCTGATAATCTTGTTTCTTAACTCTCTCTCTCTCTCTCTCTCTCTCTCTCTCTCACACACACACACACACACTCACACACAAAGACACACATGGTTCTACTGCCACTATCTACCCCCAACAATTCAACTACATAATTGCTGTATTTCCTTCTTTTTCGATGCATGACACATTTCAATTGTTATCAAAAGTGAAATATTGACTTATGAACAAGATTCCACTCCCTCCTGCCTATCAAAAACATTGGTCAATCCTCAGTCCTCAATGTATTCAACATACAAGCAGGATTTGATGTAGCTAATTTATCTCTTTTCCTTGAAACATTTTTTAAATTTAGAATTCTACATTGATGGCTTTTTAAATACATTTCTGACCTGCCCAACTGAGTCTTCTTCACTAATTTCTCATTTTCTCTACCACCTCATACTGAAATGCTCTGACATGAGTCCTTGAATCTCTTAACTTCTCAATGCTTAAATACTCCCTTGAGGATCCCATCAAATTTTAGGGAATTGACACTATCAATACTCCGATAACCATCAAATTTATACAACCAATTCACATTTCTTTGAACATAAGGTTTTAGTTTTTAATCTTTTTAAATTGATTTTTAGAGAGAGGAAGGAGAAGGAGAGGGAGGGGGAAAGATAGAAACATCAATGAGAGAGAATATCGACTGACTGCCTCCTGCATGCCCCCCCACTGGGGATTGAGCCCACAACCTGGTCATGTGCCCTGACCAGGAATCATACCGGCAACATCTTGGTGCATGGGTTGACACTCAACCACTGAGCCACAGCGGCTGGGCAAACATAAGGTTTTATATTTCTAGATGCACATGTCCTATTTGAATACATAATGCAGACTTCAAGCATGATATTCCTACTAAAAAAAGAACCCTCCTAGATTGTCTCATAAACTTATGTATTCCAAGAAATGTCAATTTTATCTTTCTACTTGTTCAAAACTAAATGTTAGAGAAAACCTTGATTGTTTCTCTTAAATCTGTTATACACTCAGTGAGCAAATTCTGCTCATTCTGCCTTCAAAGTATACCCAGAATCTGTCCAATTTTATCACCTCTATCACAACAATGTTGGTCCAAATCATTATATTTCCTTGCTTATACTTCTACAATAAATTTCTAACTAAATTATCTTATTCCATTTTGAAGCCTTATATATTCTAGTCTTAACACAATGGTTATGATAATCTTTTAAACATAAAAGTTAGGACTTCTGGCTTTGTATATTTATAGAATGTTAGAAAGATAATCATTCCCAAATTAAAGATCCATTAAAAACACAAAATAAAAGGCAGAGTTTAGCTATCACAGGTAGAAAGGGAAGTATATTTGAGAAAGTGCCACTCCCAAGAACTGGAGAGCAAAGGCTCATTTAAGTCTGATATTGAACCAGGACAACAGTGCCCCAAATAACATCTTCCTCACAGGTCAACAAGTTCTGAGTAACAAGTGGTAGCAGACTACCTTTGGAGGATGAGCAAGAGTGTAAAGAAAGAAAGAGGTTCTCTATCAGGCCCCAGCTCATAGGTAAAGCCTAAAACTAATATTGGAAGTAGAGGAGTGGAAAAAAAAAAAACTTTCATCAACCAAATTCACACACTAAGCACAAAGTTAAATGAGAGAATTTAAAGATTGTGGTGAACTATATTTAAATAACAAAAGAAAAACACAGCTCAACTCTTGACTACATTAATATAATCACCCACAATAGACTTAAAAGAAAGGTGTCCTAGCATGACTACTATTTACCTCACTCTTTACTATTCTACACATACTGTCCAGCTTTAACAAAATGAGTCAAATAATATATATATTTTTAAATAACACTGTTAAGAAACAAAGCAATCAATAGAATGAAACTCAGGTATGATTCAGAAGATGGTACTAACAAAGATGGATTTTTTAATCCTCATCCTAAGATATATTTATTGATTTTTTTAGAGAGAAAGGAAGGGATAAAGAGAGAGAGAAACATTAGTGTGAAAGAGAAATATCAATCAGTTGCTTCCCGTACGTTTGACTGGCGATTGAACCTGCAACCTAGGTAGTTGCTCTGATCAGGAATCAAATCTATAGCCTTTATAGTGTACAGGACAACACTCCAACCAACTGAGACTCCTGGACAGGGCAACAGAAATGGATTTTCCTATAACTATGATTAATAAGTTAAAAGCTCTATATGGAAAATATGTACAACATTCATGAACAGATGGGAAATTTTGGCAAAGAAATGAGGAATATAAGAAAAAACAAATAGAAATGCTGAAGAAAAAGCAGAGTAAAAGAAATTAATAATACTTTTAATGGGCTTGTCACTAAATTGGATAGATCAGAGAGAATGCTAAATTTTGTGATAGAACAATAGAAATTATCCAAACTGCAATACACACTAAAGAAAAGGTTATTCAAGATTTCAAAATTTGGACAAAAATCAAACTGTTTAACTTATGTGTAAACTCGAAGAAGGAGAAGAGAGAGAATTAAGCATAAGAAATATTTGAAAAAGTAACAACTGGGAACTTTCTAAAAGTAAGTAAAGACATTAAACAATAAATTCCAGTTCATCACAGAACACCATGCAAAAAATTGCTCTTTCTCACACACACTAAAACATACACACACACACACACACACACACACACACACAGATACATCATATTTAAGCAGCTGAAAATGAAAATCAAAGAAAAAATATTGAAGGTATTGTGGGATGAGAGAGTAAGAGAGATCATATTACATACAGAGGAACAAAGGTAAGAATAATAGCAGGCTTCTTGCCATAAAGTACATAAAACAAAAGTCAGTGAACTAGCATCATTAGAATACTAAAAAAGGACAAAGACTTCAATTAATACTTCTGCAGGCAGTAAAAATATATTTAAAAAATAAGTGAAACCCTGTCCAGTGTGGCTCAGTTGGTTGGGTGTCATCCTGTGCAACAAAAGATTGCTGGTTCCATTCCCAGTCAGGGCACATGCCTGGGTTGGGGGTATGCAAGAGGCAGCCAATAGATATTTCTCTTTCTCTTACCCTCTCTCTTCTTCTCTCTCTAAAAATCAATAAAATATGTTAAAAAATTTTTATTGAAGACTTTTTCAAGTAATCTAAAACCAAAACCACTTATTATAAGGAAATGTAGACTGTAAAAAGGTTAACAATATTTGTTCAGATAAAAGCTATATGATACCAGAAAGAAATTTTGATCCTCCCCCAAAAAAACAAGAGTGCTGGAAATGGTAAAAATTAAGATAAGTATAAAATTTATTTTATGCTATCTTTAATCACACTAAAGCAAAAATAAGAATAATTCAATATGTACTTATAGCACATGTAAAATAAAAATATTTGAGAGAAAGTTCACAATAGATGAGAAGGTGGAAGTATACTATTACAAACCTGTCACTATAAATGAAGTGGTATAACATTACTTGAAAGTATATTGAAATTAAATAAAAGTGTGTCATTATTCTTAGAGATACCAATAATAAACGTTTAATTTAATCAATATTAAAAATAATAAATTAAAACTTGAGATAAAATAGAATTATATAATAATCCAAACAATATAGAAGAAAGAAAAGATAGAACTCAGAAAATGACTAGCAAAATGATTATTTTAAACCAATCATATCCATGGTTACATTAAATGTTAATGGTCGGTCTATGTACACCAGGTAAATACAGAAATTGTCAGATTAAAAAACAAATGACGGTCAACCATATACACTGTAGGAAAAATCCATTTTAATTATAAAGTCATAATTAGGGTAAAGGGAAAAAATGGAGAAAGATATTCCATGCAAACTCTACTATAATAACAACCACACTGGATTGGTTATATTAATATCAGAAAACATAAATTTCAGAAGGAGTATTACAGAAAAAAAACTACACAATGATAAAAGGAATAGATTTATCAAGAAGACACAATAATCCAAATTATTTATACACACAAAATCAGAACTTAAAGTACATGACACAGTGATAAAAGTGAAAAGTACAATAGATAAAAATTAGATTTGAAGACTTCAAGTCTCCTCTCTCAATAATCAAAAGGACAAGAAGACAGGAAATCAATGAGGATATATAAGAAATGAACATCACTGTCAATTAACTTGACCTAACTGATATTTATAGAACACTTTACACAACAACAGCTGATTATACATTCTTTAGATGCAATCTTAAAACATTAGTCAAGATAGACCATATTCTGGTTCATAATATAAATTTTTTAATGTATTATCTATAAATGATAATTATTGCAATATATGTCTATCAGATCAACATGTGGTACACCTTAAACATACATAATGTTAAATATCAATTCTATCTCAATTAAATAGATTTTTAAAAGAAGCAAATTTATTCATAGTACATTCTTTCACCATAAAGGAATTAAACTACAGATCAATAACAAAAAATCTCTGGCAAATAACCAAGTACTTTGAAGTTAAAATAAAATCCCTAAATAACCCATGGATAAGAGAGGAAGTCATGAGGGACAGGAGAAAAAAATATATATAGTTTTTATTTTTATTTATATATTTTTATTTATTTTTGTTACAGATGTTTCTCCTTTTCCCCCCATTGACACCCTCTTCTCCATCCCCCCACACCCTGTCCCCAGCTTTGTTGTCTATGTCCATCCCTTATGCATACATGCATATAAGTTCTGTAGTTTATCCCCCCCTCATTCTGAGGATTGTCAGTCTGTACCCTACTTCTATGACTCTGGGTCTATTTTGTTCATTAGTTTTAGTTCATTATATTCCAGAAATAAGTGAGATCATGTGATATTTGTCTTTCTCTGTTTGGCTTGTTTCCCTTAGGATAATAGTTTCCAGGTCCCTCTGTGTAGTCTCAAAGGATAAGAGATCTTTTTTTTCTTACAGCTGCATAGTACTCCATTGTGTAATGTACCACACATTATCCACTCTTCTACTGAAGGACACTTGGGCTGTTTCCAGATCTTAGCTATTGTAAGGAGAAAATATTTTTAATTCAACATAAATGAAAACACAACAAATCTAAATCTGTGGGACGCAAGCTAAATATGTGCTTAGAAAGTAATTTGTAACAGTGAATACTTACATTAGGCAATAGGAAAGGTCTAAAATAAATTATCTATGTGAATTTTGCAGTTTTGGGGTGTAGTTCTCTGTAGATATCTATTAAATCCATTTGATCTAGCGCTTCATTTAGAGCCCGTGTTTCCTTGTTGATTTTTTTGTGTAGATGATCTATGCAGTGATGACAGTGAGGTGTTGAAGTCCCCTGCTATGATTCTATTGCTGTTGATTTCTCCTTTGAAGTCCCCAGAAGATTTTTATTATATGTTGGTACTCCTATATTGGGTGCATATATGTTTACCAAGGTTATATCTTCCAATTGGATACATCTTTTCAATGTTATGTAGTGGCCTTCTTTGTCTCTATTTATGGCCTTCATTTTGAAATCTAATTTATCAGATATGAGTATTGTTACCCCAGCTTATTTTTTCTTTCCATTTGCTTGAAAAAAAAATGTTTCTATCCCCTCACTTTCAACCTATGTGAGTCTTTTGTTGTGCGTTGGGTCTCTTGTAAACAACATATATGCGAGTCCTGCTTTCTCATCCAGTCAGCTACTCTGTGTCTTTTTATCGGAGTATTCAAATCATTTACATTTTAGGTGATTATTGATATGTATTTATTTATTGCTGCTTTTGTTTAATGTGGTCATATTTTTTGTCCTATTTCCTCTACTCATTCCAGCAATCCTTTTTTTTTTTAATTTGTTTTTTACATTTTTTATTTATTTATTTTTTTGTTACAGATATTTTACCTTTTTACCCCATTAGCACCCCCCCTCCACCCTGTCCCCGGCTTAGTTGTCCATGTCCATTGGTCATGCATATATGCATATAAGTTCTGTGGTTTATCTCTTCCCACCCCCCCACCCCCCATCCCCTCTTCTGAGGGATGTCAGTCTGTGCCCTACTTCCATGTGTCTGGGTCTACTGTATTCCTCAGACTGTTATGTTCATTATATTCCGTATATAAGTGAGATCATGTGGTATTTGTCTTTTTCTGCTTGGCTTCTTTCACTTAGGATAATACTTTCCAGGCCCCTCCATGTCGTCTCAAAGGATAAGAGATCTTTCCTTCTTACCGCTGCATAGTACTCCATCGTGTATATGTACCACAGCTTTTTTATCCATTCGTCTACTGGTAGACACTTGGGCTGTTTCCAGATCTTAGTTATTGTAAATAGTGCTGCTATGAACATGGGGGTACATATATTCTTCCTGATTGGTGTTTCAGGCTTCTTAGGGTATATTCCCAGCAGTGGGATCACTGGGTCAAATGGAAGGTCAATTTTTAATTTTTTGAGGTAGCACCATATTGTTTTCCATAGCGGCTGCACGAGTCTGCATTCCCACCAGCAGTGTATTAGAGTCCCCTTTTCTCCACACCCTCGCCAACACTTGTTGTTTGATGATTTATTGATGGCGGCCATTCTGACAGATGTGAGGTGATACCTCATTGTTGTTTTAATTTGCATCTCTCTGATGATTAGTGATGATGAGCATTTCTTCATATGTCTCTTGGCCATTTGTATGTCCTGTTTGGAGAGGTGTCTATTCACCTCCTCTGCCCATTTTTTAATTGGGTTCTTTGTCTTCCTTTTGTGGAGTTGTATGAGCACTCTATATATATTGGAAATTAACCCCTTATCTGATACATCATTGGCAATGATGTTCTCCCATACAGTGGGTTGCCTTTCCATTTTGATGATTGTTTCTTTTGCTGTGCAGAAGCTTTTTAGTTTGATGTAGTCCCATGTGTTCATTTTCTCCTTTATTTCTGTTGTCTTAGGTGATGTATCAGTGAAAATTCTGCGCCGTATGATGTCCGAAATTTTGTTGCCTACATTTTCTTCTAGAATTTTCATGGATTCACGGGTCACATTTAAGTCTTTTATCCATTTTGAGTTTATTTTTGTGTATGGTGTAAGTTGATGGTCTAGTTTCATTTTTTTGCATGTAGCTGTCCAATTTTACCAACACCATTTATTAAAGAGGCTGTCTTTACTCCACTGTATGCTCTTGCCACCTTTGTCAAATATTAATTGAGCGTATTGCCTTGGGTCCATTTCTGGGTTTTCAGTTCTGTTCCACTGGTCTATATGCCTGTTCTTATGCCAGTACCAGGCTGTTTTGGTTACAGTCGCTTTGTAGTATAACCCAATATCTGTTATTGTGATCCCACCTACTTTGTTCTTCTTTTTCAAGATTGCTGTGGGTATTCGGGCTCTTTTTTGGTTCCATATGAACTTTTGAAGTATTTGTTCTAGTTCTATGAAATATGTCGTTGGTATTTTGATGGGGATTGCATTGAATCTATAGATTGCTTTGGGTAGTATAGACATTTTAATGATGTTAATTCTTCCAATCCATGAACAGGGTATGTGCTTCCACTTTTTTATATCTTCCTCTATTTCTTTTTTCAATGACCTGTTGTTTTCTGCAAATAGGTCCTTTACTTCTTTGGTTAAGTTTATTCCTAGGTATCGTAATTTTTTTGGAGCGATGGTAAATGGGATTGTTTTTTCAGTTTCTCTTTCTGTGAGTTCATCATTGGTGTACAAGAATGCCGTCGATCTCTTGACGTTCATTTTGTATCCTGCTACTTTGCCAAATTCATTTATTAAGTCTAATAGATTTTTGATGGAGTCTTTAGGGTTTTCTATGTACAATAGCATGTCATCTGCAAATAATGACAGTTTCACTTCCTCCTTTCCAATTTGGATCCCTTTTATTTTTTCTTCATGTCTGATTGCTATGGCTAAGACTTCCAGTACAATGTCAAATAAGAGTGGTGAAAGTGGACATCCCTGTCTTGTTCCTGATCTTAATGGAAATGTTTTTAGTTTCTGTCCATTGAGTATGATGTTGGCTGTAGGTCTTTCATATATGGCCTTTATTATGTCGAGATATGATCCCTCTATTCCTACATTGCTGAGCGTTTTTATCAGAAATGGATGCTGGATTTTGTGGAATGCTTTTTCAGCATCTATTGATATGATCATGTAGTTTTTATTCTTCATTTTGTTTATGTGGTGTATCACGTTTATTGATTTGCGAATATTGTACCAGCCTTGCATCCCTAGAATGAATCCCACTTGGTCATGGTGAATAATTTTTTTGATGTATTTCTGGATCCGATTTGCTAATATTTTGTTCAGGATTTTGGCGTCTATGTTCATCAGGGATATTGGCCTGTAGTTTTCTTTCTTCGTAGTGTCTTTTTCTGGTTTTGGAATTAGAATTATGCTGGCCTCATAGAACGTGTTTAGAAGTCTTCCTTCTTCTTGAATTTTTTGAAATAGTTTGAGGAGAATGGGTGTTAGTTCTTTTTTGAATGTTCGGTAAAACTCCCCCGTGAAACCATCTGGGCCTGGGCTTTTGTTTGCTGGGAGAGTCTTGATTACCTCTTCAACTTCCTTAGTTTTTATTGGTCTGTTCAAGTTTTCTATCTCTTCCGGGAATAGTTTTGGGAGACTGTGTGTTTCTAGAACTTTGTCCATTTTGCTTAGATTGTCGAATTTGTTGCCATATAGTTGTTCATAGTAGTTGTTAACGATCTTTTGTATTTCCGTGGTGTTGGTTGTTACTTCTCCTCTTTCATTTCTGATTTTGTGTATTTGGGTTCTCTCTCTTTGTTTCTTGGTGAGTCTAGCTAAGGGTCCATCAATCTTGTTTATCTTTTCGAAAAACCAGCTCTTTGTTTCATTGATTCTTTGAATTGTTTTTTTGGTCTCTATGTCATTTATTTCTGCTCTGATCTTTACTATTTCCTTCCTTCTACTTGCTCTGGGGTTTTCTTTTTGTTTGCTTTCTAATTCTTTAAGTTGTGAGGTTAGACAGTCAATTAGAAATTTTTCTTCTTTTTGAGGTAGGCCTGTAGTGCTGTGAACTTCCCTCTCAGAACTGCTTTCGCTGCATCCCATATATTCTGTGTTGTTGTGTGTTCATTTTCATTGGTTTCCAGGATGTTTTTAATTTCTTCCTTGATCTCCTCCGTGACCCATTCATTGTTTAATAACATGCTATTTAGCCTCCATGTGTTGAAATGTCTTTGCATGTTCTTGTTGCAATTGATTTCTAGTTTCATGGCATTGTGATCTGAGAAGATGCTTGATATGATTTCAATCTTCTTGAACTTGTAGAGATTTAGTTTGTGTCCTATCATGTGGTCTATCTTTGAGAATGTCCCATGTGCACTTGAGAAGAATGTGTATTCTGTAGCCTTGGGGTGTAATTCTCTGTAGATATCTATTAAATCCATTTGGTCTAGTGCTTCATTTAGAGTCTCTGTTTCCTTGCTAATTTTTTGCCTAGAGGATCTATCCAGTGCTGTCAACGGGGTGTTGAAGTCCCCTGCTATGATTGTATTGTTGTTGATTTCTCCTTGGAAGTCCTCCAGAAGATTTTTAATATATTTTGGTCCTCCTATATTGGGTGCATATATGTTTATCAAGGTTATATCTTCCTGTTGGATAGATCCTTTCAATATTATGTAGTGGCCGTCTTTGTCTCTAGTTATGGTCTTCATTTTGAAATCTATTTTATCAGATATGAGAATTGCTACCCCAGCTTTTTTTTGCTTTCCATTTGCTTGGAAAATTTTTTTCCATCCCTTCACTTTCAACCTATGTGAGTCTTTTGTTGAGAGGTGGGTCTCTTGTAAACAACATATAGATGAGTCATGCTTTCTTATCCAATTAGCTACTCTGTGTCTCTTTATGGGAGCATTCAATCCATTTACGTTTAAGGTGATTATTGATATGTACTTATTTATTGCCATTTTTGTTTAGTGTGGTTCTATTTTTCTTCCCATTTCTACTGCTAATTACAGCAGTCCTTTTAACATTTCTTGCAGTGCTGGTTTGGTGCTAATGTATTCCCTTAGCTTTTTTTTTGTCTGGGAAGCTCTTTATTTGATCTTCTATTTTGAATGAGAGCCTTGCTGGGTAGAGTAGTCTTGGATTCAGATTCTTGTTTTTCATGACTTTGATTAATTCATGCCATTCTCTTCTGGCCTGTAGTGTTTCTTGTGAGAAGTCAATTCAGAGCCTTACGGGGTTCCTTTGTAGGTAACCTGTTGCTTATCTCTTGCTGCTTTTAGGATTCTCTCTTTGTCTTTAATTTGTGGCATTTTAATTACTATGTGTCTTGGTGTGGGCCTACTTGGGACTCTCTGTGCTTCTTGAACTTGAATGCCTTCTTCCTTCACCAAATTAGGGAAGTTTTCTCTCACTATTTTTTTGAATATATTCTCTATCCCTTGCTCATTTTCTTCTTCTTCGGGGACTCCTATGATGCGAATATTATTACGTTTCCAGTTGTCCCATAGTTCTCTTAAGCTGTCTTCCTGTTTTTTAATAGTTTTTTCCTTTTGTTTTTCTGATTGGTTGATTTTTTTCTACCCTGTCTAATTCACTGATCCAGTCCTCAGCTTCCCCTACTCTGCTTTTTAAACCTTCCAATGTGTTTTTCATTTCGGATATGTCATTTTTTATCTCTTCTTGTTGGTTTTTAATTTCCATTTGGCTTATTTTCAGTGTCTCTATGTCCTTACTCATGCTGTTCAGCTTCCTCAAGATCATGGCTCTGAATTCTAGCTCTGTTAACATGCCTAATTGCTCCACATTGATCTCATCTTCGGTGGAGGTGTCTTGCTCTTTCATTTGGCTTCTGTTTCTGTGTTTCACCATTTTGGCTATCACTGTGGGCTTTGGAGCCTGTCAAGTTCTCCCTGTGGGTGTTGGTGTTCTGCTGTTTGTGGCTCCCTGTCCTGTGTTTAGATGAGCAAGGGAGGACCCGCGTTGAACACCACTGTCAAGTCTTACTTTCCTGGTTAAAGTTGCCAGCCCAGGAAAGATACTGTTATCCTCTAGCTTTTTGCCTGGAGGCTAGCAGTCTAGGTTACTTGATGAGTTTTGGGTTGTCAGTTGATTGAAAAACTCCCTCTGGTGCTCAGCCAAGGGGCTTTCAGGAGGGTGGGGCAGATGTTAGTGAGCCTCAATTAACACTTCAGTGGCCCACAGGGTGGGGTTGGATCTCCGAGGGAGGGGCTGCTGCCTCTCCTCAGAGCTTTGGGAAGGAGCAATGTGGCCACCGTCCTGAGTGGCTGCACTCAGCCAAAGCTCTGAGCGCCCTCCAAACCCCGAGTGTCCCGACACAGCTCCAGTCCAGTCCGCCCTCCCTCTGCCGGAGCCCAAGGTGAGTGGCTGTGGCTGTTTCAGCCTCTGTCCCGGCTGTGCTGTGGAGCCGCCTGGGAGTGTAACCCGTGGGCACTGCTTACAGCTAAGGCTGCTGCCGAGCTGCCAACCGTGGGCTGCTGTCTCGCGCCTTCGCAAGCCTACCGGGATGGAGTCAGTGTCCCTCGTTGTATGGTCCTCGCAAGCTGCTTTTCTGTTGGTTTTTCCCGTCGATTTGTCTGTGTTATAGTTGTAATTCCAGTATGGTTCTGGGAGACGGTCTGTGTAGCTCCGTTCACTCCGCCGCCATTTTTCGGTCTCTCCCAGCAATCCTTTTAACATATCTTGCAGTGCTGGTTTGGTGCTAATATACTCCCTTAGCCTTTTTTCTTTTTTGTCTGGGAAACTCTTTATTTGACATTCTATTTTGAATGATAGCCTTGCTGGGTAGAGTAGCCTTGGATTCAGATCCTTGTTTTTCATGACCTTGATTACCTCTTGCCATTCCTTTCTGGCTTGTAGTGTTTCTGTTGAGAAGTCAACTGAGAGCCTTAAGGGGGTGTCTTTGTAGGTAACCTGATGCTTATCTCTTGCTGCTTTTAGAATTCTATCTTTGTCTTTAATTTTTGGCATTTTGATTACTATGTGTCTTGGTGTGGGCCTGTTTGGGTTCTTCTTACTTGGGTCTCTCTGTGTTTCTTGAACTTGAATGCCTTCTTCCTTAACCAAGGTAGGGAAGTTTTCTGTCACTATTTCTTCAAATATATTCTCTAATCCTTGTTCATTTTCTTTGTCTTCGGGGACTCCTATGATGCAAATGTTGTTACGTTTGCAATTGTCTCACAGTTCTCTTAAGCTGTCCTCTTGTTTTTTAATTGTTTTTTCCTTTTGGTTTTCAGATTGGTTGTTTTTTTTTTTTTTTTTTTTTTTACCCTGTCTTCTAATTCCCTGATCCTGTCCTGTGCTTTCTCTACTCTGCTGGTTATTCCTTCCAATGTGTTCTTTATTTCTGCTATGTCATTCTTCATTTCCACTTGGTTGGTTTTCAATGTTTCTATATCTTTACTCATAGTGTTGATGTCCTTACTCATGCTGTTGAGCTTCTCAAGATCATGGCTCTGAACTCTACCTCTGATTTCTTGCTTAACTGCATTTTATTTATCTCACCTTCAGTAGAGTTTTCTTGTTCTTTCATTTGGGATTTGTTTCTTCATTTCACCATTTTGGCTATGTCAGTGTATTTGGAGCCTGCCAAATTTTCCCTGTTGGTGTTGATGTCCTGCTGTTTGTGGCTCCCTCTAGTGGGTTTGGATGAGTGTGGGAGGACCCATGTTCAACACCACTGTCAAGTCTTACTTTCCTTGGTAGATTTACAACCCCAGGAAAGATTCAGTTATCCTCTAGCTTTTTGCCTGGAGGCTTTTAGTCTCAGTTACTTGATGAGCCTTTGGTTGTAGCCCTCAGCTGAATGAAAAACTCCCTCAGGTGTTCAGTGTAAGAGGATTTCCAGAGGGTGGGGCAGATGCTGGTTGTTAATGAGCCTCAATTTACATTTCTCTGGCCTCGCTGAATGGGATTAAATATCTGAGGGAGAGACTGCTGCTTCTCCCAGAAGTCCCGGGAGGAGCAAGATGGCCACTGCCCTGTGTGGCTGCAAATCAGCAAAAACTCTGAGCATCCTCAAAATCCCAGGTGTCCACACTGAGTTACAGTCCAGTAGGCCCTCCCTCTATCTGAGGCCAAGGTGAGTGACTATAGCCAATTTAGTGCTCTGTCCTTGCTCTCTGAGCTGCAGAGCTGGCTTGGAATTTTAACTTCAAGGGGGCTGCTCACAACTAAAACAGCTGTTGTCCCTGGGCTCACAGCCCATCCTCTCGAGCCTCCACAGACCTACCTGGCTCGATTCAGCGTTCTTGTATTCTGTCCCTGGTTATGTGGTCCTCCCCAGATGCTTTTCTGTTGCTTTTTCCCAATGATTTGTCTTTATTTTTGTTGTAGTTTCCGTTTGGTCCTGGGAGATGGTTTGTGTAACTTCCATTCAGTCTGCCACCATTTTAGTATCTCAGTATCACATTTATTGATTTGTATATATTGTACCAGCCTTGCATCTCTGGAATAAATCTCATTTGGCAAGGTGAAATTTTGTTTTTGATGTATTGCTGTATCCAATTTGCTAATATTCTCTTAAGAATTTTGGCATCAATGTTCATCAGGTATATTGGCCTGTAGTCTTCTGTCTTTGTAGTGTCTTTATTTGGTTTTTGAAATAGAATTATGCTGGCCTCATAAAATGAGTTCGGAAGTCTTCCTTCTTCTTGAATTTTTTGAAATATTTTGAGGAGAATCGTTGTCAAATCTTCTTTGAATGTTTGGTAGAACTCCCCAGTTAAGCCATTTGGGCCTGGGCTTTTGTTTGCTGGGAGTGTCTCAATTACATCTTCAATTTCCTTAGTTGTTATTGGTCTGTTCAAGTTTCCTATCTCTTCCCAGTTCAGTTTTGGGATATTGTGTCATTTTAGAAATTTGTCCATTTTGCCTAGATTGTCCAATTTATTAGCATATAATTTTTCATAGTATTTTTTAATGATCTTTTGTATTTCTGTGATGTCAGTTGCTGTTTCTCCTCTTTTGTTTTTGATTCTGTTTATTTGAGTCCTCTCTTTTTATTTCTTTGTGACAGAGATTTAATTGTAATTGATAGGGAATTGGAGCCAAACGCCCTCTAATACAATTATTATTGGCATTTTTGGATGACTTTATTGGCATAAGACCTATAAACACAACCCTGTTCGATTAGAAGCTTATGAATGGATGAATTTCAGTGTGCCATTAACTCTCAGGCACTGAGATACAACCAATAACACAATACTTTATAGTGTACTAACTTATCTGGTAACTTAATCTACCACCCCTCAGGACAGAGTTATAATGACAACTTCCTTTACAGTAGACAGGGTGTTTTATATTAAGAACAAGTACATGCAAATTTTTAGCCTTTAGGAAGCCTGGCTGATTTAATAAAAAAAGAAACAAACAAACAAAAAATTTCAACTTCAGTGTTTCAGGAAAAAGTAGATTGTGAAATCAAATGAACCAAGGAAGAAGCATTTTCTCTTCTGAGTAGACACTATCAGAAAAGTCAAATCTAAACAAGTATTGATTTCAAAACTAAACTCCTTAGGTTGTCCAATTAGATATAGCTCCTACTTTATATGTATAAAGAAAATCAATCGCCCAAAAGAGATTTATTTAACACCTGCAATGTGCCAAAGAATGTGCTCCGCACCACTGGGATAAGGATGCAACAGTAAGATAGTATATTCCCTGCTCAAAATGTACTTAGGTACTACTGAGATAAAGAAAAAAGGTTAGCCAAGCTAGTGTAGTTAACTGGTTGAGTGTCAATCCATGCACCAGGAGGTTGCTGGTTCGATTCCTGGTCAGGGCACATGCCCAGATTGTGGGCCTGATCCCAGGTGGGGGGCATGCAGGAGGCAGCCAGTTGATGCCCTCTCATTGATGTTTCTCTCACTCTCTCTTTAAAATTAATTAGAAAAAAATATTTTAAAAATCTAAAAAAAGAAATAAATGAAGTCCATGAAATAAATAAAATAAAATGTTGTTAGGTTTGATACCCAGTCAGGGCACATACAAGAATGCATAGAATGCATAAATAAATTAAATGACAAATTGATGTCTCTGTCTCTCTTTCTTCTCTCTCTCTCTCAAAATAAATAAAATGAAATGTTGTTAAATAACCCTTGTGTAATAAAGATGAGAGAGACATTTAATCAGGGTTAGGGAAAACATATTTTCTTGTGTACTTGAATTGTCAAGGGAAGTTTTGTGGAAGAAGTACTCTGGAGAGATACTCTAATGAAGCAAGGCCCTGTAGCTCTCTACACTACTTGGGATTTGCTAAGAAAATGTTCTAAAACCTGAAAATAAATTTGTAGCAGTCTCTATGTGGAAGCCTCACACTGCTTTTTATTTGTCCAGCCTAGCCTTGGAATACTTATTTTAAAAACTGAGAACACTTTAGGAGCAGCTTCCATTTCAGTGTCTAAGATAGGAATGATTCTTTTTCAGACAACCAATAGACATGTACATTGAATCTACCACCATGTTTACTCCTTCATACTTTTTTCAAGTGAATGGCACCTAACACAACATTTTCTAAATAAGAAGGTCACTCTATTGCTGAATTGTTGTAATTAACCTTAGCATCACTGTTCAGTATTGAGTACTAGAACACCAAGTACTAAAGTTACTCTTCTAGATGTAAAACTCACTAATAAGTTCATGAATCAAATGATATACCTCATAAGTTCAGAGCCATGAGTGATGAGCCTTATCAGAGCTAAATAATATCTGGTTCTCCCTTTGCTATTAATAACTATTCTGAAATAAGAATATTCTCTTCAAGTTTCAAGTCACTTTTCAGTCTCCATAATTGTATAATCTACACTATAAAAGCTATTTGGATCTCTGGCAAGGTGCTTTTAGAGAAGAGGAATAAAGGAAAGCACTTTTACACATTTGTGGTGCTGAAAGATTTGCCAGCAATGCTAGGCTGTGGGCTGTCACCAGGCCCTGAGACATGAATCTCTTGTGGTCATTTTAGTGCTTGTGTAACTCAAAAAATGCTACGGACTTAAACTGAAATTTCAAAATGATTAGTCCATGTTTGCCTCTAAAGTAATTGCTCCAACTATTCTAAGAGGACGACTGAGAGCCTAAACTCCCCAAATAACTTACCCCATACATTGTGGAAAGCTCAGCAAAGCTTCAGCATGGCAGCCAGTGATATTTAACGTCCTCATTCATGTTGCCTACCACCTGAAGGCTCAGACAGAAATACTGTTCTGGGGAGAATAGCTTATAATGAGCTCCCACGAATATAGCTTGAGTAGTTCTAAATAAGATCTGGTTTTAATTCCATGAAAGAAGCACCGAAGGGACCACACATCTTTACCAGTCCACGAATAAAGTCTAAGAATGGCTTTTTCGAGTATCCTTCCAATATGTGAAACTTGTTGCAGACTTGATTAGACCAGTCCTGTTACCTAGGCTCTGGTCAAATCTTGGAAGATAATCAGAACTTGAAATAGCTTTCAAAAGAGATTTGCCTTAGTTGGTTCTGTGTGTACCCTTGTGGCTATCAATATTGATGGAAATCAAAAACTCAAATAAAAATATACTGTCACTTCTGGTTTTAGAAGGACCCCAAGTGATATGTGCTCTTTCCCCTTCTTTTTTTCTGGAAACCTATTAGAGTTCATTCCAGAGGTTAATTAATGTTCTTGGATGTGAATACTAGAAGACACCTTAGAAATCAAGTCACTCCAGGTATTCATTTTACATAGGAAGCTGAGGCACAGAAATGCTGAGTTATTTTTTCAGGTTACATAGCTAGTTGGTGGCAGTCCAAGAAAGAGAATCTTGGTCAGCTTACAGTTCAGTGATGTTTCTAATATATTTGGGAGAAGAAAGACATTCCAAACTGGAGACACAATCACAGGTGCCCAAATGTTGTAGTTCTTAGTAAGGCTCAATATTTATTTGAGCAGTTAAGCTTAAGGCCATGCTAATAATACCTCAAATTTGTATGGAGACTTATAGTACAGGAAGTCTTCAAAGGTATTATTTAATTTGGTTGTTCAAATATGTCTTGAAGAAAGACAGGACAGAATATATTTTTCATTTGAAAAATGAAAGACGAGGGGCTGAAATTCAGAGAGGATGTGAATAGTGCCAAATTAATTACCCTTCAATCATTGTGTTCTTCTGAATCAAACCTCAATACTCTTGAATCTTGCACCAGATAGTAAAGAAGCTCGTCAAATATATAACAAGATTTTGTTTTACTCAACCAGCATAATTTTAGTCCATTTTATGCAAGTTTTTCTTAAGTCTACTCACTGCCATATGTAAAATTAATAATGATAGTAGCTAATGTGTATTGAACCCTTTGCTTTGTATTAGGCATTGCACTAAGCTATTTAAATTTATTTACTTACTGAATATCCACTGAATCAACGAGTATAGTAACACTATTACCATACTTATTTTGTAGATGCACAAATTAAGCTACAGAGAAGTTAAGCAACTTTTCAAAAGTCACCAAACTAAGAAATAATAGAGCTAAGATCGGGCCTAGGTACTCTGGGCTCCAGAACATCATTTAGCCACTACTGTCAAACTGTCACTCTGGATAACTAGAAGTGGTAATGTTGCTAGTCTTAGCACACATCAAATATCACTCTGTAATATGTGCTGCTCAATAATAATAATAATAAAAAAATCAGTGTTTTTCAGCCACTGCCTATAGCATGGGATTGTAAGAGATCAGGCAATTGAGAAAAGAGTGGCCTTATTATGTAGGAAACATTGAGACTTGAGGGCCCATGATGGTTCTAAACTAGCCATTAGAGTTCTTTTATCAAAAATATTATTTTATAAAATGTCCCCAAATAGGTTTGATTAAAAGAAAAAAGATTACTCTAAAAAAAAAAAAAAAAAAACATTGTGTTTTTCCAAAACTTGTGTTCCACCAAATGTTGTGTACATATACCTGATAGCCAATAATAGCTTCAAAAGAAAGGTAAATACTGCATGTTTAGGGAAAATGCAGTCTAAATGAAACGGCTGCACATATTAATGACTCAGTTGTCATGACAAAATGTATTTTTATCAATGCACCTAAATGCAATGTAATAGCTATCAAATGGTTATTTCCACAAAAACAATATCAAAGATTATAAATGAACTGATAAAAGAAAGGCCTGAGAAAATGGAAATTTTAGTTTTCTTAAGGTGTTCAGCAGAAGAAAGATGCTCCTTAACAATATTGCCTTCTGGTACCACAGAATATACTTCCATAACCCAAGTAAATGAGGAATGTGAACATCCTTTCTCTGCTTCCCAACCCTCTATTTAAAAATAAAATTAATAAAAGATAACATAGTTTTAACTGCCATTGTCTATGATGCATCTGTCTGTGCATTTTGTTCCTCTTTCAGCTTCCTCCCTCTCATCATTCATTTTCTTCTTTCTTCCTTCCTTTTTTATCTTTTTCCAACAAACATGTTTTGAGTGTTAGAAATGCAATGATGAGCAAAACATAGACAACATCTCCCATCTCATTTAGCTTAAAATCTGATGAGACTCACTGACTTTTACTTCTTCAGTCACGCTGCTGAATGTATAATTATAAATGGAAACAAATGTTCTAGAAGAATGGCACAAGTTGCTGACCTTGAAGAGGGTCAGTGGAGCAATCAGGGGAGGTTTCACCTGAAGATGAAATTTTTGTTAGTTATGATTTGAAGAATAAGTAGCGGTTAACTGAGAGAAAGAGGGAAATCACATTTCAGAGCAAGGATAAAGACTGTTCCAAGTCATAACAGCAGGGAGGGGCATGCTATATTCCAGGAAATGGGAAAATACGAGTGTGACTAGAACATAGAAGGCACATGTAGATGGGGGTGGACCTCTTTTCCACCTCATTCAAATATCTAGCACATCCCAGCACAGTAAGCTCTAGAAAGTGGCTCATTCACTGTGGGTTGAGGTTGCAACCTGTGGAAAAAGGAGATGTCTGGTTGGTTTTCTCCAGAACCTACTGCTGGCTAGAGTGCAAGCACATGAGTCTGGAGGCTGGTGGAAGGGGAAAGCCACCGAGTAGGGCCATCCAGTACCTGTTATAGTCTGCATATACCTAATAACTTCTCTGTGACTAAGGGAACATCCCCATGCTCAAGTGTGTATTGTGCCCAAAGGAGAGTTCCATTGGGCTTATTCCATGCTTGAGATAACTGGTTTTCCAGCCTCCAGAGTTTGGCTTGTGTTCATTCCTTCTGGTTGGTTTAAGAAAAAATTGTGTGATTTTGGCAATTCTGCATGAGTTCAATGTTGTTATATTTGGATTGAGAAGTGCCATTGTGCAATATAAAGATGAATGGTAAAATTTCACATAATAATTTAAAATTTTACTTTTTCTTTACTTAGAACAATATTAAATAACAAATTAAAAAACACCATGAAAAGAGATATTGAAAGAAAGGGAAATAACCTTAATACTTTAACACCCTAAATTACATCTCCCTAATTTTTAACAAGAGGCCCCATGTTTCGTTTTCCACTGAACTCTGCAAATTATGTAGCTGACGTTGGCTGCTAGATATTTTTGTATTCCCAAACTACATTTGAGTCTTGTTCTGGGATGTAGTTAAATTACTTGGAAGCAGTTTGATCCCTTCAGGTCTTGCTTTTAAGACTTATTAGGTAAGACCGGAGCAGTGCTTAGTCTAGAGCTAACTATTGTTCATAACTGAAGCACTACCCTATTATGTACTCTATTCAAGACTTTGTAAATCACCAAGTATTCTTGTCTGGCTGGTGGAAACAGCTGCTGTCTGGGCTCCATGAGTCTGGGCATCTTTATCTCTACTTCTTTTGGGAAGGATACTGTGGTTTCCTCATTTGCATATACTAATCAGCACTTTGCTGAAAACTGGAAAGGGGACCTTCCATGGGTCTCAGAAGTTCTCTCTGTGTGTGGTTTGCTTCCCTCCTATACTTTGGTCTTGTGAACCTTAGCCACCTTGATCTATGTGAACTCAGCTCTGTTTCCTCAGGAAGTCCATAAGACTTCACTTGGATTTCTGCACCCCTCTTTGCAGCCTGGAAATCATTGAGGAATTAAAATGCTAAAATCATAGAGTTCACCTTGTTTCTTGTCCCTTAAGGATCACTATCCTTCATTATCTGATATTTAGTGCCTTGAAAATATTTTTATTTTATTAATTAATTAACTTATTTTGTTACAGAGGTTTCTCCTTTTTACTCCACTGATTCCCCCCCCCCATCCCTCCCTGCCTTGTCCCGAGCTTTGTTGTCCATGTCTATTATTCATGCACACATGCATATAAGTTCTGTGGTTTATCTCGCCCTCAACACCCCTTCTTCAGGGAATCGTCAATCTGTACCCCACTTCCACGTCTCTGGGATTACCCCATTCCTCAGACTGTTATGTTCCTTATATTCCACAAATAAGTGAGCTCATATGATACTTGTCTTTCTCTGTTTGGTTGTTTCGCTTAGGATAATGCTTTCCAGGTCCCTCCATGTTGTCTCAAAGGATAAGAGATCTTTCTTTCTCATAGCTGCATAGTACTCCATTGTGTATATGTACCACCGCTTTTTTATCCATTCGTCTACTGAAGGACACTTGGGCTGTTTCCAGATCTTAGCTATTGTAAATAGTGATGCTACAAACATGGGGTACATATATTATTTCTGAATGGTGTTTTCGGCTTCTAAAGGTATAGTCCTAGAAGTGGGATCACTGGGTCAAATGGAAGTTCAATTTTTAATTTTTTGAGGTAACACCATATTGTTTTTCATAGAGGCTGCACCAGTCTGTATTCCCACCAGCAGTGTACTAGAGTCCCCTTTCCTCCACACCCTCGCCAACACTTGTTGTTTGATGATTTGTTGAAGGTGGCCGTTCTGACAGGTGTGAGGTAATACCTCATTGTTGATTTAATTTGCATCTCTCTGATGTTTAGTGATGTTGAGCATTTCTTCATATGTCTCAGCCATTTGTATGTCCTGTTTGGAGAGGTGTCTATTTAGTTCCTCTGCCCACTTTTTAATTGGGTTCTTTGTCTTCCTTTTGTGGAGTTGTATGACCACTCTCTATATACTGGAATATAACCCCTTATCTCATATATCATTGGCAGTAATGCTCTCCTATACAGTGGGTAGCCTTTTCGTTTTGATGATTATATCTTTCGCTGTGGATAAGCTTTTGAGTTTGATGTAGTCGCATGTGTTCATTTTCTCCTTTGTTTCTGTTGCCTTATCGATGTATCAGTGATAATTCTGCTACGTATGATGGCTGAAATTTTGTTGCCTCAGTTTCTTCTAAAATTTTTATGGATTCATGAATCACATTTAAGTCTTTTATCCATTTTGAGTTTATTCTTGTGTAGAGTGTAAGTTGAGGGTCTAGTTTCATTTTTTTGCATGGAGCTGTCCAATTTTCCCAACACCATTTATTGACGAGGCTGTCAAAATTCGCCTGTATGCTCTGGCCACCTTGGTCAAATATTAATTGAGCATAATGTCTTGGGTTCATTTCTAGGTTCTCTGTTCTGTTCCACTGGTCTATATGCCTGTTCTTGTGCCAATACCAGGCTATTTTGATTACAGTGGCTTTACAGTATAAACTGAAACCTGTAATGTGATCCCTCCAATTTCGTTCTTCTTTTTCAAGATTGCTGTGGCTATTCAAGGTCTTTAATGGTTAATATGAACTTTTGAAGTACTTGTTCTAATTCTATGAAGTATGTCGTTGGTATTTTGATGGGGATTGCATTGAATCGATAGATTGCTTTGGGTAGTATGGACATTTTAATGATGTTAATTCTTCCAATCCATGAACAAGGTATGTGCTTCCACTTTTTTATATCTTCCTCTATTTCTTTTTTCAATGACCTGTAGTTTTCTGAGAATAGGTCCTTTATTTCTTTGGTTAAGTTTATTCCTAGGTACCTTAATTTTTTGCCCCAATGATAAATGTGAATGTTTTCTTAGTTTCTCTTTCTGTGAGTTCACATTGTTGTGTAAGAATGCCATTGATTTCTTGACGTTAATTTTGTATCCTGCTACTTTTTCAAATTCATTTACTAAGTGTAGTAAATTTTTCATGGAGTCTTTGGGGTTTTCTATGTATAGTATCATGTCATCTGCAAGTAATGTCAGTTTCACGTCCTCCTTTCCAATTTGGATCCCTTTTATTTTTTCTTCCTGTCTGATTGCTGTGGCTAAGACGTCCAGTACTGTGTTAAATAACAGTGCGAAAGTGGGCATCCTTGCCGTTTTCCTATTCTTAAGGGAAATGGTTTTAATTTTTGCCCATTGAGTATGATGTTGGCTGTAGGTCTTTCATATATGGCCTTTATTATGTCGAGATATGATCCCTCTATTTCCACATTGCTCACCATTTTTATCAGAAATGGATGCTGGGTTTTGTCGAAGGCTTTTTCGGCATCTATTGATATGATCATGTGGTTTTTATTCTTCCTTTTATTTATGTGGTGTATCACGTTTATTGATTTGCAAATATTGTACCAGTCTTGCATCCCTGGGACGAATCCCACTTGGTTATGGTGGATAATATTTTTAGTGTATTGCTGGATCCGATTTGCTAGTATTTTGTTCAGGATTTTGCCATCAATGTTCATCAGGGATATTGGTCTGTAATTTTATTCCTTTGTAGTGTTTTTTTCTGGTTTTGAAATTAGAATTATGCTAGCTTCATAAAACGCGTTTGGAAGTCTTTCTTCTTCTTGAATTTTTTGAAATAGTTTGAGGAGAATGAGTATTAGTTCTTCTTTGAATGTTTGGTAAAACTCCCACATGAAGCCTTCCGGGCCTGGGCTTTTGTTTGTTGGGAAAGTCTTGATCACATCTTCAATTTCTTCTGTTGCTATTGGTCTGTTCAAGTTTTCTATTTCTTCCAGGTCGATTTTTGGGAGACTATATGTTTCTAGAAATTTGTCCATTTTGCTTAGATTGTCAAATTTGTTGCCAGATAATTTTTCATAGTAGTTATTAATGATCTTTTGTATTTCTGTGGTGTCAGTTGTTACTTCTCTTTCATTTCTGATTTTTTTGCATTTGGGTTCTCTCTCTTTGTTTCTTGGTGAGTCTAGCTAAGGGTCCTTCAATCTTGATTATCTTTTCGAAAAACTAGCGCTTTGTTTCATTGATCCTTTGAATTGTTTTTTTTTTTTTTTTTTTTTTGGCCTCTATGTTGTTTATTTCTGCTCTGATATTTACTATTTACTTCCTTCTACTTGCTCTGGGGTTTTCTTTTTGTCTGCTCTCTAGTTCTTTAGGTTGTGAGGTTAGATAGTCTATTAGAGATTTTTCTTGCTTCTTGAGGTAGGCCTGTAGTGCTATGAACTTCCCTCTCAGAAGTGCTTTCGCTGCATCCCATAGATTTTGTTTGGTTTGTGGTCATTTTCATTGGATTCCAGGAAGTTTTTAATTTCTTCCTTGATCTCCTTGGTAACCCATTCATTGTTTAATAACATGCTATTTAGCTTCCATGTGTTCAACTTTCTTTGCATGTTCTTGTTGCAATTCATATCTAGTTTCATGCCATTGAGAACTGAGAAGATGCTTGACATGATTTCAGTCTTCTTGACCTTGTAGAGACATAGTTTGTGTCCTAACATGTGGTCTATCTTTGAGAATGTCTCATGTGCACTTGAGAAGAATGTGAATTCTGTAGTTTTGGGGTGTAATTCTCTATAGATATTTATTAAATCCATTTGGTCTAGTGCTTCATTTAGAGTTTCTGTTTCCTTGCTAATTTTTTGTCTAGAGGATCTATCCAGTGATGTCAGCGGGGTGTTGAAGTCCCCTGCTATGATTGTCTTGCTATCGATTTCTCCTTTGAAGTCCTTCATAAGACTTTTAATATATTTTGGTGCTCCTATATTGGGTGCATATATGTTTATCAAGGTTATGTCTTCCTGTT
The DNA here is from genome assembly GCF_014108415.1 of Molossus molossus. Classification (NCBI taxonomy): domain Eukaryota; kingdom Metazoa; phylum Chordata; class Mammalia; order Chiroptera; family Molossidae; genus Molossus; species Molossus molossus. Next base: position 25,602,965 of record NW_023425355.1, on the reverse strand, counting down.
GGATAAATCCTTTCAATATTATGTAGTGACCTTCTTTGTCGCTAGTTATGGCCTTCATTTTGAAATCTATTTTATCAGATATGAGTATTGCTATCCCAGTTTTTTCTTTTCTTTCTGTTTGCTTGAGAGATATTTTTTTATCCCTTTACTTTCAACCTATGTGTGTCTTTTTTCGTGAGGTTGGTCTCTTGTAAACAACATATAGATGAGTCATGCTTTCTTATCCAATCATCTACTCTGTGTCTTTTCATAGGAGCATTCAATCCATTTACATTTAAGGTGATTATTGATATGTACTTATTTATTGCCATTTTTTTTAGTGTGGTTATATATTTCTTTCTATTACTCCTTCTAATTACAGCAGTCCTTTTAACATTTCTTGCAGTGCTGGTTTGGTGCTAATGTATTCCCTTAGCCATTTTTTGTCCAAGAAGCTCTTTATTTGACCTATTTTGAATGATAGACTTGCAGGGTAGAGTAGTCTTGGATTCAGATGCTTGTTTTTCATGACCTTGATTACCTAATGTCATTCCCTTCTGGCCTGTAGTGTTTTTGTTGAGAAGTCAGCTGAGTGCCTTATGGGGTTTCTTTGGTAGGAACCCTGTTGCTTCTCTCTTGCTGATTTTAGGATTCTCTTTTTGTCTTGAATTTTTGCCACTTTGATTAGTATGTGTCTTGGTGTGGGCCTGTTTGGGTTCTTCTTACTTGGGGCTCTCTGTGCTTCTTGAACTTGAATGCCTTCTTCCTTCACCAAATTAGGGAAGTTTTCTGTCACTATTTCTTCAAATATATTCTCTAACCCTTGCTCATTTTTTTCTTCTTCAGGGACTCCTATGATGCAAATGTTATTACGTTTCCAGTTGTTCCACAGTTCTCTTAAGCTGTCTTCCTGTTTTTTAATTATTTTTTTTCTTTTATTTTTCTGATTGGTTGATTTTTTCTACCCTGTCTTCTAATTCACTGATCCAGCCCTCAGCTTCCTCTACTCTGCTATTTAGACTTTCCAATGTGTTTTTTATTTCTGATATTTCCTTCTTCATTTCTTCTTGGTGGTTTTTAATTTACAACTGGTTGATGTTCAACATTTCTATGTCTTTACTCATGGTGCTCATGTCCTTACACATGCTGTTGAGCTTCCTCTAGATAATGTCTCTGAATTCTAGTTCTGTTAACTTGATTAACTGTACCTCATTTATCTCAGCTTCAGTAGAGTTCTCTTGTTCTTTCATTTTGCTTTTGGTTCTGTTTTTCACCATTTTGGCTTTCCCAGTGGGCTTTGGAGCCTGCCAAATTTTCCCTGTAGGTGTTGGTGTTCTGCTGTTTGTGGCTCCCTCTACTGTGTTTGGATGAGGCAGGGAGGAACCACTTTAAACACCACTGTCAAGTCTTAACTCTCCTGGTTAGAGTTGCTAGCCCAGGGAATGGTAGTTATCCTCTAGCTTTTTTTTCCTGGAGGCTATTAGTAGTGGTCACCTGAAGAACCTTGGTTTCTGAGTTGAATGAAAAACTCCCTCAGGTGCTCAGTGTAAGAGGATTTCCAGAGGGTGGGGCAGATAGTGGTTGTTAATATTGCCTCAATTAGCATTTCAATGGCCACTGGGTGGGTTTGAATCTCTGAGGGAGGGGCCGCCACCTATCCCCTGGTCCCTGGGAAGGAGTAAAATGACCACAGTCCTGCATGGCTGCACTCAGCAAAAGCTCTGAGCACCCTCCAAACCCCGAGAGCCCCCACACTGTTCCAGTCCAGTCTGCCCTACCTCTGCCGGAGCTCAAGGTGAGTGGCTGCTGCCAATTTAGCCTCTGTCTGGGCTCTGCACCATGGAGCCGCCTGGAAATTGAACCCAAGGGCGTCAATCCCAGCTAAGCCTGGCCAAGGCTGAGGCAGCTCCCAGCCGAGGGCATAGCACCCAGCCGAGGTCACAAGACCCAGCCAAGGCCACAGGTCCCCGCCGAGGAAGCTGCTGGTCCCAGCCAATACCACTGCTTGTCCCAGCCCAAGCCCCTGTGGACCATGGGCTCCCGGCCCCCTCTCGCGTCCTCATAAGCCTACCAGGATTAAGTCAGTGTCCTTGATTATGTGGTCCTCCAAGCTGCCTTTTGGTTGCCCTTTCCTGACGATTTCTTTATTTTCATTGTAATTCCAGTTTGGTCCTGGAAGATGGTCCATTCACTCCGCCGCCAATTTTTCTTTTCTCGAAAATAGTTTTTCTTAATTCTCACCCAGGAAATTTTTCAATTTTTTTGTTCAGATAAAGTGGGAGGGAGAGAGAGAAAGAGAGAGAGAGAGAGAAACATCGACGTGAAAGGGACACCTCGAGTGGCTGCCTCCCACATGACCCAACCAGGGCCAGGGACAAACTGCAACTGAGTTATGTGCTCTTAGCGGGAACTGAACCCAGGTCTCTCTGGACCGCAGGCCAACACTCTAACCACTGAGCAAAACTGTCCAGGGAGAAAATAGTTGTTTTAATACAGAGAACAAGCTGACAGTTGTCAGAGAGGTGGGGGTGGGGAGGATCAGGTGAAAAGGGTGAAGGTATTAAGAAGTGCTAATTGTTAGTTACAAAATAGTGAAGGGGTGTGGGGTATATGGTCAATGATATTGTAATAACTATGTGAAACCAAGCAGCCATGTTCAAGTCTGTTATTTTGCAAAATCGAAGAATGAGTTCATGGACAAAGGGGTAAACAAAAGGAATGTTTTGAAAGGTAGACACACTCCCCACAGTGGAGAGGGGACCCAAGTGGGTTTGCGCAGGACCTCTGTTGTTTAGGGGTAGATATATACCTTGCTAGCCTGTGAATGGTCCTATCAAGAAGTTTTGCCTTAGCAACATCTTGTGTTTCTTGCATAACTGGGTTCAGCCCTAAGTCATCTATAGAGTCCTAAGCAGCTTCCCTTTTTTGATAATGTCAAGTTCTCCCAGACTATTAGTGAGGAGGAAGGGAAATGCCGTGGGAGCAACCCTATGCTTGCTTTTGGTTTCTTCCCCAAATCCAACCTTGGTTTCCTATAATCTTTTCTAAGGTGACCTGGCTTTCTGCAATAGAAACACACTCTATAGTTTTGCAGCAGAACACTTTCAGCAGTCCTGTTGCCTTGCTGGAAACCAGCTTTTCCAGGTTTTTTGTTCTGTAATTAACCTGTGCTTCTTCAAGGAGCTTCTAATTTGCATTGGTATAAATGGGGGCTCGGAGTTTATAGACTTGGAATCAAAGTTTAATAAACCTCCAAATATACTGTGTACTGGGTGGCCTGCCTCTGTGCTGAGCTCCAAGTTATCTCAAACTTCCCAGGTGTCTCAGCCTTCCCTTCTCATGGTCCGTCCCTCATTGCTTAACATGCCTCTATCTCCTCATTTGTATGGTATCTAGTGGGTACTTAAAATATCTCAGGGAGGGAGGATCACTGTGTAGAGTATGTGATTGACCACTATGCTGTACATCTGAAACTAATACAAAATAGTGCTGAATGAAAAATGTTATTGAAAAGTAAAATAAAAGTAGTTGTTTTGTTTTCCAGGTTTGTTGTTGTTGTTTTAGGTGGGAAAGTGAATCAGGTCCCTGGTATTCGAACTTGGCCAAAATTGGAAGTCACATGGTTTGTTTAGCAGCCCAGTTGTGCCATACAAAAAGTTCTGGTAAACAATTAAATGACATTTCTTTGGGAAAGACTTTAAGACTTTTTTCAGTCTTGTTAGCAGAGACAAACATGGATTATCACAACAGATATGTAATGACGTTGATTCCTGAGTCTGCAGAGGGAAGCACGCTTCTAGTCCAAACTGGAAGCTTGGTTTTCTTGATCAACCTGGGAGAAATATGATACTAAGCCTAAAGACTAACATTTTCTAATTTATGCCCTCTCTCAAACTTTCCTGGATTTATGCTTGTCCCCCACCCAGTATCTCTTATTTCTTCCCAGGGATACCTAGAAAATATAAAGCTCACTATCCATTTGAAAAGAACATTAGGACATTTTTCTACCTGCATTTTGTCTTAATGAATTAGCAATTGAAAAAAATGTTATTTTAGGATTGTCTGAATAATAACTCCACATATAAGAATTTTAATTTGCAAAAGAATGGAATCAAAGCCAAAATTAGCATCAGAATAGAAAGCCAAGATTTTCCAAGCAATCCTCTTTAATTTTTCTTTAACTGAAGAATTTTACCATTAAGACTAAGTGAGAAATACAACATGAAATTCACTAACTGCTAAGTGTTAAGATTTATTTACTAATACACTTGTCTTTTTCCTTGTTTATTATCTATGCTTGTACACGACTGCGAATGTTGGTGACAGGAAGAGACTTCACTGTAAAAAATGGAGGACAATAGCTCAGACTTAAAAACGTGCTATTGGGAAATCTATATTTTTGAGTTCTTAAGCAATACTAATAGGGTTATATCCTGTTGCCTTTAGTTTTTATTCTGCTCATCAATGAAAAGTTAGGCTTGCAGATAAAGGTATCTTTAAAAAAATAATTGGCGTAAGAATGAGCTTTCTTTATCTTATTAGCTGTATCATTTTTAGGTGCAGTGCATCAATTATAAGAATGAGACAGAAGAAACAGTGGAAAAATATTAGGTTCACTTATTTGGGTGTAAGCTTAGCTATCAATGTTTTTGTTGGTGACAGTTACTGTTTACTACAAAAAGAATAGCAATCTATGCTGCTTTCTAGTTATGCATTTAAATTTATGTCCATTTGTATTTGTAGCAAATTCTTATTAAATTGTCATGTTTACTGTCATCAGCAGCAGCAGCAACAGCAGTACCCTGACTATTTTGGGATACACAAAGGAGAAACATCTGTAACAAAAATAAATTAATAAAGAGAGAGAGAGATGACCTATGATACATCAGCATAATAACTTGGTCCTTCAAAACAAAGTTATTTGAAATCACATGGAATGGGGATGTTTGAGAAATACATAGTTATACTTGAGTCATTGAAACTGATCTATATGCAGTGGTTAACTTCATAAACTGTGACCTCCATTTTGGCCTGATCTTATTCATTTTTCAATAAGCCTATGTACTAAGATTATACGGTTACTCAAGGAGATGGTATGAATCTATAAGTGCTAGAAGCTTTTTGCATTTTAATGAGATGCAAAGTCTTGAAATTGTATCTAGTAGTATCCTTTACATGAGCTAAAAATCATTTATATTTGGAATATTAGATTATTTGTAGGATTTTATAAGAAAATAATAAATTAAACACCATGAAATCTATATACATGTTGCCATACATGTTATATGTTATATGTTATATATGTCACGACTTAGAAAGCTGGCCATTATCTTATTATACATAAGGTTCCTTTTCTTTATATTTGTTCTTTTCTGCCAAAGCCACTTTATTGAGCCTAATGTTGGACTATGTTATCAAATTCTGATTGAACCACAACCCAGTCACTTTGATAACTCTGGATTTGATCTCATATAACACAAAAAGTAGCTAAAAATACTAGAATTAAGGATTCGTTTTTTTTCCCATATAAGTATAGCCTAAGAATAATACCTAGAATATATTTGCATATGTATATAATCCATGCTACAGAAGTGATTAAATATTGACTGGAATTTAATGATCAGTCCATCGGCTATTACAACAAATTATTCCACTGAGATAAATGATTATTTGTCAGAATTTATGAATTAGTCATTGATTTGATGTCAGACTGGCATCTGCCAAAACATGTGACATAAACAGAACCTGGAATGGCTATGCAATTTAAAAATCAAAGATATAGATTGCCATTTGCTTTCTCTTCTTGTTGCTTTCGTTTTGTTGATGACTACTCTGTATTGTGAAGACAATAATGATGTGACTGATTTAAAGTACTTTTCAGAACTATGAATAGATTAATTAAAAAAAAAACAACATTTTACAGAGATCTTAACACAAATACTGAGATTGGAATATTTATGAAAATTTACAAAACGTATAAAACCTTGAATATCTAAACTAATGGCATCTGGTGTCCCATATAAAACTGAAGCAATATCCCCTGTGATTCATATGATAGCTTGATGGACTATTATCAAAGAAATTCACATATGTCACTAACCATTGTATTAGTTACTCACAGTACAAATTACCACATGTTCAAGTGCTCAAGACTTGAAGGAAATTGGCAAGATGAAAACACAGAGAATTTAACTAAGAACATTGGATCTTCACTGAGACTATGGCTATTGGGAAAAATATAGGTTTTTCGTTCAGATATATTTCTATTTTACTATGGTTTCTTCAAAAAATTTTCTGTACTAATTTATAAATTTTAGCCTCTTCTGACTATCTAATTCATTAATCAGAGCCTTGTATTTATTATTTCATAAATATTCAGTAATTGAAACCATGGTAAAATTAGTCAATCTAATTGTTAAAGACTAGGAACAATGTGTTAAAGCTTGCTGTGGCAATTGAGTTTCTGATGTTTTCTTTTTTAACTGAATTTATTGGAGTGACATTAGTTAGTAAAGTTACATAGAATTCATGTGTACAGTTCTATAATACATAATTTCTATATTGTGCACTCACCATTCCAAGTCAAGTCTCCTTCCATTTCCATTTTCCCCCCTTTACCCTCTTCTACCTCCCCTACACCACTTTCCCTCTGGTAATCACCATACTGTTGTCTATGAGTATATTTTCTATGTTTTAATCCTTTCACATTTTCAACCAGCCCCACAACCCCCTCTACTCTGACAGCTGCCAGTCTGTTCTCTGCATCAATGAGTCTTTTTCTATTTTGTTAGTTCATTTTGTTCATTAGATTCCACATATAAGTGAAATCATATGGTATTTGTCTATCTCTGGCTGGCTTATTTCACTGAGCATAAGACTCTCCAGGTCCATCTATGCTGTCACAAAAGGTAAGATTTTCTTCCTTTTTTCGGCCAAGTAGTTTTCTATTGTGTAAATGCAGCACCATCTTCTTATCCACTCATCTACTAATGGACAGATGGGCTGCTTCCAAGTTTCGTCTACTGCAAATAATTCGGGAATGAACATAGGGGTGCATATATTCTTTGAAATAAGTGTTGCAGGTTTCTTAAGATATATTTCCAAAAGTGGAATCACAAGGTCATAAGGCAGTTGAATTTTTAATTTTTCAGGTAATTTCATACTGTTTTCCACAGTGGCTGCACAAATGAGCATTCCCACCAACAGTACACCAGGGTTCCCTTATCTCCATATCCTTGTCAACACTTGTTGTTTGATGATTTATTGATAATAGCCATCCTGACAGGTATGAGGTGATACCTCATTGTGGTTTTAATTTGCATCTCTGATTAGTGATTTTGAGCATCTTCACATATGTCTTTCAGCCATCTGTAAGTCCTCTTTCAAGAGTGTTTATTCAGATATACTTTGATAATTTTTTAAATTGTGTTGTTTGCTTTTTTTGGTGTTGAATTTTGTAAGTTTTTTAAATAAATTTTGGATATTAACCACTTATCAGATATATGTTCTCCCATTCAGCGGGTTGTCTTTTCATTTTAATAATGGATTCCTTTGCTGTGAAAAAACTTTTTAGTTTGATTTAGTCCCATTTGTTTATTTTCTCTTTTGTTTTCCTTGCCCAAGAAGACATATCAGAAAAAATACTGTTACAAAAAATGTCCAAGATTTTATTATGAATGTTTTCTTCTATAATTTTTATGGTTTCAAGTCTAAAATTTAAATATCTAATCCATTTTGAGTTTATTCTTGTATATGGTATAAGAAGACAGTCTGGTGTTGTTGTGTTTTTTTTTCCACATACCTGTCCAATTTTCACAACACAGTTTATTGAGTAGAATATTTTTATCCCATTGTATGTTCTTGCCTCCTTTGTGAAATATTAATTTACCATAAAAATATGGGTTTATTTCTGGTTCTCTATTCTGTTCCATTGATCTATACATCCGTTTTTTATCCCAGTACCATGCTGTTTTGATTATTATGGCCTTGTAGTATATTTTGATATCAGGTACTGTGATTCATCTAGATTTTGTTCTTTTTTCTCAATATCGCTGTGAATATTTGTGGTCTTTTGTTGTTCTACAAAATGTTTTGAAATATTTATTCTTGTTTTGAGAAATACACCATTGGTATCTTGATAGTAATTGCATGGAATTTATAGATTGCATTGGATAGTGGGAACTTTTAATGATGTTAATTCTTCCTATCCATAAACATGGAATATGATTTCACTTATTTTTATATTCTTTAATTTCTTCAGTGTCTTATAATTTCCTAAGTACATGTATTTTACATCCTTGGTTAAATTTATTCCCTAGATACTCTTTTTTTTTTTTTTTTTAAATGTATTTGTAAGTGGGATTGTTTTCTTACTTTCCCTTTCTTATAGGTCATTATTGATATATAAAAATGCAACTGCTTTCCAGATATTTATTTTGTATCCTGCTACTTTACTGAATTAATTTATTATTTCTAATAGTTTTTTGGTTAAAATCTTTAGGGTTTTCTATGTACAGGATTATGTCATCTTCAAATAATACAAATTTTACTCTTCCTTTCTAATTTAGATGCCTTTTATTTCTTATTCTTGTTTCATTGCAATGGCTAGGACTCTCAGTACCATGTTGAATAAGAGTGGTAAAAGTGGACATCTGTGTCTTGTTCCTGATCTTAAAAAAAAAAAAAAAAAAATTAGTTTTTGCCAATTGAGTATGATGTTCGCTGTGGGTTTGTGGTATATGGCCTTTATTTCCCTAAGGTATGTTCCCTCTATTTATACTTTGCTGAGAGTTTTAATCATAAATGGTGCTGAATTTTTATCAAATGCTTTTTCTGCGTCTATTGTTATGCTCATGTGATTTTTATCCTTTATTTTGTTCATACAGTGTATCACATTTATTGATTTGCAGATGTTATACCAACCTTGCATCCCAGTAATAAATCCCACTTGATTATGGTGTGTGATCTTATAAAAGTATTGCTGAATCTTATTTGCAAATATTTGGTTGAGGATTTTAGCATCTATATTCACATCAGGGATATTAATCTTTAATTTTCTTTGCTTGTAGTGTCTTTATCTGTTTTTGGAATTAAGATAATACTGACCTTATACATGAGTCTTGGAGTGTTCTTTCCTCTTGAATTTTTTGGAATAGTTTGAGGAAGATAGGTGTTACTTCTTCTTTGAATATTTGGTAAATTGTACATGTGAAGCCATCTGATCCAGGAGTTTTGTTTGTAGGGAATTTGGGATACTGCTTCATTTTATCCATTGTAATCTATCTATTTAGATTTTCTGTCCTGATACAGTTTTGGAAGCTTATATGTTTCTAGGAATTTATCTATTTAATCCAATTGCCCAATTCGTTGGCATATAGTTGTGCTTAATATTTTCTTATAATCCTTTGTTTTTCTTTGGTGTCAATTGTTACTTCTCCTATTTCATTTCTGATTTTATTTTTTGGGTCCTCTCTCTGTTTTTCTTGATGAGCCTGGTTAAAGGGTTGTGAAGCTTATTTATCTCTTCAAAGAACCAGCTCTTGGGCTCATTGATATTTTGTATTGTTTTCTAACACTTTATTTAAATTATTTTTGCTGTGATATTTATTGTTTCCTTTCTTTTATTTACTTTGGGCTTTATTTGTTGTTCTCTTTCTAGTCCTTTAAGTGTAAGGTTAGATTGCTTATTTGATATTTGTCTTATTTATTGTGGTAAGTCTCTAATGTTATGAATTTTTTTAGGACTGCTTTTGCTGTGTCCCACAGATATGGGGTTGTTTTGTTCCCATTTTCATATGCTTTAAAGTATCTTTTCAGCCCTGGTTGGTTAGGCTCAGTGGTTAGAGCATCCACCTGCGGCCCAGAGAGACCCGGGTTTGGTTCCCACTAAGGGCACGTACCTTGGTTGCAGTTTGTCCCCAGCCCTGGTTGGTCATGTGGGTGGCAGCCACTCGATGTGTCCCTTTAACGTCGATGTTTCTCTTTCTCTCTCTCTCTTCATCTCTCTCCCTCCCACTCTATCTGAACAAAAAATGGAAAAATGTCCTCAGGTGAGGATAAAAATAAATAAATAAAAATAAATAAAGTATCTTTTCATATCTTCTTTGATCTCACTGTTAACCTATTCATTGTTTTCGTAACATGTTATTTAGTCTCTACATGTTTGCATGTTTTGTCAGTTTCTTTCTTATGATTGATTTCTAGTTTCATAACATTATGGCTAGACATGATGTTTAATATGATTTCAATCTTAAATTTATTGAGGTGTCTTTTGTGTCTTAATATGTAGTCTATTTGAGAGAATGTCCTATTATATATTCTGCTGCTTTATGGTGAATTGCTCTGAAGATATCAATTAAATCCATGTGACCTGGTGTGTCATTAAAAGATACCCTTTCTTTGTTGATTTTCTGTCTGGAAGATCTATCCATTAATGTCAATGTGGTGTTAAAATCCCCTATTATGACTATATTATTTTCAATCTCTCCCATATTGTCTATCAAGATTTACTAGGCCTGCTTGGTGTGGCTCAATTGGTTGAGCATTGTCTGATGCACCAAGAGGTCGCTGGTTCAATTTCTATTCAGGGTACATGTAGGGTGCACGCAGGAGGGAGCAGATCAATATGTCTCATCAATGTGTCTCTCTCCCTCTCCCTTCCTCTCTCTATAATTCAATATAACATATAACATATTTTTTTAAATATTTGCTTTACATATTTAGATGCTTGTATGTTTGGTGCATAAATGTTTACAAGGGTTATATACTCTTGCTGGATTGCTCCCTTTATCATTATGTAGTGTCCTTTTTTATCTCTTACTACAGTCTTTGTTTTAAAGTCTATTTTATCAGATGTAAATACTGCTACCCCAATTTTTAAAATTTGCATTTGTGTGAAGTATGTTTTTTCACCTTTTTTTTATTAATTAATTTTTGTTACAGATGTTTCTCCTTTTTCCCCCACTGATTCCCCCCTCCCAACCCTCCCTGCCCTTTCCCCAGTTTGTTGTCCATGTCCACTGTTCATGCATACATGCATATAAGTTCTGTGGTTTATCTCTCTCCCCCCACTCCCCTCTTTAGGGGATTGTCAGTCTGTACCCCACTTCCACATCTCTGGGACTACCCCATTCCTCAGACTGTTATGTTCATTATATTCCATAAATAAGTGAGATCATATGAAACTTGTCTTTCTCTGTTTGGCTTGTTTCACTTAGGATGATACTTTCCAGGTCCCTCCATGTAGTCTCAAAGGATAAGAGATCTTTCTTTCTTACAGCTGCATAGTACTCCATTGTGTATATGTACCACAGCTTTTTTATCCATTCATCTACTGATGGATACTCGGGCTGTTTCCAGATCTTAGCTATTGTAAATAGTGCTACTACAAACATGGGGATACATATATTCTTTCTGATTGGTGTCTTAGGCTTCTTAGGGTATATTCCTAGAAGTGGGATCACTGGGTCAACTGTCTTTCTCTTGCTTTTAAGATTCCGTTTGTCTTTAACCTTTGCCTTTTAATTATAATGTGCCTTAGTGTGGGACACCTTGAGTTCGTCTTGTTTGGGTCTCCGTGTGCTTCCTGGACTTGTTTGTCTTTTATTCTTTACTAGTTTAGGGAAATTTTTAGTCATTGTTTCTTCAAATAAGTTCTCAATTCCTGCTCTCCCTCCTCTCCTTCTGGTACTCCTACGTTGCAGATGTTGTTACAAATCATGTTATCCAAAGGTCCCTTAAACTATCCTCACTTTTTTTTTCTTTTTCTTTTTACTGCTCTGATTGGGTATTTTTTCTACCTTATTTTCCCAATTACTGATTTGATCCTCTGCTTTATCCAATATACTGTTTATTCCTTTCAATGTATTCTTCATTTTAGATATTGTATTCTTCATTTCTGATTGGTTCATATTTATCATTTCTATGTTCTATATAATTTTGTTATAGTTCTCCCTAAGTTCCTTGGACATGTTTATAACCACTTTTTTTTTTTGTTTTGAAACTCTGTATATGATAAATTATTTCCTCCTATTCAATTTAGTTTTTTGTTTGTTTGTTTGTTTGTTTTTCTGGAGATTTTTGCCATTATTTCATTTGGGGTAAGCATCTTTGCTTCCCCATCATGACTGCCTATTTGTGTTTGTTTTTATGTATTAGGTAGATCTGCTATGACTCCCAGTCTTGGTAGGGTTACCCTATGTAGTAGGTATCCTGTAAGAACCAGTAGTTCAGTTACCTTTATCTCCTGAGTTAGACATTCCATGGATGTTCCTTGTTTTGGTTATATGGTTCCTCCTGTTGTAATTGGGTCTTGATTATTATTGGTCTGTTTGGGTGTGGGGTTGACCCTTAGGCTGACTACTAAAATCAACCATGACCAAGGGCATGAGCTGCTGTGCATATACAGACCACATGATGCAGAATTCACCTCAGAAGGGTCTGATACCTGCCGAGATTTCTCTTTGGATATGCCACCCTTGAAGCTAATTGGATCCTGCTCTGATTTTGTCTAAATCTGGCCACTGGGTGTTTTGGTTCTGGGACCTCTTGGGAGGAACTCTGGTGCAGGTCAATGTCAGACGTTGCCTGTGACTGATCCTGAGCACCCTGTTTGGTGCTACAAAGTGACCCACAGTTTGTAGTTGTCTCTGCTGGGCCTGGGTGTGTGTGGGAATAACCTAGTTGTGCACCAAGGCAAGTTTGTACCAACACCAGTCCTGAGGGCAGGCCAGCTAAAGTCCCAATCACCATGAGATGTGTCTCTTTTTCACACCACCTACTGGCTGCCTGGTAGGCAAAGTCACTGAAAGAGCCTCTGGCAGTGCTCAAGTTGCATGAGGTAGGTCCTCATTTAGTTACCAGGTAGGAACAAGTTGTATTCACTGGATTGATACAGATTCAAATTCAGTGCAGTGCTTGGTTAGAGGCCAATCAGCAAATGTCCCAGAGTATACCAAGTCTAACAACCACCCACTGGGTGCTCACACATCTTTTTGGTGGGCAAGATTTCAGGGAGTTGTCAGGATGAGGCCAGCAGAGTTTATTAGGCCCAAACAACCCAAGATTTGACTGTGTGAAGGGAGAGCTCTGCATAGGTAGGTTGTGTTAGGGATAAATGGTCACCACCCTAGAACCACACAACTCAATTTGTCTCAGATTCTGTCAGCAAGGCAATGCCATTGAAAGGTTGAGGCTTGTGAATCTCCCATGAAGGGGGAGTATTGGTCAGACTTGGAGGAGGGTGGGAAGAGTGTCTCCTGCCCCTGAACCACAGAACTCAGTCTATCCTAGATTCTTTCAAGATCTCAGTAAGGCAGAGCCACTAGGAGTTAGAAGGGTGGGGCTACAAAGAATCCAGAAAGTGGGGCTAGCAATCTTCCAAGTAGGGTAGGCACCAGTTAGGCTCACAGAAAACTGGGAGGAATGGCTCACACCCCAAGTCCACATCCACACCATCCAGTCAGTTACACACCCTGAGTTTGCCCAAACCTGTACACTTCAGCCCAGGTAGCTGACTCCTCAGGAAGGGTGCAAGCTCTGCAGTATATGCCAAGAGGGAATACAGAAAGTGTGGCTACAGCATTTTCTCAGGCTGATGCTGTAATGAGAAGAGTGCTTCACCCAAGAAAGATGGCATCTTCCGTGTGGGAAAGGGACTCAGCACAGGGATCCTTTTAATTGTCTCCCCAGAACCACAAACCTAGACTCTTCTAATGTGACTCTAAGTCCACTGTGGCTTCCTTCTGCCAGAGACCATGGTTAGTGGCCCATGCCCATATAGAGGACTCCAGTGTCTCTAGCAGACACCCTTACTCCATGCCAGAATTCTCTGATTTTTACAACCAGATGTTATGTGGGCGCCTCTTCCCAGTTCTGTTGCTCTGGGCTGGGGAGGCCAGCTTGAGGTTGAAACTCCATACTTCTTTTTTTCCCCTTTTATTAATTTTAGAGAGAGGGGAAGGGAGAGGGGGAGAGAGATAGAAACATCAATGAGAAAAAAACATTGATTCGTCACCTCCTGCATAGCCCCATTGGGGATTTGGCCCACAACCTGGGCATGTTCCCTGACCAGAAACAAAACTGGTGACCTCTTGGTGTATGGGTCAATGCTGAACCACTGAGCCACACTGGCTGGGAGCAAGACCTCACACTTATTAGGGGAAACATTTGCAACTGGATATCCCTCTGAAATCTCAGCTGCCAGCCGTGAGAGCAGGGCCAGCCTTTTACACATCTCTGCCTTTCCTAGCAGTCTCAATGTGGCTTCTGCTATAAATCCTTGGTTAAAATACTACTCTTCAGAAAGTCTTCAGTTGGTTATTCAGGTTGATTTCTCTATATTTTAGGTGTAATTTCGGTTTGGTTCTGGGAGGAGGTGTGTGTAGCTTCCACTTACTCTGCCACCATCATCTTGGATATATTCAATTATATATATATATATATATATATATATATATATATATATATATATATATAATGATGGATCTAGTTAATTGGACCAATTAATGGACCAATTAATTGAAATGAATTGGCAATTTAAAAAGACAACCAGAGAGTTAGACTTATAATCATTGTATCTTTGCTGAGTCTGTGTGTACAGGGCAAAATATAACTTTGTTGTATGGATCTACTTAATTTGACCAATGTATATATCTAGGGTATATTATGAAGTATCTTGGTCCTAAGTTGAAATTATCTTACCTGCCCTTTTTCAATGGTTAATATTCAAATATCTAATTGATTTTATGTTTTTGTAGACTCAAACTACATATTTATAGCCTAAATATCAACATATCCATGGTTGAACACAAATGTACATAGTTAGTATAGTTATTTTTGGTCTTATCTGCCTTAGCTCAACACGTGAATTATTTAGATTGTTGCATGGTCAATTAAAAGAATAGGTCAGCCCTGGCCAGTCTGGTTCAGCAGATAGAGTGTAGGCCCACAAACCAGAGAGTCCTGGGTTCGGTTTCTACTAAGGGCACGTACCTCAGTTGCAGTTTGTTCCTGGCCCGGGTTGGGATTGTGTGGGTGGAGACCACTCTCACATCAATGTTTCCCTCTCTCTCTTCCTCCTTCTCTCCCTCCTGCTCTATCTGAAGATGAGTGCAAAAATGTCCTCAGGTGAGGATAAAAAAAAAAAAGTTCAATAATGTCATATTTTACTTCTTCTTCCAATACCCCATGTATCTCCTAAAAGTACTCTATAAAAACATGATTTTTCTGTGTTTCATTTAGAGAAACCATGTGTTGGTTTTAGAGAGAGAGAGGGAGAGGGAGAAAAGAAAGAAACCTGGTAATTCTTGGGTTGAAGGAACCAAAGGAGTTACATAATTATTTTAGTATAATTAACTGAAGTTCATCAATTAACTTACTTCAATGTGATAATCTGAAAGTCTTCTGAAATTAATTCCATAAGACTAAAAACAACTTTTGGCTTTCCTTTTTCTTTCTTTCTTTCCTTTTCTTTTTCCTTTTCCTTTTTCTTTTCCTCCCCTCCCCTCCCCTCCCCTCCCCTCCCCTCCTCTCCCCTCCCCTCCCCTCCCCTCCCTTTTCCTTCCCCTTCTATCCCCTTCCTTTTCACTTTCCTTCTTTTTTTATTCTTTCCAATACAGATCATAGAATAAGCAATCTGATTTCTTGTACTATTTAAGATGGTTCTCATATTTCCCAGTTTTATGACTACATATTATTGTCTATAAAACATATGATGTTAATTTGTTGTGATGTGTAAAATCACAATTTTTATGTGATTTTATATAAATATGTTTTTATTGATTTTATATAGAGAGAGGAAGGGAGAGAGAGGTAGAAACATCCATGTGAGAGAGACACATCTATTAGCTGCCTCCTGCATACCCCCCACTGGAGATCAATCCCGCAACCTGGGCATGTGCCCTGACCGGGAATCAAACCAGGACCTCTCAGTCCATGGGACAGTATTCATGCCACTGAACTACACTGGCCAGGCTAGAATAATTTTAAATACCTGTTACCATTCTTTATTTTTGTGATGTTTAACAGTTTTGCTGCAGGGGAGCGGATGATCAAATCAACAGAAAAGGGATAAGCAGTATTCAGATTTGCATTAAACTTCTCACAAGCCAATTTTAAAAAGAAGAGAGTAACTATATTGTAAACATTAAACTTAATATTAAACTATATCACTAATATAATATGAAACAATTTGTTGAAATGAATAAAAGCAACTCTTCTACATCAAACATTAATTTACAGTTAAAATTGTGCCCAAAAAGTATTCAGTGATGTGTACCTTTTATGAATTAAAAAAGAAATACATAAACCAATATAATTGATGAATATATTTTTGATCAATCAATTTTAGACTATCATGCTTTTATCTGTCCTAGATGATTAAAACAAAGAGTTAGAGACTGCCTCTCTGGAAGTCACATGATTTCCCTAACAAGATATTAGGCATAGTAGTTTTATACTTGATCCCTCCATGTATTCTTCTCTACCTGAGGAAGTGTACCAACTTATAAAAGGACACACCGCAAATATTTTATTAACAGTCACAGTTCATAGTGTGACATTGTAGATATAGGCTTGGCACAAAACCACTGAACTAGGAACACTCATAACCCTGCTAAAACCTTAGCTAAAAGCAAACAAAAATATCAACATTGGGTGAGAAATAGTTTCTTTATTGACTAAGCCTTGTGCTAAAAAGAACTAAAATGTAATGCTATATCAGCAGCAGTAGGGAAAATAATTATAAAACCTGTGTCCTCAGAAGTTTGGGTCCTGCCTCTTAGCTATAGTGCACATTTTAATGACAATACTCTCATTAACTCAGCCTTATTGGACTATTTCAAACATTCATCATCTTATGTGGCTAACAGCATAGTTCATGCAAAATTAGTGGAGGAGGGAATGAGGAGGATTAAAAAGGTCTTGCTGCTTAAGGGAGTAAAAAGCAGGTTGTCCTGAGCTCTTCATCTAGTCCTCTACATTTATTAAGGGCAAAACCTTTTATCTTTCTACTCATAAAAGGACCAGATACAGTATCTTTCCCCTGGGCACCAGAGCCACTGGGGAAAGCTAGATTAGACCTACAGAACTGATGCAACCCTCTGTGGTGCGTTACTTCATGGAGCAATAAGCAACACACTTTGATTCAAAATATTTTGAATATGGTTTGTTACACATACAAAGAGAGGGAAACTAAAGATGAATAGATTCCCATTGCCAGTTCTGTATTGTTTGAGCTGAAAGCATTGTGTCGGGATTTTCACAAATGGACACTCTATGCACAAGTGAAATTGCAGAAAGCTTACATTTGGGAGTATATTTGTGAAGAAAACAAAAACCAAAAGGCTAGAGAGGAACAACATTTAATACATAAAAACATATTGTTTCAAATCAAATGTCAATTAGGTTCTAGCTATTTGCCACTTTAGTGACTACTGCCATTTTTTTTTTTTTTTTTTTATCTGTATGATAGTTCTGTCCTGGATTCCCAGAAGAGAATGTATTGTTCAACTTGGCCTGTGGTGGCTAGAAGTTGCTAATTTGCCCTACTACACTTTTAATTACAGGATTGATATGTTGGTTTTGCAAGTGATTGTGAGAATAATTCATGTACATAGTGTTAAAAGTGTGTGGTGGTTTTATTAATGTACTCTTAAAGAATAGTGAAACCTTCAGATTTGCCCTAATGAATTCTGATTTAGTGACATACTTAAGAATGATGTTCTTTGTCCATGCTTATTCCTCACTTATGAAAATAAAAAAATCAGTCCAAAGTGACAAAATCTTCAACAGGAATGTGAAGACCTCTGTAAATTATTACTCTTATCCCCATATATTGAATCACTATACAAGAAATGGCAATTTCAGATTTCTACTTGTGTTTGGAGCTCAGGATAAGAAGGATATTTTTTCTGTTTGCTTTTTTAAATTCTTCATCTCCTCTTTGCTGCTATCTTATTCACTGGCAACATGCATATATTTAGAATGTCTTTCTGAATGTAGCTTGCTAATGTTGAGAACACACAGCCACTGTGTTTTCATATTGCCAAGATACTGTAGATGTGACACACTGTTCATAAAAACTATGCTCATAATTACTGCACTTAAATTAATACCAAAAATTATGAGATATATGAGAAAAGCCTGTTTTTATTCTTTATTGCATTGGTCATTTTTGCAGGGCAACCATGTCTATAAATTTAAAGTCTCTCTCCCCTCTCCTTTCTCTCTATCTCTCTCAATATTTTTAAAAATAAAAAAAAGGTTTTTGTGGTAGGTATAATGATGTACTGATAACTTATACTTTACTATCCCTCTGAAAAAGGAGACATGTTGGGCACTGTGCCATTGCCATGCCTCTATCATATTTTAATTGGCATATTTTAACTTTGTAGACATTTATAACCAAAGTACCCTTAGAAACTAAATTCCCATTCAAATGGTTGGATAATAAACCATCCCTTGCCCCCTACCATATGCCACTAAAAACAAGAGAGATTAGAATTTAGTAATGGTCAGTGAGAAAGTAGCTTGTATTTTACTCTTCAGAAACAGTGAAATTTTGGGGGTGTTGGGAGGCGATATTAAGTAGCATTCTAATCAGCTCTACCTGGGGTTGAAGCCCAGTTCTTTCATTTAATAACTGTATGACATTGCATGAGTTAAACTCTCATTTCCTCATTATAAAGAAAGATAACAATGCTTATTAGACAGTTGTTACGTAGAGTGGAAACATATAATTGATTTGCACGAATAATAAAGTGTGTAGATTTAAGCTAAGTTATTATGAGAAAATTTTAAAAAGATAAATTTGTCATGTTGTAATCATTTATTTATTTTTCTTTGACAACCAATAACATGTTTTCTAGTTTTGATTAACTGAAAAGATATAAGGTAATTTAAAATTTTGCCTAAGGTTTCATGGGATAGTGTAGGTGGAGGTAGAAAAGGACTGAGAGGAAAACAAAATCTTTCTTGAGATACTTGTACATGCAGGTTTAGCAAAAAGGAAGAATCCACTACTACATTGTCTATTGCATGTTTTTAATTCCTACAATATCCCAAAAGAGAAAGATGATATTATCCTCATTTTAAATGAGAAATAAGAGTTTAGACACTTGCCTAAGTTCACTCAGTAACCTGTGGTGTCAAGTATCAAAGTCATGTGTTTGACTTTTTTAATTAAAATTTTCTTTTACAACTACAGTTTATATTCAATATTATATTAGTTTCAGGTATACAGCATAATGTTAGATAATTATATGATTTAAAATGTCATCTTCCTAATAACTCAAGTGCCCACCTTGAACTATACATAGTTACTACAATATTATTAACTATATTATTCCCTTTGTTGAACTTTATATTCCATGACTATTTTGTAACTATCAATTTGTAGTTTAAGGCCAGTGTTCATTTCAATATAATGCAAATGCCTGTCTCCTTCTTTGCAACTTTTATGTTAAGCTGAGGCCTAAAACTATCCAGAAAGAGATCACTATGTACAAGTGATAAGAAAAGAGCCAAAAAATAATATATTTGTTTATCTTAGAAATAAAATTTAAAGTATTGAGAAAGTTAGGAAAGAATGCAAGCTAGATGAATCAGTGTATGCTGATAGTTCTAAATAGTAGATAAGCTAAGTCTAGAGGAAAGCTAGAGCTTAGAAATTCATATTGTATCAATGGAAACGAGGGGGGAAAAAAAGGTCACTGCATTAATTTCAGCAGGTGTTCACCAAGAAAGGGATCTTAGTTATCTAAGGAAGTGTGAACAGGCTCAAGCTGAATGAAATCAAGGTAACATTTAATTAAGATAATATTAAGAACTAGTCTCACAAAGTAATTGCTATAGATTCTAAAGTGTTTTGCAAATTTAAGAATTATTATTTTAAGTAACACTATACTTTGAATGAATACATTTAAAAGTTTTGCTAAATTCCTAAGAAAAATTTACTATATAATGATGCCCTTTGTTCGCAGAGGAACACATCTACAATTTCATAGTATGCAAATTAGTACCAAAAATCCCATGTGCACATATGGTTTTATAGCCTACTTTGAGGGAAGATATCTCTTTGATATTCCTAATAATTTCAAAACATTTTTGTGGTCTGTGGCAATTTTGTAAAGCCTTATGCATGAGATGGGAAGATATTGTGCCCATTCACAGAACAGGAATAAGTGGCCCAAAAATGATTTGAGACCTCACCACTACAATGAATCAGTAAATTCCCAAATTTACTGGAGTCTTGAGAAAATATGTCCACAATGTCAAACTTGCCTACTATGAGTTCTCCCTGTAAGAACAAGAGGCCACATGTTCTTTTCTGATTCTAAGTCCTTTTAGTATTTTATTAATCAAAAAAAGTGTCAAAATCCTCTTCTTTAAACAGTTTTTGCATTAATAATGTCAATATTAGCAAAAGCAAGCAAATTTTTCTAGTAGAAAATATCATCTGAAGAGAAATAGTCTGATCACCAAGATGGCTTCACAAGCACTGTATACAATGCTTGCATCTTTGTGTATTACCACTGCCTTCTGGCAGGCTAACAGATATAGTGAACTCTGTGACAAACTCAGATACTGCTTAATTTAGAATAAAATCACATTTACTTCAGGTAAATGCTTCTTTGCTCACAGGTAAATGGTTATTTACTTGTGATCTATTTTAAGTCTCTGGAAGGGAGTTCATTTTAGTACCAAAGGGAGAGGTCCAGCTTACTTTTACTTAGCTCTTCCAGGTCCACTCTCATAGAAAGGAATCCAAAAAAGACTACAATGCTATTTTTGGTGAGAAGAGTTTCATACATCCTTCCATCCTCTTTGTGTCTACCTGATTCTCTCTCTTTCTCTCTCTCTCTCTCTCTCTCTCTTTTTTTTTTACCCTTACCCGAGGACATTTTTCCATTTTTTGTTCAGATAGAGTGGGAGGGAGAAAGGGACACATTGAGTGGCTGCACAACCCAACCTGGGCCAGGGACAAACTGCAACCAAGGTACATGCCCTTAGCGGGAACTGAACCCAGGTCTCTCTGAACTGCAGGTCAACCATCTAACTGCTGAGCCAAACCGGCCAGGGCTCTACCTGAGTCTCTTAAAGTCACTAGGTCCCAGGTCAGGGTGGGGTGAAGTGTCTGTGTCTAATGAATTGATTGCCCTCTAGTGGATGAGTGGAAAGATTTTTGTTGTTGTTAATATGTAGTGAACCTGAATGCTAATCTTGGAATAGTCATAAATGTTCCCCCTATATTTACAAGGGATAAATTTAGCAACTACTTTTCTCTCTGTGCTCTTAGATCACATATTTAAATCAATTCATCCCTATACCATAGTTCCGGGGTTTCTTTCCTTTTCTTTTTTTTTCAGGTTACTACTAAAAAACAACAGATATGTTTGCATACTATATACAAGGGACTATAAGTCTGTGAGGGATAAAAAGAAGTATAATACGGGTCTATGTCTTTGTAGAGCTAAAATTTAACTTGGATTTGATATGTGTACTCGAAAAAATCAGTCCAGAATACCTTTTACTGGTATTAAATGTTAAATAATCCTTTAGGTGAGGAAAGCTATCGAGTTTTAGAAGCAAATGATCATTTCATAGTCCACACCCATCCCCCATGATTTAATCCTGGAAGATTTTAACAGAAGTTTCTCCATAGATAAGAGTAGTGGATTAATGGGGTTATGAGCTGAAAAAGACATAGAAGTGGACCCTTTAATGGCTCTAGATGCCAATAATATATTTTAATACTAAAGACTCCCTGGCTAGTTATCTTATTTGTTAATTGCAACTATTTGTGAACACACAAGTGGACTACTAAATCCCAAATCAAAATTATACATTTTATATTACCAGTTGAGAACTGACCATGGTCTCACTGCTTTTCAAAATATGCCAAATAGGAACAAAACCAAATTAAGCCATGCAGTAAACTATCTAATGACTGAGCTAAAGAAATTGATAATCTGCCCTGGCCGGTTTGGCTCAGCGGTTAGAGCGTCCGCCTGAGGTCCGGAGAGACCCGGGTTCGGTTCCCGCTAAGGGCATGTACCTCGGTTGCAGTTTGTCCCCGGCCCTGGTTGGTCGTGCGGGTGGCAGCCACTTGATGTGTCCCTTTCACATCGATGTTTCCCTCTCTCTCTCTTCCTCTCTCTCCCTCCCACTCTGTCTGTACAAAAAATGAAAAAAAAAAATGTCCTCGGATGAGGATAAAAAAAAAAAAAGAAATTGATAATCTTTTAATGGAAATTTTAATGCCAAAATTCCCCAGAAAACAGTGTCATATTGTTAGTCTGAGGATAAAAGTGATCTATATAAGATTAGGAAACTGAAAGGAGTAAGAGTTGAGTGCTTTAAAAAAATAAGATTTTTGTTTAAAACATAAAACTGGTAGATGTAGGAGTGAAGAAAATGTCATCTATGTCTTTATATTTATGACTACAAGAAAGTAAGGACCTATATTAATGTTACAACTAGTGCACATGAATAAGTTTTATAAGAATACACTAGAAAGCAGAATCTCAATTGGGTGCCTGTAATATACAAATGCACAGGGATGTGAAATAACCAACTAATACTGAAAACAGGAGGAAGAAGGAAGGAAGGAAGGAAGGAAGGAAGGAAGGAAGGAAGGAAGGAAGGAAGGAAGGAAGGAAGGAAGGAAGGAAGGACTAAGGCAAGAAATCATGAGGTTGGTGCTCTAAGAAAATGAAGTGTGTGTCTGATTCTTTTTTAGTTTCCTAAATATGCTTTTCAGTGGGGAAAAAAAGCAAAAATAAATACAGAAAAGAATAAAACTTCACCAAACTTCTCTATAAAATCCCATTTTCTCTCCTTGTATAAAAGTAAGTTATTTAAAGTGTTAGAAATTTGTTCTCTATATTACCCTGATTGGAGAAAAATGTAGGCCACAGTCAAGACAAGCCTCTGGTAGCATAAAATGAGGTTTCTTATTTCAACCACTACTCTTCTGTGTATATCCTCATCACAAGAAAAAGAGGTACTCATTTATTTTCAGTCTTATTAGATGCAGAATCCACACTGATAGTCATAATATTCATTTTAAAAAGCTGATCTTAGTTTTTCAGGTGGACATTTGTGAAAATGTGAGCCCAGTGATCTCATCTTACTTTTTTCTTGGGCCTTCCTTGGATCTCACTTAGTCTACTCAAAGGGTAGCAGTGGAAAGTTAGGAGGGTATCTTTTCACATAAGCTCATCTTATAACATCAGGTTCTCAAGAGAGGAAAGAAAGAAGAGGCTATTCAAAGAAATTGAATAGCAAGACCTAAAACATTTCTGGCTCCAGTTAAATTTTTCTCAGAATGCCTTTATTCCATTAAGGAATGCAACACGTACTGGTTCTCATGTGTAATTTTATTCTTGAGGGGTAAAAGGACTATGAAAATATAAAAAACAAAAACAAAAAACCTTGTGTTTTCTAGAGATTAGAATGTATTGCCACATAGTATACCCCAGACCACATTTAATGAGTAGATTTGTTGAGTAGGTATAACTACTATGAGGCCTAGAAGGTACATGACAAATGCCCTTCTACTTGAAGGCCAAAGAAATTCACTGATCATTTTCTATAATTGACCTAATGCTTTACTTTTCATGGTATGTAAAGTATGCCAAAAAAGATCAACCCTGGAAAAAATTACGCATTTTTTTCCTGACAGATGTGGTCATGGAAAGAATACCAATGTTCATAGTTAGACACCAGTGGAAATGTTTTAAAATGGCCCCTCTGTTTATTTAGTGCAGTCCCAATATTTCTATAACCATAATACACTTATATTGCAGAAATACCTGGGCTAAATGCAAAGTGATGCTTTAAGCTAAAACATGCTAGATTTACATGTAGATAATATAATTCTGCAGAAGGATTTATAGATTTCTTACAACATTGTCAACAGTGGTTAGAAACAGAAAAGTATGACATGATAAATACACTTCTTAATATGAATTCATTTGAATCCCAATGATAACTTTCTTTTTTGTTGTTGTTGTTGTTGTTACTCTAATATTCTGGCCTCATTATAGTAACCCCATAGATCACATTTGCCAGGATATTCTAGTTATTAAGACTTTTCACTAAAAAAAAAAAAAAAAAAAAAAAAAAAAACTCACCATGCTGTAATATTTTTGGCATCAAAATTACTAATTGTTGAATTCAATATTGAATTTAAAATAAAGTTTACATCAAAGAGTTTGGAAATGTTTCCACTGATATAAATGGAACTTTATAAGAACTAGCACGCATGATTTAAGTCTGAGAACTTAGGATAGTTTATTTATTGTCTGGACTTGCTATCTCACCTCTGACATGGTGAGATTTATGGCGAGAAAATAAGATGATGAGAGAGCAAATATAATGATGGGGAAGGGAAAAGTGTACTGTATATACAGCCTCATAGGAATTTCACTAATAAAGAACTGGAGGAAGTATATTCAATAGATGAGAAGAGAGAGAAACTTTCAGTAGCTTACTGGTATGTCTATGAAAAAGTAGACCCCACCAAAAAAAAAGCCTTTAATAATAAAAACTATTATGTGTTGGTGAATAAAAATAACAACCATAAAAATAACAACAATAACAGAAACAATTTCTCCCATTTATTGCATACTTAGCATGGGCCAGGCACTGTGCTAAGGGATTTCCATGAATGATCTTATGGACAGCATTCACTGCATATTGATAGAGCTAAAATAGTTTTGTCTCCTCATAGTTTTCTCATCACTGACCCTCACACATCAACATACAGCTGGTGTACCCCAAGGGATATAATGACAAAGACTTTGTAATACAAAGAGAAAAAACGTGAGAGTTTTGTCACAATGGTGACTATGAAAATCCATTATATGTATTCTTCTACCCACTTAAAGTTTTTTTCTCATCTATATCTACTGATTCAGGTTAATAAAATACTCCCAATGGAGTTGAGAAGCTGGTGAGTAAAGGTAAAGTAAGTATGTGTATATGACAATGGGGGGGGGGGTGATGGAAATGAGAGAGGGTATGGGTAAAAGCAGGCAGATGGGGCTAGGGATAAGAAATAGAGTTGAGTGTGTACTGAATAAGAAACATACTCTGCAAACTCCAAATTTGACAACTATTATTATAGAGGTAGGTGTTTGCTATAATATCCTCTTTCTTTGACACAGTTAGTGAGCATTAGAATATTCCCATAAACTTATGATTTTGCTCATGCTTCCAAAAGTTAGGAAAAAAACCTTCTCGAATTTGATCATTACTTCTCTTTTTCATCAGATGATAACTTTCAAATAAGGAAAGACATTCTGTAGCTGTAAGATGCTTGTAGAGCTTTAATTCTGAAATGGAAATCAACCTGAAACTTTTCTCCCCCCTTGTTTAATGACAAAAAATCCTGGTGGACATCAGTCTCTGATTTAATTTCATGAACTAGTGGTAGCTTGAGTGATATCTAGATCCAAGGAATGATTATTTCTTTAAATTGTATTATTTGGCAGAAAGATAACTATTTTCTGTTTCATTTTTAAAGAAAAAAATTGCACACCAATGGCATGGTGTTCAAATTGGAGTTAAACACAGCAAATAAATCATACCCATAATGTAACAGTTCTTTGCTGATGTTTCATGTATGGCACCAGGCAGCAAAGGTACAACTCTATCAAGCCTTTGATCTATACTTTAAAAGCACAGGATACTTTTATAGACCCAAACTTTAATAGTCAGACAGGCAAAACAAAACAAAACCTAAACATCCTTTAAAATTTATCCATTAGGGTATATGTACATGTCTTTCTTTTTAGTTAGGCCATTTTATCCCTTCTGATATAATAGGGCCATTTCAGAAATGTGTCCCTCAGCTTTATAAACCTGAAAAGAAAAATCAACACCTCTGCAAATTAACTAGTGCAAAGTAAAATAAAAGGAACATCTTCCTGATATTTCACTCATTGAAAACTTAGCTCTTTGGATTCCAAAATGGTGGTGGAGTGAATGGAAGCTACTTGGACCATTTTCCAGGACCAAACTAGAATTACAACTAAAATAAAGATAAATCATTGGGGAAAAGCAGCTAGAGAGGATCATATACCCAGGGACAAGAAACAAGGACACTGAATCAAACCTGGTAGGTCTGCAGAGGTGCAAGAGGGTGGCTGGGAGCCCATGGACAACAGCTGTTTTAGCTGTGAGCAGCTCTCTCAGAGTTAAAATCCCAAGCTGGCTCCACAGCACAGAGGGCTAAGACAGAACACTCAGTTAGCTACAGCCACTCACCTTGGCTCTGGCAGAGGGAGGGCAGACTAGACTGGAACTCAGTGGGGAAACCTGGGATTTCGAGAGTGCTCAGAGGCTTTGCTGAGTCATGGCCACAAAGGATGATGGCCATCTTGTTCCTTCCTGGAGGTCTGGGGAGAAGCAGCAGCCCCTCCCTCAGAGATTTAACCCCATCTAGCTGGGCCACAGAAATGCAAATTGAGGCTCATTAACAACCACCATCTGCTCCACCCTCTGGAAATCCTCTTACACTGAGCACCTGAGGGAGTTTTTCATTCAGCTGAGGGCTACAATCAAAGGCTCATCGAGTAACTGAGACTAATAGCCTCCAGGCAAAAAGCTAGAGGATAACTGAACCTTTCCTGGGCTTGCAACTCTGCCCAGGAAAGTAAGACTTGACAGAGGTTTTGAGCGTGGGTCCTCCCACACTCATCCAAATCCAGTAGAGGGAGCCAGAAACAGCAGAGCACCAACACCCACAGGGAAAATTTGGCAGGCTCTATAACACACTGAGATAGCCAAAATGGTGAAACAAACAAATACCAAATGAAAGAACAAGAGAACTCTATCGAAGATGAGATCAATGAAATGCAGCTAAGCAAGTGATGAGAGGTATAGCTCAGAGCCATGATCTTGAGAAGCTCAACAGCATGAGTAAGGACATCAACACCATGATTAAAGATATAGAAACACTGAAAACCAACCAAGTGGAAATGAAGAATGACATAGCAGAAATAAAGAATACATTGGAAGGAAGAACCAGCACAGTAGAGGAAGCATAGGACAGAATCAGTGAATTAGAAGACAGGGTAGAAAAAAATCAACCAATCAGAAATCCAAAAGGAAAAAAACAATTAAAAAACAGGAACACACATTAAGAGAATTGTGGGACAATGGGAAACTTAATAACAGTTACATCATAGGAATCCCAGAAGATGAAGAAAATGAGCAAGGGTTAGAAAATATATTTGAAGAAATAGTGACAGAAAACTTCCCTAACTTGGTGAAGGAAGAAGGCATTCAAGTTTAAGAAGCTCAGAGAGCCCCAAGTAAGAAGACCAAGCAGGCCCACACCAAGACACATAGTAATTAAAAGGCCAAAAATTAAAAACAAAGAGAGAATCCTGAAGGCAGCAAGAGAAAAGCAACAGGTTAACTACAAAGAAACCCCCATTACACTATGAGCTGACTTCTCAACAAAAACACCATAAGCCAGAAGAGAATGTCATGAAGTAATCAAGGTCACGAAAAAACAAGGATCTGAATCACAGACTATCCTATCCAGCAAGGCTATTATTCAAAAGAGAATGTAAAAAAAAAAAAAAGACCTTCCAAGACACAAAAAAGGCTAAGGGAATATATTAGCACCAAACTAGCACTGCAAGAAATGTTAAAAGGACTGCTGTAATTAGTAGAAGAAATAGGAAGAAAAATATAACCACACTAAACAAAAATCGCAATAAATAAGTGCATATCAATAATCACCTTAAATATAAATGGATTGAATGCTCCCATAAAAAGACACAGAGTAGCTGATCAGATAAGAAAACATGACTCACATATATATTGTTTACAAGAGACCCACCTCACAACAAAAGACTCACATATGTTGAAAGTGAAGGGATGGAAAAAAATCTTCCAAGCAAATGATAAGGAAAAAAAAAAAAAAAAAGCAGGGGTAGCAATACGCATATCTGATAAAATAGATTTCAAAATGAAGGCCATAACTAGAGACAAAGAAGGCCACTACATAATATTGAAAGGATCTATCCAACAGGAAGATATAAGCTTGGTAAACATACATGCACCCAATATAGGAGCACCAACATATATTAAAAATATTCTAGAGGACTTCAAAGGAGAAATCAACACAATACAATCATAGCAGGGACTTCAACAACCCTCTGACATCACTAGATAGATCCTCTAGACAAAAAATTAACAAGGAAATACAAACTCTAATTGAAGCGCTAGATGAAATGGATTTCATAGATATCTACAGATAATTACACACCAAAACTGCCGAATTCTCATTCTTCTTAAGTGCACATGGGACATTCTTAAAATAAGACCACATGTTAGGACACAAACTAAGTCTCTACAAGTTCAAGAAGATTGAAATCATATCAAACATCCTCTCAGATCACCATGGCATGAAACTGGAAATCAATTGCAACAAGAACATGCAAAGACATTTGAACATATGGAAGCTAAATAGCATGTTATTAAACAATGAATGGGTTACCAAGGAGATCAAAAAATAAATTAATAACTTCCTGGAAACCAATGAAAATGAACACACAATACAAAATCTATGGGATGCAGTAAAAGCAGTTCTGAAAGGGAAGTTCATAGCACTACAGGCTGACCAAAAATATGAGAAAACATTTCTAATTGACTATCTAACCTCACAACTTAAAAAACTAGAAAGCAAATAAAAAGAAAACCCTAGAGAAAGTAGAAGAAAGAAAATACTAAGTATCAGAGCAGAAATAAATCACATAGAGACCAAAGAACAATTTAAAGGATCAATGAAACAAAGAGCTGGATTTTTTAAAGATAAATAAGATTGGTGGACCCTTAGCTAGACTCACCAAGAAACAAAGAAAGAGAACCCAAATACACAAAATCAGAATGAAAGAGGAGAAGTAACAACTGATACCACAGAAATAAAAAAGATCATCAAAACATCCTATGTACAATTATACACCAACAAACTGGACAGTCTAAGTAAAATGGACAAATTTCTAGAAACACAGTCTCACAAAACTGAACTGGAAAGAGATAGAAAACTTGAACAGACCAATAACAACTAAGGAATTTGAAGAGGTAATCAAGACTCTCCCAGCAAACAAAAGCCCAGGCCCGATGGCTTCACAGGGGAATTTTACTGAACATTCAAAGAAGAACTAATACTCATTCTCCTCAAACTACTTCAAAAAATTCAAGAAGAAGGAAGACTTCTAAACTCATTTCATGAGGCCAGCATAATTGTAATTCCAAAACCAGAAAAAGACACAACAAAGAAAGAAAACTACAGGCCAATATCCCTGAGGAACATAGATGCCAAAATCCTGAACAAAATACTAGAAAATCAAATCTAGCAATATATCAAAAATATTATTCACCATGACCAAGTGGGATTCATCCCAGGGATGCCAGGCTGGTACAATATTCGCAAATCAATATGTAATATACCACATAAACAAAATGAACGATAAAAATTATATGATCATATCAATAGACACTGAAAAAGCATTTGACAAATTCAACACCCATTTCTGATAAAAATGCTCAGCAGTGTGGGAATAGAGGGATCCTATATCAACATAATAAAGGCCATATGTGAAAAACCGACAGCCAACATCATACTCAAGGGGCAGAAACTAAAAACATTTCTCTTAAAAACAGAAACAAGACAGTGATGCCTACTTTCACCACTCATATTTAACATAGTACTGGAAGTCTTAGCCACAGCAATCAGACATGAAGAAAAAATAAAAGGGATCCAAATTGGAAAAGAGGAAGTGAAACTGTCTTTATTTGCAGATAACATGATATTATACATAGAAAACTGTAAAACTTCATGAAAAATCTGCTATACTTCATAAAGGATTTCAACAAGGTAGTAGGATACAAAAGTAATATCAAGAAATCCATATCATTCTTATACACCAATGATGAACTCACAGAAAGAAAAACTAAGAGCAATCCCATTTACCACTGCAGCAAAAAAATTAAGATACCTAAGAATAAACTTAAGCAAAGAAGTAAAGGACCTGTTCGCAGAAAAGTGCAGGACATTGAAAAAAGAAATAGAGAAAGATATTAAAAAGTGGAAACACATACCTTTTTCATGGATCAGAATAATTAACATCATTGAAATGTCTATACTTCCCAAAGCTATCTATAGATTCAATGCAATCCCCATCAGAATACCAATGACATATTTCACAGAAATAGAACAAATACTTCAAAAGTTCATATAGAACCAAAAAAGACCCCCACTACCCACAGCAATCTTGAAAAAGATGGACAATGTAGGTGGGATCACAATATTAAATATCAGGTTCTACTACAAAGCTATTGTAATTAAAACAACCTGGTACTGGCACAAGAACACACATATAGACCAATGAAACTGAATAGAGAACCCAGAAATTGACCCAAAACATTATCCTCAATTAATATTTGACAAAAGTGGCAAGAGCATACAATGGAGTAAAGACAACTTCTTTAATAAATGGTGTTGGGAAAATTGTACAACTACATGCAAAAAACTGAAACTAGACCCTCAACTTACACCATACACAAGAATAAACTCAAAATAGATAAAAGACTTAAATGTGACTAGTGAATCCATAAAAATCCTAGAAGAAAATATAGGCAACAAAATTTTAGACATCATATGTAGCAGAATTTTCACTGATACATCACCTAAGGCAACAGAAACAAAGAAAAAAATGAACAGATGGGACTACATCAAAGTCAAAAGCTTCTGCACAGCAAAAGAACCATCAAAATGGAGAGGGAACCCACAGTATAGGAGAGCATAATGGTGAATGATACATCCGATAAAGCGTTCATTTCCAAAATATATAGAGTACTAATACAACTCAACAAAAGGAAGAAAAAGAACTGAATTAAAAAATGGGCAGAGGCCCTGGCCGATTTGGCTCAGCAGTTAGAGTATGGGCCTGCAGTCCAGAGAGACCCAGGTTTGGTTCCCTCTAGGGGCGTGTTCCTTGGTTGCAGTTTGTCCCCGGCCCTCGTTGGTTGTGCGGGTGGCAGCCACTGGATGTGTTTCTTTCACGTCGATGTTTATTTCAGCCTCTCTCTTTTTCTCTCTTCCTCCCACTCTATCTGAACAAAAAAAATAGAAAAATGTCCTTGGGTGAGTTTAAAAAAAAAGGGCAGAGGAACTAAATAGTCACCTCTCCAAACAGGACATACAAATGGCCAAGAGACATACGAAGAAATACTCAGTGTCACTAATCATCAGAGAGATGCAAGTTAAAACAACAATGAGGCATCAACTCACACCTGTCAGAATGGCTGCTGTCAACAAATCATCGAACAACAAGTGCTGGCGAGGATGTGGAGAAAAGGGGATTCTAGTACACTGCTGGTGGGAATGCAGACTGGTGCAGCCACTGTGGAAAGCAGTATGGTGTTTCCCAAAAAAATTAAAAATTGAGTTGCCTTTTGACCCAGTGATCCCACTTCTAGGAATATACCCTAAGAAGGCTGAAACACCAATCAGAAAGAATATATGTACCCTTATATTCATAGGAGCAATATTTACATCGCTAAGATCTGGAAACAGCCCAAGTGTCCATCAATAAATGAGTAGATTAAAAAGCTGTGGTACATATATACAATGGAGTAGTATGTAGCTGTAAGAAAAAAAGATCTCTTATCCTTTGAGACAACATGGAGGGACCTTCAGAGTATTATGCTAAGTGAGATAAGCCAATCAGAGAAAGACAAATATCACATGATCTCACTTATTTGTGGAATATAATGAACAAGGTGGGTTGATGATCAAAATAGACCCAGAGACATAAAAAAGAGTTTGATTCAGACTGCCAAACCTCAGAGTAGGGGGGCGAGTGTGATGGATTAGATGAATCAAAGAACTTATTTGCATGTATGCATAACCAATGGACATAGACAACAATTCTAGGGGTTAGGGGGCGCGGGATGTGGAGGAGGGTGTGTAGGGAGGAAAAAAGAGAAACATCTGTAAAAAAATAAATTAATAAAAATTTAAGAATAGAAGGAAAGTTAGCTCGTTATCTTAGGTTCCCTAAGCCCCATACCCTGCAACAGAGACAAGTTTTACTCTGCCATTTCATGTATATCACAGTGGAATGACATCTTTTCTCATAGCAGAACAGACACCTAAAGGGTTGCGTTGGAACACTACAGGTATCTCCCAGGCCTCTGTAGCAGAGACCCAATGTAGGCAGTGACCAAAGTTGTTTATCTGTATATATATATTATGAAAGGGAAATATCATTAATCTTCAAAAGTGTGCCAAACTTATTGTTTTCCCATTAAACTGTGAACATTATGTATTTCAAAAAGAATCTGAGACTATACACTATCAGAGTAAGTGGTGCATAAAGTAGAAAGTGTCAAGGCTCCTGGGGAAAATTGCAGCTTCATGGCAAAGGAAGTAGAGAACAGAGTTTTGTGTTTTTGTAGTTGTATTCACAGCATCAGGCAGAACTGTTTTAATGTTAAAACACTCTCTAATACCCCAAGAGCCCATGCTTTTCAGCTTGTAAAACTTAGTAAACATGCAGGTCTAGAAGGATTCAAGTGTTCTTATTCACACAGCTGATTTACAGCAACTGGCTTTAATAGAGGAAGTATCATCTTGTAAGCCTTAGGGTATCTCAGAGTGGGGGAAAACCAAGAGAGAGTCTTTTATTTCTGCTTTACTTACTTTTATAAGGAGGGTAGAACTAAGTAAAGAAAAGGACGCAAGAGCCTGCACAGATGGGGGTGGAAAAGAAATCTTGAAACACAGTTCGCTGACTTCTCTGTTTTCAGACTGCTGTTTTTTCTTTTATTATTCAGAAAAAAATTTTTTTTCTCCAAACTTGTGGATATTTATGGTATTTTCTCCTGGTTAGGAAAACCAGCTTTATTATGGAAAGTGAAAAGTGTCTACAGAAACTGCAAACAAAATGAAATGCTTTCTACATCGCTTAAAGCTAATCTCATTATAAATGTGAACTTTCCTTCAATGATGGTAGGCAAGATTATTTTTAAAACACTAATTTAAAACATTAATAAATAAATGTTCCCCAAACCAGTGAACTCTAAGTGTTTTGGCAAGAGCCTTTTGGGAAGGGTTATTGGTAGCAGTTAGTGCAGGACAGAAGAGGTTGAACTCAGAGCAGATGAGAGGTAAGGTGGTCAGTAAGGGAATCAGCAGAAAGTGAATCCCAGGTCAAAAAGGATGGGCACTGCAGAACTGTCACAAAGTTAAGCAATGTACGCCAAATCAAAGGCATTTAGAAATGTCTCATAACCCCAATTCATGTCTCTTCTATGTGACTAATCTCACAAATGGAGGTGACATATTACATTTGCCCTATTTGACTTGTTATAACTTCCCCCACTGATATGGTAACAAAAACCTTTTAATGCACCTTAGCTGTAGATGTCCTCTTGCTTTTGTATCTCAAAAGAAACAGCTAAAAACCTGAGAGAGGCACTACTTTAGCTCTGTAGGTTCTGTTCTCTTATCATCCATTTTAGCTGATGTATCTGTACATCTTATATTTCTTCACTATAACTTATTTCATCCAGAAGGAATTTTGAGGGAATGTATGTTGTGTTAAGGGAGACAAGGACAAATTGGGCAAAATGAGACTAATTTTATGATGCAGGGGATGTGGCAGCTGCAGCAAAGACAGAAGCCACTACTGAGCAGTAAGTTACAAAACACCAAACCGCTCCTTTTGGAGACTGTGTTTACACCTTACATCGAGAATGTACTGATGGTGCCCTTTGCCCTTTAACAGCAGTACTGTGACTTACTGATATGTTACTTTGGCCCTGAAGAATCAGACCACATAAAACTTGAGTGCTCTATACTTAGCAGAACCTTTCATCCTACAGGCTAAATCCCCCTTATAGCCTCTGGTTCATTAACTCTCATAATACCTTCCTGAGGGGACATGTATAAACCCCATGGTTTATAGATGGGGTAACAGAAAAGTCACAACAGTTAACTGACTTGCTTAGAATGTTACAATATATATATATTTCCACAATAGCTATTGATTGTAGAGCTCTGGGCCAAGGATGTAGACATAAAAATTCCCAGGAAAGTGTCCTGTGAACTTGAAATTCCAGTGAAATGGCATGCATGCAACCACAGGAGAAAAAGAAACACTGTTTTGTATCAACATTATACAAGAGAAGCTTTTAACCATATGCATGAAGTTGACCTTATTGAGTCTTGAAACACATTTTTCCAGGCAGTGCCTGCATCAGTGCAAGCGAGTCTAGCATCCTCCATCTGATGAGCATAAATAGGCAGAAAAAGAGGCTAGGAGCATTCCAGGCCATGGCATTGGTGTAAAGTTAGGATACAATTCCATAAGTAGTACCTGGTACAGGTAGTAAAGATTCAGAAAAGGTTCAGGAAAGTAAGAACTGTTATCTTAAATCCCAAAAGTAGGTGTGTGTGTGGGGGCATAAGAACCAATAAAAACAAATCTTTAGAAAAGACAGAAGAAGAGATAGGCTTATATTCATTTATGCCTTACCACCTGTGTGGTTTAAATGAGAATACTGCATGTATAGTGGTTTGAACACTTTGTTTCTGATGTTTTCATTGTTACCATCATTACCAGCACTACCATCATCTTCATCATATCATCATCAACACTATCATTATGTTTCTCATCATTGGAGTAAGAGAGAATCTTTATGATTCTCCTCTCCATGGTCTAGATAGTAGGCTATACAACTGTGGACCACAGTGAGAAAATTCAGCTTCCTCTATATGGTGATAGAACAAAGAGTACCATGTTCCTGCTTATCACTGAGTAGACATTCCACTTCTCTGGAAGGTGTAGCTACATCCCTTTAGCACCAACTCTTTTTTCAAGTCTATATTCTGCACAGCAGAGAATAAGATCTAAACTGGAAGTTGTAGTTGGGTTCTTTAAAGACAAAATTTTCTTACTGAAGCCAAAAAGAAATAATAAAGCTTCTTTGATTTTTAGAGAAATCATACCCTTTGTCAGTGTGTGTGTGTGTGTGTGTGTGTTGGGGGGATTGAGGAAAGAGAACAGAGAAAGAAAGAAAAATTAAGTTCATTAATATGTGAAAGATGATAGCAGAGAAATGGCTTCTGAAGATACCATCTGGTAGAGGGGACAAGAGTGATTATCACATTTTTTACCCTGGTGTAACTTATTTCATTTCACATGCATGAAATAAAATATTGACTCCCCACTGAGTGAGACATCTTTGAATGTCTCACCCTATGGTAATACCTATTTTTGGACCCAGGGATAACTATAAAATGATCTCACCAAACTCATAAATTTAGTTTTATATTTGATATGTGTAACTTTTCAGAAGGTTTGAGGTTGATTCTTCCAGGAGACTGAAACAGTTTAGGGGACTCCCTTTTTGTTGTTTTGTTTAGTTTGCATTCACTTAGGAGTCATTTGAGAGTGATTTAGAAAAGTTCTTTCTCAAATGTCAGAGTGTTGCCTCTATTGACATTTGACATCTTAGTTATATTCTGGGAAAGGCCCAAGCTCAGGTGCTGTACCACACTGGAGCCAAGTCTTTATATCTAGAGTTCTTACTTGATAGAACAACACCTTCTGAACAGTCTTACCTGTGACACATACATTTACTACATGGCTCTTGATTACTATCTTTCTTCATGCTCCTCAATACATGATTTATTTGAGGGAGAAAATAAACATTTCCCCATCCTTAAATTTTAGTTGGAAGAGTAATCAACTGGTTAAATAAAAAAATAAAAAATTACAGGGACTCTTAGTGAAACCCTGAGGCTTACTGTGTTTATTTCATTGCTCTCCCAGGTCTTTGCTGGCCTCCAACCTTTCTGTAAAGCATCAACTGATTCTATGAAAGGGGAAGCAGAGCTAAGTATTAACAAAAGAAAAGCACTGGCAGAAATTTCACACTCGTTCTTACCTATTTGGTCTAGTGTTGGCACGTGTCTCTGTAATTCTCACATGTATAGTTGCCTGCGTTTTCCATCACTTTGACTGAAAGATAATCCATGAGCAATATACTGACTCTTGAATTTATGAAAAAATTTGTCCCAGTTTGTCTTATACTTAAGAATTTGAATTCAAAGACATAAAATATTTAGAATAAAAATTTGATAACCCCTCAGTGTTGCAAAGTGAAAAAAGCAGAGATAATTAAACACAGAA
Organism: Molossus molossus; assembly: GCF_014108415.1. Classification (NCBI taxonomy): domain Eukaryota; kingdom Metazoa; phylum Chordata; class Mammalia; order Chiroptera; family Molossidae; genus Molossus; species Molossus molossus. The sequence goes on along the minus strand of NW_023425355.1, from coordinate 25,566,765 downwards.
GTCAACTTCCTTATCTGTATCCTATCCCTTCCTTTTCTATAACCTATTCTCCTGTATCTCATTCCTACCAACAGACTTTTTCTAACGTCTTTCTTGAAGTGGCCGGACTTCAGCAGATTGGTGCTATCATTTTTTTTACCAAAGGAGTTTGCTAATGAGTTGCATTTTTTTCAGCTGACTCTTAATGATCCATTTTCACATAATCAGTTGCTAACATCCCAGCAGCAAGCCCTAAAATATCCTGATTGTCCCTGTGCTCACTGCTGCACACTGGATGCACTTCATTAAGAAGCTGAGATACCTCCCAGTGCATCGTGGGACTGCAGAGTCTACAGAAAAAAAAGTAACCCACAAGAGCATGTCTAGGCTCTTGTTACTAGAGAAATTATACAAGCAGATCCTTTTGAGGCCTATTTCTTCCTCAATATTTATGTCTAAATCAACTCTAACCCTGAGATGACTGTGCTGGTGAGTTGAAAAGCTCTGCAAGTTGTCTATAGTGAGCAGTACCCTGGAGAAACTGCAATGTGGCTTTTTATAAATAATCAGAGCTGCTCCATTCTAAGGACATAGCAAATTGGAATTAATTTTGAACAGTTGAAATCTCCAGATTCCACAAGTCATATATATTTAGATCTTGTGGACTTGATTCCAAAGTACTAGAATCATCTTTATTTTATTTTATCTCCCTAGTTTACTGATTTACTTAGTTTTTTAGTTAGTTAATTACTTGCTGTAAACTGACGTGACTGTCTCTTTATGAAGTTCTCTTTTGCCGTCAGATGATTCATGCATTCTGACAACCACAGGAATCTGGTATCTATTCCAATTCTGAGAGAATTTATCTAGGGAAGCAGATTTCCTAGGCATTCCAGGTATTACACTTTAAAGAGGTTGCATGAAGTATAGCATATTCTGCAGTAGCATGCTGGATATCCATGTCCTTGGGCAACCATATTGGTTTTAGATGTTACTAATTATCATACTGATTTAAATAAGTGTACCAGGAAAACTGATGAACTCAAGGACAGATATACATGTTCAATATAGTCATATCTTTACTCCCATCAAGACTCTCCATAGGAAACTGAAGAAGCAAGATTGCTTTTTTTTTTCTTGTGTGTGTGTGTGTGTCCATGCTAGTACATTAAATCATTTCTTAGAAGGTTATCAGAAAAAGTACAAAAAAGAGTGAGTCCCAGGAATATAATATATAAAAAATGAATAAAAATAAGAAAATAAATCCAAAGCAATAACACCTTATTTTAGAGAAAATTTTCACTTTATTCAAAATAAGATTCTCAATTATTTTTTTATTCACTCATTCATTCATTGCATAAATATAAATAATGTGGTTAGGAACACAATTTCTAAGTACCCTGTCCTCATAAGGCTTATCTTTTCCTTGGATTAACAAATAATAAACAAGTAATCAGATAAATATACAGATTATTGATTACAGACTGGGATAAGTGCTCTGAAAGAACATAAATAGGGTGACAATTTAAAGAGCAATAGAGCTTGGAGTAAGAGCAGGAAGTAGCTTATAAACTGAGATGAGAAAAATGAGAAACAGCCAGCTTCACAAAAAGTGGATGGAAGAACATGCTTTCCAAGCACAGATAACACAAGGAATAGGTGATTTCAGAAAAAAAATAAAGGAAGCTTTTGTGTAACATAAATCAGAGCCGTGGTCCACATAGCCCAGAATTGCATTTCAGACAGTAATACCACATCAAAGAATGAAGAACAATAGGGTTTTCCTCTCTAAATTCATACTCAATGCCATCTCTAACTTCTTTTATTCTGAATTTCTCATCCATAAATTAACTTGAACTATCATGAACCAATTTATGACAGCTTATATTGCTTTTTGACATATAATGACCTTTGTTGGTTAACAACCTGCAGTTTAGAAAGATGTTTCCTTTTGATTTGCCCCAAATTGATCAAACAGTTGAATGTTCAAAAAGTTGCCTTTTCTTTTTATTGCTCAGAGACATAAGAGATATGCCTGCTCTCATCTTTTCTACACAATCTAGACGTTTACTTACATTAGAGAAAAAAAGCGCCTTTGATTTTTTCTTTATTATTTTAGAGAGAGAAGAAGGGAGAGGGAGAAAGAGAGAAACATCGATGAGAGAGAACATCAATTGGCTGCCTCCTGCACATCCCCCGCTGGGGATCTGGCCCACAATCTGGGCATGTGCCCTGACCAGGAATGGAGCCAGCGACCTCTTGGCTGCATAGGTCAGTGGTTAACCACTAAGCCACACCATCCAGACAGAAGACATTTTATCTTTCTTAGTTTGTTCATACTGATTATGCCCTCTATCCCCCTAATTATTATATGACCCATAGCGTGACCTCCACATAAAAATAATAGGTATAGTGTGCTTGGTGGCAGCTGAGGGTTCCAAATGGCCTCCAAGCTCCCAAAACACTTTTCCCCATTAACCCAACACTTTGAATTTTATGTTTATCCCTGTGCCTTTTTTGGATTAAGTCATTGAAGGCCCTTATTTGCTAGCTAAGAGTACTAAGCATTAACTCCTAAAATAAAGCCTTTTCTGAGGGAATAAGACACTGGAAAAGTTATAGGAGAGGAATCGGACACCTGTAGATGTAAAATCAGAGTTAAATTCCTTCATTAAATTCCTCTTATTCTGTGAATCTAGATAATTTATACAGAGATGTGTAATATATTGGTTGTGAGTAAGTCAAAAGATTCATACTGATCTGATTGGAAATCTGACTCTACCACTGACCTCTTGGGAAAATCATTTAACTTCTATGACCTTCATCTATTTTATCTGTAAAATGATGGATCTGACCTTGCTTAACTCATAAAGCTATTGAACTTATCAAATGAAATAATGTAGGTTTTATGCTTGGTCCAAAGTTAGCCCACAATGCTATATCTATTTTCATATAAAACAGCCATTTGGATACACAATTTTCCTCTTTTAAAGTTCATTTAGTCTCAGTTACACAGGTTATTATATAAGTAATGGTCACCATCAGTTTTTATGTTGATGTACTTCTAGTTATTTTGGTTGTTTGAGGCTTATTCTCTAGATTTCACAGAAAGTGATCTTGGGAAAGATATTAATTGAGTTCTTGCATGTGAACATTTTTTTTTTGCCCTTTACACTTTTATGTTAAACTTTATTGAGATATAGTTGACATATAACATTATGTAAGTTTAAAGCTATACAATGTGGTATTTGTTGCAAATATATATTACTAACATTAGTTTAGTTAAACCATCTTTCAACTCATGTAATTACCACTCTGCTGTTGTTATCATTTTTGTTATGGTGATAATATTAAAGTTCTCTCACAGTAACTTTCAAATATACAATACAGTATTGTGAACTATTCATCATGCTGTTGATTATCTACCCTAGAACTGATTCATCTTATAACTAGAAGATTTTACCCTTTGACCAACATATTCCAGTTTCTCACACCCTCTAGCACTTGGCAAGAAAAATTCTTCTCATTGTTGCTATGAACTTAGTCCTTATATTAGTAAAATCATAAAGATTTTACTTCTCTGTCTGACTTATGTCACTTTGCATAATACCCTTGAGATCCATCCATGTTTCATATGTCAGTATTTTCTTCGTTTTAAGGCTGAATACTATTGTGCTTTATACATATACCACATTTTCTGTGTTCACTCATCCATATGTTCTTTCCATGTGTTGGCTATTGTGAATAATGTTGCAGAGAGAGTGACAGTGCAGATGTCATTCAAGATTATGAATTCAATAATAACTGACACCACAGAAATACAAATGACTGTTAACAAACACTATGAACAATTATATGGCAACAAATTAGACAATCTAAGCAAAATGGACAAATTTCTAGAAACACATAGTTCCCCAAAACTGGAATGGGAAGCGATAGAAAACTCGAACAAACCAATAACAACAAAATAAATTGAAGATGTAATCAAGACTCTCCCAGCAAACAGAAGCCCAGGACTGGATGGCTTCACAGGGGAGTTTTACCAAACATTCAAAAAAGAACTAACACCCATTCTCCTCAAATGATTTCAAAAAATTCAAGAAGAAGGAAAACTTTCAAACTCATTTTATGAGGCCAGCATAATTCTAATTCCAAAACCAGAAAAAGACACTACAAAGAAAGAAAAAAAATGCAGTACAATATCCCTGATGAACATAGATGCCAAAATCCTGAACAAAATACTAGCAAATTGAATCCAGCAATTCATCAAAAATGTTATTCACCATGAACAAGTGGGATTCATACCAGGGATGCCAGGTAGGTACAATATTGGCAAATCAATAAATGTGATACACCACATAAACAAAATGAAAGATAAAAATCAGCCCTGGCCGGTTTGGCTCAGCGGTTGGAGCGTCAGCCTGCGGTATAGAGAGACCCGGGTTCGGTTCCAGCTAAGGGCACGTACCTCGGTTGCGGTTTGTCCCCGGCCCTGGTTGGTCGTGCGGGTGGCAACCACTCGATGTGTCCCTTCACGTCGATGTTTCTCTCTCTCTCTCTTCCTCTCTCTCCCTCCCGCTCTGTCTGAACAAAAAAAATGCAAAAATGTCCTCGGTTGAGGATAAAAAAATAAATAAAAAAAAGAAAGATAAAAATCATATCAATAGATGCTGAAAAAGCATTTGACAAAATCCAGCACCCATTTCTGAGAAAAACGTTCAGCAATATGGGAATATAGGGATCATATCTCGACATAATAAAGGCCATATATGAAAAACCTACAGCCAACATCATACTCAATGGGCAAAAACTAAAAGCATTTCCCTTAAGAACAGGAACAAGACAAGGATGCCCATTTTTTGCCACTCTTATTTAACATAGTACTAGAAGTCTTAGCCACAGCAATCAGACAAGAAGAAATAATAAAAGGGATCCAAATTGGAAAGGAGGAAGTTAAACTGTCATTATTTGCAGATGACATGATACTATATGGAGAAAACCTCAAAAACTCCATAAAAAATTGACTAGACTTAATAAATGAATTTGGCAAAGTAGCAGGATACAAGATTAATGTCAAGCAATCGAGGGCATTCTTTTTTTTAATTTTTTTAATCCTTACCTGAGGACATTTTTAAATTTTTTGTTGATGTTGTTCAGATAGAGTAGGAGGGAGAGAAAGGAAGAGAGAGAGAGAGAAACATCAGTGTGTAAGGGACACATCGAGTGGTTGCCACACACATGACCCATCCAGGGCCAGGGACAAACCACAACCGAGGTACACTCCCTTAGCGGGAACTGAACCTGGGCCTCTCTGGACCACAGGGTGACGCTCTAACCACTGAGCAAAATGGGCCAGGGATCGATGGCATTCTTATACACCAATGATGAACTCACAGAAAGAGAAATTAAAAAAACAATCCCATTTATTATCGCAGCAAAAAAACAAAGATACCTAGGAATAAACTTAACCAAAGAAATAAAGGACCTATTAGCAGAAAATTACAGGTCTTTGAAAAAAAAAATGGAGGTAGATATAAAAAAGTGGAAGCACATACCTTGTTCATGGATTGGAGGAATTAACATCATTAAAATGTCCTTATTACTCAAAGCAATCTATATATTCAATGCAATCCCCATTAAAATACCAATGACATACTTCACAGAACTAGAACAAATACTTCAAAAGTTCATATGCAACCAAAAAAGACCTCGAGTAGCCACAGCAATCTTGAGAAAGAACAAAGTTGGAGGGATCACATTACCAGATTTCAGGTTATACTACAAAGCCACTGTAATCAAAACAGCCTGGTACTGGCACAAGAACAGGCATATAGACCAGTGGAACAGAACAGAGAACCCAGAAATAGACCCAATATGCTCAATTAATATTTGACAAAGGTAGCAAGAGCATTCAGTGGAGTAAGGACAGCCTCTTTAATAAATGGTGTTGGGAATATTGGACAGCTACATGCAAAAAAATAAAACTAGTCCATCAACTTACACCATATACAAGAACAAACTCAAAATGGATAAAAGACTTAAATGTGACTCATGAATCCATAAAAATCCTAGAAGAAAATGTAGGCAACAAAATTTCAGCGCTCATACGCAGCAGAATTTTCACTGATACATCACTGAAGACATCAGAAACAAACAAACAAAATGAACAGATGGGACTACATCAAACTCAAAAACTTCTGCACAGCAAAAGATACAAATATCAAAATGGAAAGGCAACCCACTGTATTGGAGAGCATAATTGCCAATGATATATCACATAAGGAGTTAATTTCCATTATATATAGAGTGCTCATACAACTCAACAAAAGGAAGACAAAGAACCCAATTAAAAAATGGGCAGAGGAACTAAATAGACACCTCTCCAAACAGGACATACAAATCACCACAAGACATATGAAGAAATGTTCAACATCACTAATTTCAGAGAGATGCAATTAAAACAACAATGAGGTATCACCTCACACCTGTCAGAATGGTTGCCATCAACAAATCATCAAACAACAAGTGTTGGCAAGGTTGTGGAGAAAAGGGGACTCTAGTACACTGCTGGTGGAAATGCAGACTGGTGCAGTCACTATGGAAAACAATATGGTGTTACCTAAAAAAATTAAAAATTGAACTTCTATTTGACCTAGTGATCCCACTGCTTGGAATATACCCTAAGAAACCTGAAACACCAATCAGAAAGAATGTATGTACCCCCATGTTTATAACAGCATTATTTACAATAGCTAAGATCTAGAAACAGCCCAACTGTCCATCAGTAGACAAATGGATAAAAAAGCAGTGGTACATATACACAATGGAGTACTATGAAGCTGTAAGAAAGAAAGATCGCTTATCCTTTGAGACTCCATGGAGGGACCTGGAAAGTATTATCCTATGTGAAACAAGCCAAACAGAGAAAGACAAGTATCCTATGATCTCACTTATTTGTGGAATATAATGAACATAACAGTCTGAGGAATGGGGAGTCCTAGAGACGTGGAAGTGGGGTAGAGACTGACAATCCCCAGACGAAGGGGTGGTGGGGGACAGATAAACCACAGAACTTATATGCATGTATGCATGAACAATGGACATGGACAACAAAGCTGGGGACAGGGTGGGGAGGGAGGGGGATGAGGGAATCGGTGGGGGAAAAAGGAGAAACATCTGTAACAAAAATAAATTAATTAATAATAAAAAAGATTATGAATTAATCTCTTTAGATATATATCTAGAAGTTGGATTGCTGGATCTTAAGGTAGTTTTATTTTTAATTTTTTGAAAAACCTAATTATTTTCACTATTTTCATAGTGACGGCACCAATTTAAATTTTCAGTGTCAGTACACCAGGGTTCTTTTTTTTCCAACTTTTTGCCAGAATTTAATATATGTTTTATAATAGCCATTCTAACAGGTGTGAAGCAATATCTCATTGTGGTTTTGATTTATATTTTCCTGATGATTGGGCATTTGTATGTGTTCTTTGGAAATATATCTATTCAGGTCTTCTACCTGTTTTTAAATCAGATTTTTATTTTTATTTTTTTGCTATTTAATTTTATGAGTTCCTTTTGTATTTTGCATACTAACTCCTTGTTCTAGATATGGTTTGAAAATATTTTGTCCCATTTTGTAGTTTGCTGTACAAAGAAGTTTTTTAGTTTGATGTAGTCTCATTTGTTGATTTTGGTATTGTTGCTTGTACTTTTATAGTCATTTTTTTTTTTTTAATCCTCACCCAGGGATATTTTCTATTTATCTTCAGTTAGAGTGGGAAAAATAAAGAGGGAGAGAAAGGGAGAGAGAAACATTGATGTGAGAAGGACACATTGACTGGTTGCCTCTTGCAGGACCAACCACAACTGAGGTACGTGCCCTTGATCAGAATCAAACTCATGACTCATTGGTCCACAGTCCAACACTCTACTGCTGAGCCCAACCAGCTAGGGATCAAATATTTTAAAAAAAAATTATTGCCAAGTCTGATATCAAGAAGTTTTTCATATCTTTCTTCTAGGAGTTTTATGGTTTCATATTTTATGTTTAAATCCTAAATTAATTTCGAATTGATTTTTGTGAGTATATAATAGAAGTCCAATTTTGTTCTTTTGCACATGGTTGTACAGTTTTACCAACACCATTTATTGAAGAGTTTATCCTTTCCACTGAGTATTCTTGGATCCTTTGTCAAGTATTAGTTGACCATACATACATGGGTTTATTTCTGGGCCCTTGATTTAATTTATTGGTTTATGTAAGTGTTTTTATGTCCGTATGATACTGTTCTGATTACTATAGCTTAGTAATATAGTCTAAAATCAGAAAGTATGATGCTTCAGCTTAATTTTTGTTCCCAAGATTCTTTAGGCTTCTTGGGGTCTTTTGTGATTTTATATAAATTTTAAGATTGTTTTCTATTTCTGTGAGCCCTTACTTCCAAAGGTAATTCTGTACGCAAAACTTTCACTCATATTTTCTTTTCTTGAACACCTTAACTATGCCATCCCATTTACTTGGGGTACAACACATTGCAAATAAATAATCTGAAGATAATCTAATTTTTATTCTATAAGCTGCAGGCTGTTTTTAAAATTTATATGTCCAGGGGATTTTTCTTTTTATTAATGCTGAGTAGTTATCCTAAAATATGGTAATACCATTGTTTAATGAGCTCTGTTCCCAACACCAAGTGGTAAGTGTAGTGCAAGCTTGAAAGGATGCCTTAAATTATCACCATCTTGAGCAGTTTTCATAAAAGGTTCAAAGAGCATGTGAACATTCATCTACACATAGAGTCTATAAACTGGCAAAATGCCAATAATTCCTACTAGTCTTTTACGTGCTCACCAGCTTATGGACTTTAATTTCCTTACCATGGACATTATTTATTTTTTTCTTTTTTTTTTCTTTGTGTGGGAATCTTGATAACTCAATACAAGTTAATGTGTCCTAGGGGACAACCACAACAGTTAGTATATTTATTAATTTAATTAGACCTTGTTTACACTTTTGCTCTCAACCATGATCATTTTTTTTTTATTTAAATTACAGTCACTTGACTTCATTAGGCACATCAGTAGCTGTCAGTAAATGAAAGTGTTCTTGCCTTTCATAATTAAATATAAATTTAAGAGGCTTGATTTCTAATAAGACAGTCAATGTTTTCACAAGAATGAAAATCAAAAAAAGGATTCTAGTTAAATTAACTTTTGTGGTAAAGTTAAATACAGGGCCCTAATTAATATGGATGACACTTTCTGACAATTATCCCCACCTAATGTTTAGTTCCAAAAATCACTGATTAACCCCACTCATTTTTTTTTTCCTCAAAAGAGAATAGGTTTAAGTGAGTTAATGAAGGCTGCAGTTTTTATGGGGTATCATTCCACTCTGATTTCTCTGGTCTAGCCTAAATAAATTTAAAATTCTTTCTTTGGATCAGTTCTTACCATTAACAGAAAAAGTGTGGTGAAAAGATGAGTTTGGAGTCAGAAGATTTAGGATTTGATCTCTGGTTTCATTACTTACCAGTTGAGTGAGATTAACAAGTCATTAAAGCTTTCTGTTTTCAGTATTATCATATGAAAAGTGGAGAATGATGACATATTTGTCCTTTCTTAGATGGGGAAAATGTAAACTATAGTATGATAAGTAATATTTTTGTATTATATATTTTGTCTAGGACTTATTTCTTATGGAGTTCTAAGGTGAATGTTAAAAGATAGGTATTAAGTGTGCTTTTGTAAGATTTGTTAAAATATATTCTGTGTAAATATATCAGGGAATTAGTATCTGAGAATTAATTTGATGCATAAAATGGAGATGAAAAAGAAGAGTAAAAATCTTAGAGATTATATACCCATGTTCCAACACAATGGCAATATTAGTTTATTCATTTTGAATTACATTCTCTTGTGAATGGCTTGGGAATCACTTTCTAAAATGATGCGTCCATTACTTTACCTTCTAATTACAACTTAGTCAACCGAATTGAATCTTTTCATTGATGAGTTGGGACTGTTTAGTTGCCTTAGGCTCATCCTTGTTAACACTAACCCTTGTTAATATAAGCAGGGTTTGGCTGAAAAAAAAAAAAAAACTGTGCAGAAAGCTAAATTTGTATTGACTATTTGCCAACATTTATGACTCCTATCAGCATATTCTCCCCCTTTTTGGCATGCTCTCCTCCCTACCCAATTGCCTATTTCCTAGCCAACTTCTGTTGTCAGTTGGACATCAATTCAGTTAACATCTAATAATTAAAATATTAGAAAATAACCAGTTTAAGGCATATCTTCCCTCAGTGTTGTTAGCGTTTTTTAAAAGAAACTCATGAAAAGAAAAAATGGCCTAAGTGGATGAAATATAATGATAAAATGACTGGTAATAGGTTAAATTATATAGGCAATTACACACTCTGCTCATAGGATTTTTCTTTGTAGATACAAAAGGTTTAGAAATTCAAATAAGATTTGTCCAGGAAAAGAGGGCTATTCATAAAACAATTAAACGCAACTTATAAAACCTTGATATTGATTTATTTTCTTGTGATTTGTTTCTTTCTCATAAATATAGAACACAGAAAAACAATAAAATTTAGGCACTAACTCATTAGGTTCTTATTCATTTTTTTAATTTTTTATCCTTACCCAAGGACATTTTTGCAATTATCTTCAGGTAGAGTGGGAGGGAGAGAGGGGGGGAAGAGGGAGAGAAACATCTAGATGAGAGATACACATCAACTGTTCGCCACTCACACGACTCCAACTGGGGTGAGGACAAACTGCAACTGAGGTACGTACCCTTTGTCGGAACCAAACCCAGGACTCTGGTCCACAGGCTGACACTTAAACCACTGAGCCAAACCAGCTAGGGCTCATTAGGTTCTTATTAATTCTGGTTTTACTCTAAATAGCAATGCATAATGCAGTAATATAGGTCAAAGACTACTGAAAAAAAAAAAGTGACCGTGTAGTGTTCTAAAATGGATAACAAGGGAGAGAATTTGGGCATCGAAGAAAAAGGCACCCCATTAGAGGTAAATAGCTAGCCATATGAATATAATTTAGTGCGTGTTCAGAGGCCATGTTTCCACAATCCATATTTAGTTCTTTAAACCCAAAACTGGGAATTCAGAAAAAAAAATATAGTCCTGAGCCAACTAGGCTACCTTGGACCCAGACTTACCTGGTACAAAGTTGCCACTGCCTGGATGATAGTCCTAGGGAAGTTTCACTGATCCTCACAAAACAGACTATTTCATTTCTGATTTTGGGAAATTTCAAAGAACAGAAAATATACTTTACTATGAAAGTTACTGTCTTAATGAAACTAAGTTTATTAGAGAAAATGTGTGAATATAAATGAAAACATTTAGTAATATAAAGTCAACCTCTTTTCCAATCCCCATCAAAGCTCACCTATCTCTAGCATATTTGGGGGCAAAACAGTTTTGCCTTACATTCTTTTCTGAATTATCCACTATATAGTTTTTTCTCAATCTGATATACTCTTCCTTGTTGCTCTTACCTTCACTGAGGACCGTTTGCTTTGATGAACATCAGTGTCTGGAACTCTGAGGCTATTCATTCTTTGATGTGATTCTGTGATTCTGCTATCAATATATTTGCCTATATAGGGAGGTGATGTGGAAATAGCTACTCATGTCTTTGTTATATCTGCATGGTGTAATAAAGAATATATATATATATATATATATTCATATTGAATAATGAATAATGAATATATTCATTATTATATATAAAATAATGAAAATATATATTCATTATATATATATATTTATCATATATATATATTCATCATCTATATATATATATATATAATCCCAGAAGTCTATCAATAAGAAATGGACCTCGTCCAGCTGGTGTGGTTCAGTGGATTGAGCATTATCCCACGAACTGAAAGGTCCTGGTTTGATTCCTGGTCAGGGCACGTGCCTGAGTTGCCGGCTCAGTCCCCAGTAGGTGGTGTGCAGGAGGCAGACAATTGATGTGTCTCTCTCACATGAATATTTCTATCTCTCTTCCTTCCTCTCTCTCTAAAATAAATAAATAAATGAGAATATATATATATATATATATATATATATTTTTTTTTTTTTTTACATGGACCTCATTACTAAAAACAGAACCATCTGCTCTTGTAGTCTAACTGTTAGCTACTCAAAGATCCAGAAAAGCTTTTAAATTATCACTTCGCTTTGCTTTAGTTCAGAACAAATTCTTAGAGTGGATGGAGGTTGGGGGAAATTTAATATTTATTTTTGTTACTATTTTCAGCAGTAGGATAATTTATTAACTAGTAGCTCATACCATTTCTTCAAGGTCAGAGTTTAAAGGGTTATTATTCTCTGATTTACTCTTGCCCCTTTATATAAGTGAGTTAATGAATGAGTCACTGAGTACACAGGTACCTAAGTAATTATATTAGCCATATTTACTTCCATAATCCCTGGTTTACTCTAGACAGTTCACGAGGATTATTTAGTCACTAAACTAATCTTCTTCTGCACATTTTGGTTCAAGAACAAACAGATATTTTCCTGATGGTATTTGGTAACACAGATTATCAACCAATAACAAATATAATTTTGGTAGGTGGTACCATCTTGGCCTGTTATGTTGCAATCAAAACAATTTCATCTCAAGTATACAACTTTGGGTGTTAGGAAAGAAATCTAATAGCTATTCCAAAACTGAGGAAAAGAAAATAAATTTATTTCTAAAATGTAGGGATGGCTGTGAAAGGTGCTTACTGGTGCTTATGAACTCTCTCCCTTTCTCTCTCTCTCTCTCTCTCTCTCTCTCTCTCTCTCTCTCTCTCCTTACACACACACACACACAAACACACACACACGAAATAGGAGAGCTACAGCTAGCTAAATAAGCCATGCTAACCTCTTTCAAAAACTCTTAACCACAAAATATAATATGCAGCTCCTGCTTTTCTAACCATACCACTTAACATAATTTAAATTGGTCAAAGAATGATTTATAAAAGAAAAGTAAGATAGCACAGTCAAGGTGTTATGATGTTTAATTTTATGTGTCAACTTGAGTGTCCTAAGGGATGCTTAAATCGCCGGTAAAGCATTATTTCTGGACGTGTCTGTGAGTGTGTTTCCAGAAGAGATGAGCATGTGAATGAGTGAGTTCAGATCTGCCCTAACTGATGTGGGCAAGCATTATCCAATCTTTTGAGAACCAGAATAGAACAAAAAGGTGAAGGAAGAGTAAATTGTCTGTCTCCTCTTGACCTGAGATGTTCATCTTCCCCAGCCCTTGCACATTGGAGCTCCTGGATCTTGGGTCTTCAGGCTCTGTTTCTTATACCAGTAGCCTCTTGGTTCTTAGGCTTTTAGACTTATACTGTTTAATACCATTAGCTTTCCTGGTTCTCCAGCTTGCACACAGTGTATTGTGCCATATCTCAGCCTCCATACTCATAAACATCCTCTTGTTTTTCTTATTTCTCTGGAGAACCCTGACTAAAACCAATATATGTGTATATATACTTACCCTCAACAAGAAAAAAAAAATTAATTTCCAGGCAATTTAATATGGCTATGTAACTTATTATCATTGGGGGAAGTTGAGGGAAGGGTGCTGCACTAGTTTTGTAATTTCTTGCAACTAAAACTATTTTAAAATACAAACTTTTTTTTTTTTAATTTTTTTTTTTTTTTATCCTCACCCCAGGACATTTTCCCATTTTTTTGTTCAGGTAGAGTGGGAGGGAGAGAGAGGAACAGAGAGAGAGAGAGAAACATCGACGTGAAGGGACACATCGAGTGGCTGCCACCCGCACAACCGACCAGGGCCGGGGACAAACTGCAACCGAGGTACGTGCCCTTAGCGGGAACCGAACCCGGGTCTCTCAGGACCGCAGGTCGACACTCTAACCTCTGAGCCAAACCAGCCAGGGCAAAATACAAACTAAAATAGAGGAAAATAATTACAGCTGCAAAATATGTAGCATGTATATTTCATCAGAAAAATATATAATTATTTATGACTTTTAGAAAAAAATTCTCAGAGAATGGATCGATTGGATTTTCTAGTAAAATTAGAGTGGTTTTCCCCTATACATTTCACAAAACCTGTATGGTAGGAGTACTTACTTTGTGTAACATTTTGTGCAAAATGAATTTCTTCACAATATCTGTTATTTATCTTTCTAAAATGTATTATATTGATTATATTATATTATATTATATTGATTATATTATAGTGGAACCTCAGTTCTCGAACTTATTTTTTTCCAGAAGGCTGTCTGAGAAACAACTTGTTCAAAAACTAAATCATTTTTTTTTTCCAATTAGAAATAATATAAATTGGAAAAATGGTAGCATAGTGAATGGAAGCTACACAGACCATTTCCCAGGACCAAAATAGAATTACAACTAAAATAAAGACAAATTTTTGAGAAAAAGCATCATAAAAGCAGCTTGCAAGGATCATATATCCAGGGAAATTAACTCAATCCTGGTAGGATTGTGGAGGCGCAATAGGGGGGCAGGGAGCCCACAGACAATAGTGGCCTTAGCTCTGAGCAGCACACTTGGTGTTAAACTCTCAAGCAATTCCACAGCCCAGAGCCTGGACAGTCACTAAAATAGCCACAGCCACTCACCTTGGGCTCTGGCAGAGGGAGGACAGAATGGACTGGAAATATGTGGGGACACTCAGGATTTCGAGGGCGATGAGATCTTTTGCTGAGTTGCAGCCATGCAGAACAGTGGCCAGCTTACTCCTTCCCAGGGTTCTGGGGAGAGACAGTGGAAACACCCTCGGATATTCAACCCCATCTAGTTGGGCCATTGAAATGCAAATTGAGGCTCATTAACAACAAGCAACTGCCCCACCATCAGGAAATCCACTTATGCTGAGAACCTGAGGGAAATTTTCAATCAAATGAAAACCCAAGGCTCTTCAAATAACCACTGCTGATAGCCTCCAGGCAAAAAGCTAGAATAACTGAACCAATGCTGGACTAGCAACTCTAACTAGAAAAGTAAGATTTGACAGTCGTATTTAACGTGGGTCCTCCATTGCTCATCAAAACACAGGAGAGGGAGCCACAAACAGCAGAACACCAACACACACAGGGAAAATATGGCAGGCTCCAAAGCCCACTGTAATAGCCAAAATGGTGAAACTGAAAAACAAAAGCCAAATGAAAGAACAAGAGACCTCTACCAAAGATGAGATAACTGTGGAGCAGTTAAGCAAGTTAACAGAGCTAGAATTCAGAACCATGATCTTGAGGAAGCTCAAGAGCATGAGTAAGGACATCAATACCATGACTAAAGACAAAGAAATGTTAAAAATCAATCAATCAAAAATTAAAAACCACCGAGAAGAAATGAAGAATGACATATCAGAAATAAAGAACACATTGGAAGGTCTAAACAGCAGAGTAGAGGAAGCTGAGGACTGGATCAGTGAATTAGAAGACAGGGTAGAAAAATTCAACCAATCAGAAAACCAAAAGGAAAAAAAAAACAATTAAAAAACAGGAAGACTGCTTAAGAGAACTATGGGACAACTGGAAACGTAATAATATCCACATCATATGAGTCCCCAAAGGAGAATAAAATGAGCAAGGATTAGAGAATGTATTTGAAAAAATAGGGACAGAAAACTTTCATAATTTGGGGAAGGAAGAAGGCATTCAAGTTCAAGAAGCACAGTGAGTCCAAGTAAGAAGAACCCAAACAGGCTCACACCAAGACACATACTAATTAAAATGGCAAAAATTAAAGAAAAAGAGAGAATCCTAAAAGCAGGAAGAGATAAGCAATAGGTTACCTACAAAGGAACCCTGATAAGGCTCTCGGCTGATTTCTCAACAGAAACACTACAAGCTAAAAAAGATTGGCATGAAAAAATCAAGGTCATGAAAAACAAGGATCTGAATCCAAGACTGTTCTACCCAGCAAGGCTATCATTCAAAATAAAAGTTCTAAAGAGAGATTTCCAGAAAAACAAATTTAAAAAGGCTAAGGAAATACATTAGCACCAAAATACCACTACAAGAAATGTTAAAAGATCTTTCTTTCTTACAGCTGCGTAGTAGTCCATTGTGTATATGTACCACTGCTTTTTTATCCATTCGTCTACTGATGGACACTTGGGCTGTTTCCAGATCTTAGCTAATGTAAATAGTGCTGCTACAAACATGGGCGTACATATATCCTTTCTGATTGGTGTTTCAGGCTTCTTAGGGTATATTCCTAGAAGTGGGATCACTGGGTCAAATGGAAGTTCAATTTCTAATTTTTTGAGGTAAGACCATAGTATTTTTCATAGTGGCTGCACCAGTCTGCATTCCCACCAGCAGTGTCCTAGAGTCCCCTTTTCTCCACACCCTCGCCAACACTTCTTGTTTGATGATTTGTTGATGGCAACCATTCTGACAGGGGTGAGGTGATACATCATTGTTGTTTTAATTTGCATCTCTCTGATGATTAGTGATGATGAGCATTTCTTCATATGTCTCTTAGCCATTTGTATGTCCTGTTTGGAGAGGGGTCTATTTAGTTTCTCTGCCCATTTTTTAATTGTGTTCTTTGTCTTCCTTTTGTTGAGTTGTATGAGCACTCTATATATATTGGAAATTAACCCCTTATCTGATATATCATTGGCAATTATGCTCTCCCATACAGTGGGTAGCCTTTCCGTTTTGATGATTGTATCTTTCGCTGTGCAGAAGCTTTTGAGTTTGATGTAGTCCCATGTGTTCATTTTCTCCTTTGTTTCTATTGCCTTAGGTGATGTATCAATGAAAATTCTGCTAGGTATGATGTCTGAAATTTTGTTGCATACAGTTTCTTTTAGGATTTTTATGGATTCAAGAGTCACATTTAAGTCTTTTATCCATTTTGAGTTTATTCTTGTGTAGGGTGTAAGTTGATGGTCTAGTTTCATTTTTCTGCATGTAGCTGTCCAATTTCCCAGCACAATTTATTAAAGAGGCTGTCCTTACTCCATTGTATGTTCTTGACACCTTTGTCAAATATTAATTGAGCATATTGCCTTGGGTCCACTTCTGGGTTCTCTGTTCTGTTCTTGTCTATATGCCTGTTCTTGTCCTTTGAGAATACATGGAGGGACCTGGAAAGTATCATCCTAAGTGAAACTAGCCAAACAGAGAAAGACAAGTATCATATGATCTCACTTATTTGTGGAATATAATGAACATAGCAGTCTAAGGAATGGGGTAGTCCCTGAGACGTGGAAGTGGGGGCAATCCCCAGAATAGAGGTTGGTGGGGGAGAGATAAACCACATAACTCATATGCATGTATGCATGAACAGTGGACATGGACATCAAACTGTGGACAGGGCAGGAAGGGAGGGGAAGGGGGGCATCAGTGGGGGAAAAAGGAGAAACATCTGTAACAAAAATTAATTAATAAAAAAGAAAAAAAAAGAAATGTTAAACGGACTGCTGTAATTAATAGCAGAAAAGGAAAGAAAAATATAACCAAACTAAACAAAAATGGCAATAAATAAGTACATATCAATAATCACCTTAAATGTAAATGGACTGAATTCTCTGCTAAAAAGACACAGAGTAGCTGATTGGATAAGAAAACATGAATCATCTATTTGTTGTTTATAAGAGACCCACCTCACAACAAAAGACTCACATAGGTTCAAAGTGAAGGGATGGAGAAAAAATTTTTCTAAGAAAACGGAAAGGAAAAAAAAGCTGAGGTAGCAATACTCATATCCAATAAATTAGATTTCAAAATGAAGGCCATAACTAGAGATAAAGAAGGCCACCACATAATATTGAAAGAATCTATCCAATAGGAATATATAAACTTGATAAACATACATGCACCAAATACAAGGCCACCAAGGTTATAAATCTTCTGCAGAACTTCAAAGGAGAAATTGACAGCAATACAATCATAGCAGGAAACTTCAACCCCCACTGATATCACTTGATAGGTCCTTGAGACAAAAATTAGCAAGGTAATAGAGACGCTAAATGAAGCAATAGACCAAATGGATTTAGTAGATTCTATAGAGAATTACAGCACAAAATACAGAAATCACATTCTTCTCAAGTGTACATGGGACATTCTCTAAGATAGACTACATGACTGGACACAAAGTAAATCTCTACAAGTTCAAGAACATTGAAATCATATCAAGCAACTTTTCAGATCACAATGGCATGAAACTAAAAATTGCGACAAAAACATGCAAAGATGTTGGAACACATGGAGGCTAAATAACATGTTATGAAAAAAGGAATGGGTTACTGAGGAGATAAAAGAAGAAATTAAAAACTTCCTAGAAGCCAATGATAATGGACACACAAAAACCAATATCTATAGCATGCAGTGAAAGTAGTTCTGAGAGGGAAGTTCATAGTACTACAGGCCTATCTCAAGAAACAAGAAAAATTTCTAATAGACTATCTAACCTCACAATTTAAAGAACTAGAAAGCAAACAAAAAGGAAACCCCAGAGCAAGTAGAAGGCAGGAAATAGTAAACATCAGAGCAGAAACAAATGACATAGAGACAAAAATAATAATAATAATTCAAGAATCAATGAAATAAAGAGCTGGTTTTTCGAAAAGATAAACAAGATTGATGGACACGTAACAAGGCTCACCAAAAAACAAAGAGAGAGAACCCAAATACACAAAATCAGAAATGAAAGAGGAGAAGTAACAACTGACACCACAGAAATACAAAAGATTCTTAACAACTTCTATAAAATTTATACAGCAACAAATTCGACAATATAAGTGAAATGGATGAATTTCTAGAAACACATAGAGTCCCAAAACTGGACCAGGAAGATATAGAAAACTTGAACAGACAAATAACAACTAAGGAAATTGAAAATGTAATCAAGACACTCCTAGCAAACAAAAGCCCAGGCCTGGATGACTTCACAGGGGAGTTTTATGGAACATTCAAAATAAAACTAACACCCATTCTCCTCAAACTATTTCCAAAAATTCAAGAAGAAGGAAGACTTCCAAACTCGTTTTTTGAGACCAGCACAATTCTGAGTCCAGAACCAGAAAAAGACACTACAAAGAAAGAGAACTACAGGCCAATATCTCTGATGAACATAGATGCCAAAATCCTGAACAAAATACTAGCTAATCGAATCCAGCAACACATAAAAAAAATTATTCACCATGACCAAGTGGCATTCATGTCAAGGATGCAAGGCTGGTACAATATTTGCAAATCAAAAAAAGTGATGCACCACGTAAATATAATGAAGAATGAAAACCACATGATCATATCAATAGATGCTGAACAAGCCTTTGACAAAATCCAGCATCCATTTCTGATAAAAACATTCAGCAATGTGGGAATAGAGGGATCATATCTTGACACACTAAAGGCCATATATGAAAGACCTACAGCCAACATCATACTCATTGGCAAAAACTAAAAGCATTTCCCTTAAGAACATGAACAAGGCAAGGATGCCCACTTTCGCCACTCTTATTTAACATAGTACTGGAAGTCTTAGCCACAGCAATCAGACAGGAAGAAAAAATAAAAGTTATCCAAATTGGAAAGGAGGAAGCTAAACTGACATTATTTGCAGATGACATGATAGTATACATAGAAAACTCTAAAAACTCCATCAAAAAATCTACTGGACTTAATAAATGAATTTGGCAAAGTAGCAGGATACAAAATTAACGTCAAGAAATTGATGGCATTCTTATACACCAATAATGAACTCACAGAAAGAGAAATTGAAAAAAAAAAATCTCTTTTACCATCGTGGCAAAAAAATTAAGATACCTAGGAGTAAACTTAACCAAAGAAGTGAAGGACCTATTTGCAGAAAACTACAGATCATTGAAAAAAAAGAAATATAGGAAGATATAAAAAAGTGGAAACACATACCTTGTTCATCCTTTGGAAGAATTAACATCATTAAAATGTCCATTTTATCCAAAGCAATCTATAGATTTAATGCAATCTCCATCAAAATACCAATGACATATTTCACAGAACTTAAACAAATAGTTCAAAAGTTGATATGGAACCAAAAAAGATGTTGAATAGCCACAGCAATCTTGAGAAAGAAGGGTAAAGTAGGTGGGAACACAATACCAGATTTCAGATTATACTACAAAGCTACTGTAATCAAAACAGTCTGGAACTGGCACAAGAACAGGCATATAGACCAATGAAACAGAACAGAGAACCCAGAAATGGACCCAAGACATTATGCTTAATTAATATTTGACAATGGAGGCAAGAGCATACAGTGGACTAAAGACAGCCTCTTTAATAAATGGTGTTTGGAAAATTGGACAGCTACATGCAAAAAAAGGAAACCTGACTGTCAACTTACAGCATACACAAGAATAAACTCAAAATGGATAAAATACTGAAATGTGACCCATGAATCCATAAAAATTTTAGAAAAAAATGTAGGCAACAAAATTTCAGCCATCATAAGCAGCAGAATTTTCACTGATGCATCACCTAAGGCAACAGAAAGAAAGGGAAAAAGTGAACACATGGGACTACATCAAACTCAAAAGCTTCTGCACAGCAAAAGAAACAACCATCAAAATGGAAAGGCAACTCACTGTATGGGAGAACATCATTGCCAATGATATATCAGATAAGGGGTTAATTTCCAATATATATAGAGTGCTCATACAACTCCACAAAAGGAAGACAAAAAACCCAATTAAAGAATGGGCAGAGGACCTAAAGAGACACCTCTCCAAACAGGACATACAAATGGCCAAGAGACATATGAAGAAATGCTCAACATCACTAGTCCTCAGAGGGATGCAAATTAAAACAATGAGGTATCACCTCACACCTGGTCGCTGTAAACAAATCATCAAACAAGTGTTGGCGAGGGTGTTTAGAAAAGGGGACTCTAGTACACTGCTTGTGGGAATGCAGACTGGTGCAGCCACTATGGAAAACAATATGGTGTCACCTCAAAAATTAGAAATTGAACTGTTATTTTACCCAGTGATCTCATTTCTCAAAATATATCATACGAATCCTGAAACATCGATCAGAAAGAATACATGCACCCCTATGTTTATAGCAGCCCTATTTACAATAGCTAAGATATGGAAACAGCCCAAGTGTCCATCAGTAGACAAATGGATAAAAAAGTGGTGGTACATATACACAATGGAGTACTCTGCAGCTGTAAGAAAGAAAGGTCTCTGATCCTTTGAGATGACATGGAGGAACCTGGTAAGTATTATCCTAAGTATAACAAACCATGCAGAAAAAGACAAATAGCCCATTATCTCACTTATTTGTGGAATATAATGAACATAACCGTCTGAGGAATAGGGTAGATCCAGAGACATGGAAGTAGCGTTCAGACTGAAAACCCTCATTAGAGGGGGTGGTGTGGGTAGGGAAGAGATAAACCACAGAACTTATATGCATGTACGCATAACCAATGTACATGGACAACAAAGCTTGCATGGGGTGGGGTAGATGGGGAGGAGGGAGTCAATGGGGTAAAAAAGGAGAAACACCTAACAAAAACAAAATAAATGAATAAATAAATAAATAAATATTAAAAAGGCAAAACAAATCCAGGAAGCACAGAGTGTCCGGAAAATGATGAACCCAATGGGATCCATACCAAGGCACATCATTATCAAAATGCCAAAGGTTACAGACAAAGAGAGAATCTTAAAAGCAGGAAGAGAAAAGCAGTTCATTACCTACAAAGGAGCTCCCATGTGATTGTCAGCTGATTTCTCAAAAGAAACTTTGAAGGCCAGAAAGGAGTAACAAAAGATATTCAAGGTGATGAAATGCAATGACCTACAACCAAGATTAGTCTATCCTGCAAAGCTATCATTTAGAATCGATGGACATATAGAGTTTCTTAGACCAAAAAATCCTAAAGGAGTTCATCACCATTAAATCAGAATTATATAAAATGTTGAATGGTCTCCTTTAAGGAGAAGAACAAAAATATGAACAATAAAAGGGCAGTTAATGCATATCTATCAACAATTGAATCTACAAACAAAATGAGCAAGCAGAGCATAAACAGACTCATAGATACAGAGAACTTTTGTTGCTTGCCAGATGGGTGGGGGCTGGAGGGATGGGTGAAAAAGATGAAGGAATTAAGAAGTACACATTTGTTGTTAGACTGATGAACCTCAAAGGGAAGGGGGAAGGAAGGGTGAGATAAAACAAAGAACTTCTATGCATAAATGCATAACCAATGGACACAGACAACAGTATGGGGAAGGCAGGAGGGGAGTGGTATTGGTGAGGAAGTTGTCAAAGGGGAAAAAATAGAGGGGACATCTGCAATACATTCAACAATAAAGATAAGTTAAAAAAATAATAATATGAATTAAATTAATTCATTCCAAACCTCCAAATGATTCCTTGTTTTAATCTTTCTTATATACAGTGCATGTCTAATATACTGTTTAATCTATAAACAAACACTTCTTTTCTCAAGTTTATTGATCCCCACCCCCACTAGCGTTAAAAGAATCACTTTTAGCACTCATTCCAAGTGTGTCTTTCAGTAAATCAGGACAGCATCTTCACTTTTTCACATATCATTGCTTCTGAAATGCTCTCACCTGGTAACTGCTTTTCTTTTATCCAAATCACCAACAATTTTTCTGCCTCTTAGATTGCCTATGATCATTGTTTCTTTCACACCCTTAGCAACATTAGCACTCTTGATTGCCTCTTTATGTTTTAAAATTATCCTAATCATCCATTTCAACAGCAACAAAAGCAAAACAAAACAAAAGACACAAAAATATTCACAGCACAGTTTTCTGAGATGTTAACAAAGCAAGGTTGAGTTGTAAACTGACTCATACTGGCACATTCTCTCCTTTGTTTATAGCCTGAGAGATGCTTTTTGTCATTTTGATGTATCAGCTTGAAAGGGTTGTCAGGTTGAGAACTAAAGTTAACTAAGACATTTATTCTCTGAACAACTTGGTCCAGAAAATAATTGTTTTAGATGGGAGATGGTCAAAAACCAAAGTTTGACTGTATATTATATTTATATTATATTATATTATATTAATTATATTAATTATATTATATTATATTATATTATATTATATTATATTATATTATATTATATTATATTTATTATATTTATTATATTATATTATTATATTAATCTTAGCTCTCACATTAGACTCTGAGTTTTATGAAGACAAAGAAGGCACCTTATTCATTTTTGTTTTTGTAGTATATAACAGAATACCTGGTGAATAGTAGCAGTTCAACAAATAACTCTATGACTGAATACATTTTATATGTTTTATGGTGGATGTTTGTTGGGTTTTGAATGTTTAGCATCTAAGTAATCAGTGTCCACCCCTAACCAAAGGATGAGCACATGCTATGCAATTATATGCTCCCTCCCTGAAATTTAAATCTTGAGATGAAAGACAAAGACATTGCAAACAGTTGGCATTCATCTATTCCAGAAGTAGTCTCTTGACATGACTGATAGAGGCTCCTAGTTGCTTCTTGAATCTTCAATTCCCATCTGCCTTAGCAGCACTACCACCAATTTGAACTTTACACATGACCGCCAAGATAAAGACTACAATTTTCCATCTCCCTTGTATATGATGCTATGTGACCAAGTTTGGCTAAGAACATGTGAATAGTGGTAGTGTCTAAAATTTCTGAAATGTGTTTTTAAAGATAGTAAATACTGGTCTTCTTTCTTTTTTTCTTTTATTCTACTATTTTAAAAATAGTCAAGATCATGAGATTTCTTGTACCATGCATATGAAAACTTCCTGGTCTTATAATGTGTCAGTGAGATAATCAGAGATGCACAGCCAAATTGTAAAGGAGCATTTTATTCTCACCTGCAAGCTGTGGAGGGCATAGTCTCCCCTCAGATCAGCAGCCTCAATTTCTCTTGCTCATCCAATTCTAAAGACAGAAGTCCCATCCTCCTTTTTCCCCCCTCCCTCCAAAGACCAGTACAACAATGGGTGTGACAGCAATTACAGAAGTCAAAATCAGCATTATTTACTGGGCTCATTAATACCTACAGGTACTTGGAAACTGCAAATGCCTGCAAATACTAATGCTGGAAACTGCAAATGCCTTCCAACACGTGGGGCAACTATAATCTTAGGCAAAATTCCTTTACTTCTAGGGGTAATTAACCTATTATTGGAAAAATATTGAGGAAGGTCCACTGATGATAAAAATGGAGTTATTTAGTCACCTTAGCCAAGAGGCTACATAAGAATGGAATCTAGTCCCCTTAGCCTCAGGGCCCAAGTCATTCTCCACTAGTTTTCCTGACAAGTCAAATTGTTGACTTGACTTAGTTTTTATGAGGCCATTCATTAGACATGGTCCAAAGGCTATGAGTTAACATAATATAGCGAGAGGGCTGGCAATGGCGGATAATTGAGTTGTAAACCAATTTTCAGATTATCGCCTTTTTCTTTCTTGTTCCTCAATATTTTTCTTAACTGGTGATAAACTTTCTTGAATAATACCTGAATCATTTGCATAAAACAGCATTTTTTCTCTCCCAGTGTAACACATAATCCTCTCCTATTCTGTAGCACCATTTCTTTTTTTTTTTTTTATGAATTTTTATTTATTTTTTTGTTACAGATATTTTACCTTTTTACCCCATTTGCACCCCCCACCCCACCCCCCCTCCACCCTGTCCCTGACTTAGTTGTCCATGTCCATTGGTCATGCATACATTGTAGCACCATTTCTAAGTTCCTAGTTCCTTTGGGGCCCAGATCTATGAGGATTCCCCTGTACAGTCATAACCAGAAAAATTAGAGTCCCTCTGGAGAGGCCTGAACGATCCATTTTGCTTTCACCCCTCAGCCAGGAATGGTGCTGCCAGATTGGGATGCCCTTGACCTTGATAGCTTTGGTGCAGTCAGGATGACAGTGTATAGTCCCTTCCAGGCCAGAGTTAGTCCCTGGGTGGTGAACTTCTTTACCCATATGGAGTCCCTGGGCTGGAAGGGGTACACAGGGTCTGAGGTGGGCACAGGCAGGGCATCGCAGATGTGTTTATGGACAGCTTTCTGGGCAGACTGCAGGACCTGCAAAAAATGTAAGAGGGTGAGAGGGAGCAGAGTGGCCCAGTTTTTACTGGTTTCTAAAGTAAATTTGGTTAAGGTTTCCTTTAGGGTCCTGTTCATACGCTCTACCTGCCCAGAACTCTGTGGGCAGTAAGCACAATTGAGCTTCCAATCTATATCTAACCCTTTAGAGATATCCTGTGATCTCTTTGCTATAAAGGCGGGGCCATTGTCTGATCCAAGGGTCAGGAGTAACCTAAACCTGCTACTCCCTTTACTACATCCCAGACTGTTATTCCATTACCAGGGGCACGCTCTCCCTCTCTCAGTGTCCTGTTTTCTTCCCTTCTTGAGTATTCCTCCACTGTCCTGTCTTCCTGTAATATGTATGTCCCTTTCTTTTATTTTTTATTTTCCCTGCATAATCTTTCTCTTTTTATTTCTTGCATAAACCCTCTGCAACTTTCCTAGTCCCTCCCCTGACATGAACCTAAGAGCTTGCTCAGTTCACCTCCTGTCTGCACATCTCCCAGCTTTCCTTCTCCTCCTCCCTTTCACTGTGACCTTACTGGACATTACCTGCCTCTGAGGAGTTCAGTAAACTTGGTGTAACCTAAGTGGGTAGTATGGTACAGCTGTTTGACTAAAGTCCGACCTAGAGCCTCTGGGACTAACAACCTCCCTTCAGGCAGATTCCATCACCCATTGATTTCCTTTATGGCTTGTTTCTGCTTGGCTACGTCATTTTCTGACCTAGTGTATCTGGGGAGTCCCCCACTGGTTTTAGGGCTCCCTCTCTAGCTTACTGGTACAGCAGATTTCCCTGTGCCTCTATGGAGTTTTCTCTTTGATGTCCTTCCCGGCCAAGGTTCATAACTCTCATTCCCTGTAGATGGCGCTATGCATGTGCACTGTGGCAAAGGCATATCTAATGTCTGTATAGATAGTTATTGATTTATCCTTTCCCCAGGGTAGGACCTGGATCAGGACTATGAGTTCAGCCCTTAGGGTTCAAGTTCCCCTACTTAATGCCTGAGACCAAATGACATGGTCCAGAGTTACTACTGTTGCCCCAGCATACCTGATTCCTTCTTGGATATAGCTGCTCCTATCTGTGAATAATACCTCATCTGATGATGGCAGTGAGACATCCTTGAAGTCTGGCCAGGCTGTCTGCATAGTATTGATTACCTCCAGGCAGTCATGTAGAGGTTCCTCTGGGTCATTATCAGGGAGCAGGCTGGCAGGATTGATGGCCAGCGTTTTGTGGAATTTGAGGTGGGGTTGATCCAGAAGGAGCGCCTGGAGCTGGGTGACTTGAGTGTTTGACAACCAGCGCTCTGGAGCACTCCGGAGAAGGGCTTCAGCCGCATGGGCTGCAGTTAAAGCTAACTCTTGCCCTGGAGTTTACTTGTCTGCCCCTGTACTAGGAGAGCAGTAGCTGCCATTGCTCTGAGGCAGGCAGGCCGCCCGGTTGGTACAGGATCTCGTCTTTTGGACAAGTAGGCTACCGGTCTCTTCCAGGGTCCCACGTTTTGAGTAAGGACTCCCTTTGTTATGCCTCTAGCCTCGTTTACATACAAATGGAAGAGTTTTGTGACATCCGGTAGGGCGAGAGCTGGTGCTGAAATTAGAGTCCTTTTTAAAGTCTCGAAGGGCTTCTGTTCTGTCTCAGTCCAAATCAAAGGTGGTGCCCCTCCTGTACATGTGTCCAGCAGCTTAGCAATGGTTGTGAATCCTGGGATTCATAGGCGGCAGTATCCTACTGCCCCTAGAAATTCCCAGACCTGTTTCTTGTTCTTTGGGGGGGTCAGGATCCACAAAATTGCCTCTATGCAGCTAGAGGATGGAGTCTGTTGGCCCTTGCTGATCTTATATCCCAGGTAAGTAACCTCCGGGGAACATAGTTGAGACTTTTTGGCCGAGACCCGGTACCCTAATGTCTGTAAGGTGCCCAGGAAGTGCTCAGTACCTCTCTGGCAGTTCTCCTTCTCTTTTGCCGCTGGGAGAATGTCATCTACATATTGGAGTAGGGTACATTCAGAGTGTTCTAGTCTGAAGGCCTGTAAGTCAGAACGGAGAGCCTCATCAAATAGAGTAGGAGAGTTCTTAAAGCCCTGGGGCAGCCTTGTCCAGGTTAATTGTCCGGAAAATCCCTCTTCAGGGTCTGTCCACTCAAATGCAAAGATAGGCTGGCTAACAGGGGCCAAAGGGATGCTAAAGAAGACATCCTTCAAATCCAGAACTGTATCGAATAGTTGTTCTGGTGGAGGTAGGCTCAATCGAGTATAGGGGTTTGGGACTGTTGGGTGTATATCTCAACCCATTTGTTTACTCCCCTCAAATCTTGCACCGGCCTATAGTCTTTGGTGCCAGGTTTCAACACTAGAAGTAAAGATATATAGCAGGATGATTGACAGGGAACCAGAATCCCAGCCTCCCGAAGCCGACAATTATGAGGAGCAATGCCCTTTTTGCTTCGTGGGTCATGGGGTATTGTCTTACCCTGACTGGAGTTGCCATGGCTAGAAGTTGAACCACAATTGGTGGCTGGTGGCCAGCTAGTCCAGGAGAATTGTTTTCAGCCCAGACAAAAGGGAAGAGATGTTGTAATTCCTTCATGTAAGCCAATGTCTCAGGGTTTGTTTCTGCAGGACCTGGGGTTTCTTCCTGTAAAAGACATTCCTCTGACAAAGGGCAGGTTACAAGTATTTTTGAAGGGGAAATTGGGAGTTGATCCTGATATTCTGCATTTACAGTAAAGTGTGCTTCTTCTCCAATAAATGATATTGTAGCCTATAACTTTTGGAGGAGATCATGCCCCAACAGTGGATATGGACATTCAGGCATAACTAAGAAAGATTGTGTAACGGTGCCCTTTCCAAGATTTACAGTCCTGTTAGTGGTCCAAGGATAGAGGACAGTCTGACCTGTCGCTCCTTGAACTGAGGTCTTCTTCGTTGTTAGTGGACCCAGAGGCTCAGTTAGGACTGAATGTGTAGCCCCTCCATCTATTAAGAAATTAACTGGTTTGCCCCCTACCTGTGCAATGATTCTGGGCTCCCAGGGGCTGAGTTGAAAGGAGCCCTGAACCCGTCATTCTTCTAAGTTAAGGACGGCTGGGGTATTTCTATTTGGGCATTTTGTCTTCCAATGTCCTTTTTTTTTTCTTTTTTTTTTGCTGTAGGCACATTGGTTCTTCCCTAGTTGGGTCCTAGGCCTGCTGTCCTGACCCTTCCTCATGTTCCCCTTCCTAAGGTGATCTTTCCCCGTGGACCCTGTTTCCCTTAAGGCTGCTACTACCACCTTTGCTATTCTTTTATCTTTTTTTTTTTTTTCCCCCAGGGGTATCCCTATTACTATATACCTTTTGAGCAATATCAACCAATTGGAAGTGATTCATTCCTTCACAAAACCCTCTAGCTTTTGGAGCTTTTTTCTAATATCTTGGGCTGCCTGGGTAACAAAGGCCACGTTTATTGCTCGCTGGTTTTTTGGAGCATCCAGGTCTATTGGAGTGTACACTCGGTATGCTTCACAAAGATGCTCCAGAAAGGCAGCAGGAGAATCCTGTAAACCCTGTGTCACTTCTGACACTTTAGACAGATTAGTGGGCTTTCTAGCAGCTGCCTTTAATCCCTTCAATAAGTACTGGTGAAGTGTCCAGTAAATTTTTTCCTACAGTGGTATTGGGGTCCCAATTGGTCCTGAGGATAGAAAATACACCCTCAATTTTATCCTTATTTTCCCCTAAGGATTCTCCACTGGGGCTCAAAACTGCCTTTCTGGCCTCTAGTTTCATTCTATCCCTCTATAATGAGGTGAAGAGGGTTGTCAAGCGCTGCTGGCAGTTATTCCAATTTGGCCTGTAAGTATGAAAAATGGATTCCATCAGTCCAATAAGCCCCTGAGGTTTTTCAGAAAAAGGGGGGTTTGGGGCCTTCCAGTTATAAAGATCACTGGTGGAGAAGGGAACATAAACCAGAAAAGGACGGCGCCCTGCATGCTTCCCTGTCAGAGGTGCCTCCCTTAGGGGTAGTATTGCATCTCCTCCCCCTTTCTCTGGAGGATTCCTGTATTCCAATCCATTCCTGGTATGGGGTGGTGAAGGGAGTGGCCTTCAATACCCTGAAGGTGACTTTGCTCTTGGATTGTAGGTAGGTGGGAATTTAGGTTCCTCAGAGGAAAGAGGAAGTATGGGATATTTAGCCTTTGGAGCAGTGGGGGTTTGAGGTCTTTGTTTTACAACCAGTATTCAAGCACCAGTCTGGAGTGCACAGACTGGTCTTTAGACATGGGGATAGATATCTCACTAAATCAAGCCATTAATCAATATAAGGAAATTAATCTGGATGTCCAGGATCCCCTGTGACCTGGTTCCAAACTACCTGCACTAACTCAGGGTCAAAGGAGCCTGCATTAGGTCATCCTATCCCGAAAGTGGGCTATTCTAATTCACAGAGTGTGTGCAATTTTCCTTTTGAGAATTTAATCCCACACCCATTTTCTTCTTCAAAAGCTTCCCTGAAATGCCATAAGAGGCATCTAATGGGGGGGGGGGGTGTCTTTTGAGAACTATTCCCATTACTCATCCTCTCCAGGGACAGATAAATTGAGCTGCAAGCCAGATTCAGATAGAACAGAAAAAAAGGAGAAAACTGAAAATTCCCAAGGGCTAAAGAATTGTAGGTTCCCTTGTAGTAGAAGGTCTGTGAGCCAGGATAAAATATCCCCAACCTCTAGTAAGACTGGCTGGAAACAAAGTATATCCTCAAGGAGACAATGGACAAACAGGCTGAAGCGACACAACAAGCACTTGGGCCACATATAAGGAACAGAGACAAGGGAAACACACAGACAGAAACTTTCTCTTCGTCCGCCTGGCCGCGCCCCTCGTGGGGATTTCAGATGCCTCTTGGCATGTGGCAGGTTGGAATAAGCCCCCAGCTCAGATCAGGTTTGCTGGTGGAACACCAGAGTGCTCCAAGAATCTGGTGCGGCCTTTTAGCCATATGAGGCCTTCACAAAACCAAGGGTAGAACTCACACAGAGTCTGTAACAAATGTCGTGGAGCACGGTCACTCACACACAAGTACATTTACACAGTCACACTCACTCATTGTTTGAATTTCCTTCCAGAAATTCCCTATCCTGAGCGGCACTTATGCTGCTTGGGAGGTGATCAGTCTCCCTTTTCACCCCAGTGGCAGGTCTGAATGAACAGAATTTGCCAGATTTGAACCCCCTAATGTCTTAGGGTATTCCCAGGAGAGGAGAGGCTGTGCTGCATCCAGCCCTCTCACTCTCATCCAGATAGACCCGTCACCCAGAACTCATCTCCGGAGGCTTCTACTAGGTCTCCTTCAATCTTTTTGGAGACGTCTTGGTGTCTCCCAGATGCTCTTCGGAAACGCAAGTAGGATATTTGGGGCCCTGGAACTCAGGAGGCGTTTCCCCTCAGATCTACAGGGATCTGGTGGCCAGATTGGGAGAGGCTGCCCATCCTAGGCATCTAGCCTTTGGTGTAGCAAAACACCAGGGATCTTGCTGGGGCCTCCAAATGTTATAATGTCTCAGTAAGATAATCAGAGACACACAGCCAAATTGTAAAGGAGTTCTTTATTCTCGCCCGCGGGCTGTGGAGGGCAAAGTCTCCCCTCAGATCAGCAGTCACAATTCTTCTTGCTCATCAGATTTTAAAGACAGAAGCCCCATTCTCCTCCCCACTCCCTCCAAGGACCTGTACAATAGTGGGTGTAACAGTGATTACAGAAATCAAAATTAGCATTATTTACTGGGCTCACCTGCAAATGCCTGCAGGTAACGATACTGGAAACTGCAAATGCCTCCCAACATGTGGGGCAACTATAATCTTAGGCAAAATTTCTTTACTTCTAGGGGTAATTAACATATTACTGGAAAAATATTGAGGAAGGTCCATTGATGATAAAAATGGAGTTAGTTACCTTAGCCAAGAGGCCTCCATAAGAATGGAATCTAGTCCCCTTAGCCTCGGGGCCCAGGTCACTGGCATTGACAGAGCAATAAGATAAAATGATTCTGGATTCCTGAATGCACTCATGCTAAAATCATAGGTGATTTTATAATATTTTAATTAGAAACTGATATATTACACAAACAATAAGTTTCTAAACATATAGAACATTAGAACAACAACATAATAAACTGGATCGAACACTCAAGTAAGACAACATAAACTTTCTTCAGGTACACAAGAAAGATTTACAAATTTGACTGCTTACCAAATCACAAAGTCCTTAATGGAATTAAAATAATAGATAACATGCACACTACAGACTCTGACCATGACGTAAATAAATCAGAAAATTACATTTAAACATTTTAAAATTCCCAAATGCATTACTAAATACCTCATAGTTAAAGTAAATTGCAATCACCTGGCCATTGTGGCTCAGTGGTTGAGCATCAACCCATGGACCAAGAGGTCACTGGTTCAATTCCAGTCAGAGCACATGCCCAGGTTGTGGGCCAAATTCCCAGTAGGGGGCATGCAGGCATGGCCAATCTATGTCTTCTCACACTGATGTTTCTCTCTCTTTCTCCCTTCCTTTCGGTCTAAAATCAATAGAGAAAAAAATTTAAAATAAATTAATAAATTACAATCAAAATGATAGAATATTTGTTTTGTTTTTAATCTTCACCCCAGGATATTTTTCTATTTATCTTCAGATAGAGTGAGAGGGAAGGAAAGAGAGAAACATTGACATAAGAGGGACACATTGACTGGTTGCCTCCTACACAACCCCTACCACGGCTGGGTACTAACCGCAACTGAGGTACATACCCTTGGTGGGAATCAAACCCGTGACTCATCGGTCCACAGGCTGATGCTCTAACTGCTGAGCAAGATCAGCCAGGACAAAATGATAAAATATTTGTATTGAATATCGATAACAATACTGTGAAGAGAAACTTTTTAAAGAAAGCTTTAAAATACAGAAATATAGAGTGAATATTAAAACAAATTAAAGTGTTAACATTTTATCATTTTGTTTATTTCTTTTTTAATTGAAAATAAAGTCATAAAGGTAAAGTTGAAGTTTTCCTTTTCCTACTCACCAATCCTACACTCCTCCTATTTTTTGAAGCATCTTCTTTTATTAATGCAGCATATGTCCCACAGTATTAGTCAGGGTTCTCCAGAAAAACAGAGCCAATGAGATGACCTCTATCTTCTTCTATCTGTCTATACATAGAGAAATTGATTGATTGATTGATTGATTGATTGATTGATTACAAGTAGTTGGCTTATACAATTACAGAAGATGATGGCAAGGTCCAAAATTTTCAGGGTGAGTCAGCAAGCTGGAGACCCAGAAGAGCTGATGATTTAGTTCCAGACAGAAGGCAAGCAGACTCAAAGACTCAGGTTGATCTGATGTTTCAATTGGAGTCTGAAGGTAGGAGAATAGTCTCTGTCTATTAGATAGATTCTCTCTTACTTGGGGAAGGTTCAGACTTTTTTCCTAGCCAGACCTTCAGCTGATTAGATGAGACCCATTAACATTAGGGAGAGCAATCTGCTTCACCCAACCTGCCAATTTAAATGTTACTCTTATCCAAAAAACACCCTCACAAAAATACCCAGAATAATGTGTAAATAAGTATCTGGGTAACCCATGATTCAGTCAAGATGATGTATAAAATTGACCATCACACCAATAATTATTTTCTTTTCAGTTTTATTTGTATATGTATTTAGGTTTTATTATTTTTTAAATTTTTATTAATTAATTTATTTTTGTTACAGATGTTTCTCCTTTTTCCCCTGTATATGTATTTATAAACAATATAATACTGCTTTGTATATATTTTTAAACGGTACAAAAGTTATAACATGCTACATGTAATATTGCAACTTACCTTTCACTTAAAGTTACATTTTGATTACTATCCTTATTCATACATTTAGATCAAGTTCATTTATTGAAAATGTGCCAGGTAATTCATCAATAACATAAACCATAATTTATTTTTTTATTTTCCAATGTTTCACTTTTGCAATCCTTCTAAAAGTCTTCTGGTATACAAGTAAAATAACTTGTGTAAGATACCCACCTATTAGTAAACCCCTATCGTTTGTAGGATATGCATAGTTTCAACTTAATGTGAGGATAATGCCAAATCACTATCCAAAGTGATTGCATCACTTTGCACTCTTACCAGAGTATTTGTGATAGTCCTTTGATTTCCCTATATTTCAGCCAATGTTTGGCCTTGTCAGACTATTTTTGCTAACATGGAAGATAATATCTAATTCTTTCAACATTGATTTCCATGATTATTTATGCATTAGATATTTGTTTCCTTTCCTACTTTTAGTACCTAATCTCATTTCAAATTTGGAAGAAACCAAGACAGGTAAAGGACAGAATCTGCCTTCTACTACATAATTTGGTTGTGGGGGATAGGAGTATACTCCCATTTCCAGTTCTGTGACAGCTAAAACATGAGAACTCTAACTAGGCTGGACAATTGGATATCATTGTAAGTTTTCACAACTATTACATTGAATTTGAGCGTATAGAAGTGTCCTATTACTAATGCTAGCAGTATTGACAGCAAATGTTTCTTCCATTAGTAGTGACCAATGGAGACTATGCCTATAATAAGATCCTGACAGTATGTATGCTCCCTTTATTTCTATTTGTGTTCTGCTCCTCATTATTCTAGGCATTAATTCTATGAGTCATATAATGTTTTTGTTTTTGTTTTTGTTTTTTTTGTTTACTAAATTGTATCCGTTTAAACTATCCAGAGTTTAAAAACTATTGTTTAAAATCAAAGACTCTGTTCTTTTTATTTATTTATTTTTCTTTTCTTTATTGATTTTAGAGAGGAAGGGAGAGGGAGAGAAAGAACATTGATTGGCCACTTCCTGAATGCCCCCCACAGGGGATCAGGCCCACAACATGGGCATGTGCCCTGACTGGGAATGGTGGTGCATGGGTCGATGCTCAGTCACTGAGCTACACCAGCTGGACAAAGACTAATTTTTTTCTATTAATCTGTATGTCTGTCTGTTTTGTGTTAATACCATACCAAAATAAAAAGTAGATCAATGTTAAAGAATGGAGAACCCAGAAACAGACTCCCATAAATATAGCCTAATGATCTTTACAAAGAACATGATTGATACAATGGAGCAAAGATAGTGAATTCAACAAATGCTGCTAGAACAATCAGACATCTACATGCAGAAAAAGTGAATTTAGACACAGACCTTTCAACATTAACAAAAATTATCTCAAAATGAATTAAGATCTAAATGTAAAATGCAAAACTATAAAACTCTTAGAAATTAACATAAGAAAAAACCTAGGTGAACTTGGGTATGGTAATGTATTTTTAGATACAACACCGAAGACACAATCCATGAAGAAACTCACTGTTAAGTTGGACTTTATAAAGATTAAAAACTTATACTGTATGAAAGACAATGTCAAAGAAATGAAAAGATAAGCCACAGGCTGGGAAAAAAATATCTAGAAAAAAAAACACATCTAATAAAGGGTTGTTATCCAAATATACAAAGAATATAAAAAGGTAAACAATAAGAAAACAATCTTATTTTTAAAATGGGTCAAAGCTCTTAACATACAGCTTATCAAAGAAGATATGCATATAGAAAGTAAGCATATGAAAAGATGCACAACATTGTATGTCATCAGAGAAATGTTTATTAAAACAATAATGAGATACCACTACACACCTATTAAAATGGCCAAAGTTCAGAATACTGACAACATGAAATGCTATGGAGAATGTGGAACAACAGAAACTCTCACGCATTGCTACTGGTGTCCATCACTAGATGAATGGATTAAAAAGCTGTGATAGGTGTGCACAATGGAATACTATGAAGCTGTAAAAAAGAAAGATCTCTTATCCTTTGAGATGGCATGAAAGGACCTGGAGAGTATTATGCTAAGCGAAACAAGCCAAGCAGAGAAAGACAAATATCAAATGATCTCACTTATTTCTGGAATATAATAAACTAAGTAAACTGCTGAACAAAATTAATCCAGAGATATAGAGGTGGGGTACAGACTGATGAGCCTCAGAGGAGGGGAGGGTTATGGAGGACGAGGTAAACCACAGAACTTACATGCATGTATGCATGACCAACGAACATAGACAACAAAGCTGGAGACAGGGCATGGAGCAAGGGGATGAGGGTGACAATGGGGGGCAAATGAGAAATACCTGTAACAAAAACAAATTAAAAAATAAAAATTTTAAAAAAAGATGTATCCAAAATAATTGAAAATATATATCTATACCAACACTTGTCCAAAAATATGTTATAGAATTGTACATCTGAAACCTTTATATTTTTATTAACCAACATCACCCCAATATATTCAATTCAAATAAATTTTTAAATCTTTAAAAATATAAAAAAATATGTTCATAGCAACATTAATCATAATAGTCAAAATTTGAACAAACTCAAATGCCATCAGTTGATGAATGAATAACAAAATATGTGCGGTATATACATACTATGAAATATTATTCGGCCAGAAAAAAATGATGTACTGAAGTATGCTACAACTTAGAAAAACCTTATAAATAATATGCTCATTGAGAGAAGCCAGCTAACAACAGCTACACATGAATGATTTAACTGATGTGAAGATTCCAACATTGGTACATCCAGAAAGAAAAAAAGTAGATTAATGTTTGCCTGGACTAGTGGAGAAGATGGAATGGGGGATAAGTGCTGGTGAGTATGGAGTTTCTTTCAGGGTGATTAAAATATTGTGTTATTAGATAGTAATTATGTTTTGGAAATTTGGTGAATATACTAAAAATCACTTAAAAAGGGTACATTTTATGACATGTGAATTATAAAATGTTATACATTTATAAAATTATTAAAATGCTCTTCTATAATTTCCTAGTACTTTTTTTACTTAATTTATTTTTGTTACAATGTTTTTCCTTTCCCCCCCATTGACACCCTCCTCCCTTTCCCACCCCCCAATATTGTTGTTTATGTCCATTGGTTATGCTTATATGCATAAGTTCTTTGATTTATCTCTTTATTCCCCACCACCCCTTCCTCTGAAGTTTGTCAGTCTGAACCCTACTTCTATTTCTCTGGGTCTATTTTGTTCATCACCTTATTTTGTTCATTATATTCTACAAATAAGTGAGATCATGTGATACTTGTCTTTCTCTGACTGGCTTATTCCACTTAGCATAATACTCTCCAGGTCCCTCCATGTCATCTCAAAGGATGAGAGATCTTTCTTTTTTACAACTGTGTCGCATTCCATGGTGAATATGTACCACAGCTTTTTTTAACCACTTATCTATTGATGGATACTTGGGTTGTTTCCAGATTTTAGCAATTGTAAATACTGCTTCTATGAACATAGGAATAACATATGGGAGAGCATAATTGCCAATGATACATCAGATAAAGGGTTAATTTCCAAAATATATAGAATACTCATACAACTCAACAAAAGGAAGACAAAGAATCCAATTAAAAAATGGACAGAGGATCTAAATAGACACTTCTCCAAACAAGATATACAAATGGCCAAAAGATATATGAAAAAATGTTCAATGTCACTAATCATCAGAGAGATGCAAAT
This sequence comes from Molossus molossus, assembly GCF_014108415.1. Lineage (NCBI taxonomy): Eukaryota > Metazoa > Chordata > Mammalia > Chiroptera > Molossidae > Molossus > Molossus molossus. The sequence continues at coordinate 25,530,034 of NW_023425355.1, read as the reverse complement.
TAAAACAACTATGAGGTATCACCTCACACCTACCAGAATGGCTGCCATCTACAAAGCATTAAACCACAAGTTCTGGTGAGGGTGTGAAGAAAAGGGTTCTTTAGTACACTTCTGGTGGGAATGCAGACTGGTACAGCCACTATAGAAAACAGTATGGTGTTTCCTCAAAAAAATTGAAAATTGATCTGCCATTTGACCCAGTGATCCCACTTCTAGGAATATACCCTAAGAAGCCTGAAACACCAATCAGAAAGAATAATTTTTCTAGTACTTTTAACCCTACTCCCTCTAAATATTTTACTTATGTCTCTTACCCATTGGTTCTTATTTTCATGTGTGGTATGAGTATATGCTCTAATTTTTTTTATTTTTTACCATGTGAAATGTCAATTTCTCCAGTACCATTTATAGAACAACCCATTCTTTCCAATGTTTTCTAATTTTATCTGTTTATGTATCAATTATCACATAGATTCTGCTTGTGCTGTCTATTGTGTTTAAAAGACACTACGATACTACACTTCCTTTAATTAGCAGAGCTTGACATCTATTAGAGAAACACACCTTACTTTTTTTGTATTATTCTTACAAATTGTTTTTAGAACTGATCATGATTTAAAAATCAACCTCATCAGAATTTTGAATGGAATTGCATTTTAATTATATATTAATTTGAGGGAGAAGTGACATATTATGGTATTGTTTTGTTGTTCCCAAACATGGTACCTATTACCTACTGAAAGAATTATGGTTGCAGAATATAAAGTACACTTCATTAACTCCCACAATATCAGGTTAATATAACAAAAGTGCAGGGTATAGGAAAGGAATGTGAGAATAGATGTGAAATATGCTAATAAACTTATCCTTCATATTAGAGAGTAAATCCATTGGTGAAATTAAAATACATTAAAATTATTCCTCTGTCTTATTGGTTTTCTCATACCATTATCTCTTCATAATTAGTGATTTCTATACTGCAGAAACAGTTTAATTCAACATTCTTTCCACTTTATTTATTTACTATTTTAATTTTTAATTAAATGAATCTATCTTCATATTTTTGTTTCAAAATATCATATATGGTCCAGCTGGTGTGGCTCGGTGTTTGACCCATGCACCAAGAGGTCACCAGTTCGATTCCCAGACAGGACACATGCCAGGGTTGTGGGCAGGATCCCCAGTTGGAGGCATGCAGGAGATGGCCAATTGATGTTCTCTCTCATCGATGTTTCTATCTGTATCCAAAAAATAATCAATAAAGAAAAAGAAATAAAAATTTAAAAAATACCATATATGATCGGAGCTCATTCTCATTAAACTCTATATAACTATCATTATTTTATTCTGATTTGTGTAGAGAAGTATATTGAATAATGTTCATCACACAGCAATATCGTTTTTAAATAATAGGATCTATGTTTACTTGTTTATATATTTGTTGATTTGATATTCCTTGATTTTTTTTAATAATTAGCATGTTTTAAAAAAAATGGCAGATGTAGCACAACTAGAAGTGTTAAGAAATAATTATTTTTATATATTTAAAAAAAAACATTTTAGCAATATATGTGACTGAAAGAGTGTAAACCCTTAAAGAATATATGGAGACTGTTGAGAAAAGGACAATAAAACCAATAGAAAAATCAAAAGAACAGGGGGAAATGAAAAATCCATATGAAAATTTCTCAAGGGTTCTGTTTGTTGGATAAATATTAATTTAACATTATGAGACATTATTTTTTATTATTTAAGTGATTGCAATTTTAAAAATATGAATAATATCTGGTGCTAATGAGCATTGGAAAAATATGTTTTATACACTGTGAATGTTATTTGTGAATTCTTGAAATATTTTCTAAAGTAATTTCACAATATTTTTTAAAAATTTAAAATATACACAAAAATCATTGCAAATCACACAAAATTTACAAGTTAAATTAAACAAGATGGGAATGTATTGGAAGGGTTTTGGGAATGCACAAGTTTATGAGAAAGCACAGGTTTATGAGATTCAAAATAGGAACTGAGACAGTTCCTATATTACTTGTAAGCAAGAATTTTTACATAGTCTATAGCAGTGATAGTCAGATTGAGGCACCACTGCTGAGAATATTAAAAAGAAAACAAGTACTATTTCTTCTGTGCCTGTATCAATTATTAAGGATTCATGGTCCCAGAAGAGTGTGTGCCATTTGCCGAACTTAATAAGTATATGTCAATTCCTTGAGTGTACAAAGACAGTGAGAGGAAGAAAAGAACTAACATTTGTTGGGCAGTTACTAAATATCAGACACTGTTTTAAACTCTTTAACCTAGCATCTCATTTGATCTTTGAAATAATCTTAAGAAAATGTATCTCTATTTTGTAAATGATGTTAAATGTTTTTATGATCACAAAGCTAGTAAGTAGTGGAGCTGAGATTTCAATGTTCCCTGATAGTTGAGTCTTTGATGTTCCTTGAGTATTTGTAGTAGATATAAAGGTATTTCTTGGTAGAAAGGAATATCCTACAAAAACCACAAAATTTAGAAAATAAAAGCATCTTCCACCTTCTTCCAATGTATTCTGATTATGATAAAATGAGAAAATAGTAAAAATAAAGTTCAAATAAAAATTGTCCAAAACAGACCCCAGCAATTCCACTTTTGAGAATCTTTTGAAGTAGATCAAATTCTGAGGTGATTATCAATGATCTTCACCCTGCATAATCGCCTGTTGATTGTTGAACCTGTGGATATGATGAGACATTATTCCTGTCATTATTTTTAATATATAGCAACAAAATATTCCGGATGTGACTAAATTTACTATCGAGTTGATTTTGAGTTAATTAAATGGAAGTATTCTGGGTGGGCCTGAACTAATCACATGACCCCTTTACAACTGAGTCAGAGACAGAGGATAATCAGAAATTCAAATCATAAAGAGAAATCAATATTCTCACTTTAAAGATGATTAGAGCCATGTGGCAAGTATCATAAATAGCATCAAGAGAAGAGAAAAATTATCTGGTGCAGCAAGTAAACAGGCATCCCAAGCCTATGACCTCAAGAAAATTGATTCCCAACAACATAAATGAGTTTGGAGTGGATGCATCCATATTCAAGCATCCAGAAAGAACACAGCCAGTAACACATTGATTTCAGTTTTGAAAGTTTGTGCAGAGAACCAAGCAACACTGTGCTGTACTTCTTACTTATAGACCTGTGAAATGATAATAAATGTGCCTTGTTTTAATGTTCTAAACTTGTAATAATTTGTCCATCCACGCTGTTGCAAAGGGTAAGATGTCCTTCCTTTTTATGGCTGAGTAGTATTCCACTGTGTAAATGTACCACAGGTTTTTTATCCACTCATCTACTGATGGACACTTGGGCTGCTTCCAAATCTGGCCTATTGTAAATAACACTGCAATGAAAATAGGTATCCTTTCAAATTAGTGTTTCAGGTTTCTTCACATAAATTTCCAGAAGTGGAATTGCTCGATCATAAGCAGTTCTAGTTTTAATTATTTGAAGTAATTCCATACTACTTTCCACAGTAGCTGCACCAGTTTTCATTCCCATGAACAGTGAGTGCACAAGGGTTCCCTTTTCTCCACATCTTTGACAACACTTGTTTGCTGAGTTATGCTAAATAAAATAAGCAGTCAGAGGACAAGTACCATATGATTTTTCTCATATGTGAAATCTAATGAACAAAATGAACTTACAATCAAAATAGAGACAGTCTCATAGGGAAAGCCGGCCGACAACTGTTGGGGGTGGGAGGTGGAGGGATTGAGCAAAAAAGAAAAAAAAAAGAGAAAAAAACCTCAGGTACAGGGGCAACAGTGTGGTGATTGCTGGAGGTGAGGGAATGTGGGAGGAGATGGAGGAGGGTTTTGGGGGGATACATGGTGATGGAAGAATACTTGATTTGAGGTGGTAAACACACAATAAATGCAATGTACAGATGGTGTGTTGTGGAATTGTGCACCTGAAACCTGTATAATTTTGTTAACCAATGTCACCTCAATAAATTCAATAAAAAAGAAAAAAAAATGTGATAAATTGTTATGTAGCAATTGAAATCTAATGTGTTTTATTACAGAAATAAAAATACTAGCCCTGGCCAGTTTGGCTCAGCGGTTAGAGTGTCGGCCTGCGGTCCGGAGAGACCCGGGTTCGGTTCCCGCTAAGGGCGCGTACTTCGGTTGCAGTTTGTCCCCGGCCCTGGTTGGTCGTGCGGGTGGCGGCCACTCGATGTGTCCCTTCACGTCGATGTTTCTGTCTCTCTCTCCCTTCCTCTCTCTCCCTCCCACTCTATCTGTACAAAAAAAAAAATGGAAAAAATGTCCTCGGGTGAGGATAAAAAAAAAAAAAAAAAAATACTAGTACTATGAACATATGTTCAAGATTTATTGTAGTAGAAAAACCTGAAACTAACCTTTATGCCTCAATAAGGAAATTCCTGGAAATGTGATATATCATATGCTTTACAAAGTTTGTCAGTACTAAATTAACTAGGATTATAGAAGGTTGGGCAAATGTAGGTGTATAGTTGTTTATATGGAAAATAATATAATAACTAATAAATGATAATACAAGAATAAACTGCTTTTATATACTCACAACTGTAAACCTATTTTTGCCCCATCTTGTATGTCTTGACATGTAAATATGTCTACTGTATAGATTGAGAAAACTTACTTGCAAAACTATGTATATAACTTGTATGACCCTATTTTACTTTTAAGAACTATATATAAATAATATATAATAAATGTCTGTAAATATAAACACTTAAAAACATAGAAGAATATATATTAAATATTTACCTAGGTTGCCTCAGAAGGGTAAGACCAGATTATTATTATCATGAGGAAATAGGAACAGAGTTTTACATTTTTTATACATCTCTGAATTCATTGACATTTTACAATGTGTGTTACCTTTGTCATAACAATCTAATTAAAATTTAAAATTATAACATATTTTGAAAAATAACCTATAAAATAACTCAATAAGATAGGCAAAAATAGGACTTAAGAAGAACTAATAAAAAATAAAATTAATAGAAGGTTATATTAAAATTCATACATTTCAGATTCATGTAATAGAAAACTAAAACCTGTATAAACCCACCCCTGTGTGTGTGTGTGTTATACTAACAGCTTGAAATTTACATACCCACATGCATACACCTATGAAGCTCTTATTTGGGGAAGTGTTTTGAAATATTCAATTATTTGAATCATGTTTGGTGATAATTTTTAGTTTTCTTACATTGTGGTAAAATCATACACCCTTTACAATTTTGTAGTTTAAAATTTTCCAGCTTTGGTATTTATTTTTCCTAATATTATTACTCATTCGTTATGAACACATGCCCTTATTTACCAGTTTATTGTATTTTTCCTTAAATACTACTATGTTTAAGAGGCATTGCAACGTGGGACTGACTTGCATTTTCTGGACGTAGTTTGTGCAATTCTTTAAATCTTTGTTCTCTAAGACATAATTTTTTTACTTCTATATCATATAAAGATCTATAATTAAAAATTGTGTATTATTAAATATGGAGTTCTATTTTTGAATAGACCAGTTTCAACTCATTTAGATTTTTTTACAATATCTATATTAAAGCTTTATTTTTCTGACCTTGTCTTATGCATTTTGATTTTATTTTTCCTTGAAATTATCTTTGTTTTCTATTTTTTTGATATATGAACTGTGGTTCATTGTTTTTTAATACCTAATTTTTTAATTATTTAGAATTAAAGCCTGTTTAATGTGTGGATATGAAAACAAATAACATTTGCATGGAATCACTTTATAAACCTGTTCCTTAAGAATCTTTTTTTTTCTGTAGTATAACTTAGAAATTTATGCAGTATACTTATAATTAAATTATTGTCTGATTTTTATATGTTCAATGAAAAACTAGCATTGACATTTGCTTTGTTGAACACAATTTTCAATATGATTTAAGAAACAATTATATTTTAGTAGATTTCAAAGCTCACAACGATGATTTTTCCTTTCTTTAAATTTTTATTTTAATTTATATACTGGACAGTTATAATAAGCCTTGGAATTATTTTATTTTTTCTAGATTTTTTATGTTTTTTCAAACAGCTCTTTGAAGTGTATTGCATGGAATACACTCATTTGTGGTATATTTTCTAAGCCCTTGCTTATCTGAAAATATCCTTGTGTAATATTTAAATTAAAATTTTATTTTTTAATCATTATATATTCATATTTTGTAAGAAATAATATGGAGAGATTCCATAAACTTTTTTCTTTTGTTTTTATTACTTTTTTTTTATGCTCACCCTAGGACATTGTTCCATTTTTTGTTCAGATAGAGTGGGAGGGAGAGAAAGGAAGAGAAAGAGAGAGAGAAACATCGACGTGAAAGTGACACATCGAGTGGCTGCCACCCGCACGACCAACCAGGGCCAGGGACATACTGCTACCGAGGTACGTGCCCTTAGCGGGAACCGAACCCAGGTCTCTCTGGACCTCAGGCCAATGCTCTAACCACTGAGTAAAACCAGCCAGGGCTCTATGAACTTTTTACCTAGTTTCAGTCAATGGTAAAATTTTACAAAATTATACTACAATGGCATAACCAGGATATTTATATTGATATAATCCACCAGTTTTATTCAGATTTCTTCACTTTTATTTGTGCTCTGTGTATGTCTGTGTATGGAGGAGAGTGTTTAGTGCAATATAATTGTATAACATGTAAATAGGTGTATTTGTGCCAAGATGAAATTCCAGAAGAGTGCCATCACCACAAGAATCCCTTATGTTGCCTTTCTACAATCAAATGTACCTCCTTCCTACACTCCTGCACCTCCTTCTCTAATCTCCAGAAACCACTAATATTTTCTTTATTTCTAAAATATTGTCTTTTCAAAAATGTGATACAAATAAAATCATAGAGTATATAATCTTATTGGATTATATTTTTCACTCCGAATATCCCTGGAGATTCATCCAGCTTGCTGCATGTATTAATAGCTCATTACATTTTATAACTGAATAGTGTTCTATGATAGGTGTATACACCACATTTGTTTAAAACATTCGCCCATTGAAGAACTTATGGGGTTTCCAGTGTTTTTCTTATTATGGAAAAATTTGCTCTAACATTTGTATACAGATTTTTGTGTGAACAAAATTGTCGTTTATCTGGGATAAATGTCCAAGTTGCAATTTCTGGGTCATATAGTAATTGCATGTTTAGCATTATAAGAAAATGCTGATCAATGTTCTGGGGGGGCGGCTATACCATTTTACTTTACTGTCAGCAATGTGACTGTTTCAGTTTCTCTGCATCCTGGCCAGCATTTGGTGCTGTCATTATTTTTTATTTTATCCATCCTGATAGATATGTATTGATAACACATTGTGGCGTTAATTTTCATTTCCGTAATGGGTAATAAGATCATTAATTTTATGTGTCAACTTGACTGGGGCATGTTACCCAGAACTTTGGCCAAACATTATTCTGGATACCTCTGTGGGGGGTTATTTTTCTTTTTTTATGAGATTAACATTTAAATCATTGTACTTTGAGTAAAGCAGATTTCCCCGCATAAAATGGGTGAGACTCGTCCAATCAGTTGAAGGACTTAATAGAAGAACGACTGCCCTCCCCAGAGCAAGAAAGAATTCTTCCAGCAAGTAGATTTCAAACTTCAATGGAAACATTGGCTTTTCCTTCTGTCTCCACCTCCTGGCCTATTCTGCCAATTTGGACTTGACAGCCTTTATAATTATGTAAACCAATTCCTTAAAATAAATCTCTCTATATATACATATTGTATTGGTTCAGTTTATTTGGAAAAGCCTCATTCATATAGTTATGTTTAACATGTTTTGTTGTGTTCATCTCCCGTCTTTGGTGAAATATCTGGTTGTGTCTTCTGCTCATTTCTAAATAGATTTTTTTTCCCCACTATTGAGTTTTGCAAGTTTTTTATATATTCTAGATATTAGTCCATGATTGAATATGTAGCAGGCATATATTTTATTTCAGTTTGTAGCTTGTATCTTCAGCCTTTCCAGTTTTACAGAGCAAAAGTTGCTAATTTTGATGAAGTGCAATTTATTAATTTTCCCTTATATAAATCATGTTATTGGTGTCATGTCTAAGTACTCTTTCCCTAGCCCTATAGTTAATTGTTGTTTGCAAAATTTTGTTTCTAAAAGTTTTATAGTTCCATGTTTTATATTTATTTTTTGCTATTCATTTGAGTCAATTTTTTGGATTAGGTATGAGATTTATTTCAAGGTTCATTTTTTTTTGCATATGGATGTTAATTAATTGGTCCAGCAATATTTGTTGAAAAAGCTGCCTTTCCTCCATTGAATTTCTTTTATGCCTTTATCAAAAATTCATTGAACATATCCATATCATTCAGTTGCTAGGTTCTCTATTCTGTTTCTTTGATCTATGTGTCTATCACTACACACATACCCCACTGTCTTGATTATAGTAGCTACACAGTAGGTCTTAACATAGGATAGAATGATTTATCCCATTTTATTCTTTGCACACACAAATTCTACATTGTATGCTTTCTATATAAATTGTAAATAAGTTGGTTCCTATCTACAAAAAAAAAAAAAAAAAAAATCTCTCTAGGATTGTGAAAAAAGTTGCATTAAATCTATGTAGATCAGTTTGGAAACAAGTGACATCTTTACTATATTAAGTCACCCAAATTGCAATCATGGTATGTCTCTCAATGTATTTAATCATTTTATTTATTTAATCAGCATTTTATAACTTTCAGTATAAAGATTTGTACATATTTTGTTACTTTTATAACTGACAATTTCATTTATCTTTGTAGTAGTTGTAAATAGTATTGCATGTTTTGATTTTGATGTCCACAATTTCACTGATATCTAGTAATGCAAACTACATTTTTATGTGTGTGTTTATCCGACAACCATGCCAAAATTATTTATTAATTCTAGGACATTTTGTGTACATTCCTTGTTTTATTTTTTAATATAAAATCACATTATCTGTAAATAGGACAGTTTTATTTATTTATTTCTATTCTGCATGCTTATTACTTTCTGGGCAATAAGCCACATGCCTTATTGCGGTGACTGGCCTTCAATAACAGTGAACATACTTGCTTTGCTCCCCATCTTAAGGGGAAAGCATCAAGTCTTTAATTATTAATTGGGTTACCTGCAAATTTTTGTTGTTTTTTTAGTTTTAATTTTTTTTTAGATTATCTATAACAAATTAAAGAAGATCTACTTTATTGATATTCTGCTAAGAGATATTATTATGAGTGCATGTTGGGTTTAACTTTTTGTTTGCCTGTGATTATTTGCCATCTATATTTACTTTCTGGTGAAATAGCTTTATCACTTGAAAAGATCATACGTCTTTTCTATTTGTTTTAGACTGTTGATATAGAGGATTAATAGAATTTTGAAGGTAGAATCAGATTTGCATACCTGAAATAAACCCCACTTGGTCATGATGTATAATTATAGTTCATTTTGAATATCGGTGGATTAAATTTGCTAATATTTTGTTGAACATTTTGCATTTATGTTCAGGAGAGATATTTTTCTATAGATATCCTTTTTAGTACTATCTTTGTTTAGTTTTGGTATCCATGTACTAATAACCTCATACAATGAATTGGGAAAGGTTTCTTTATCTTTTATTTTATGGAATATATTATATAAAATTGAAGTTATTTTTTCTGAGTATTTATTTATTTATTTTGTTAAATTCTTCAGGGAAACCATCTCTACTAAGAAATTTATACAAAGAGGGGGGCTATAATAAATTTAATTTATTTAATGGTTATATGATGATTCAGATTGTCCATTTGATTTTGATTGAGTTTTCGTATTTTGTGGTTTTTAAGCAATTGGTCCATTTCTTCTAAATTGTTGAATTTATGAATGTTCAGAGTTTTACAATAGAAAGTGAATTGTAGAGCTGGGAAGTCTCCCCCATTGGCCAATATGGCACCAGAGGGAGGTTTTTAACACTGAATGCACCAAAAGCTAGTAAGATAATTGGAAAAATAAAAATGAAAGCCCTCCCCTTCCTATTCCTATAAGAACGCAGGCTTGAACAGGAAGAAAGAGAGGATCTGTGAGAAAGAGGCAAATAAGATTGGTTTTTGAGGGGGGAGTTGCCATTCTCCTAGGTTGTGTGGCTCCTGAATAAAACCTCTTTCCTTTTGCATCAGCACCTGTCTCATAGTTTCGCTTTTGTTGTGACAGGCAGCTGAACTGCCATTTATTTTCTTGGTGCAATAGTATTCTTTGATTATTGTTTTAATAGCTCTAGGATGTTTAGTGGTATCCTCTGTCTCATTGTTGTTGGTAATTTGTGTCTTTTCTCTCTTTTTATTGTATTTGTTAGTCTTGATAGTGTTTAATCACATTTATTGATGTTTTTTAAGAACCAGTTATTTATTTACTTTTATTTTTTCCTATTATTTTCTTTTTTTAATTTTACTGAGTTCTGCTCTTTATTATTTTCTTCTTTTTTCTTGTTTTGGGTTTATTTTGTTATGCTCTTTCCTGTTTTGTTTTTAACATTTTTTCTTTATTGATTTTAGAGAGAGAGGAAGGAAGAGAGGGATAGAAACAGAAACATCGATGAGAGAGAACATCGATTGGCCACCTCCTGCATGCCTCCACTGGGGGTTGGGCCCATGACCTGGGCATGGGCCCTGACTGGGAATCAAACTGGCAACCTCTTGATGCATGGGTCAACACTCAACCACAGAGCCACACCAGCTGAGCTTTTCTGTATTTTGATATAGGATCTTAGATTATTTATTAGAAACATTTCCTGTTTTTTATTGCAAACTTTTAGTTGTATAAATTTTTTTTCCAGAATGAATTTAGAGGCATCTCACATATATTAATATATTGATCTTCTATTATTAATCAGTTCTTTGTATTCTTTTTACTTCATTAAAGTTTCCTTTTGGCTAACAAAATAATTAGAAGAGTACTTTTTTTAATTTCCAAATGTTCAGAAATTTTTTTATCATTTTAATTTAATGTCACTATGGACACAGAACACATGATATGATTTCAATCATTTTAAATTTATGTTTTGCTTTTTATGGCTCATAAAATGAAGTACCTTTGTGAATGTTCTCTGGAGAGTTAAAAAAAATTGTGCATACTGGTGGTGTTGGGTGTAGTGTTCTACATAGATCAGATAGATCCCGAAGGTTAACTGTATTCAGTTATTTTGGTTCTCATTCGTGTTCTATCTACTTGTTTTAACAGTTGCAGAGAGTAGGATGTTGATGGCCACAATTATAATTCTGGATATAAATTTCTCATTTTAGCTTTATTGCTTTTTGCTTCATGCATTTTGTCTCATGTAGTTATGTTCTTTGATGGGCACGAAATTAGAGTGGTTGTATTCATGCTAGGTTGATCTTTTGTTATATCATGCTCCTCTTTGTCTCTATTCATTAATTTTGCTCCAATGTCTGCTTTGATATTAACATATACATTGCTTTTTTATTAAGGTTTGCATTATGGTATCTGTTTTTTAATCCTTTTACTTTAATTTAAATATGTAGTTTTATATATTTTGCCAAATTTAATACTTTTTCTAATATTAGTCCCTTAAATAATTTTTTGTATATTTTCTTTCTACTTCAAGAACTTCAAATGTTATTAATAATATTATTTTTGTTATTTTCTCAAAGATCTTTGAAACTCTGGTCATTGTTTTAGTCTATTTTCTCTTTATTTTTTAGATGTGGTAAGTTAAATTGATTTGTCTTTAGTGCACTGATTCTTCTGTCATCTCCAGTCTACTGAGACCATACTTTGAGTTTATTTTTTAATTTTGACTATTGTATTTTTATTTCTGTAATTTCTTTTTGTTTTCATAACTTTTATTTTCATGCTAAGATTTTTTTCATTTCTTTCAAGAGTTTTTAGTTTTTTATTGAAAGATTTTTATGATAGGTGCTTGAAAATCCCTTTTAGATATTTTCAGTATCTGATTCATTTGGGCATTGGAATTCCCACATGAGATTTTTACTAAGTGACAATGAGTACATTAAGTTATGCATGAAAGAGAAAAGAAATCAATAGGTGTATTCTTGAAATTTGTAACATAGTTAAAAGTCTGTGAGATGCAGCATAATCCTTGTATACACATAATGGGGGCCTATTCACTTTCCTACTCCCACAAAAGAAGCAATAAACACATCGAAGCTCTTGAAGAGTAGTTTATCTTGTCTGTGGAAAAGTGATTTGATAAAGAGGAAACATGATGAAAGTTGAAGAGATTTCAAGAGGGGGATAGTGAATAGTAAGAAATAATAGAAATTAACTGGAACTTTCTTCATATAATAGCAAAAGTTCTTGCACAAGTGTTTGCTTTATTTTTATACGATGTTGAAAACTTCTTATTTTACTTGTGGAATACTCAATTATCTACTCTTTGTCTGAATTCAGCTATATTAAAAGTATTCGACTAAAAAAGCAATGACATATCTTCACAGGTACCAGTTAAAGACACACTTCAGAAATATTGTATCTTGATGTATATTCTCTTCCATTGCCAGGGGTCAGTGTTTTCTTTATTTATTAAAATTATAAGTCATGTAAAAATATTTTTTCATGTTTTTCTATTTTTAAGCTAAGTAAATAAGCAAATACCCAAGCATATATTTAATTATTACTAACAATTAAAAATATTGCCAAAAGGTTGGGTTATCAAAAAGTAGTCTAGAATGGACAGTGTAAATTTTTTTCTTCATGACTATACTGTCAAACTTGTTAGAATGGTCTATTTTTAGTGAAATTACAAGCTGGAGATGGCATGTTTATTCAACACAGGGAGAACTCATTTTATATCTGTGAAGATACTTTGATTTATTACTCTCTTAGTCAAGTTGGAAAGCCTAACCTCAACAGCAGCACAAACATAAGTGTAAATTCTTCGCGCAAAATATTAATTTATCATTTAAAATTAAATATAATTTAAGTAAATCCTGACAGAGTAATGTATACCCATTATTAAAATCAGTTTTCCTGCCCTGGCCGGTTTGGCTCAGGGGTTAGAGGGTTGGCCTATGGTCTGGAGAGACCCGGGTTCGGTTCCCGCTAAGGGCATGTACCTCAGCTGCAGTTTGTCCCTGGCCCTGGTTGGGTTGTGCAGGTGGCAACCACTCGATGTGTCCCTTTCACATCGATGTTTCTCTCTCTCTCTCCCTCCCACTCTATCTGAACAAAACATGTAAAAATGTCCTCGGGTGAGGATTACAAAAAAAGATCAGTTTTCCTGATACAACCAAATGAGATGTTACAATATATATTTTTGTTTAAAGTATTTATGCTTAAGCAAAAGTAAAAACCTTCCACAATGAAAAAACAGACTCATTTGACAACTCAACAATATATTAAATGTCTATTGGGTTCAAAATAATATAATAGATATTAGGAAAATAATTTATTCACTAATTAATTCAGCAAACATTTATTAAGTATCTACTATATGCAAGATTTTATCTAGTCTCTATAAAAAATACAAGTGTTACAAGACATATTTCTACCCCTCAGATAGTATAAAACCAAGTAAGATTATACCTGCAATGGAAGTCTTTTTTAATTGTACGAGCATACCATCAATATTTCTGGAGCTCCTCGCAAGAGTACAAAGTGGCTGTACACATGTCTATATATTAAAATGAGTAACAAAATGTTATATAAAATGTTTTATTTGCTTTACTTAAAAAGTACACTTTCAAAATGACCTGAAAGACCATGTTAAATTTATAATTTGTGAGGTCCTCAGAATTGTGCACCAGAGTATAGAGATATAGAAAAAGCTATTGCCTGATCCCCAGTCTGTGGCCCAATCCCCTCTCTTATCATAGACAGCTCTATGCCATTCATAAGAAACCTTAGGTGCACACATAGGAATTTCCAAGCCCTCACTTACAGTACACTCACAACTTCTGCAAACATTTGTTCCTTGGACATCTTTTTTTCCAGTGTTGTATACAGTGGAAGAACAGATCTAGTGTAGAGGCTTGTGCAGGACAGGAGATTAAAAGCAGCTGGAAAGAGGTTCTGGGTATCCTGAATAACAAAGTGTCACTAAAAGAGGTTGCAGGAGTTTGGTATGAACCCCCGCCCTTGACCCCATTGGCCCTTCACTCTGTGGAAGTAGAGTAGCTGAAGTAGTGCAAAAGTGAGGTCCTCTAAAGCACAGGGCCCTCCTCAGGAGCCATTCTTGCCAGGGTTCAAGGACAATATAGCAGCCATGATGAAATACAGATTGTATAGTTGGATATAATATACTGCACTCATATGATCCAATTATTGAGAAGAAAGATACTTTTTTTTTAAATATTTTTTTCTTTTTTAATAGATTTTAGAGATAGAGGAAGGGAGAAGGAGAGAGATAGAAACATCGATGAGAGAGAACATCGATTGGCCGCCTCCTGCATGCCCTCCACTGGGGATCAGACCCACAACCTGGGCATTTGCCTGACCGGGAATCAAATCAGCGACCTCTCAGTTCATGGGTCGATGCTTAACCATTGGGCCACACCAGCCAGGCAAGAAAGATGCTTTTTACATGTATTGAAATAGAAAAATGCCAATACCACATGGATAAGTATAATAATGCATATAATATAATTGTTTTTTTTTTTGTCAGAGTAAAATTTTCAACATTACATATGCACATATTCCTCCATATTTGTGTGAGTACAGAGAACAACAGCTGGGTAATAATTAATGTTGCTGTCTGAGAAGGGATGGAGATTGGAGGAAATATTTATTTTTTAGCTTTATTGAGATTTTTGTTAACACAAAAATGTACATGTATGTGATGTGTTCAGTTTGATGCATTTACATATATACATACACCAATGATACCATTGTCAGAGTCAAGGTAATAAACATATCTATCTCATGCTAACTATTCTTACTACAAAAAAAATCAAGGGGACATAGGAAGTCTTTTTGGAGGTGTTAGATAATATTTTCTTTATATACCTCTATATTTTTATATATATATTAGAGTGAACATATTCCATTTTTGTAACGATTTTTTATAATGTCAAGAAACATGTATTAATTACTTATTAAGCCATGTGCTAGTAGGTGTCAAAGAAAGCCCCATATCATTTTTGTTTACCATAGTCATCCAATTAATGAAAATAGTATTCCAAAAATAAAATTACTTGCCCAAAATCATCCAGCCATTCTCTGGAGCATTTTCTCAATTAATTGAGATTTTACTTCCCAACAATTATCAAGAGTTTGGCTCAAATAAACCCAAAAATTCTCTAGAGATTTGAAATTTTCTCATGTTAACAATGTTATTTTTTGTTCAAATTTCAGAAAGGATATAGATTATTACCAAAGAATATTTCTATTGATGATGTTCTCATTTCTAATATTTAGACAATGAACCAGAGATTAGAGAGAATATTGAGAAAACTTAAAATATTGAACTAATTAACTTCTTTAAGTTACTATGTTTGTAGCAAGGTGAGAAAAGAGATTAGTTGTTTATTGTTTTATGATTTCATCCTTTCTATACATATAGCCATTAAAATGGCATTTAAGCATCAATTGAATTTATCAACAAAAATTTCTGCTTGTTTCATTCACATGCAGTTTTAAGAAATATAGTAATAGACCACGCTAGTTTCTTTATATCAGTGCAAATGTTCCCTGGAAAGTTTGATCAGTGATTTACCAGGCACTGAAGTTTATAGAAATACCTATTGACTTCCGGTCAAGATGGTGGCGTAGGTAAACGCGGTATCGCGTCCTCCCATAACCACATTAAAGTTACAACTAAACTACAGAACACCCATCATTCAAAACCGCCTGAAATCAAGCAGAATGGAAGTCCTACAACTACGGAATTAAAGCAGCAGCCACATCCAGACTGGTAGGAGGGGCGGAGGCACGAGGGGCGGCGGTGTGACTGGCTGGTCCCACACCCACGTGTGGCGGATAAAAATCAGGAGGATACCTCGGCTGGGAAGGTCCATCCTGAGGACTGAGGGGTCTCTGTCCCACACCAGGTGGGGCTCAGTGTTCCAGTGCCAGGAAGAGAGTCCCCATAACTTCTGGCTGGAAAAACCACTGGCAACTGAGGCTCAGGGAAGCTGAAGCAGCTGCAGCCCCAGGCAGCTCCTTAAAAGGCCCGTGCACGAACTTATCAGACTGTCTCCCTCTAAGCTTGGAGGGGAGGCAGCTCGAGGGGCACCAAAGACATACAGGGAAGAACTGAGCTGTTTGGCACTGGAGCGAGAGATGGAGAAGGGGCTTTCTCCATGACAGATGTGCTGTCAGAGGCCTTTGTTCCTTTGGTGAGCCCTTCCCTAGGGCAGCAGACAGCCGCCATATCTGGGACTCCAGCAACCTGGCTCACACTGGTAGCCCCGCCCTGGTGACTCCCTGAGGCCCAGCCCCGCCCCACCCAACTTTCAGGCCCACCCAAGCTGTTGCCACTTGCTTAACCATAGGATTGGCCTGTTTTGGATCCTGCTTCAGGTTTTTCCTAAATTCTTTCAAACGTGCAGCATCTGGTTTCAGGTAGCCCCATACCTCTCGTTAAGTAATAAATACACTGAAACAAACACAGGGAGGCAGCCAAAATGAGGAGACAAAGAAACAGGTCCCAAATGAAAGAACAGAACAAAACCCTAGGAAAAGAACTAAGTGAAATGGAGATAAGCAACATAACAGACGCCGAGTTCAAAACACTGCTTATAAGGATGCTCAGTGAGCATCAGTGGGAACCTCAGTGAACTTAGGGAGGGCCTCAAGAGCATAAAAAAGGACCAATCAGAAATCATGGATGCACAGTTAGAATTGAAGGAGGCATTAACTGAAATAAAGAATAATTTACACAGCTTCAATAATAGAGTATGTAAATCCAAGGAGCAAACCATAGATTTGGAATATAAGGAAGTAAAAAATGCCCAATCAGTACAGCAAAAAGAAAAAAGAATCCAAAAAAGTGAGGATAGTGTAAGGAACCTCTGGGACAACTTCAAGCGTGCCAACATTTGCATCTTGGGGGTGCCAGAAGGATAAGAGCGAGAACAAGAAATCGAAAACCTGTTTGAAACAATAATGGCAGAAAACTTTCCTAACTTGGTGAAGGAAACAGACATTCAAGTCCAGGAAGCACAGAGAGTCCCAAACAAGATGAACCCCAAGAGGCCCACACCAAGACACATCATCATCCAAATGCAAAAGGTTCAAGACAAAGAGAGATTATTAAAAGCAGCAAGAGAAAGGCAGCTAGTTACTACAAGGGAGTTCCCATAAGGCTGTCAGCTGATTTATCAAAAGAAACTTTGCAGGCCAGAAGGGAGTGGCAAGAAATATTCAGAGTGATGAAAAGCAAGAACCTACAACCAAGATTACTCTATCCTGCAAAGCTGTCATTTAGAATCGATGGCCATATAAAGACTTTCCCAGACAAGAAAAAGTTAAAGGAGTTCATCACCACCAAACCGTTATTATATGAAATGATGAAGGGTCTTTTTGAAGAAAAAGATAAAATATATGAACAAACAAAATGGCAATGAATACATATCTATCAACAATGGAATCTACAAACAAAATGAATAGGTAGAACAGAAACATTCTCATAGATACAGAGAACATTTTGTTGGTTGCCAGTTGGGAGAGGTGTTCGGGGAATGGGTGAAAAAGGTGAAGAGATTAAGAAGTACAAATTCATTGCTAGACTGACAAACCTCAAAGGCAAAGGGGTTGGGGGTAGGTGGGAAGAGATAAACCAAAGAACTTATATGCATAACCAATGGACACAGACAATAGTGTGGGAAAAGGCGGGAGGGGGGTGGGAGTGGGGAGGAGGAGGTCAATGGGGGAAAAATGTGGAACATCTGTAATACATTTTACATTCAACAATAAAGATTTAAAAAAATAATAAAATTTTGAAAGAAAAAAAATTGAAAAAAAAAAAAGAATGCATGCATATATACATGCAGATATGGAATGATCTTTAAGGTATTTCAAATATTATTAAAATAAAAAAAGACACAGAAGAAGAAAAAAAAAGAAATACCTATTTAGCAGTTTTTTGTTTGTTTGTTTTTTCTATGAAGAGCAAAAGGTAATTGCTAGTCATTTGGTAACTCAAAAATTACCTGTAAGTGCCCTGGCCGGTTTGGCTCAGCACTTAGAGCCATGGCCTGCGGTCCAGAGAGACCTGGGTTCGGTTCCTGCTAAGGGCACGTACCTTGGTTACAGTTTGTCCCCGGCCCTGGTTGGGTCGTACGGGTGGCAACCACTTGATGTGTCCCTTTCACGTTGATGTTTCTCTCTCTCTCTCTCTCCCTCCCTCCCACTCTATCTGAACAAAATATGGAAAAATGTCCTCAGGTAAGGATAAAAAAAAATTACCTGTAAGTGATCTTTTCTTACATTTTAATGAGAAGGGATTACAATACATCTTATTTAGTAATATTATAATGTGATGGATATACAAAAGTGCTTAGTATTCAGCCACAGAGTAAAGTTATTTTTGTGTGTGTGTGTGAAAGGTGCTCTAAAAATTAAACTACAATCATGTCTGCAAAGTAAGGGTGAATTTGGTAAGGATGATTTTTTTGGGTATCAGTAGTAACAATAGATCTTATCAGATACAATATAATGTCTTTATATAGATGTCTTGAAATGAGTAAATAAGGTTAACATGGATCCATTTATTTGAACTATCATTATAATTTACCAAATTTATTACTTCATAATCTGACCAGTTTTACATTAGCAACTACCAAAGAAACTATATTCAGAATTTTGTTTTGACCATTATAGTATAAATATGCTATACAGTGTGTGTGTGAATATATATATATATATATATATATATATATATTATGTGATGATATATATATTATGTGGATAGATAGATAGATAGATAGATAGACAGATAGATAGATATTACATAGTATAAAGCCAGGAACTAACTGATTTTTCTGATTTAATATGTGAGATTGTTAATTATCTGATGCCTCCAAAAAAAAACAAAACAAAAAAAACCCACTAAAATAGTAAAAATAGGATTTTTAAAAATGATATATCCACAACCACAAAAGTAATTAGAAAGGAAATGACAGTGGTAGATAAGAGATATTTGCACATTTGAGGAAGATAGCAAGTGGACACATGAGTGGTAATGACTTAAGATATAAGAGAAATCTAGAATCTAGGGTTTTCAGAGGGAAATGCTGACTAGAACCCAATAAAGTTGGCCTATATAATTTGAGAAAATTTCAAAAATTAGAGCTATCAGTTACTTCAGAATCCAGGGCAAAAGAGAATGTTAAGTAGGAGGAGTACTTGAAAATATGCCTATGAACCATTAGACTTTCAGGCCTCCTCCTTCACTCCTGCAGCAATATCACAGAGGCTCTGAAGTCAGGGACACCAGAACAGACACAGTGGAAGAGAAGAGAAAGGTGCTACACTGAAACATGCAAATCAATGAAAGTCAACATGTTTAATGGTAACATGTCAGTGCAATGCAAATATCATTTGGTATATGGAAGCAAATACTGAAAAGCATTTCACGGAGTTGAAAGTTCTTGCCTTAGGGTATTGAGAACCAGGAGTGAGAAGAGGTGGGCAGGAGATTATTGTTTTTCACTATAAGGCTTATTATTCAGATTATCATGTAATTTATAATAAAAAATGGACACTCTGGAAAATAAAATGATGTGCTTTCAGTAATTATACTAGGACAAGGTATATAAACCAAGATTGTTCCATGCAAACTGAAATGTATGGTCACCTGACTATTTGACTCTCAAAACTTGGTACATGTACTAGTTTAATACAAAAAAGAAAAGGAAATACATAGAAGTAGCCACTTCCAAGTTAATTGATTATGGTGGTGTTTTTTTCCCCCCAGTTATCCAGTTTGGCTATCTAAAGTGATCATTTTTTTTAATGGCTAAAGATTCAGGCTCACTTTTGGGTAAAATGTAGATGCTGTCTGGAAAAGGGGGATATATAGATTGATACTTAAAAAAAATATTTTTGAACCCTTGTACACAAAATTAATTTTGCTAATAAAGGTATTAAATAATGGTAAAGTTCTAGAGTGACAGCAGTAAGATGTCAAAATAGGAAGTCCTGTATCTTGTTCCTCCATAGATAGTCTGATTTAATAATAATATATGAGCAAAAATGTCCTCATGATAATTCTAGTTTCAAGAAGTGTCAGTACCCCAGGTGAGCACAAAGCTGAGAAGAGCTGCATTGAAACAGGTAAGAGCAATTTCACTTTACCAGTATCAGCCTCTCCCTCAAGCTGGCACAGCTCAGCACCAGGAGAGAATACTCTGGTTAATGAATTCTTCCTGAGGAAGAGGGGTGAGAGGAAGAAGAAGCATGTATTGAACATTCCAGTTTTCAAAGGGCCACCCAAAAGCCTCTTTCTGTCTTTTCTCATTCAGAACATTGATGGAACCAACATAGTTTGGATGCCTGAAGGTCACTGAGATCAAGGAACACTGAGGATAGCTTGCTGCTGATCCAGAGAACACAGTTCATTAGACAGAGACCAATACAGCTCAACAGTCTCTCCCTTGGTGGGAAAGAGAAGAGTGGAACATGCATCCAATGTTCTGGCTTCTCAGGGAGCCGTCTGAAGGAATGGAGTAAAGATGGGACCCAGCATATACTAGAAACCTGGGGGCTGCTCAGAACATAAGAGAGCTGGGTGGCTTGTCGCAGCACCAGATAATAAACAGTATGTACCTCAGAAAGAAAAAAAAAGGGGAACAAGAGATGACAAACTCCAGGAAAAGAAATTGGCAAGCCTCTCTATTAAGACATTTTATGCACAGACCTAGAAAGGCCTCATCCTTCCAAAAAAGTTTTCCAAGCCCCATTAAAATCTAACTGGGATCACTGGTGAGATTCTTTCCCTGTCCAAGCCACTCTATACAATCTGGGAGAGGGTGATAATTTTTCAAATGTGCAAATGCCAACAAAAAGTTATGAGAAACACAAAGAAACAGAACAACACGAGTTAAACAAAGGAACAACATAAATCTATAGGAACATACACTAAAGAAATGGAGGTATATGAATTACCTGACAAAGAATACAAACTGTCACAAAGATGCTTAATGAATTTAAAAAAATAAAAACAACAGTGCATAAACAAAATGAGAATACCAACAAAGAGATTGAAAACATAAAAACTAACCACATAGAAATTTTGTAGCTAAAGAATATAATAACTGAGTTGAAAAATTCACTAGAGTGTCCAGTATCAGACTTGATCAAGTAGAAGTAAAAATGAGTGAACTTAAAGACAAGTGATTTCAAATTATCCAGGCAGAGGAACAAAAAGTACAAGAAATAAAATATAAATAAAATTAATAGCAGTGAAGAAAGCCTAAGGGACTTGATGAGACACCATCAAGTGAAATAATATATGTATTATGGAAGTCCAGAAGGAGAAGAAAGAGAGAGAGAATAAAGTTGATTAAAAAAATAATGGAAAAATCTTCCCAAATCTGGGAAATGAAATGAATGAACATCTAAATTCGAAAAGCACATGTGGAAAGCTGGTCCAAATCTGGAGCATTGGTGAAATCTACCTAACATTTAAAGAATAACTCCAAATCCTCAAACTGTTCCTCAGAATTCTGAATATAAGGGAATGCTTCCAAACTTATTTTATGAGGCCAGCCTTATTCTGATACTAAATACAATACAATAAAAGAAGTCTATAAACCATAATCCCTGGTGAACATAGATGCAAAAATTCTCAAAAAAATAGTAGCAATTTGAATTCAACAAGACATTGAATTCAACAAGGATCACACACAATTACTAAGTGGGATTTATCCCTAGGAAGCAAGGACGGTTCAGTATATGAAATCAGTCAATGTATCAATGTGATATACTACATAAACAGAACAAAAATAAAAATTATATGAATGTCTCAATAGATACAAAAATCATTTGATAAAATACAATACCTTTTTATGATAAAAACATTTAATAAACTAGGAGTAGAAGAAAAATACCTCAACATAGTTAAGATCATATATGAAAAGCCCATAGGTAACGTACTCAATGGGGTGGTTGGGGGAGAAAAACTTGAAATATTTTTCTTTAAGGTCAGGAACAAAGCAAGGATACCCTCTCTCATCCCTTCTATTTAACATAGTCCTGCAAGGTCTAGCTGCAGCAATTAGGCAAGAAAAAATACATAGAAGGAAAAAAAAAGTAAAATTAGTTTTGTTCACAGATGACATGATCTTATATGTAGAAAATCCTAGAAATTCCACACGATAAAATTGTTAGAACTAGTAAACAAATTCAGTAAATCTGCAGGGCAGAAAAATCAATATACAAAAATTAAATTTGTTTCCATATGCTAGCAAAAAACAATCCAAAAAGGCAATTTAAAAACAATTTTATTTATAGTAGCATCAAAATATACTTAGAAATAAACTTAAACAAAGAGGTAAAAAACTTGTACAATGAAAATTGTAAAACATTGCTGAAGGAAATGGAAAAAGACATGAATAAATAGAAAAACATCCTATATTAATGATTGGAATTATTAATATATTGAGTAAAAAACTCAGGAGAATTGGCAAATTGAAATAATCAAATATAATTTTTATACTACACAATATAATTATAAAAATAGAGTTGTACCAAACAGGAGAAGAAAAGGATGAGTACTGCTTTGCTGAACTATAAAGGACAGATAGTAGCAGCAGTACGATATTATTCATGAACTATAGCACAGCAAAACATAGGTATTTACAGTATATATTATTTTTCTGCCTAAGGGTCTGATTACATTTCGCAAGCCTTCCTTATATTTTTATTTATTTTTAGAGAGAGAGGAAGGGAGAGGGAAAGAGAGAGAGAAACAATGGTGAAAGTGGAACATCAGTGGGCTGCGTCTTGTATACTCCCTACTGGGGCTCTAGCTTGAAACCCAAGTATGTGCCCTGAACTGGAATCGAACTGGGACTTCTCAGTGCATGGGAGGATGCCCAACCAACTGAGCTACACTGGTCAGAGGGACAAGCCTTCCTTTTGATCCATACAATTTAATGTAGCATATCATTAGATTTTATCTGATATGCAGCAAATGGGGCCTACACTTAAGTAACTATGTAGCACAAAATATGTACCTAGAAATATACCACTAAATATCTCCTTATGTTTTGAAACAGGAAGTTCTAATTCATGTATTATCTAAAAGAGTTTCTCTTCCCTTACATACTATTATCATTTCTGTTTTATTTCAGGTTTAAGGTGTTTTTTTTTAAAACATGTTCTAACAGAAAAAAAAACAAAAACCTCCATGATTTCATTCATATGTGGAATATAATACAAAAAGAAAGAAATGGACAAATAAAAAAAAATTTCTAAATACAGACAACAGATTGGAGTTACAGGAGGGAAAGCTGGGTAGAGGGAGAATAGAGAGAGTAAAGGAGGTCAAATATATAGTGAAGGATGGAAATTAGAGTTGGTGGTGAATATGCTATAGTGTATACAGATATTGAATTCTAATGTTGTACACCTGAAACATATAATGTTTTTAATCAATGTTGCATAAATATTTTTTAAATGTTCTCCCTGGTTTTTTTTTAAATATATAGCTTAAATTTTAAAAAATATTTGGATCTAAAGAAGTTCTGAGTGCATAAAACTGTTTAATTAAACTTTCTTACGAAGTTCAAAGACAGATGACATGATTTTTCTATGAAAATTTTTCTGCTGGAAACTAGAAGATGCATCTACAGCTTAACTTTATTAATGATTTACCTTACACGAGATTGAAATGGAAAACTGCTTTCAGTCTCCCCCAGGGTGATTGCCTTGGTGGTTGAAATGTGTGTCTGTAGCTGGGAACTTGTAAATGCCTATTATTTTTATTTTATTTTTTTATGTTTAGGAATAAACATATAAGAATATATATGAGTTGGGTATGACGAATGCCTCTGTTTCCTGTAAATTTTTTTAACCAAAGAGGATCCTGTCTCTTTAACAAAATTGATTTGGAAAATCAGGTAGGTTTCATTGCAACATTCCCAAGGCATTTTAAAAACGTTGCTTCACATTGCAGACCCAAAGTGTCACAATAGCACATGTAGTACTGCTTAACATCTGCAAACTGATCATTGAATCAATGCAGGTGGATTTTAGATGGTACTTTCCAAGCCCAAGTTGTCATAGTGACATCATGTGTTTATAGTATTCACAAAAAAAACAGTCTATTTTCCAAACTCTGTCCCCAACTGAAAGCCTTTCCTTCTGCTTCAGCAATGTCCTATAGCCACTGACAACAGAGAAATGAATTACATCTGAAGATAACTGATCTCCTTCTGTAGGGCATTATCAGCACAGCTGCACAACTTTGATGTTCTGTGTCCATACACAGATGGTCAGGCTAGAGGAAAGAGTGCAAGCAGATTTCTAGTCCTGTGTCCTCCTGGCTTCTCTGCTAGGTTGGCTGACATGCTCTAAACAGCTGCAGCTCTGCCAGTATCTAGTTGGAATTTCACTCGTCTTTCAAATTATGAGATAGTTGAAACATAAGAGGCAATCTGCATACTTGGAGAAGTTCCAGAATCCAGGTACAAATCACCCAAAACCTTGAAATCCCTCCTACAGTGAATTTACTGATCAACTAATTGTTCTCTTTTTCTCCATAACTTCTGCAAACCAATCTGCTAAATCTGACTTATGTATTAATTCAGGTGAGAAAGTTTAAGGCTCATCTAGGTTTTCCAATTGCATTCTAGATCTTCAATTCAACATCCTAAGTGAATATTTTCAGTCAAAAAACAAGACCTCATGCTGGTAGCCAGCTTTGCAAGGGAAGGATCAGAGACAGGAAGAATTGTTCAGGCAAATCGCAGAGAAGCATGGAGACTGCCAGTTTCAAGAAATGAATCCTTGTGGAAGATCAACGAATGTACTTCATGGCATTCAGTAATAGATAACCAAGAACAGGAAAATCCTCATTTTATCTTTCTTTTTCAAACATTGTGTAGGTTATAATACACAAAATCCTCAAAGCCTTTGTTAGTCCTAGCCAAGAACAGAATCAATTTTGCATTTGTTGTTTTGTTTTAAAAGACTGAGATAAGAACTTTTCCATAACTTCATATTATGCATGTTTTTGATTATCCTAGTTTTTACCTCACCTCACTTTTCTGGTATAGTCTCTGATGCCAGCTGTCCTGCCTTAGCTTTTACACAACAGCAGAGAACATAGCAGCCTCTTTCATAGTGAGTGACTGACTTCAGTTCAGGTCCATAAGCATATATCTAAATTAATGAGGTTTATCCACTGCTTTCTACACTTTATACAAATGCTTTCTTATAGCATCCTGAATAGTCATGTGCAGTTTGTGTTGTGGAGAATTTAGAATGAAACTTGAAGTGTGATTTATCAAATAGACATTTTTTGACAGTTATCTATTTTATTCATGTTAATCCATAAATTCAATAAAATGACCATTCAATGTAAACTACAATTAAAAAAAAAAAAAAAAAAAAACTCAACACAAGGTGACTAAAATTTAGCTAGAAAAGTAAATACATTAGAAAAACCAATAAAATTAAGAAAGATAATTATAACTAGCCACAAATTACAAAATACAAAATTCTAAAGCTATAATAAGTAAACCAATGTCAAATTAGCCAAAAAAACAAACAATGAAAAATTAAACAAGACTAGAAAGTCCACAAATAAGCTACGGCTTCTACATGGCCTTGGCATACCATTTTAGCATTTTAAATACTGTGAGAAGAATTAATTTTACAATAAATAGTATCAAAGACACTGAAAAGGTTAGTGGGTGTAGGGAGTTAAAGATACCTTCACACAAAATATATTATTTTTAAATCTTTATTGTTGAGAGTATTACAGACGTCCTCTTTTTTTTTCCCCCATTGCCTCCTTCATCCTGGTTCCTGTCCCACCCCAGGGTTTCACCACTCTATTGTGTGTGCCCAAGGGTAATGCATATATGCATAAATATTAATTAATTACTCTCTTGCTGCCCCTCTGAGATTCATCAATTTGATCTATGTTTCCATGTCTCTGTTTCTATTTTATTCATCAGTTTATTTTGGTCATATTATTCCACATATAAGTGAGATCTTGTAATACTTGTCTTTCTTTGACTAGCTAATTTTCCTTTGTATAATACTCTTCAGGCCTCTCCATGCTGTTTGAATGGGTAATAGATCCTTCTTTTTTTATAGCTGCATAGTATTCCACTGTGTACATGTACCACAGCTTTTTATCCACTCATCTACAGATAGGTACTAGGTCTGTTTCCAGATATTGGCTATAGTAAATAGCATCGCTATAAACATAGAGGTGTGTATATTCTTTCTAGTTGATGTTTAGAGATTCTTAGGATATATTTCTAGGGGTTGGAACACTAGGTCAAATGGAAGTTCAATTTTTAATGTTTTGAGGAATTTTCATAGTGTTTTCCATAGTGGCTGTACTAGTCTGCAATCCCACCAGCAGTGTATTAGGGTTCCTTTTCTCCACATCCTCCCCAGCACTTGTAGTTTGTTGATTTGTTGATGGTAGCCATTCTGGCAGGTGTGAGGAGGTACCTCATTATTTTAATTTGCAACTCTCTGATGATTAGTGATGATGAGCATTTCTTCATATGTGTCTTAGCCATCTGTATGTCCTGTTTTGGGAAGTGTTTATTCAGGTCCTCTGTCCATTTTTTAATTTGATTGTTTGTCTTCCTTTGGTTGCCTTATATGAGTACTTTATACAATTTGGAAATTAACCCCTTATAAGATGTTATTTGTAAATATGTTCTCCCAAACAGTGGGTTCCCTATTTATTTTGATGCTGGTTTATTTTGCTGTGCAGATTTTTTATTTTATATAGACCTATTTGTTTATTTTTCTTCTTCTGTTTCTGTTCCCCTAGGAAATGTATCAGTGAAAATTCTGCTATATGAAATGTCTGAAATTTTTCTGCCTACATCTTCTTCTAGGACTTTTATAGTTTCACAACTTAACATTTAAACATTTCATCCATTTTGAGTTCATTCTTGTGTATGGCATAAGTTGGTGGTCTTGTTTTATTTATTTTTTGCATATACCTGTCCAATTTTTCCAACATCATTTATTGAAGGGACTGTCTTTACTCCATTGTATGCTCTTATCACCTCTGTCAAACATTAATTAAGCATGGTAGTTTGGGTAATTTCTGGTTTCTCTGTTCTGTTCCATTCATTTATATGCCTGTTCTTATGCCAATACCAGGTAGCTTGGTTATAATGGCGTTATAGTATAAATTGATATCCAGTATTCTGATCCCTCTTGCTTCATTCTTCTTTCTCAAGATTGCTGTGGCTATTCAGGGTCTTTTTTGGTCCTATATAAATTTTTGGAGTATTTGTTCTAGATCTGTGACATATGATGTTTGCATTTTAATAGGGATTGCATTGAATCTATAGATTGCTTTCGGAAGTATGGACATTTTAATGATGTAAAGTCTTCTAATTCATGAACATGTATATTCTTCCAGTTGTTTATATCCTTCTCTATCTCCTTTTTCAATGTCCTATAGTTTTCTGAGTACAGGTCTCTTACCTCCTTGGTTAACTTTATCCCTAAGTATCTTAATTTTGTTGTTGTTGCATTGGTAAATAGGATTTTTTTTTTTTTAGTTTTTCTTTCTGAGAGTTCATTATTGGTATATACAAATGTCATTGATTTTTGGGTATCAATTGCATATCCTGCTATATTTCTGAATACATTTATTAAATTTAGTAGTTTTTTGGTGGAGTATTTGTGGTTTCCATGTACAGTATCCTGTCATTTGTGAATAATGACAGTTTTACTTCTTCCTTTCCAATTTGAATGCATTTTCTTTTTTCTTTGGTCTGATCACTGTGGCTAGGACTTCCAGTACTGTGTTGAATAAAAGTGGTAAAATTGGGCATCCCTGTCTTGTTACTGTTCTTAGGGAAAATGCTTCTAATTTTTGCACATTGAGTTTGATGTTGGCTATAGGTTTGTCATATATGACCTTTATTTGTTGAGATATAATCCCTCTATTCCCACTTTGTTGACAGTTTTTATAAAAAAGAGACAAAGAAAGAATCTTAAAGGCAACAAGAGAGAGATAAAAAGTTACCTTCAAGGGTGCTCCCATTAGAATGTCAGCTGACTTCTCAATAAAAACACTTGAGACCAGAGGGGAGTGGCATGGAGTACACAAAGTAATAAAAAGCTAAGGACTGAATCCAAGACTACTCTAACCAGCACAATTATCACTCAAATTGAAGGTGAAATAAAGAGTTTCACAGACAAAAATGGGGGGTAGGGATAGGCTAAAGGAGTTTATTGCCAGCAAACCAGCACTACAAGAAATGCTAAAGGGACTGGTGTAAGAAGAAGAAGAAATATAGACAGAGGAACATGGGCATAAAGAATTAAAATGGCAATAATAAGTACCTATCAACAATAACCTTAAATGTAAATGGCTTAAATGCTCCAATTGAAAGGCGTGGGGTAGCTGAATGGATAAGAAACATGACCCATATATATGCTATCTACAAGAGACCCACCTCAGAACAAAAAACTCACACGG
Organism: Molossus molossus; assembly: GCF_014108415.1. Taxonomy (NCBI): domain Eukaryota; kingdom Metazoa; phylum Chordata; class Mammalia; order Chiroptera; family Molossidae; genus Molossus; species Molossus molossus. The sequence goes on along the minus strand of NW_023425355.1, from coordinate 25,501,359 downwards.
GATGAAGTGTAGGAATAGAAAAGCATTTGCATGCAAATGGAATGAAAACAACAACAAAAACAAAAAACCTGGAGTAACAATATTTATGTCTGACAAAGCAGACTTCAAAATGAAGGTCATAACAAGAGTTAATGAAGGACAATTCATAATACTAAAGGGATCAATACAATAAGAATATATAACTCTGGTAAACATATATTCCCCCAATGTAGGAGCACTCAGATATATAAAAAGACTTCTGAAAGGCTTTAAGGGAGAGATTGACAACAATGCAAATATAGTAGGAGACTTGAACACCCCACTGACATCACTGGATAGATCCTATAGACAAAAAATCAACAAGGAAACAGTGGCCCTAAACAACACACTAGATCAGATGAATTTAATTGACATTTAGAAACATTTCACCCAAAAGCTGCAGAATATACATTCTTCTCAAGTGCACATGGGTGATTCTCAAAGATAGACCACATGTTAAGACACAAAATAAGTCCCTACAAGTTCAAAAAGATTGAAATCATATCCAGCATCTTCCCAGGTCACAATGGTATGAAACTAGAAATCAACACCAATAAAACATTCAAACACATGGAGGCTAAATATCATGTTATTAAGCAATGAATGGGTCACCCATGAGATCAATAAAGAAATCAAAAACTTCCTAGAAACAGGTGAAAATTAACACACAACAACCCAAAATTTATGGGACACAGCAAAAACAGTCTTGAGAGGGAAGTTCATAGTACTACAGGCCTACCTCAAGAAACAAGAAAAACTTTTAATAAACCATGTCACCCTACAACTTAAAGAATTAGTAAGAAAACAACAAGAAGAACCCAGAGTAAGTAGAAGGAAGGAAATAATAGAGATAAGAGCAGAAATAAATGACATGAAGACTAAAAGGCAATATGAAAGATCAATGAAACCAACAGATGGTTCTTCAAAATGATAAAAAAGACTGATGAATCTTTAGCTATATCTATCATGAAACAAAGGGAGAAGACCCAACCAAAATCAGAAACAAAAGAGGTAAAGTATCAACTGACACCACAGAAATAGAAAGTATTTTAAGAAAATACTATGAACAACTCTATGCTAACAAATTGGACAACCTAGGTGAAATAAATAGATTCCTACAAACATACAATATTCTAAAACTCAACAATGAATATTCAGAAAACCTGAACAGACCAATAACAACTAATGAAATTGAAGGAGTAATCAATAAACTCCCAGCAAACAAACACCCTGGACTGGAATGCTTCATTGGGGAGTTTTAGCACACATTCAAAGAAGAATTAACATCTATCCTTCCCAAACTATTCCAAAAAGTTCAAAAGGAAGAAATATTTTCAAGCTCCTTTTATGAGGTCAACATTATCCTAATGACAAAACCAGATCAAGACACTACAAAGAAAGAGCATTATATGCCAATACCCCTGATGGATATAAATGCTAAAATTCTCAACAAAATATTAGCAGACTGGATCCAGAAATATGTTAAAAAAATTATTCACCATGACCACGTGGGACTTATTCCAGGGATGCAAGACTAATACTATATTCGCAAATCAGTAAGTGTAATACATCATATTAAAAAATTTGAAAGATAAAAAGTACATGATCATATCAATAGACGTAGAAAAAAACATTCAAATAGATATCTTTAGTAAGCACTTTTAGTGCTCAAAGTGCTGTGATGGGTGCTAAAACAGTTAGAAAAAATTTAATAGACTTGGGTTTGGCCTTCAGAAGTCCTCAAATCAAAATAGTGAGATAACAAAAAATATGTTTGGATAATTTTAATAAAAAATATCTTTAAGGCTCATAAACACCAATAGAACCTACTCAAAGATAAAGCATTAGTTGGGAAAAGACTAATGTGGTCTACATGACAAACATCTTGAAGCTTAGATTGAGGCTGATATAGAAGCTATATACAAATCTTGGAAATTTATTTGTGGCAAAATGATAAAATCTATATGTCCTAGTCACCTATGGATCCTCACTTCACAAAAATATGAACATCATGACCACCATCAAATCACTTCCTGGATGCAGCAAGATATTGAGAATTTAGGGCTTCTCAAATGCAGTGGCAGAATTTGGGGCTCTGCTGAGCAAAGCAAAATGAGATGAAAATAAATAATATAGCTCTGCAGAAAATATCTTATCTTTAAGATCCACTCTGCTTTGTACGCAATTATTTATGTAGTTTTACATCTAAGGAGAAAAAATTTAGGTTTGGAGAAAGGTTAGGTAAGTGCATGGCAAATAATCTCAATAATCATTGTGGAGAAATGCTCTGTGAGTCCACACTTATATTTAACTAGTTCCCATCACTAGTACAAAACTCCCTTCCTCTCATACTCTTTTACACTTGCTTTAGGGACATTAGGTATTTTAAGAGCTTATTAAGTGTAGTTTAATTTTTATAGATTAATACACACAAATTTGACCTTGAGTTGTTTACCATAGCTTTGTCTAGTCAACAATTACTACCCATTGATTGTTATTCCTGGAGCTTCCATTTTATTATAAATAGTGCACCTGAATATATTTAAGATATTTAAGTCATTTTTAATAAAATGTGTGAATACAAAATTGCAATAAGTGCATTTGCAAGAGCCATTGATATGTTTCATTTATTTTCTATAAATATATTGTAAATTATTTGTGAGGTGTACATTCCTGTATACTATCTTTAGCAGCTTATAAATATATTATTAGCTCTTTATACATCTTTGAGAGCCACCCCTTAAAATAAAGCATCCCTTCTTCCAATATAGCTTCTTATGCTAAATGTAGATCGAGCCAAAAAGACAAAGAGTAATATACCAAAACTATTTTTTTAATATAGAAAATCTGAGAGTATAAAAAGTTCTTTCACTTCTGAACAGAGACAATGTGGGAGAAATACTCCATATCTCTTTAGCAAAGTCTAATTGATCATCACAATTCAGAAACTCCAAAACATCAACAATGCATACACTCTATATTCTCAAATTTGGAAATAGAAACTGGTCCTTTCTCATACAATAGACAAATACACAAATTTGTCTAAAGGCACCTGTATTTTAGGCTATCCCTTCTCATTTTAGTTTACAAAGGTTCTTGTCCATAAGAGACAAATTTATAAGGACAAATCTGAAATATGTACTAGAAGTAAATAAAAACTGGACATGCAATATGTGTCTTTCCATTTACTCTGTTTTCTGTGTGATCTCCACTCAGACAGCAGATAAGACCTAACGGAGTTTTAGACTTTAACTATCTTGAGGAAAATTATCATAGTGCAGTTTTTGTGGCATATCTGATATATGAGTTATAGGAAGGACTCACTTTAGAAGGCTGCTATGAGACTTAAATGAGAGACTATAGAAAATACTGTTATCGCAATAGCTAACAATACAAAGGTAAACTAATACAGAGTGTTCCAAATATATATATATATATATATATATATATATATATACACACACACACACACACACACACACACACACACACACACTGTTAGTGATTATAAAGTTCAATGGGTTAAACCTGAAAAGAAAGAGTGATCAATTGAGCTATCAGCTGTTAAGTGTGTATACATTCTTTTCGGACACCCTATAGTTTCATTATATTTCTATGTAGTTTGTATTTGCCCCAGCAGCTGAGGAGGTAAGTTAATTATAGGGCTTTAAATAAAAGGTCTGGCTGGAACAAATGTGGGCAATAAGAAAATTTGTTCTCTTTTGTAATGTGTCCAAAAGTGCTTTCCAGGAACAACTAGTGTTTGGATAGATGACAGAGTTTTGTTCCAGGTAGAATTATGAGAGCTTATACATTTTGCAGCCAATGGGTTTATTTTTGAAACCCTTCCACTTTGTGGTACATTCAGTTTTGTGGCATGTGTTTTACTGACTAAATACTTGCCTTCTACACAGCTTAGCCAATTCATAAATGTTTCCCTTTAAAATAAACAGATCTTGAGAACCCAAATCAGAATGGCTCTCTTTCAGTAGGTCCATTCTGAGCAGCAACCTTACACTTGACCTGGTCCCATCTTCATTTAGTACCACTGGATAAACAGAAAGGCCCCAGCATAGATGCAAAGCTTTACTATCTGGCATTGCATAGGGGAGAAAAAGCTGCTCAGCCTGCTTCTACTGCCTCTGCCACTAGAGTAGGATGTTGCAAAGTGACATACTCTCCTTCTGCAGGTAATGAGTGATAACTCTGGGTTTAGACTTGTACCAAGATTACAGCTGCTGCTTGTACCCTATCTATTAAAGTTTGCCGTCATGGGCCACATGGTATAAAATTGGAGCCATGGCCTTCATTTCAAAACAACAGCAACAAACCAATAAGAGATCACCAAAGCTTGAATCTTTCCATCTCTTTTATTGGCTCTTTATTTTTTTTATTAAATCAACCTCATTAATTTAGCACTTGGCAGCTTTATCAGAAGCATCTAAAAAAGGAAACCTCTGATATTGTGAGAAATACAACTAAAGGCTGAGAAACAATTTTATTATAATTTTATTTTATTTTTTTTAAATTTTGTATTGGTTTCAGGTGTACAACTTGGTGGTTAGATAATCATATACTTTACATAGTGTTCCTCTTTATATTTCCAGTACCCCAACTTGTGCCATAAAAATAGTATTTACAATATTATTAACTATATTCCCTACGCTTTACTTACATCCCTGTGAGTATTTCGTAACTTCCAATTTTACTTCTTAATCCCTTCACCTCTTTTACCCAGTCCCCCAAACCCCCTCTACTCTAGCAACTATCACTCGTGTTTTCTTCATCTGAGTCTGTTTTTATTTTGTTTGTTTGGTAATTTGTTCTTTAGATTCCACATATAAGTAAAATCACATGGCATTTGTATTTCTCTGACTGACTTATCTTACTGAGCATAATAGCCCTCTAGGCCCATCCATACCATTGCAAATGGTAATATTTAATTCCTTTTTATGATTGAGTAATATTCTATCGTACCACTGTTTTTGTATTCACTGGTCAATAGATGGGCACTTAAGTTGCTTCCATACCTTTTAAAAAAGTATTTTTATTGATTTTTAAAGAGAGAGGAAGAGAGAGGGAGAGAGAAAGAAAGAGAAACATCAATGTAAAAGCAAAATATCAATCAGCTGCCCCCTGCACACCCCTTATCAGGGGATCTAACACACAACCTGAGAATGTGCCATGACTGGGAATCGAATCAGCAAAATTTTGGTGTACAGGAAAACGCCAAACCAACGAAGCTACACCAGCCAGGGCTTTAACTTGGCGATTGTAAAAAATGCTGCAATAAACATAGGGGTGCATATCCTTTAAAATTAGTGTTTTGAATTTCTTAGGATAAATCCCCAAAGTGGAATCGCTGAGTCATAAGGGAGGCTCATATTTAATTTTCTGAGGAAACTCTATACTGTTTTTCACATTTGGTGCACCAATCTGCATCCCCACCAACAGTGCACAAGGATTCCCTTTTCTCCACATCCTCGCCAACACTTGTCATTCCTTGATTTATTGATAATGGCCACTCTGACAAGTGTGAAGTGATACCTCATTGGGCTTTTAATTTGCATTGCTCTAGCAATTAGTGGCATTGAGCATCTTTTCATATGTCTATTGGCCATCTGTGTGCCCTCTTTGGAGAAGTGTCTATTCAGGTTTTTATTAGGATCTTGAATATGAAATTTAATCTTCACTCTTCCATGGATGTGCATGTTTAGAGGAATATCCCTGAACTTGCTACCAATTCTTAAGCTTCCAGCATTATTTTTACATATGCCTCTTATTCTCACATTTTTGCCATCAGGGTTTCTAAGAAATGAAGAGCACATTTTGGTCCCATGTGCCTGCCTAGTAATGCCTTTTCTGCCATCAGAGAAAGGCATTTGGAAAGGAGCATTACATAGTTACTAATGGGCAGGCAGCAGTGTTAAAAATGAAAACCAACTTTTTAAAAACGAAGTTGTGTCTCAAAACAGGCAGCATAAATCATAGTTCCCAACTTACCAAGTGTTTATCCGTATATAAGCATATATGGAAATTTAATATATCACATAAGACAAAAAATTAAAACATAAGACATTAATAGAATTATGTTATTTAAACTGTAGTAAATAAAATAACTCAAAAGATAAATCATTTTCTCTAATACTTATGCCAGTATTAGAATAAATAATTATTTACCATTCCTTCTGTGAAACTAAGTTTACTACTACTTGTTAATGTTTCATAAGACATAAGTAAGTCCTTATCCACACAACTTTAGGTAAAGAAATGGTTACAACTTTACATAGCAAGATGTTTTCCTGACTGAGGGATCAAGAAAAAGAACACTCCTTAAAATTCATGAATGTATGTCATACTTCCTAAGGGCAAAACAAGGGTGAACGTCAAAAGAGCCCAGCAATAGAGTATTCCTCAAAAAAATTTCCAGTTGAAGGTTAAATTCCATAAGGCAGCAGAATTTCCTTGCCTATAATGCACACTGAAAGTAAAGGCCTTTGCAATTGATTTGATGGGATGAGAGACATAGAGGGAAGGGGGAGAGAGAGGAGGAGGGGAGAAGATGAAGGGCCAGGTGATCTGATAACAAAGAAACTGACAGGAACATTCAAAATAGCTGAGCTTTGGGGTGGGGCCACTTAGCACTACAAAATGAAAAAATGATAACCAAACAACTTTGACATTTTAATTATATCCATCTGAAGAGCTGAATATATTTTGGCAACTCCTTTCTAAGAAGGATACACATTTTCATCTGATATTAGCGTGGACAATTAGAGAGCAGGATACCCATAAACTACTCTTCCTTTTTGATTCTTCATTACAAGAAAATGGTGAAGAGAAAAATAAAATGGAGTTTAATGTTTTCCTGTTATGCTACATCAGCCTTCTGTTTTCACATTATTTCTTTAAAGGAAAAAGGGACTGAAAAAACATAAAGGAGAAAGGAAGCAGATCAGTTTAAAGTGGCTGGAATATTAATTCACTGGAACCTCTGCCTCAGTATTGAATTTAACCCAACAAACCACACAGGGGGATTTCTGTGGTGTATGAAAGTTCAGATTATACTTTTTGTTGTTATTGTTTTAAGATAAAAAAGAAAGAATACAGATTAAAATGGGAAAAAATAGCTTGAGAATAATAATAATAATAATAATAATAATAATAATAATAAAAACCTGCATTTGCTTTCCTCCAAGGATGGGACAAAAATAAAAAATAGAAGTCTAAATGGCAATAGATGTAAGCAGATTATGAAATGAGGACCTTAATCTAAATCAAATAAATATTAATTCAATTTGTAACTCCTACAAAATCTCAGTGAATCAGTTTCCTTATCTGTTAAATGGAGCTAGTATTGCCTAATGTATATAATTGTCAAAAGGAATAGATATGATTATAAGAATATTGATACATGGCTGCTCCTAGTGCCAGGCCTGGGGCCACTCAACAAGAGGTATGGGGCTCACTGAGGCCAGATGCTGCTTTATTTAGAGAATTGAGAAACATCTGAAACAGGAGCCAAGAGAGAATATGGCAACAGGCAGGACCTGAGGGAGGGTGAGTGTGTGAGAGAGTGTGAGTGGACCTGAAGGTGGACAACCAAACCCCTGCAGTGCAGAGACACAGAGCAGAAGGTTCCTGTGCTGTGGACGGGAGCAGCCAGCTACCACAGTAAGGGTCCCTTCAGGGCGTTTCTCCCTGCACCACAGGGAGGTCCCACCATTTTGGAAGATCCCGGGTCTCCCCTGGCAGAAGGCAGTGGGAGCAGCTAGGGCCCAGAAATCTGAGCCCACCAGCATCCCTGGCACCATCGAACCAGTGGACACTCTGTGTCAACACAGACCAGTGCACAGTAGTGGAGCTCCCAAGGTGCCAGTCATGGAAGTCATGGACAGCCCAGAGCCCAGCACCATGCCCCATAGTAGCAGTCCGGTCAGACTCCAGATATACCCCCAGCAACAGAGGCTGGGGAGCAGACATCCATCCCCAGGCAACAGAAACACAGAGCAGCAGATAAGACCCATCCCCAAAATCTACAGCAAAAGCTAAGCAGAAGTTGAGCCCCACAGGGTAACAGCACTCCCCAGCCGCCAGCTGCAGGACCTGGGACTCGACAAAGGCTTGTGCGGTCCAGTAGCTCACAAGTGCAGTGGGAAGCCCAAGCCCTACAGAGACTGATGGGATCCAGCTGCCTGCCCGCTGGAACTGCAGGGTGCAGGGGCACCAGAGAGGCCTGTGCCACCCAGCAGGGATTGTGTGATCCAGTTACCCATGGAACCGGTGGGGTGCTGAAGCACCAGAGAAGCCTCTGCAACCAAGCAGGGACTCTGCCATCCAATTGCATGTGTGACCCAGCAGGGACTGTGCCATCCAATTACACACAGAACCATCGGGGTGCTGAAGCACCAGAGAGGCCTGTGCGACCAAGCAGGGACTGCATGATCTAGTTTCCCATGGGTACTGTGGGGTGCTGAAGCACCAGAGAGGCCTGTGCGACCCAGCAGCCCATAACATAGGCATAGACCCAGGTCCGCAGAGGGATTGTGCCATACAGTTGCGCTCTGGACCTGCAGGATGCAGGGCTACCAGAAAGGCCTGTGTGACCCAGCTGCAAAAAAGATAGGCTTAGAGGATTTGAGAAAGGAGGTGGAGTGAATAGAAGAAATCCAGAGGATCTCCCAGGACCAAATGGAAATTACAACTAAAATAAAGACAAATCCTCAGGAAAAAAGAAACAGAAAAGCAGCAGGACAGGACCATGTAACCAGGGACACTGGTAGGATCTGAGGAGGTAAGAGAGGGTGGTGGGCTGGGAGTCCACAAAAAGCAGCAGTCTTAGCTGTGAGCAGCGCCCTTGGGGAATAAAGACCAAGACTTCTCAACAGCCCAGAGAGCCAGGACAGAGCACTAAAATAGCCCCAGCCACTCATCTGGGGGCTACTGCAGAGGGAGGGCAGACTGGGCTGGAACTCTGAAGGGACACCCGGAATTTTCAGGGCACTCAGAGCTTTTGCTGAGTTGCGACCACAAAGGACAATGGCCAGTGTGCTCCTTCCCAGACCTGTGGGTAAAAGCAGCACCCCCCCCCCTTGGAGATTCAGTCTTTCCCAGGTGAGGCAAAAAAATAAAAATTGAGGCTAATTAACAACCAGCATCTATCGCACCCTCTGGAAATCATCTTAGGCAGAACACCAGGGCTACATTCCAAGGCACTGAGTAACTGAGACTCCTAGTCTCCAGGAAAAAGCTACAGGATAATTGAACCTTTGCTGGGCTTGCAAATCTACCCTAGAAAGTAAGACTTGATTGTGGTGTTGAACGTGGGCCCATGGAGGCTCATCCCAGTAGAGGGAGCCACAAACAGCAGAACACCAACACCCACAGGGAAAATTTGGCAGGCTCCATAACCCACTGAAATAGCCAAAATGGTGAAACAAAGAAACAAATCCCAAATGAAAGAACTCTATCGAAGACGACATAAATGAAATGCAGCTAAGCAAATTATCAGAGGAAGAGTTCAGAGCCATGATCTTGAGGAAGCTCAACAGCATAAGTAAAGACATCACCACCATGAGTAAAGATATAGAAACATTTAAAACCAACCAAGTGAAAATGAAGAATGACATAGCAGAAATAAAGAACACATTCTAAGGACTAACCAGCAGAGTAGAAGAAGGTGAGGACCGGATCAGTAAATTAGAAGACAGGGTAGAAAAAAAAATCAACCAATCAGAAAACCAAAAGAAAAAAACAATTGAAAAACAGGAAGACAGCTAGGAGAACTGTGGGACAACTAAAAACGTAATAACATTCTCATCATAGGAGTCCCCAAAGAGGAAGAAAAATTGGCAATGGTTAGAGAATATATATATATATATAAAGAAATAGGGGCAGAAAACATTCCTAATTTGGAGAAGGAAGAAAGCATTCAAGTTCAAAAAATGCAGAGAGCACCAAGTAAGAAGAACCCAAACAGGACCACACCAAAACACATATTAATCAAAATGCCAGAGAATCCTAAAAGCAGCAAGAGATAAGCAAAAGGTTACCTACAAAGACACCCCCTTAAGGCTCTCAGCTGACTTCTCAACAGAAACAGTACAGGCCAGAAGGGAGATGCATGAAGTACTGCTGTAATTAGTAGAAGAAATAGTAAGAAAAATAGAACCACACTAAACAGAAATGGCAATAAATAAGTACATATCAATTTTCACCTTCACTGTGAATAGCTTGAATGCTCCGATATAAAAACAGAGTAGCTGATGAGATAAGAGAGCAGAACTCACATATATGTTGTTTATAAGAGACCCACTGCACAACAAAAGACTCACACAGGTTGAAAGTGAATGGATGAAAAAATATCTTTCAAGCAAACAGAAAAAGAAAAAAAAAGCTGGGGTAGCCAACACTCATATCTGATAAAATAGATTTCAAAATGAAGGCCATAACTAGAGACCAAAAAGGCCACTGCATAATAGTAAAAGGATTTATCCAACAGGAAGATATAACCTTGGTAAACATATATGCACACAATATAAGAGAACCAACATATATTAAATATCTTTTGGAGGACTTCAAAGGAGAAATCAACAGCAATACAATCATAGTAGGGGACTTCTACACCCCTCTGACATCACTGGATAGATCTTCTAGACAAAAATTAACAAGGAAACAAAGACTCTAAATGAAGCACTAGATGAAATGCATTTAAAAAATATCTACAGAGAATTACACCACAAAACTGCAGAATTCACATTCTTCTAAAGTGCACATGGGACATTCTCAAAGATAGACCACATGTTAGGACACAAACTAAGTCTCTACAAGTTCAAGAAGATTAAAATCATATCAAGAATCTTCTCAGATCACAATGTCATGAAACTAGAAATAAACTGCAACACGAACATGCAAAGCCACTGGAAAACAGGAAGCAAAACAGCATGTTATTGAAGAATATATGGGTTACCATGGAGATCAAGGAAGGAATTAAAAACTTCCTGGAAACCAATGAAAATGAACACACCACAACACAAAATCTATGCGATGCAGTGAAAGCAGTTCTGAGAGGGAAGTTTATAGCACTACAGGCCTACCTCAAGAAGAAAGAAAAATTTCTAGTAGACTCTCTAAGCTCACAAGTTAAAGAATCAGAAAGAAAAAAAAGAAAAGAAAACCCAAGAGCAATTGGAAGGAAGGAAATAGTAAAGATCAGAGCAGAAATAAATGACATGGAGACCAAAAAACAATTCCAAAGATCAATGAAACAAAGAGCTGGTTCTTTGAAAAGATAAAAAAGATTGATGGACCCTTAGTTGGACTCATGAGGAAACAAAGAGAACCCAAATACACAAAATCAGAAAAAAAAGGAGAAATAATATCTGACACCACAGAAATACAACGGATTTTTAACAAATGTTATAAACAATTATACAGCAACAAATTCGACAATCTAAGCAAAATGGACAAATTTCTAGAAACACATAGTATCCCAATATTGAACGGGAAAGAGAGAAAACTTGAACAGACCAATAAAAACAGAAACAAATTTAAGATGTAATCAAGACAATTTCAGCATACAAAAACCCAGGCCTAGATGGCTTCATGCGTGATTTTTACCGAAAATTCAAAGAAGAACAAATACCCATTCTCTTCAAACGATTTTAAAGAATTCAAGAAGACTAAAAAAATGGCGGTGGAGTAAATGGAAGCTACACAGACCATCTCCCAGGCCCAAACTGGAATTAAAACCAAAACAAAGACAAATCGTCAGGAAAAGGTAATCGAAAAGCAGCTTGGAGGACCACATAACCAGGGACACTGACTCAATCCTGGTAGGTTTACAAAGATGCAAGAGGGGTCAGGGAGCCCACGGTCAGCAGTGGCCTTAGCTGGGAGCTGCGGCCTCCGGTTAAACTCCCAAGGGGCACCACAGCACAGAGCTGAGACAAAGGCTAAAATAGTAGCATCCACTCACCTTGGGCAGAGGACAGGAAGACTGGACTGGAAATGTGTGGGGACACTTGGGATATGGAGGGCACACAGAGCTTTTGCTGAGTTACAGACATGCAGGACTGTGGTCATCTTACTCCTTCCCAGGGCCCTGGGGAGGGGTGGTGGCCCCTCCCTCAGATATTGAACCCCACAAGATGGCCATTGAAATGCTAATTGAGGCCCATTAACAACTAGCATCTGCTCTAATCTCCAGAAATCCTATTACACAGAGCACCTGAGAAAGTTTTTCTTTCAAATGAGAAGCCAAGGTTCTTCAGGTGACCTCTACTAATAGCCTGCAGGCAAAAAGATAGAGGATAACTGGACCACTCCCTGGGCTAGCAACTCTAACCAGGAAAGTAAAACTTGACAGTGGTGTTTAATGTGGGTCCTCCCTACCTCATCCAAACGCAGGAGAGGGAGCCAAAAACAGCAGAACGCCAACACTGAAAGATAAAATTTAGCAGGCTCCAAAGCCAACTGTGATAGCCAAAGAGGTGAAACACAGAAACAAAAGCCAAATGAAAGAATAAGAGACCTCTACATAAGATAAGATAAATGAGGTGCAGTTAAGCAAGTTAACAGAACTAGAATTTAGAGCCATGATCTTGAGGAAGCTCAATAGCATGTGTAAAGACACGAGCACCATGAGTAAAGACATAGAAATGTTGAAAATCAACCAGTAGGAAATTAAAAATCACTAAGAAGAGATGAAGAATGACATATCAGAAATAAAGAACACATTGGAAGGTCTAAATAGCAGAGTAGAAGAAGCTGAGGACCGGATCAGTGAATTACAAGATAGGGTAAAAAAATCAAACAACAACAACAACAACAACAAAAACAAAAGGAAAAAACAATTAAACAGCAGGAAGACAGCATAAGAGAACTGTGGGACAACTGGAAACATAATAACATTTGCATCGTAGGAGTGCCCGAAGAAGAAGAAAATGAGCAAGGTTTAGAGAATATATTTGAAAAAATAGTGAAGAAAACTTCCCTAATTTGGTGAAGGAAGAAGGCATTCAAGTTCAAGAAGCACAGAGAGCCCCAAGTAAGAAGAACCCAAACAGGCCCACACCAAGACACATATTAATCAAAATGCCAAAAATTAAAGACAAAGAGAGAATCCTAAAAGCAGCAAGAGATAAGCAACAGGTTACCTACGAAGGAAACCTCATAAGGCTCTCAGCTGACTTCTCCACAGAAACACTACAGGCCAGAAGGGAATGGTATGAGGTAATCAAGGTCATGAAAAACAAGGATCTGAATACAAGACTACTCTACCCAGCAAGGCTATTATTCAAATACGTCAAATAAAGAGCTTCTCAGACAAAAAAAAAAAAAAAAGGCTAATGGAATACATTAGCACCAATCCAGCACTGTAAGAAATATGAAAAGGACAGCTGTAATTAGCATGAGAAATAAGAACAAAAATATAACCACATTAAACAAAAATGGCAATAAATAAACACATATCAATAATCACCTTAAATGTAAATGGACTGAATGCTCCAATAAAAAGACACAGAGTAGCTGATTGGATAAGAAAGCATGACTCATCTATATGTTGTTTACAAGAGACCCACCTCACAACAAAAGACTCACATAGGTTGAAAGTAAAGGGATGGATAAAATCTTCCAAGCATACAGAAAGAAAAAAAAGCTGGGGTAGCGATACTCATATCTGTTAAATTAGATTTCAAAATGAAGGCCATAACTAGAGACAAAGAAGATCACTACATAATATTGAAAGGATCCATACAATAGAAAGATATAACCTTGATAAACATATATGCACCCAATATAGGACCACCAATATATACCAAAAATCTTCTGGAAGACTTCCAAGGAGAAATCGACAGCAATACAATCATAGCAGGGGTTTTCAACACCCTGCTGACATCACTGGGTAGATCCTTTAGACAAAAAAATTAGCAAGGAAACAGAGATTCTAAATAAAGCACTAGATCAAATGAATTTAATACATATCTATAGAGAATTACACCCCAAAACTACAGAGTTCACATTCTTCTTAAGTGCACATGGGACATGCTCAAAGATAGACCACATGATAGGACACAAACTAAGTCTCTACAAGTTCAAAAGACTGAAATCATATCTAGCATCTTCTCAGATCACAATGGCATGACACTAGAATTCAATTGCAAAAAGAATATGCGAGAACATTTCAACACATGGAAGCTGAATAGCATGTTATTAAATAATGAATGGCTCAATGAGGAGATCAAGGAACACATTAAAATTTTTCTGGAATCTAATGAAAATAAACACACAAGGACACAAAACCTATGCGATATAGCGAAAGCAGTTCTGAGATGGAAGTTCATAGCTCTACAGGCCTACCAAAAGAAGCAAGAAAAATGTCTAATAGACTACCTAACCTCGCAACTTAAAGAACTAGAAAGCAAACAAAAAGAAAACCCTAGAGCAAGTAGAAGGAAGGAAATAGTAAAGATCAGAGCAGAAATAAACGACATAAAGTCCAAAAAAAAATTCAAAGGATTGATGAAACAAAAAGCTGGTTTTTTGGAAAGATAAACAAGATTGATGGACCATTAGCCAGACTCACCAAGAAACAAAGAGAGTGAACCCAAATACAGAAAATCAGAAATGAAAGAGGAGAGGTAACAACTGACACCATATAAATACAAAAGATTGTCAACAACTACTATGAGCAATTATATGGCAACAAATTCGACAATCTAAACAAAACGGACAACTTTCTAAAAACACATAGTCTCCAAAAACTGGACCGGGAAGAGATAGAAAACTTGAACAGACCAATAACAACAGAAGAAATTGAAGATGTAATCAAGAATCTCCCAGCAAACAAAAGCCCAGGCCCGGATGGCTTCATGGGGGAGTTTTACTGAACATTCAAAAAAGAACTAACACCCATTCTCCTCAAATTATTTCAAAAAATCAAGAACAAGGAAGACTTCCAAAGTCGTTTCATGGGGCCAGCATAATTCTAATTCCAAAACCAGAAAAAGAGATAACAAAGAAAGAAATCTACAGGCCAATATCCCTGATGAACATAGATGCCAAAATCCTGAACAAAATACTACCAAATCGGATCCAGCAATACATAAAAAAAATTATTCACCATGACCAAGTGGGATTCATCCCAGGGATGCAAGACTGGTACAATATTTGCAAATCAAGAAATGTGATACACCACATAAATAATATGAAGAATAAAAACCACATGAGCATATCAATAGATGTCGAAAAAGCCTTCGACAAAATCCAGCATCCATTTCTGATACAAACGCTCAGAAATGGGGGATTAGAGGGATCATATCTAGACAGAATAAAGGCCATATACAAAGACCTACAGCCAACATCATACTCAATGGGCAAAAACTAAAAGCATTTCCCTTAAGAACAGGAACATGACAGGGACGCCCTCTTTTGCCACTCTTACTTAACATAGTACTGGAATTCTTAGCCACAGCAATCAGACAGGAAGAAAAAATAAAAGGGATCCAAATTGGAAAGGAGGAAGTGAAACTGTCATTATTCGCTGATGACATGTTACTACACATAGAAAACCCCAAAGACTCCATCAAAAATTTACTCGACGTAATAAATGAATTTGGCAAAGCAGCAGGATCCAAAATTAAGGTCAATAAATCGAAGGCATTCTTATACACCAATGATGAACGCACAGAGAGAGAAACTAAAAAAAAAATCCCATTTACCATCGTAGCAAAAAAATTAAGATACCTAGGAATAAACTTCACCTAAGAAATTAAGGACCTATTTGCAGAAACCTGGTCATTGAAAAAAGAAATAGAGGAAGATATAAAAAAGTGGAAGCACATACCTTGTTCATGGATTGGAAGAATCAGCATCATTAAAATATCCATATTACCCAAAGCAATCTATAGATTCAATGCAATCCCCATCAAAATACTAACGACATACTTCACAGAACTAGAACAAAAGTTCATATGGAACCAAAAAAGACCTCGAATAGCCACAGCAATCTTGAAAAATAGAACAAAGTTGGAAGAATCAATTTACCAGATTTGAGGTTATTCTACAAAGCCACTTTAATCAAAACAGCCTGGTACTGGCACAAGAACAGACATGTAGACCAGTGGAACAGAACAGAGAACCCGGAAATGGACCCAAGGCAAAAAGCTCAATTAATATTTGACAAAGATGGCAAGAGCATACAGTGGAATAATGACAGCCTCTTTAATAAATGGTGTTGGGGAAATTGAACAGCTACATGCAAAAAAAGTGAAACTAGACCATCAAATGACAACATATACAAGAATGAACTCAAAATAAATAAAAGACTTAAATGTGACTCATGAATCTATAAAAATTTTAGAAGAAAATATAGGCAACAAAATTTCAGACATCATGCGCAGCAGAATTTTCACTGATACATCACCTAAGGCAACAGAAACAAAGGAGAAAATAAACACATGGGACTACATCAAACTCAAAAGCTCTGCACAACCAAAGATACAATCATCAAAATGGAAAGGCAACCCACTGTATGGGAGAGCATAATTGCCAATGATATATCAGATGAGGGGTTAATTTCCAATATATAGAGAGTGCTCATACAACTCAACAAAAGTAAAACAAAGAACCCAATCAAAAAATGGGCAGAGGATCTAAATAGACACCTCTCCAAACAGGATATACAAGTGGTTAAGATACATATGAAGAAATGCTCAACATCACTAATCATCAGAGAGGTGCATATTAAAACAACAATGAGGTATCACCTCACACTTGTCAGAATAGCTGCCATCAACAAATCATCAAACAACAAGTGTTGGCAAGGGTGTGGAGAAAAGGAGACTCCAGTTCACTGCTGATGGGAATGCAAACTGGTGCATGCACTATGGAAAATACTGTGGTGTTACCTCAAATATTAAAAATTGAATTCCCATTTGACCCAGTGATCCCACTTCTAGGAATATACCCTAAGAAGCTTGAAACACCAATCAGAAAAAAATATATGTACCCCCATTTTTATAGCAGCACTCTTTACAATAGTTAAGATCTGGAAACAACCCAAATGTCTATTGGTAGACGAATGGATACAAAAGCAGTGGTACATATGCACAATGGAGTACTATGCAGCTGTAAAAAAGAAAGAGCTCTTATTTTTTGAGACAACATGGAGGTACCTGGGAAGTATCACCCGAAGTGAAACAAGCCAAACGGAGAAAGACAAATATCATATGATCTTACTTACTTGTGGACTATAAGGTACATAACAGTGTGAGGAATGGGGTAGTCCCAGAGTTGGTAAGTGGGGTACAGACTGACAATCCCTTGAAGAGGGGCTGGTGAGGGAGAGATAAACCACAGAACTTATGTGTATGTGTGCATGAACAATGGAAATGGACAACAAAGCTCGGGACAGAGTGGGGAGGGAGCGGGATGGGGAAATCAGTGGGCTAAAAAGGAGAAACATCTGTAACAAAAATAAATTAATTAATTTAAAAAAACGAACACTGATACCTAGCTGACATGAATAATTAATTTGTGTCTATTAATATTGTCCTCACGGGTTTCTACCCAACTAATACATAAATTATGAGTGTGCCTTGCGAATTTCTAAAACTGATCTATGTCCAGCCACAACCCACAGAAATGCTAGATCTCTGTCACACTGTTAATATCAGGGAAAAATAGAAATTTAGGAATGGAGGGGGTAGGAGGAAATATAATGGGAAAGATGTAATCTCCTTTACAAAACCCCCAAGCCCCTGGGAGACTAGGGAACCACAGCCACTCAAACTATTCCAAATATTTTAATGTCATTTTATCTAATTTTAGTGAGGCTGAGATTGGATGGTGCTGTGGCTGTATGTTATTTGCAACTCATAGTCAGATGCAACTGCAATATTTTTTGTAGTTTCCTTGGCCTATATTACAAATAACTGACTATTCCATTGTTGTACAAATGACCTGCAACTTTTATTTTCAAAAATTGTATACCAGAATCTGTGGTACTTTTAAGAAATGTTAAAAGAGATACAATTCTTTTTAAGGTCATTTTTAGCCCAAATGGTTCTTCAGTGCTATGATGAATCTCAAAAGTAGATGAGGGAATTATTTATTTATTTATTTATTTTTTATCCTCCTCCGAGGACATTTTTCCATTTTTTGTTCAGGTAGAGTGGGAGGGAGAGAGAGGAACAGAGAGAGAGAGAGAAACATCGACGTGAAGGGACACATTGAGTGGCTGCCACCCGCACAACCGACCAGGGCCGGGGACAAACTGAAACCGAGGTATGCGCCCTTAGCGAGAACCGAACCCGGGTCTCTCAGGACTGCAGGCCAACACTCTAAGCATTGAGCCAAACCGGCCAGGGCTAGATGTGGGAATTTTGCCCCACAATGTAATTTCCTTTCCTGTAAAATAGAAATAACAATGACTCTCTGACTCTATCTTCATTGCAAAAGCTTTTGTAAATTTTTCTTTTGCAATGAGGTTTAAAGATG
Organism: Molossus molossus; assembly: GCF_014108415.1. Taxonomy (NCBI): domain Eukaryota; kingdom Metazoa; phylum Chordata; class Mammalia; order Chiroptera; family Molossidae; genus Molossus; species Molossus molossus. The sequence goes on along the minus strand of NW_023425355.1, from coordinate 25,482,840 downwards.
ATAATGAAATCATGAAAATACACTTCTCACTTGTTCCATATCATGAAGTATGTACAGAAATTAGGGTTTTGGAAGTAGGAATTAATCAAATGATTATGATCGACTCAAGAGTAATTTATCATCTCTGGTTTGACTCTTCTCTTTTGTTATTTCTTGGGAATATTTATCTAGAAAAACTCATGGGCTATTTGCCATAGTTCTGTGTCCTCTTCACCTAATGAAAGAGGTAAAAATTAAATGAAGGCAATGGGAAAGAGAGGGAAAGCCAGGGTACATATTTAAGGTGTGGCCAGGGTAAATAAGGGCATGTTAATGGGCCTAATAATTTTTAAGACTATCTGTGAAAACGTAGTCCAGTTTAGTAGTTAATAGCATGATCTCTGCTATCAAACACTCCTGGGTTTGATTCTCAGTACTGAGTCATTGACAAAGTTACTTAAATCTATTTCTAGCACACAGGCACACTCAATGAAGTGTAGCATTCATTAATTACTGCTTGTATGTGTCCTTACTTGGGCCCGAATCCGAAACATTGGCGTATTGGGGATGATGCTCTAACTAACTGAGCTACCTTCCCTGGCTGTAGCATTTTTTTTATTTTAATCTTCACCGGAGGATACTTTTTTTCCATTTATCTTCAGATATAGTGGGAGGGAAGGAGAGAGAGAGAGAGAAACATCAATGCAAGAGAGATACATCGACTGGCCACCTGACCCACCGACCCCAATCAGGGCCAGGATGGAACCACAACTGAGGTATATGCCTTGACTGGAATCGAACTTGCGACTCTTCGGTCCACAGGCCAGTGCTCTGACGACTGGCTAAGGGTGGCTGTAGCATTTTTTAAAGTCCGTTTCTCACCTTCACCATCAATGACACACTGGATATTTAAACCAAACGCAAGCCAAAGGTACTGTTAGATACAAACTAAATGCCAGTCAGTCACTGACAGAAGCAAACGGTCAAATATAACTGAAAATATGGAGGTGAGGAGCAGAATAATTCAAACTGAGTGAATATGGTGCAAGTTGTCCCTTAATGCGAGGAGAGAGAGAGAAAGAGAGAGAGAGAGAGAGAGAGAGAGAGAGAGAGAGAGAGAGAGAGAGAGAGAGACACTGAAAACCCACAACCAGCATGGTCACCTCCTTGTTTGTAGAGTTGGCTTTGATCTCCTAAGTCTTTATGCATGGCCAGCTTTCCTGCTGTTATTTGATGTACTGGAGTACCTTCAGTTAGTCTCTTAAGATATTTTTATTTCCCTTCTTAACAACCTTTAATCAAAATTACAACAAAATCACACAAAGAAAGCTAGTTCCCTTGAGGTATCTAGCACCTGGTGGTTTGAAGAGTTGAAAAAGGGTTCAGATTAAACTTCAAATTTTTTAGCTTTGCCCTTCACTAGAATTCTTTCCACTAATCAAAGCCAGGTCAGACTAGTACTCAAATTTAATAAGCTGTAAGTGTAGCAAACACTTTGACTTTGCTAAAACTTGAAATATCACTGGTGTGGATCAGCACTCTTTGCAATTAACTGCCTTTTTGCATTGGTCCTTTTTACCCTAAATCAGTTCTGCTGACCAGAGTCTCCAGATACTGCCCTGCAGGTTATGCACTTTACAACTTCAAGGGATGCCATTCACATAGACTTTAATGTGAATATCGACCTCCTGGAGTTGTGCAATATGCTTGGCATTGTTGCTGATATTTACAGATCTACCTTTGGGACTAAGGATATTGTTGCAAATTTAAATTTGACCTCCATTTTCTTATTACTATTTTTAAATGGTATCTGTACTTTACATTAATTATTACTTTCAAATAGATAATGTAAAGCAAGGCTAGTGGATATTATGTTACTTTAATTTTCTCTTTAGGGTGATTTAAAAAAAAGTTTTGACTTGACAGTTGAAATATGAGCATAGTAGGGAAGATGTTGACATCCAGTTGATTTAGCATATGGACTATCCTGACGGAATATTTTCAGCATATTTGGTGTGAGTTACAGTTTGTTCTCAGAAATTGTTTGATAAGCATATTATTTGAATTGGATTGGTTTAGAGAGAATGTTTGTTTGGAGCATGACTCCCTGTGGACACATATTCTATTTTATTTTATTTTTTCTGGGAGACAGGGATGGTAGGGGGCACATATTTTAAGAACCACCCTTCCATAGACTCATTTGACTGTGTTACAGAATTCCTTAAAGAATAGTATGCTTGTCAATACAGACATATGGACATGAAGGAGGAGATAAAGTCAGACAGAGATTGACACACTGACAAGTAAGAACAGAGAAACAAGCTGAGATACAATTTAATTATTATAGCATGAATAATCTAATTTATTCAGAAAAATATTATTGAGCACATAATATACACAGGTACTATGGAAGAGAGATAAATGATGAATAAATGAAAGTTGCAATACTGGAATCAGTTAGTGTTTTATAAGTTGTTAAGTCCATCAACTCCTCTAGAGTTGGGTTGCTATCACTAATAACTTGGTTATTATTTAACAGGATAGGAGTAAAAGAGGAAACCAGAAAATATAGACATTCCATTTATACAGCTTTTCCAGGAAGCTTCAGTTAACACTTTCCAGGTTTACTCCATGGAGATCAACAAGGAAAGGCACTGGACAAAGGCAGTTTAGACACATGCCCAGTAAGATCCGGGTGATGTGGGATGATGGTACCTGACAGTCACACCTGGGAACAAGTCAGTGGCCAGAATATGTGTGGCCACTGTAAGGACATGACATCTGAGATACATAGGCTCCTAAACAAAGAAAGTCCCCTCTCTTGGGACTCCTGTTAAAGGGAGAGCACTCCTCTGCACTCGCCCACATGGTCTATAGTCTTGTGGACTCCACACAATGAACTGATGGAATAAATCTAGCCTGATGCCTGATACTACATCAAACTCAACTTTTCCATGAAACAGAAACTTTGAACACTGATCCTACTTCTAGCTCTGCTGAATTTTCAGATACCCCTCTTCCAGGACTGGACTAAGAAAAATGGGACTTTGGAAACTGAGGGATATAATTCCATGCAAATAAAGGCCATTTATTCTCCCATGAGAATCTTAAAAAATTCACTTTCTCAAAATATTACAAGAACCCCACTCCCACTAGCGATGGAGGAATTCAATTCTCCAACAACAGGGTCACTTAATTTTGAATTTAATATTTCTTATATGTATACTATTAGACACTTTACTTAAGCTCTCTGTGTTTCAGTTTTCTTGACTATAAAGTGAGAATCATAAAAGCAATTGCCATACATGTTTGTTGTGAGGGTTAGGTGATGTAATCCATGTAAAGCACTAAGCTCAATTTCTCAATAAAATCAGATATATTCATTACAACAATTATTATAGCATTAACAATAATTAAGAAGCAGCAGAGTAGAACAATTAAGAGCATAAGCTCTGGAGTCATCTCATCTAGTTATCATGAGAATTAAATAAGTTGATGCATTTAAAGTTCTTTAAAGAATGTGTTGCCCATAGTATGCACTCACTAAATGTTAGCTGTTATTATTAGAGGTTATATGAATCGGTCCTTCCATGGTGGGTTGAATTTTCTCCAAAAGATATGCCCATGTCCTAACCTTGTGATATTTTTATTTGTAATAAGAAATATACATTTGTTCTTCACCTCCATTTCTGGCCCACCACTCCTAAAATCCTTGAAATTTTTAATTGTTGTGAGTGATAAAGGTCTTTTGATACGATAATAAGATGACTTTTGGACTTCACCTAAGAATGGGGGCTGGTTGCCAGTAGGAGCCAAACATGTTAGAGGGATTTCAACTTTTTGTTCCACCCCCCTGATTTCTGGGGAGTGGAGAGGGGCTTGAGATTGAATTAATCATCAATGGTCAATGACTTAGTCAATCATGACTATGTAATGAAGCCTCTATAAACCCAAAAGACAGCTCATAGGCCCCTTTTCAGAGAGCTTCCACATTGGGGAAACAGAACACTTGCGCATGTCTCCGTGATGGGCCTCAAGTTCCATGAGGACAGAAGTGTCTTTGTTCAAAACCTTGCCTTATGTATCTCTCCCTCTGGCTGCTGATTCCTATCCTTTAATATCCTTGGAAATAAATCAGTAATCTAGTGAATAAACAGGTTTTCTTGAGCTCTGTTAACCATTCTAGCAAATTAATGAAACCCAGAAAAGGGGTTGTGGGAACCTCTGATTTATAACCAGTCAGTCAGAAGTACAGGTAACAATCTGGATTTGCAACTGGTGTCTGAATTGAGTTGACAAGGATGGGGTCTTGAGGACTTTCAATCTATAGGTGGTTGGTCTGAAGAACAGATAACAATGTGAGTTTTTCATTGTGGAAGGCAGTCTTGTGGGATTGAGCCCTTTACCTGTGCAATGTGATTTTATCTCTAGGTAGATAATATCAAAATTGAGTTAAATTTTTAGATACCCTGCTCTAATCTTATAATTGATTATTGGTGTAGGGAAGCTTTCACATACACATTGGAATTGGTTCTAGGGTACCTTTTCACTCCCACCCCCTGTGCCTTTCCATGAGATCTTATTTGGAAATAGGGTCTTTGCAAATGTAATTAAGGATCTCAAGATGAAATCATAGTAGATTTAGGGAGGGCCCTAAATACAATGACTGGTATTCGCATAAGAAAAAGGAGAGGTAGATTTGAGATTCAGAGACACAAGGGAGTAGTCCACATGAAGATGGAGGCAGAGATTGGAGTTATACTACCACAAACCAAGGATAGCCAGGAGCCAGTGGAAGTTAAAAGAGGCAAGAAATAATTAATCCCTAGAAACTCCAGGAGAAGTAGAGCCCTGATGACACCCTGATTTCTGACTTCTAGTCTCTAGAAGCATGAGAGAATATGTTTTCATTCTTTAAAACCACCAGGTTTGTGGTAAATTTGTTGCAGCAGCCCAAATAAACTAACAAACCTCCTATTACTTCCATTTACCACTCTTACAAAAAATTAAGTTACATTGCCTTCTATTTTGAGATATCTACCTTTAAATAGTAGAAAAATTATAAACTTTTTAGCAACATTTTCAAAGTCTGAATTTATATATCTATATATTATTTGCTTTCTGTTAGGAACATTTGGAAGATTTCTTTGTTCTATAAAAATATACCCAATAATTTGACTTATCTATTCAGATATTTAATATATTTAACAAACATTTATTGAGTGTCTCCTATGTGTTAAGTAATATACAGGAAACCTTAATACAGTTTTATAATAAGAGAGTTCACAATCCAGCAGTTTAAGTGTGAATAAATTTTACTGTCTAGCAGATAAATATGCTGAGGATGTGGGAACTTTTGATTACATAATCTTCCCAGAGCTCCATGGTATTCTACTGATCTTTGTAGAAAATACATATCACTGTGTCACCTTGTCAGATACACTAAGTGTTGTCCAGGCATCTTTGATATTTAGAGCCTACCACCAGTTATTGGACTAAGGTTTGGGAATTGCTGGTCAGGTCCAACTTCATTCCCTATGCACTGTGGAAGTTAATAAACAGAAACCTCATTTTAAGTGAAGTTGTAAGTCTAGACGAGATCATGCACATGTCACTCAATTCACATTAACAACCTCAAAAAGAGGAGATAAACCTGGCAACTCTTATAGAAAGTGATATTACTTTACTACCTTAGCAGGAGGAAGAAAATATCCCTCCTTGATCAGTAATAGTTCAGCCAATGGGAGACTGCCACAACTAAACCAATAAAAATTCACCATAGTTTGAATTTTCCGTTTTTTTCAATGGACTCTTCATTTATAACAGCTCTTCCCAAATTCACAAAACAATAGCCATCTCCTTTGTTTCTCCGGACTTGCATGTAGTGTGCCTTTAGATTGCATGTCCCAAATTGCAATTCTTTGCTGTTCCAGAATAAACCCATTTTGCTGGAGAAATATCTGGGTGTCTGCTTGTTTAAGGTCAATCACCAAGATACTTCTATAGTATTCCTGTTAAGTGCTTTCCAGTATTTATTTGACCATTTCTAGTGACAGAATCTCATCCTTTGTGAGTCAATTGAGTCCTTTGTTACACAAAGCATTAGAAAGTTGTTCCATATATTGATATTCAATCTAGCTCCTCTTAACTTATATTCACTGGCCATGGTTCTTCACTATGAAAAAAAAAAAATAATGAGTAATCCACCTCTAAATGGTGGTCCCTTAAAATTTATAATTTACTAATTTTCTAATATAGACTATGGACGCCTAACTCATCCCATTGTTACTTATTTTGCATTTATTTCAGACCTCTTATATTCTGGGTTCCTTTCCATTGATCAAGCTCTAGTTTGCCTATTTCCTTCTAAAATTTGGCCTTAATAATCTGTTGTAATGTCTGACCAATGAAAATTCCAGTGCAGCTTTACTTGGAAACAAGACATATTAACACAGCCTCTTTACAACAGCTTGTTTTTTTGTTTTGTTTTGTGGCAGTCACACCATCCTGATAGCACACATTGAACTTATATTCAAATAAAACGTCCAGAATTTTTTTTTTAACAAATGCTGTTTATAACCCAAGCTACTCTCATCCATCCTTTCTCAACTGATTCTTTAAAAATTAAGAACAGCATTTTAAATGTATTGTTTCATTTTTTGGGGGGGGTTATCATTCCAATCTACAGTAGTAATCTTTTAGGATTATAATTCAGTCCTCCAATATATTTACTTATTTTTATAATTTTTAAATCAGAAAAGTTGATAAGAATTTTTTTAGATTAGATAAGGAGAAATATAGCATGAGATTAAGAGAATGGTCTGTAGTGTAAAATAGAATTAAATTTTGCGTCAGAGTCCCAGTATTTATATCTGTTATCTCCATTGCCTTTAAGAATTTAGGTAACTGTCTAAGCTCAATTTCATATCTGCAAAATGAGGATAAGATAAACTTAATTTATAGGTTAATAATGTGAATTCCATATAATAATATAGATTAAGTACTTAACAGAATACCTGAACGAGTCATTCACTTATTCCTTCAACAAACATTTATTGACTGACTAGTAGCTTTTAGACATTGTTCAAAGTCTGAGAAATAGCAGGTATATAACATTTAATGATGCAGACAAAGACCCTTCCCAGAACTGATATTCTGAGCTATAAGAGCAAGACAATATGCATATAAACATATAAAAATTCATAAATCAAATAATTTCATTTTTATGTTTTATAGGTATTAGGCAAAATAAGTATTTGTTTTGCACTATACAAACTATAGAAAACCTGAGCCAACATCCCATATTCTTACACCCACATACAACATTGTATCTCACTTGCCTAAATATATAAATGAACTATTTCTTGATTTTGTTTTATTATAAATATTGTTGCATTACACATCCACACTACTATTATTATTATTACATGGATTTTTTTCTTATTCAGTAAGATGTTGGTATTAAACAATATTGAACTAGAAGAGAGTAAAGAAGTTAAAATCCATGGAATTCAATACTTATAATGAAAAACTGTCTTTTATATGTTTGTTTAATTTTGGGATGAAAAGTCTATAAAGTCAATAATTATTATTATTATTTTTATTACTTAATGTATTTATTTTTGTTACAGATGTTTCTCCTTTTCCCCCCACTAATTCCCCCTCCCCCGCTCACCCTGCCCTGTCCCCAGCTTTGTTGTCCGTCTCCATTGTTCATGCATACATGCATATAAGTTCTGTGGTTTATCTCTCCCCCACCAACCCCTCTTCTGGGGATTGTCAGTCTGTACCCCACTTCCACATCTCTGGGACTACCCCATTTCTCACACTGTTATGTTCATTATATTCCACAAATAAGTGAGATCATATGATACTTGTCTTTCTCTGTTTGACTTGTTTCGCTTAGGATAATACTTTCCAGGTCCCTCCATGTCATCTCAAAGGATAAGAGATCTTTTCTTCTTACAGCTGCATAGTACTCCACTGCGTATATATACCACAGCTTTTTTATCCATTCATCTACTGAAGGACATTTGGGTTGTTTCCAGATCTTAGCTATTGTAGATAGTGCTGCTATGAACATGGGGGTACACACATTCTTTCTGATTGGTGTTTCAGGCTTCTTAGGGTATATTCCTAGAAATGGGATTACTAGGTAAAATGACAGTTTAATTTTTAATTTTTTGAGGTAACACCATATTGTTTTCCATATTGCCTGCATCAGTCTGCATTCCCACCAGCGGTGTACTAGAGTCTCCTTTTCTCCACAGCCTCGCCAACACTTATTGTTTGATGATTTGTTGATGGCGGAAATTCTGACAGGTGTGAGTTGATACCTCATTGTTGTTTTAATTTGCATCTCTCTAATGATTAGTGATGTTAAGCATTTCTTCATGTGTCTCTTAGCCATTTGTATGTCCTGTTTGGAAAGGTGTCTATTTAGTTCCTCTGCCCATTTTTTAATTGGGTTCTTTGTCTTCCTTTTGTGGAATTGTATGAGCACTTTCTATATATTGAAAATTAACCCCTTATCTGATATACCATTGGCAATGATGCTCTCCCATACAGTGGGTTGCCTTTCCATTTTGATGATTGTATCTTTCGCTGTGCAGAAGCTTTTGAGTTTGATGTGGTCCCATGTGTTCATTTTCTCCTTTGTTTCTGTTGCCTTAGGTGATGCATCAGTGGAAATTCTGCTGTGTATGATGTCTGAAATTTTACTGCCTACAGCTTATTCTAGGATTTGTATGGATTCATGAGTCACATTTAAGTCTTTTATCCACTTTGATCTTATTCTTGTGTAGGGTGTAAGTCAATGGTCTAGGTTCATTTTTTTAGCAAGTAACTGTTCAATTTTCCCAATACCATTTATTAAAGAAGCTGTCTTAACTCCACTGTATGTTCTTGCCACCTTTGTCAAATATTAATTGAGCATTTTGCCTTGGGTTCATTTCTGGGTTCTCTGTTCTGTTCCACTGGTCTATATGCCTGTTCTTGTGCCAGTACCAGGCTGTTTTGATTAGAGTCGCTTTGTAGATTGATAATCTGATAAATTGATCCCTCCAACTTTGTTCTTCTTTTTCAATATTGCTGTGGCTGTTCGAGGCCTTTTTTGGTTCCATATGAACTTTTGAAGTATTTGTTCTACTTCTGTGAAGTATGTCATTGGTATTTTGATGGGGATTGCATTGAATCTATAGATTGCTTTGGATAATATGGACATTTTAATGATGTTAATTCTTACAATGCATAAAGAAGGTATGTGCTTCCATTTTTTTATATCTTCCTTTATTTCTTTTTTCAATGTCCTTTAGTTTTCTGGGAATAGGTCCTTTATTTCTTTGGTTAAGTTTATTCCTAGGTACCTTAATTTTTTTGCATCCATGGTAAATGGGAATTTTTTTTAGTTTCTCTTTCTGTGAGTTCGTCAGTGGTGTATAAGAAGCTGTCAATTTCTTGACGTTAATTTTGTATCCTGCTACTTTGCCAAATTCATTTATTAAGTCTAGTAAATTTTTGATGGAATCTTTGGCGTTTTCTACGTATAGTATCATGTCATCTGCAAATAATGACAGTTTCACTTCTTCCTTTCCAATTTGGATCCTTTTTATTTTTTCTTCATGTCTGAGTGCTGTGTCTGAGACTTCCAGTACTATGTTAAATAAGAGTGGCAGAAGTGGGTATCCTTGCCTTGTTCCTGTTCTTAAGGGAAATGCTTTTTAATTTTTGCCCACTGAGTACGATGTTGGCTGTAGGTCTTTCATATATGGCCTTTATTATGTTGAGATATGATCCCTCTATTCCCAGATTGCTGAGCATTTTTTCAGAAATGGATGCTTGATTTTGTCAAATGCTCTTTCAGCATCTATTGATATGATCACATGATTTTTATCTTTCATTTTGTTTATGTGGTGTATCACATATATTGATTTGCGAATATTGTACCAGCTTTGCATCCCTGGGGTGAATTCCACTTGGTCATGGTAAATAATTTTTTTGATGTATGGCTGGATCCGATTTGCTAGTATTTTGTTCAGGATTTTGGCATCTATGCTCATGAGGGATATTGGTCTGTAGTTTTCTTTCTTTGTAGTGTCTTTTTCTGGTTTTGGAATTAGAATTTGCTGGCTTCATAAAATGAGTTTGGAAGTCTTCCTTCTTCTTGAATTTTTTGAAATAGTTTGAGGAGAATGGGTATTAGTTTTTCTTTGAATATTCAATAAAATTCCCCTGTGAAGCTTTCCGGGCCTGGGCTTTTGTATGCTGGAGAGTCTTGATGACATCCTCAATTTCTTTTGTTGTTATTGGTCTGTTCAAGTTTTCTATCTCTTCCTGGTTCCGTTTTGGGAGATTATGTGCTTCTTGAAGTTTGTCCATGTGGCTTAGATTGTTGAATTTGTTGCCATATAATTGTTCATAATATTTGTTAATAATCTGTTGCATTTCTGTGGTGTCAGTTATTATTTTTCCTTTTTCCTTTCTTATTTTGTGTATTTGGGTTCCCTCTTTGTTTCTCAGTGAGTCCACCTAAGGGTACATCAATCTTATTTAATCTTTTTGAATAATCAGCTCTTTGTTTCATTTATTCTATGAATTGTTTTTTGGTCTCCGTGTCATTTATTTCTGCTCTGATCTTTACTAGTTCCTTCCTTATACTTGCTCTGGGGTTTTCTTTTTGTTTGCTTTATAGTTCTTAAGTTGTGATGTTAAATAGTCTATTAAGAATTGTTTTGGCTTCTTGATCTAGGCCTATAGTGCTATAAACATCCCTCTGAACTGTTTCGCTGCATCCCATAGATTTTGTGTTGTATGTTCATTTTCTTTGGTTTCCAGGAAGTTCTTAATTTCTTCCTTGATCTCCATGGTAACACATTCATTGTTCAATAGTATGCTATTTAGCCTCCATTTTTTCAAATGTCTTTGCATGTTCTTGTTGCAATTGATTTCTAGTGTCATGCCATTGTGATCTGAGAAGATTCTTGATATGATTTCAGTCTTCTTGAATTTGTAGAGACTTAGTTTGTGTCCTAACATGTGTTCTATCTTTGAGAATATACCATGTGCACTTGAGAAGGATGTGAATTCTGCAGTTTTGGGGTTTAATTCGCTGTAGATATCTATGAAATTCATTTGATCTAGTTCTTCATTTAGAGTCTGTGTTTCCTTGTTAATTTTTTGTCTAGAAGATCTATCCAGTGATGTCAGCAAGGCATTGATATCCCCTACTATGATTGCATTGCTATCGATTTCTCCTTTGAAGTCTTTCAAAGGATTTTAAATATATATTGGTGCTCCTAAATTGGGTGCATGTATGTTTACTAAAGTTATATCTTCTTGTTGGATAGATCCTTTCAATATTATGTAGTGGCCTTCTTTGTCTCTAGTTATGGCTTTCATTTTAAAATCTATTTTATCAGATATGAGTATTGCTACCCCAGCTTTTTTTACTTTTCGTTTGCTTGAAAGATTTTTTTTAATCCCTTCGCTTTCAACCTATGTGAATTATTTGTTGTGCGTAGGGTCTCTTGTAAACAACATATATGTGATTCATGCTTTTCTATCCAGTCAGCTACACTGTGTCTTTTTATCGGCACATTCAAATCATTCACATTTAAGATGATAATTGATATGTATTTATTTATTGCCATTTTTGTTTAGTGTGGTTTTATTTTTCTTCCTATTTCTTCTACTAATTACAGCAGTCCTTTTAGCATATCTTGCAGTGCTGGTTTGGTGTTAATGAATTCCCTTAGTTTTTTTTTTTTTTTTTTTCTTTTGTCTGGAAAGTTCTTTATTTGACCTTCTAGTTTGAATGGTAATCTTGCTGAGTAGAGTAGTCTTGGATTCAGATCCTTGTTTTTCATGACCTTGATTACCTCATGCCATTCCCTTCTGGCCTATTCCATTTCTGTTGAGAATCATCTGAGAGTCTTATGAGGGTTCCTTTGTAGGTAAACTGTTTTTTTGTTTGTTTTTTGTTTTTGTTTTTTATCCTCACCCGAGGACATTTTTTCCATTTTTTGTTCAGATAGAGCGGGAGGGAGAGAGAGGAAGAGAGAGAGAGAGAAACATCGATGTGAAGGGACACATCGAGTGGCTGCCACCCGCATGACCAACCAGGGCCGGGGACAAACTGCAACCGAGGTACGTGCCCTTAGCGGGAACCGAACCCGGGTCTCTCTGTACCGCAGGCCGACGCTCCAACCGCTGAGCCAAACCGGCCAGGGTGGTAACCTGTTTTTTATCTCTTACTGCTTTTAGGATTCTGTCTTTGTCTTTAATTTTTGTCATTTTAATTACTATGTGTCTTGGTGTGGGCCTGTTTGGGTTCTTCTTACTTGGGGCTCTCTGTGCTTCTTGTACTTGAATTACCTCTTCCTTCACCAAGTTAGAAAAGTTTTCTGTCACTATTTCTTCAAATATATTCTATAACCCTTGCAAATTTTCTTCCTCTTTTGGGACTCCTATGATGCGAATGTTATTACATTTCTAGTTGTCCTACAGTTCTCTTAAGCTGTCGTCCTGTTTTTTAATTTTTTTTTTCCTTTGGTTTTCTGATTGCTTGATTTTTTCTACTCTGTCTTTTAATTTACTGATCCTGTCTTCAGCTTCTTCTACTCTGCTGGTTATTCTTTCCAATGTGTTTTTAATTTCTTCTATGTCATTCTTCATTTTCACTTAGTTAGTTTTCAATGTTTCTGTATCTTTACTCATGCTGCTGATGTCCTTACTCATGTGGCTTAGCTTCCTCCAGATCATGGCTCTGAACTCTATCCCTAATAATTAGCTTAGCTGCATTTCATTTAATTCATCATCATAAATTAAATAATTTTAAAGTGTGGCAAATCCTATGAAAAATTGTTTAAGGAATAAAAGATTTTTATATGACAATAATAAACTGTGAGAAAGATAAATTAAGAAAACAATTCAATTTACTATTGCAGCAACAGCAACAAAAATAAGATACCTAGGAATACATTTACCCAAAGAGGTAAAAGACTGGTACTCAGAAAATTATAAGATACTTACGAAAGAAATTGAGGAAGATACAAATAAGTGGAAGCATATACTGTTTTCATAGATTAGAAAAATTAACATTATTGAAATGTCCATACTACACAAAGCAATCTTCAGATTCAATGCAATTCCTCTTAAAATACCAATGGCATATCTCACAGATTTTAAACAAATATTCTAAATATTTATATAAAATCATAAAACACTCCAAATAGTCTCAGCAATCTTGAGAAATAACAATAAAGTTGGAAGTATCACACTACTCGATATCCAACTATACTACAAAACAATAGTAATCAAAGCACTATGGTATTAACCCAAGAACAGGCATATGGCTCAATGGAACACAATAGATAGCCCAGAAATAAACCCATGCCATTATGGTCAATTAATATTTGACAAAGAAGGGAAAAACATACAATGGGTTAAAAACAGTCTCTTCAATAAATGGTGCCAGGAAAATTAGACAGATACATGCAAAAAAATAAACCTACATCACCAAATTATACCATACACAAGAATAAACTCAAAGTGAATTAAAGACTTAAATGTAAGTTGAGAAACCATAAAAATCTTAGAAGAAAACATATATTATAAAATCTCAGACACACCTTGTAGTAATAATTTTCGTGAAATATCTCTTCGGCCAGGGAAACAAAGGAAAAAAATTAAAAAATGGTACTACATCAAACTAAAAAAACTTCTGCACATCAAAAGAAACCATCAATGAAATGTAAAGGGAGCCCACTGAATGGGAGAACATATATGCCATTGATATGTCTTATAAAGTGTTAATTTCCATAATATATAAGGAACTTATACAACTCAACACCAGGAAGACAAACAACCCAATTAAAAAATAGGCAAAGGGTCTGAAAAAAGACCTCTTCAAAGAGGACATACTGATGGCCAATAGAATATGAAAAAATCCTCCACTTCACTAATCATCAGAGAGATGAAAATTAAAACCACAATGAGATATCACCTCATGCCTGGTAGAATGGCTAACATTAATAAATCAACAAACAACAAGTGTTGTTGAGGATGTGGAGAAAAGGGAACTCTCGTGCACTGTTAGTGGGAATGTAGACTTGTGCAGACATTGTGGAAAACAATATTGAGTTTCCTCCAAAAATTAAAAATAGAACTGCCTTTTGACTCAGCAATTTCACTTTTGGTAACATTTCCAAAGAAACTCAAAATGCTATTTTGAAAGAATATATGCACCCCTATATTCACTGTAATAATATTCACAATAGCAAAGATCTTTAAATAGCCCAATTGTCCATCAGATAAGTGGATAAAAAAATCTATGGTACATTTTCACAATGGAATATAACACAATGGAAAATAAATAAATAAAAAGAAATCTTACTGTTTGCTAGAGCATGGAATGACCTGGAGATTATTATGCTGTTAAATAAGCCAGATGGACAAAGACAAGTACCATTTAATCTCACTATATGTAGAATGTAATGAACCAAATAAACTAAGGAACAAAATATGAACAGAGACATGGATACATGGAACAGATTGACAGCTGTCAGAGAGGAGGTGTGTGGGGGACTGATGAAAGAATATGAAGTGATTAAGCAAGCAATAAAAACAACAACACAATGGAACAGTGTGGTGATAGCCAGAGAGAAAGGGGGGGTGGGTAGGTGGAGGTGGGCAAAGGGGGCAGGAATGGGGACAGAAAAAGACTTTGCTTTGGGCAATGGGCACATGATGCAGTGTGCAAATGATGTTTTGTTCAGTTGTACACTTGAAACCTGTATGATTTTGTGAACAAATGTCAACCCAATAAATTCAATAAAAAGGGAATATAGGGAAGCCTGGGCAGTGTAGCTCAGCCGTTGAGCATCAACCCATGCACCACAAGGTTGCCGGTTTGATTCCTGGTCAGGGCCCATGCCCACGTTGTGGGCCAAATTCCCAGTGGGGGACATGCAAGAGGTGGCCAATCAATGTTCTCTCTCATTGATGTTTCTATCTCTCTCCCTCTCCCTTCCTCTCTCTCTCAAATCAATAAAGAAAAAAATATATTTAAAAGGGGGGGGGGCATATAGGGGAATGGATGAAGGAGAATACCTTTAAAAAGGCATTATTTATTATAAGACCTTCTTGAGAGGACAGAAGCAGCCACATGAATGACTGGAAGACTAGTGCTCCAGGCAGAGAAAACAGGTTAAAGACCCTGAGGAAAGAACAAGAGATATAGCAGTCAAGTGACATAATGCAGGTCAGTGTCCTTAACTCATTGTGAACTTCAAAGAGAAAGCACAAGATGTGGTCAGAAAGATAGACATGTCCTAGATCATTCAAGGAATTTTATGCTATAGTCTGATTTTGGAGATGATGATGTCTTGGCCTAGGGTGGTAGCAGTATAAATTGAGAGGGTTGGTAGATTTAGAATTATGTTTTGGACTTACATTTGACAGAATTTGCTTATAAATTGAATATTAAAGATAAAAGAAAGAGGAAACAAAGATGACTTTTTAAAGTGTTCATTTGATATTAGGTAGTATAACTACATCTTCATATAAGTAATCAATAAAAATATATGATATATGACACTAGAGACTTTTTATATGTTGACAGGTTTATATGATAGCCATGGTAACCATACATTTTTGATAATCCTCATCCGAGGATATTTTCCCATTGATTTTTACAGAGAATGGAAGGGTCCAGAGAGGGAAGATGCAGAAAGAGAGAGAGAGAGAGAGAGAGAGAAAGAGAGAGAGAGAGATGTCAATTGGTTGCATCCCACACTCAATCTGATCAGGCTGGGGATCAAACCTGCAACCCAGGTACATGCCCTTGACCTGGAATCCAACCATAAATCCTTCCCTGCACAAGCTGAGCCACACTATCCACTAAGCCACACTAGCCAGAGTATGGTAACCATTGTAAATCAACTCTCATTAGGATGAAACATTTTCTTCTCCTTTGAGGCCCTTTGATTATTACAAACTAGTCCATTTTCCTAGTAGAACTATCTGGAATCATAGGTCACTGTGGTTTTTCTAGATCAGTGTTTCCAAATGCAGGTCTGAGGACCACTACTGATCCAAGATAAGGTTATCACCAGTTTATGGTAATACTTTTTTCTTTTAATTAATAAGGAACTTATACCCACAGAAACAGAGAGAGAAAGTGAACAAGAGTTACATCGTTTGTCTTGAATATAGGGTGCCACAATCTGTTCTAAAAACTGTATACATTAATTGTTTTACTCCTCATCACAAATGGTATTGTCTCCTTTTAGACATGGAAAACTCAATGGAATCGACAAATTAGGTGATATGCCCAATACATATGGCATCCATATATATGGTTCAAAGATTGCTACTAGCCCCTTTCTTATGAAAGACAATTTATTCTGTGTTTATGTCTTTTTTATTTCTTATAAATATATTTTTAATTTTCTTTCTTTATTGATTTTTAGAGAGAGGAAGGGAAAGGGAGAGAGCGATAGAAACATTGATGAGAGAGAACATCAATTGGCCACCTCCTGCATGCCCCACTTGGAATCGAACCCACAACCTGGGCATGTGCCCTGACGGGAAATTGAACTGGCGACCTCTTGGTGCATGGGTCGATGCTCAACCACTGAGCCACACTGGCCGGGCTATATCTTATATTTTTAAATGTACTTTATTTTTATTTTTTTATTTTTTTATCCTCATCCGAGGACATTTTTTCCAATTTTTGTACAGATAGAGTGGAAGGGAGAGAGAGAGAGAGAGAGAAACATCGACGTGAAAGGGACACATCGAGTGGCTGCCACCCGCACGACCAACCAGGGCCGGGGACTAACTGCAACCGAAGTACGCGCCCTTAGCGGGAACCGAACCCGGGTCTCTCCGGACCGCAGGCCAACGCTCTAACCGCTGAGCCAAACCAGCCAGGGCCTTTTTTTATTTTTTATTTTTTTTTATATTTTTAAAATGCTTATAGTAGTAGATGATAAACATATGCTAACATTGTAAAGTTATGTGAAATAAAAATATCTGAGAACAACTGCTTTAGAACTGTATTCTAGTCTAGAGACTCCCTGAAATTTGAGGCTCAGGTCTGAAGTGCAACTTAGCATTAAGAAGCTTTTTATTTTATTTATTTATTTATTTATTTATTTATTTATTTATTTATTTATTTATTTATTTTTGTTACAGAAGTTTCTTCTTTTTTCCCCACTGATTTCCCCCTCACCCTCCCTCCCTGCCCTGTCCCCAGCTTTGTTGTCCATGTCCACTGTTCATGCATACATGCATATAAGTTCTGTGGTTTATCTCTCCCTCACCACCCCCTCTTCTGGGGATTGTCAGTCTGTACCCCACTTCCACATCTCTGGGACTACCCCATTCCTCAGACTGTTATGTTCATTATATTCCACAAATAAGTGAGATCATATGATACTTGTTTTTCTCTGTTTGGCTTGTTTCGCTTAGGATAATACTTTCCAGGTCCCTCCATCTCATCTCAAAGGATAAGAGATCTTTCTTTTTTACAGCTGCATAATACTCCATTGTGTATATGTACCACCGCTTTTTTATCCATTCGTCTACTGATAGACATTTGGGCTGTTTCCAGATCTTAGCTATTGTAAATGGTGCTGCTACAAACATGGGGGTACATATATTCTTTCTGATTGGTGTTTCAGGCTTCTTAGGGTATACACAAAACTTCTGTGAGGCTTCTATTGGTTCACTCATGGAATTATAGACAGGTCAGTGTGCGTTTTGGGATGACAGATGTTTTTATCCAGGCTCCTAATTTGATTTGTACTTTAATTACAAGTGAACTGCCACTTAAATTTGAGTTTAGTTTTATAATTTGTATCTTTACACAATGGCAACAGTGCTCTTGCCAGAGTCCTGGAGGGTAGGCAGTGAGCAAGGAAAGGGCGTTTCCACTCACCATGGCACTACTCTAGTTGCAGCAACTGAGCAAAGCATTGCTATACAAATCTTCTGGCCTGGGGCTAGGCTAAGATTGCAATTTCAAACTACATGCAATCCTGCAAGCATAGTAGGATTGCAGAGATATCTGGGTTTTTGTTTGTTTGTTTTGCTAACCATGAAGTTTTCCTTCTCTTCAGATATCATTTATTGAACGTTAGCACATTTTAGGCAACTGCCCTACTTTAGTGCATTGGTAGGTAGAGTGGAGGGCAAGGCTGATGTGGAAGTCAGTATCTGACTTTTTATCATGGTCATGTACTGTTGTCCTGTTTTGTTTTTTCTTTCTTAATGGAGTAGCTGCTGCTGTATGTACCACAGGATAATGGCTATTATTTATACAGCAATTTTCATCTTCAGTGTGCATTACAAATACTAACACATCAATCCTCAGGAGAGAGGTACTATATAATGCCTCAAGCAAACATCCACCCCTTGTATTTCCAAATGAATTGAGTAGGTTCATGAAATACAATCAATGGATCATCAGTATTAGATGGGGCTGTATTACACAAAATCATCCACTAGCACTGGATTTAATGAATGATGGTCACAGGTTCAGATTACAGTACATTACCAGAGCCCCTAAAGGGGAGGCATTTGCAAACCAATCTTCTGCTTTCTGGTCTCAGAGGATTTCCCTTAATAATGACTGACGTTTCTTCACAGCCTCTTAATGGATCCAGCTGGCACTGTGCAGGATTCTCAGGTATGGTGGATTGTTTTACTTTACTCCATCTGTCAATGTTTCCCCAGAGGGCATATTTTACTATGAAAATATTTTGATAAAACCAGCACTGAAGTTTTACCATTACCCTTCTATTATGTCCGGCTCTCACTCCCTCCTGTCTCACTACCCACCTTCCACTTACATCACACCCTCTCAGCCCAAACACACACACTAAGAGTTTCATGACTGGAAAGAAATGAAGTGCCAAATACAGTAGCTTTTCATCTTATCCTAAACATCTCCATAGGCATTTAAAAATGGTCCATTGTTATACAGAACATTTTCTAATTGCATTGTCTCTTTCACTTTATTGCTGTGTGGTAGGAAGGAGTTTAAAGGGAGGTAGAAAAGGTTCAAAGTGAGAGCAAATCTAAAACACACAATCACATAATCTCTGAATTCACCCAACTGTTGTATTGATGCTGATAGTAAACTAAAACATAATTTAGATCATCGTACCTGAAACACTTCAGCTGAATCACTTCTCTGATTAGCAAATATTTAATTTCCTGGCAATACATCATATTATAAGTGAGAAGAATCCTGAAAAGAGCTTTTTTGTCAGTTTAAGCCTCTTTCATTCTCTAATAAAATTCTATACCTTAAAAATTTACTTCAAAATATAGTTTATTTAATGTTCAATACATGGTACACTACCCCAAATGTTTTTCCTTTTTACTGTTATTTATCATATATAAACATTCCCTATGTTCTTGAAAGCAATAAGAACAAACTTAAAATAATCAAAAGATATCATGCCAAACATTATTATTTACAACATAAAATAAAACAAAAGAGGGGCGCAACTTTCTGAATTGTGGGCATTATTTTTACATGCAGGCAATATAAAAAATTATTAGAAAATGTAGTTTTATAATAATTTTATTTAATACACTAAAATATATATTTCCTATGTAAGAGCAGACAGGGGTATTAGATAGGCAGAACATTAACTTAAAAAGAACGGGAGGGAAAAAAACAAAACATATTCAACTGCCCCAATCCCAAATCAGCCCCACTATTTTTGTTGGTCAATGCTTTCAAGATTCACTCTCTAGATAGTCTCTCATTGAGTAATAAGTTTAAAACTAGCAGTTTCAGATTTGGCATCCAGATCTTTCAGGTTCTATTGTTTTTGCTTAGATTTTACTTTACTTTTTTTTTTTAATTTAGCTTTATTGTTGAAAGTATTATAGATATCTCCCTTTTCCCCCCATTGACCCACTCCTCCCGACCCCCACTGCCTAGCTTCCCCACACTATTGTCTGTATACATTGGTTGTGCATATATGCATATAAGTTCTCTGGTTTATATTTTCCCACCTCTCCCATCATCCTTTCCTCTGAGGTTTGTCAGTCTGTTTCCTGCTTCCACGTTTCTGGAACTATTTTGTTCATCAGTTTTTATTTTGTTCAATAGAGTCTCTATTTTTTATTAAAGCACATCATCTGGTATGTGAGTCCTTCCATGAGAAAGCATTGCTGATAAAATGAAGATAAAACAGTCGGATAAGCTGTAGACTCAGAAAGAAATGTTGGAACCTTGATGAAGGGAAATTTGTCTGAATTTCTCTTTCATTTCTTTTTATCACAAACACCAACCAACTGATACTATAACATGTGGTGTTTCCAAATATTATTTATAAAGCAAATATTTGATCAGTTTTCTTTACATCTACTGAGTGATCTCCTAGAGAAAGCAAGCCTGGAAATGACAATAGAATCATTCTAGTACCTTGCAAAGCAAAATTTTTATGTCCAAATTCAAAGAGATTGAGCTCCGCAGGTTTCAGAAAAACTTCAAGAGAATAGGTGCTATACTAAGTTTTCAACTGGACTGGATGAAGACAAAAGACATGTTTTATTTTGTCTATGAAATAATTTTGCTTTAATTCAGTGGTTTTGCAACTATTAAAAAAAAGTGACTGCAGCGATGCCTTCATGCAAGCACTATCATTTTATGATATGAAATCCGCTTATGCATACTTCCTAGAAATATTATAGTTTAAGGGGAGTGGGAGTTTTGGGACAGAAGTTTTGTAAAAACATTTGAATATCTATATGAGGGACGATGTCAGTTATTTTAATTTTACCCTAAGCAGTCACTCAAAACTTCAGGAATGTAGAGCTCACTCACTCAATGTTTCTAATTCAACAGATAATATATTCAGTTAATTCAATTAAATAAACAGTTTTGAGATAATTTCATCATGTTTATTTGCCTCTAAGGGAAATGTCAAAGGTGAAAATTCTTTACTTATACTTGATTATGTTTTTTTTAATTTATTTTGCTGTATGTTCTTAAATGAGTTAAGTATGCATACCTTTCAATAAATTCTATGATACAAATGTTTAACCAATTTCAGTAATCAACAAATATTTTTTGAATGTATTTGTCGAGTTCAGAACTGCATTAGGTCCTAACAAAATGCAAAAGAAGCACACCACTGATGAGGCAAATATATATATATTTTTTATCCCTACCTGAGGATATTTTTTTCCATTTATCTTCAGATAGAGTGGGAGTGAGAGAGAGGGGAAGAGAGATAGAGAAACATCGACGTGAGAGGGATACATAAATTGGTTGCCTCCCACACGACCCACTAAAGATGGGGACAAACTGAAACTGAGGTACATGCCCTTGGCCGGAATAGAACCCAGGACTCATTGGTCCATGGGCCAGCACTCTACCACTGACCCAAACCAGCCACGGCAATGATGAGACAAATATTAAAGTATATGAAACAATCTGAGATCAATAAACTGCTGCATTGTATGGTGCAGTGCTACTAATTTTATTTATTTAAAAAAAATTTAATAACATTTCTTTATTGATTTTAGAGAGAGAGCAAGGAAGGAAGAATGGGAGAGAGAGAGAGAAAAACATCCATGAAAGAGAACATTGATTGACCACCTCCTGCATGCTCCCCACTAGGGACTGGGCCCACAAGTTGGGCATGTGCCCTGTCAGGGAATCAAACCACCCACATCTTGGTGTATGGGTCAATGCTCAACCACTGAGCTACACCATCCCGGCGAAGTACTAATTTTAAAAAGCAAAAGGATGCAGAGCAGGGTAAAGTAAACATGTGACTGGATACCTGCAGAACTTTTTATAAAGTCATTGGAGCATGAAGTCTGCCTTTAAGAATGGGATTGGTTTAGATAGGCAGAAATGAGCTGAAAGAACATTCCAGATAAGGTAAATAGCATAAGAAAGTACATGGAAAGGAATAGTAGGAAATAATTTGGTAGCGAAGGATCATATTATTTGTGACCTACAAACCATAACATAAACTTTTGTTTTGAATTGTAACCCAAAAGGAGACTGCCACAAGTACTATTTTTTACTATGAAATATATCATTCACACAGAAAGGGTGCAAAAAAAAAAAAGCATTGTATGGGTTTAAAGAATGATAATATTAAAAGGCATTCACTCAGTTTAAGAAAAGAAATACTAGTAATTTAGTATGTATATTTTTCCCAATCACATTGTACTTCACTGCAGAAATAATTATAATCTTAAAATCTATGTTAATTACTCTCTTGTTTTTCTTTTATCTTTTAGTATTTGTATATACAATCCTAAACAACATATTGTTTATGTGTGCTTGGCTTTGCACTCTACATTAATATAACGATGCTATAAAAAAATCTACTGTCACTTGTTTTTTGCTCAAAATTGTATTTTGGATATTTATGCTTATTGATGTCTGCAACTGTGGCTCATTAGAATGATATACTGCTATATAGTAGTCCACTGTGTCATTATGACACAATTTCTTTTTCCTGTCTACTGCTTACAAGTTATTGGGTTGTATTCAGGTTTTGCAGTGATGAACATTGCTGTTATGAGCTCTCTTATATATATCCTTAGGTAACACATATTGAGAGAAATGCCTAGGAGTCAGTTGTAGGGTCATAAGGTATTCACACGTTCAATATTTTAAAATTATGTTTGTATTGATTTTTTTGTTTTTTTGTTTTTTTAGGGGGGGGTATAGAAACCTCGATGTGAGAGAGAAATATCAATTGGCTGATTTATACAGTACTCCTACTGGAGATCGAGCCCGCAACCCAGGCATGTGCCCTGACCCGTAATCAAACAAGGACCTCTCAGTCCTGGGATAACATTCAATCCACTAAAACACACCAGCCCGGCTACACGTTCAATTTTATTGAATAATGTCAAACTTTCATTACATGGAAATTTATTCTTCCACCAGCAGAGTGTAAAAATTCCCCATGCTTCATGTTCTTGCCAAAACATGATATTGTTCGACTTTTTTATTTTTGACAGTCTAGTGAGTATAAATTTTGTTTCGCTGTAATTAATTTGCATTAAAGTGATTATTAATGAGGTTGAACATATTTTATATAATCACAGGCCAGTTATGTTTCCTTTTCTTTGAAATGTCTAATCATGTTTTCTTTGTATTTTTCTATTAGGTTCATAGACTTTTTCTTCTTGATATGTAGGAATTTCCATGTTCTAAATAATAACCAGTTATTAAATATAGGTAATACAAATATTTTCACAGATTATGGCTCATGTTTTAATTCTAATATGTCTTTGAAGAACAGATGTTTTTGTTTTAAAATAGTTAACCTTATCAATCTTCTCATTTATAATTTCAAATTTGGGTTCTGGTTTAGAAGTTCTTCCCTATTCAATTGTTGTAAAAATAATCTGCAACTTTTCTTTCCAAAAATTTTATAGCAATGATTCTTAAAATGTCACACCCAAATCAGCAGTATCAGCATCATGTGGGAACTTGTTAAATATGCAAGTTTGTGGGTCCAATTCCTGACATATTTGTAATTTTTGTATAAAATGTTTAAAAATATGTGTTTTAACAAGCCCTCTCGGTGATTCTGATGCAC
The DNA here is from genome assembly GCF_014108415.1 of Molossus molossus. Classification (NCBI taxonomy): domain Eukaryota; kingdom Metazoa; phylum Chordata; class Mammalia; order Chiroptera; family Molossidae; genus Molossus; species Molossus molossus. Next base: position 25,459,264 of record NW_023425355.1, on the reverse strand, counting down.
AGTAATGTTTGAGAAGCATTTATACTTTAGAATTTTGCATTGATTTATGTATATATTGGGAACTAAAAATACAATTTTATTTTTTCCATATGCATATACTATTTCCCAGCATCAGTTATTACTTACTCTCTGCATCACCAGCTCTACATACATCATGTTTTTATACATATATATTTCTTTAGGGTTTTAGAGATCCAGTTTGAGAGAATTGATATCTTAACAATATTATGTTACTATCAATGAACATGGTATACCTTTCCCTTTATTTGAGTATTTAAAACATTTCATTCATTAATATTTTATAATTTTCAGAATACAAACACAGAATATATTTTGTTAGATTTATACTTAAATATTTAAATATCAGTGCTATTTTAAAACATGCTGTTTATTAAATTTAAATTTCCAATTGTTCAATACTATTATATAAAAATAAATTGATTTGGCATGTTGAGCTTTAATCCTGTGTCATTGCTAAACTAACTTATTAGTTCAGATTTTTGTACATCAACAAGATTTTCTAAGTTGGCTATACCACTCTCTGCAAATATAGTTTTCCTTCTTTCCAATTTATATATCATTTATTTACTTTGCTTGCTTAGTTGCACTAGCTGATGTCTCCAGTATGATGTTCAATAACTGTGAGACCAGATGCCCTTGACTTACTCCTGATCATAATATTTTTGAATTCCATTTTTTACTAGTAAGAATACAGTTAATTGTAGTTATTTTTGTAATTGCTTTTATCAGAGTAAGTTAGATTCTATCCATAGTTGTACAGAGAATTTTATTATGAATGGGTGTTGAATTTTGTCAAATGATTTTGCTGCTTTTCATATGATATATGATAATGAGTGATTTTTTATCAGATTATTAATATTGTAGATTAATTGATTGATAATTAAATATTGAACTGGCCTTGATTCCTGGGATGAATTCCATTTGTTTGCAATGCATTGTCTGTTTTATATATTGTTAGATTAAATTTTCTAATAATTAGTTGAGGATATTTGTAATTTTCAGCATACAGTCCTTAAATATATTTTGTTAGATTTATACTTAAATATTTAAATATCAGTGCTATTTTAAATCATGTTATTTATTAAAATTTAACTTCCAATTTTTCAATACTATTATATAGAAATAAAATTGACTTTGTATATTGAGCTTTAATGCTGTGAGAAATATTGGTCTGTAATTTTCTTTTCTTCCTCTAATTTTGATATTGACTCCTGTTGTGTCCATAATATAACTTGAGTTTTTTGTTTATTTGGAGTTTTTTCTGGCATTTATTAAGATAATTGACAAATAACACTGTGTATGTTTAAGGTGTACAACCTGTTGATTTGATCCACATATATTGCAATATGATTACAACCATAAAATCAGCTAACACTTTTATTACCTTTGTGTGTGTGTGTGTGGTGAAAACATTTAACATTTATTCTCTCAGCAAGTTTCAAGTACATAATACAGTATTGATACCTATATTCGCAATCCTGTGTATTAGCTCCCCAGAACTTAATCATATTCTAAATGGACATTTATAACATTTGACCAACAGCTCTCCATTTCTCCCACACCCAGTCCCTGGTTATCATCACCCTACTCTTTGTTTCCATGAGTTTATATTTTTTAGATTGTACATGCAAGTGATATCATGCAGTGTTTGTCTTTCAATAACAAGTCTGACAGAAATAAGTCAGACAGAGCCTGACTTATTTCACTTTGTATAATGTCCTCAAAGTCCACCCATGTTGACACAAATAGCCGGATTTTCTTCTTTTTCATGGCTGAATAATACATATATATATATATATATATATATATATATATATATATATAATCTCACATCTTTTTTTATCTGTTCATCTATTCATACACATCTTGGTTGTTTTCATATTTGGCTATTATGAATAATGCTGCAGTAATCAGGGAAATGCAGATATCTCTTCAATATCCTGTTTTTATCTCCTTTGTTTATACATCCAGTAGTTGGATAGCTGGATCATATGGTACCCTCATAGTTTTTCATAGTGGCTGTAAAAATTGGCATTTCTATCAAATTTTTCTCCACATACTCTTCAATATTTATTATATTTTGTCTTATTGATAATAGCCATTTTTGTTTGTTGCTCTAGAAATTACAATATAAAGAACTAACTTTTTAGATTCTACTGTTAAGTGATAACATCTTAATGCTACAAGTAAAATGCAGAAGCTTTACAATTATATCAGTCTACCTTACATTCATCATGTTATAGTTGGCATATGTATTATGTTTACATACATTTTTAACCTCGACACATTTTTAGTTTTTTTCTTTCAACAATCATATATATATATATATATATTTTAAGATAATCTATTATATTAATTATTTGCATTGCTCTTCTTTCCTCAGATGTTCCAAGTTTTTTTATTATATTTATTTCATCTTAAAAGACTTTATCAGTTCTTTAGAAAAAGTTTGTGAGCAACAAATGCTACTACTTTTTATTTCTTTATGTTCTTATACTGTCCTCATCCATGAAAGATATTTTCACTAGACATATAATTCTGAATTGAGAATTATTTTTTCTTTAAACAATTTAGGGATGTTTGCACTGTCTTCTAACCTCCATTATTTCTGATTTCAATATTTCTAATTATTGCTCTCTTATTTGAAATATGTCATTATTTTTCTTTATCATTGATTTATTAGCAATTAATTATTATATATCTGCATATGATTTTCTTTAAATTTTCAGGTTTTCTTAACCTTTTTAATCTGTAAATTTCTGTCTCTCATCAAATTTGGGAAGTTAGTTTCTAAAAATTATTATTATTTTTTTCTGCAGCAATCATTTTCTTCTATCATTCAGGTGATTCAATAATACAAATATAAGATTGTTTGATATAGCATCACAAATCCAATAGAATCTATACACATTTTTCTCAATGTTTTCTTTTTATTTTTCAGGTTAACATTTTTACTGACTATATTCAAATCAACTGATTTTTCTTTTATCACTTCCCTTTAGCATTAAGCCTATCCATTTTTTTCAGTTCTAAAATTTCCTTTTGCTTATTTTTATAGCTTTCATATTTCTGCTGATAATTTTGTATTTTTATTCATTTCAAAAGTGAGATCATATTGAAATTAACTTTGATTTGGTATCTTTTAATTGCCTTTTCCCTTGAGAATTGGTCATTTTCTATTTCTTGACTTTTGAATAGTTTTTAATTGTATTCTGTTCATTTTCAGTATTATAGTGTGAACCTATAGGTCTTATTGAAATCCTATGGAGGATGTTGATATTTTCTGCTTGTTTAGGTTGCAACCAACTGCTTAGGATTAGACCTCAAGGTCTGATTGATCTGCTATGCTGTTTGATCTGCCTCTTACAGGTATCCATCAAGAGGTTGGTATCAGACCTGGGTAGAAGTTTACATAGTGGTTGCATTGCTTCTTTGAGTGTTTTCTGTGCATGTGCAGCTTGAGTGTATGTCCCGATTTGTGTTGTTTTATACATAGAATAGAGATTCTCTTTTCCAGCTCTTCTCTTTGGGAAATTTCTTTATGTCCATTTTCCCTGTTCTTACCAGAAAAATGGGAGTCTCTCAGAATTTTAGCCTTCCATGTTATAGTTCAGTTCCATACAAGTGGGCCACACTCAGGGCCAAGAAGCAAGAGAAAAGAGTGGGAAATGGGGATACCCAACACTCTTTGCACAACACATGCCTTATTTCCAGGTTATTTTAAACAAAGGTATATGAATAGCATTGGACTCAAGACAGGGCCAAGAGAGAAAAGAAGAAAAACAAGAAGATACTTCCTGGCATGCTTGGGTCATTTTATTTGGTCCTTTGGTCAAAATTATAAACTTCCATTGGAAATTTTGGTTTCTACCCATTAAACTATTACTTCAGCAGGTCCACAATTGGATCAAAGTTAGGACATAAAGAAGAAACCTAAAATAAGAAACATATTGTCACCACTTGATTGTTCTTCAAATTTTGACTCCCCCAGTCCTTCTGCTATTATTTATTTTTCAGCATCCTCAGATAATTGTTTTTTTTTTTTTTTTTTTTATTTTGCCTAGATATTTTAGCTTCAATAAGTGGGAGAGAAATACTTAAGGTGGTTTAATCCGTCTTAATAAAACTAAAAGTCCTCTCTGGCTGGTGTGGCTCACTGGTTGAGCATTGACCCATGCACCAAGAGGTCACTGGATCAATTCCTGGTCAAAGGACATGCCCAGGTTGTGGGCCAAATCCCCAGTGGGGGGCATGCAGGAGGTGGCCATTCAATATAGTCTCTCATCAATGTTTCTATCTCTCTACATTCCTCTCCCTAAAATCAATAATGAAAAAATAGTAAAAAAATAAAAATAATAGCCCTTTTGAATTTATTTTATTATTGATACTTATATGTTTTTAGGAATTTATCCATTTCATCTAAGGTTTCATATTTATTTGCAGAAATATTATTACTATATTGAGATATTTTGTATCTTCTGTATTTATGGCTTTCCATTTTGCCTTTGATATTGTGTAAATTTTTTATTAATGGACTTACAAGAAGATTCATTATTTCATTAGTCCTCTAAAAAAACTAACTTTTTAAATACAGTCTAATCTGTTTGATTTCTATTTAACTAACTTTTGTTACCTTTACCATTTTATATAAAGTTAAATTTATTATTCTGTTTTGTTTTACAATTTCTTATTTTGAGCACTCAGTTCATTAATTTGGCTACTTTTCCCCTTGTTTTTATTATTTATTTTATTTTTTTAAATTTAATTAATTAATTTATTTTTGTTACAGATGTTTCTACTTTTTCCCCCACTAATTCCCCCCTCCCCGTCCCTCCCCACCCTGTCCCCAACTTTATTGTTCATGTCCATTGTTCATGCACACATGCATATAAGTTCTGTGGTTTATCTCTCCCCCACTACTCCCTCTTCTGGGGATTGTCAGTCTGTACCCCACTTCCACATCTCTGGGACGACCCCATTTTCTCAGACTGTTATGTTCATTATAGTCCACAAATAAGTGAGATCATATGATATTTGTCTTTCTCTGTTTGGCTTGTTTTGCTTTGGATGATACTATCCAGGTCCCTCCATGTTGTCTCAAAAGATATGAGATCTTTCTTTTTTACAGCTGCATAGTACTCCGTTATGTATATGTACCACCGTTTTTTATCTATTCGTCTACTAATGGATATTTTGGCTATTTCCCGGTCTTAGTTATTGTAAATAGTGCTGCTACAAACATGAAGGTACATATATTTTTTCTAATTGGTCTTTCACACTTCTTCGGGTATATTTCTAGAAGTGGGATCACTGAGTCAAATGAAAGTTCAATCTTTAATTTTTTGAGGTAACACTACAGTGTTTTCCATAGTGCCTGCACCAGTCTGCATTCCCACCAGCAGTGTACTAGAGTCCCCTTCTCTCCTAACCCTCACCAACACTTGTTTGATGATTTGTTTAAGGAGGCCATTCTGACAGGTATGAAGTGATACCTCATTGTTGTTTTAATTTTCATCTCTCTGATGATTAGTGATGTTGAGCATTTCTTCATATGTCTCTTAGCCATTTGTATGTCCTGTTTCGAGAGGTGTCTATTTAGTACCTCTACCTATTTTTTAATTGGGTTCTTTGTCTTCCTTTTGTTGAGCTTTATGAGCACTCTCTATATATTGGAAATTAACCCCTTATCTCATATATAATTGGCAATTATACTTTCCCATACAGTGGGTTGCCTTTCCATTTTGATGATTGTATCTTTTGATGTGCAGAAGATTATGAGTTTGATGTAGTCCCATGTGTTCATTTTCTCCTTTGTTTCTGTTGCCTTAGGTGATGTATCAGTGAAAATTCTGCTGCGCAGGATGTCTGAAATTTTGTTGCCTACATTTTCTTTTAGGATTTTTATGTATTCACTAGTCACATTTAAGTCTTTTATCCATTGTGAGTTTATTCTTGTGTAGGGTGTAAGTCAATGGTCTAGTTTCATTTTTTTTGCATGTAGCTGTTCAATTTTCCCAACACCATTTATTAAAGAGGCTGTCTTTACTCCACTGTATGCTCTTGCCACCTTTGTCAAATATTAATTGAGCATATTGCCTTGGGTCCACGTCTGGGTTCTCTGTTCTGTTCCACTGGTTTATATGACTTTTTCTTGTGCCAGTACCAGGCTGTTTTGATTACAGTGGCTTTGTAGTATAACCTGAAATCTGGTAATGTGATCCCTCCAACTTTTTTTTTTTTTTTTTTTTTTTTTAAGATTGCTGTGGTTGTTCGAGGTCTTTTTTGGTTCCACATGAACTTTTGAAGTATTTGTTCTAGTTCTGTGAAGTATGTCATTGGTATTTTGATGGGGATTGCATTGAATCTATAGATTGCTTTGGGAAGTTTGGACATTTTAATGATGTTAATTCTTCCAATCCATGAACAAGTTATGTGCTTCCACTTTTTTATATTTTCCTCAAATTTTTTTTTTCAATGACCTATAATTTTCTGTGAATAAGTTCTTTATTTGTTTGGTTAAGTTTATTTCTAGGTGTCTTAATTTTTTTTCCACAATGGTAAATGGGAATGTTTTTTCAGTTTCTCTTTCTGTGAGTTCATCATTGGTGTATAAGAATGCCATTGAAGCCCTGGTCAGTTTGGCTCAGCGGTTGGAGCGTCGCCCTCTAGACCAGAGAGTCCCGGGTTTGGTTCCCACTAAGGGCACATACCAAAAAAAAAAAAAAATGCTTTGCTCTGGCTGGTTTGGCTCAGCGGTTAGAGCGTTGACCTGCGGTCCTGAGAGACCCGGGTTCGGTTCCCGCTAAGGGCGTGTACCTCGGTTGTAGTTTGTCCCCGGCCCTGGTCGGTCGTGCGCTGGCAGCCACTTGATGTGTTCCTTTCACATCGATGTTTCTCTCTCTCTCTGTTCCTCTCTCTCCCTCGCACTCTACCTGAACAAAAAATGAGAAAATGTCCTCAGGTGAGGATAAAAAAAAAAAAAAGAATGCCATTGACTTCTTGACATTAATTTTGTATCCTGCTACTTTTCCAAATTCATTTATTAAGTCTAGTAAATTTTTGATGGAGTCTTTAGGGTATTCTACGTATAGTATCATGTCATCTGCGAATAATGACAGTTTAACTTCCTCCTTTCCAATTTGGATCCCTTTTATTTTTTCTTCCTGTCTGATTGCTGTGGCAAAGACTTCCAGTACTATGTTAAATAAGAGTGGCAAAAGTGGGCATTTTTGTTTTGTTTCTGTTCTTAAGAGAAATGCTTTTAGTTTTTGCCCATTGAGTAGGATGTCGGCTGTAGGTCTTTCATATATGGCCTTTGTTATGTTGAGATATGATCCCTCTATTTCCAGATTGCTGAGCTTTTTATCAGAAGTGGCTGCTGGATTTTGTCGAAGGCTTTTTTGACATCTATTGATATGATCATATAACTTTTATATTTTATTTTGTTTATGTGGTGTATCACATTTATTTGAAAATATTGTATCAGTCTTGCAACCCTGGGATGAATCCCACTTAGTCATAGTGAATAATTTTTTTTTTTATGTATTGCTGGATCCAATTTGCTATTATTGTGTTCAGTACTTTGGCATCTATGTTCATCAGGGATATTGGCCTGAAGTTTTTTTTCTTTGTAGTGTCTTTTTCTGGTTTTGGAATGAGAATTATACTTGCCTCATAAAACAAATTTGGAAGTCTTCCTTCTTGAATTTTTTGAAATAGTTTGAGGAGAGTGGGTGTTAGTTCTTTTTTGAATTTTTGGAAAAATTCCCCCATGAAGCCATCCGGGCCTGGGCTTTTGTTTGCTGGGAGAGTCTTGATTATGTTTTCAATTTCCTTAGGTGTTATTGGTCAGTTCAAATTTTCTATCTCTTCCCGGTCCAGTTTTGGGAGACTATGTGTTTCTAGAAATTTCTCCATTTTGCTTAGGTTGTTGAATTTGTTGCCGAATAATTGTTCATAATATTTGTTGACAATTCGTTGTATTTCTGTGGTGTCAGTTATTATTTCTTGTCTTTCATTTCTGATTTTCTCTATTTTGGTTCTCTCTCTTTGTTTCTCGTTCAGTCTACATAAGGGTTTATCAATCTTGTTTATCTTTTCAAAGAACCAGCTCTTTATTTTATTGATCCTGTGAATTGATTTTTGGTCTCTATGTCATTTATTTCTGCTTTGATCTTTACTATTTCCTTTCTTCAACTTGCTCTGGGATTTTCTTTTTGTTTGCTTTCTAGTTCTTAAGTTGTGAGGTTAGATAGACTGTTAGAGATTTTTTGTTTGTTTCTTGAAGTAGACCTGTAGTGCTATGAACTTCCCTCTCAGAACTGCTTTCACTGCATCCCATATATGCTGTGTTGTTTTGTGTTCTTTTTCATTGGTTTTCAGAAAGTTTTTAATTAGTTTTTTTATCTCCTCAGTAATCCATTTATTGTTTAATAACATGCTATTTAGCTTCCATGTTTTCAAATGTCTTTGCATGTTCTTATTGCAGTTGATTTCTAGTTGCATGCCATTGTGATCTGAGGAGATGCTTGATATGATTTCAGTCTTCTTGAACTTGTAGAGACTTAGTTTGTGTCCTAACATGTAGTCTATCTTTGAGAATGTCCCATGTATACTTGAGAAGAATGTGAATTCTGTAGTTTTGGGGTGGAATTCTCTGAAGATATCTATTAAATTCATTTGGTCTAGTGCTTCATTTAGAGTGTCTGTTTCCTTCCTAATTTTTTGTCTAGAGGATCTATCCAGTGATGTCAGCGGGCTGTTGAAGTCCCCTGCTATTATTGTATTGCTGTTGATTTCTCCTTTGAATTCCTCCAGAATATTTTTAATATATTTTGGTGCTCCCATATTGGGTGCGTATATGTTTATCAAGGTTATATGTTCCTGTTGGATAGATCCTTTCAATATTATGTTGTAGCCTTCCCTGTCTCTAGTTATGGCCTTCATTTTGAAATCTATTTTATCAGATAGGAGTATTGCTACCCCGGCTTTTTTTTTCCTTTCCATTTGCTTGAAAGATTTTTTTTCCATTCTTTCACTTTCATCCCATGAGAGTCTTTTGTTGTGAGGTGGGTCTCTTGTAAACAACATATAGATGAGTCATGCTTTCTTATCCAATCAGCTACTCTGTGTCTTTTTATGGGAGCGTTCAATTCATTTACATTTAAGGTGATTATTGATGTGTACTTATTCATTGTCTTTTTTTTTAGTTTAGTTATATTTTCCTTTTTATTTCTTCTACTAATCACAGCAATCCTTTTAACATTTCTTGCAGTGCTGGTTTGATGCTAATGAATTTCCTTAGTCTTTTTTTTTTGTCTGGGAAGATCTTTATTTGATCTTCTATTTTGAATGATAGCCTTGCTGGGTAGAGTTGTCTTGGATTCAGATTCTTGTTTTTCATGACCTTGATTACTTCATGCCATTCCCTTCTGGCCTATATTGTTTCTATTGAGAAGTCAGCTGATAGGTTTATGGGGATTCTTTTGTAGGTAATCTGTTGCTTATCTCTTCCTGCTTTTAGAATATTCTCTTCTTCTTTAGTTTTTGGCATTTTAATTACTATGTGTTTTTGTGTGGTCCTGTTTGGGTTTTTCTTACTTGGGGCTATCTGTTCTTCTTGAACTTGAATGCCTTCTTCCTTCACCAAATTAGGTCACTATTTCTTCAAATATATTTTCTATCACTTGCCTATTTTCCTCCTTTTTGGGGACTCCTATGATGCAAATATTATAATGTTTCCAGTTGTCCCACAGTTCTCTTAAGCTGTCTTTTTTTTTTTTTTTTTTTTTAATTGATTGTACCTTTTAGTTTCCTGATTGGTTAATTTTTTCTACCCTGTCTTCTAATTCACTCATCCGGTCCTCAGCTTACTCTATTCTGCAGTTTAGACCTTCTAATGTGTTGTTTATCTCTGATATGTCATTTTTCATTTCTTATTGGTGGTCTTTAATTTCCAATTGGTGGATTATCCAGATTTCTGTGTCTTTACTCATGGTGTTGATGTCCTTACTCATGCTGTTGAGCTTCCTCAAGATCATGGCTCTAAATTCCAGCTCTGTTAACTTGCTTAACTGCTCCACATTTATTTCATCTTCGGTAGAGGTCTCTTGTTTATTCATTTAGCTTTTGTTTCTTTGTTTTACCATTTTGGCTATCAAGGTGGGCTTTGGAGCCTGCCAAAGTTTACCTGTGGGTGTTGGAGTTCTGCTGTTTGTTGTTCCTTCTCCTGGGTTTGGATGAGCAAGGTAGGACCCACGTGAAACACCACTGTCAAGTCTTACTTTCCTGGGTTGAGTTGCTAGCCAAGGAATGGTTCAGTTATTCTCTAGGTTTTTGTCTGAAGGTTATCAGTAGAGGTTACTTGAAGTGCCTTGGGAACTCAATTGAATGAAAAACTCCCTCAGGTGCTCAAATTAAGGGGATTTTCAAGGGTGGGGTAGATGCTGGTTGTTAATTAGCCTCAATTTGCATTTCAATGGCCCACCTAGGTGGGGTTGAATCTCTGAGGGAGTGGTGCTGCCTCTTCCCGGAGCCCTGGGAAGGAGTAACATGGCCACCATCCTGCGTGGCTGCAACTCATCCAAAGCTCTCCAAATCCCGAGTGTCTCCACACAGTTCCAGTCCATTCTGCCCTCCCTCTGCCAGAGCTCAAGTTGAGTGGCAGTGGCTATTTTAGTGCTTTGTCCCGGCTCTCTGCACTGTGGAGCCACTTGGGAGTTTAACCTGAGCACGCTGCTCACAGCTAACACTGCTACTGTCTGTTGGCTCCCATCCCGCTATCTCGTGCCTCTGCAATCCTACCAGGATTGAGTCAGTGTCCTTGGTTATATGATCCTCACAAGCTGCTTTTCTGTTGCTTTTCCTCAACAATTTGTCTTTATTTTAGTTGTAATTCCAGTTTGGTCCTGGGAGATGGTCTGTGGAGCTTCCATTCACTCTGCCGCCATTTTGGAATCCCCAATTGGTTGATTTTCAATGTTTCTATATTTTTACTCATGGTGCTGATGTTCTTACTCATGCTGTTGAGCTTCCTCAAGATCATGGCTCTAAACTCTACTGATACTTTGCTTAACTGCATTTCATTGATCTCCTCTTCAATAGATTTCTCTTGTTCTTTCATTTTGCTTTTGTTTCTTTGTTTAACCATTTTGGCTATCTCAGTGGGTTATGGAGCCTGCCAAATTTTCCCTGGGGGTTTTGGTGTTCTGCTGTTTGTGGCTTTCTCTACTGGGTTTGCATGAACCTGGGTAGGCCCATGTTAAACACCACTGTTACGTCTTATTTTCCTGGGTAGATTTGCAAGCCCAGCAAAGGTTCAGTTATCCTCTAGCCTTTTCCTGGAGGCTAGTAGTCTCAGTTACTCAGTGCCTTGGAATGCAGCCATGGTGTTCTGCATTAGAGGATTTCCAGAGGGTGGGATAGATGCTGGTTGTTAATGAACCTCAATTTGCATTTTTTGCCTCATTTGGGAAAGGCCGAATTTCTGATGGGGGGAGGGGGCTGCTGTTTTTCCCCAGAGCTCGAGGAAGGAGCACACTGGCCACTGTCCTTTGTGGGCACAACTCAGCAAAAACTCTGAGTGCTCTCCAAATTCCGGGGGTCCCAACAGAGTTCCAGCCCAGTCTGCCCTCCCTCTGTCATAGCCCCCAGGTGTGTGGATGTGGCTATTTTAGTGCTCTGTCCCAGCTCTCTGCACTGTGGAGTAGGCTTGGTCTTTATTCCCCAAGGGTGCTGCTCCCAGCTAAGATTGTTGCTGTCTGTCAGCTCCCAGCCTACTACCCTCTTAAGCCTCTGCAGATCTTACCAGTGTCCCTGTTTATATGGTACTGTCCTGGTGCTTTTTTGTTGCTTTTTTTCTGAGGATTTTTCTTTATTTTAATTGTAACTCCCGTTTGGTCCTGGGAGATTGTCTGTATAGCTTCCATTCACTCCACCTCCATTTTCACATCCTCTATGCCTATCTTGTTTGCACCTTCGTCGCACAGGCCTCTCTGGTGCCTTCACACTCTGCAGGTCCCTCAGGTAACTGGATCGCACAGTCCCTGCTTGGTCACACAGGCCTCTTTGGTGCCCCTGCACCCTGCTGGTCCCGTGGGCAGGCAGCTGGATTGCACTGTCCTTTCTGGGCTCTGGCTTCCCACTGCTTTTGTGGGTTACTGGGTCCCTGAGGTCTCCCTGGTGCCCCAGCACCCCGCAGAACCCAGAGGAAGCTGGATTGCACCAGTCGCTCTCAGGTTCCAGCTTCCCACTCTCTTTTTCCATTTAACTGGCCCTACCAACCAACAAAATACTATTGAGTTTAGTTGAGTAGATCAGCTGTAAATCTTGTCTCTTCCACACTTGAAGGCAGGAAAAACTAATCAAAGAACATGACTATAGCTTGAATAAAAACGTGACCAGAGATAGGTTCTTTAAAAAAAGAAAATCACTTGCAGAATACAAGAAAGCAAATGAAAATAGAAAGAAATGGACAAATCTATTAAGGAAAATATAATAAAAACTTAGCAGCTTCTTCTAGTTTTCTTTGTTAAAGAGATAGAGTGTGTGAGGCAAGGGACTCATTATCCTGCTCCTAGCCAATAATTCATAGAGAATAGCAACTGGGAATGGGGTGGTGCTGCTTAGAGAAGTTTAAGTCAGAGAGGAGCCCATTAGTTAGCACCAGTCACTGTTTACATAATGGGGAGACTTTTGAAGATTCTCAGTATATTTTAGATGTCTTTCTACAACCCACATATTAAATGCACAATTGGTCACAGTGGGTTTTCTTCTATTCTTATATGCTTTACATTTCAGACACTCAAAGTGGAAATATCGCAGGACAGATATCACTCCAGAGACAAAGATGCATCATCTTCAGGTAAAAAATGGAAAAGTGGCAACAGAAGGGAGACGCAACATTTTAAACATAACAAACATTAAATACAATTGAAACCAGCTTGTCTTTTTGTTTGTCTGTTTGTTTTGGTTGTGTGTGTGTGTGTGTGTGTGTGTGTGTGTGTGTGTGAAGAGACTACTTGTAGTTATTTTTTTCTAGGGGCAAATTGTCCCAAATCCTGTACGTAGGTCTTCCTTCTCAATAATCTATTTTTTTCCTTCTAAATTTACAAAACCTACACCAATAAGAGTAAACACATATAATACTTACTGTCTTTAGTGAATATCTACAACATGCCAGATGTTGAGCTAAATGATGTGTTTGTATATATTTATTTTTCTTTATGCTCACAGCACACCTATGAGGTATGTGCCATTGTTATCCTCTTTTTTTATTTACTTAATTTATTTTCCTTACAGTTGTTTCTCCTTTTTCCCCCACTGACACCCTCCTCCTGTTTCGTTGTCTATATCCATTGGTTATGGCTAGATGCATACATTTTTTTTGGTTTATCTCTTCTCTCCTCCCCCCCCACCCTGCTCTCCTCCTCTGAAGTTTGTCAATATGAACCCTACTTCTATGTCTCTGAGTCTATTTTTTTCATCACCTTATATTTTTCATTATATTCCACAAATAACTGAGATCATGTGATACTCTTTTATACACGAGGATGCTAAAGATAGCTGGTTTAACATCTTTGAAATCACACAGTAAGTAAATGGGAGACTTTTAGTTTGAATCTAGGTCTGGCTGACTCCAAAAGTCATGTTTTTAATTATATCTGCCTTTTCAGTCTGGCTGCTGCTGACTTCAATGTTCACACATTAGTGACCATTGACAACAGCTTGTCAGCATGTGTGTGGTTAAAAGATTTCATACTTCCACAGCATGCCTACTGACAGAAATGGCTCCCCATCCCCCCTGCAGCTCTTCTTTCTGCCAGCTTATCTGTGTGACTCATCTACTTCTTTCAATAATTCAGTCTAAAGTTTTCCCAATGGGGAGCTTGCTATTGGGAACCAAAAAGGCTTTCATGAACTCTCACCAAATCCTTCTCAGATCAACTGCCACAAATCCAGCTCTCTCAATTGCTGTCATGAAGGCACCAGGATAAAGATAATAACTGTCTACATTAAGTAGGAATCGAGTAGCCTGGAAGAATAAATTTGCTTTTTTAGAGAAGTAATCTATTCCCACAAAGGAGTTCATATATGGAGAATCAGCATCGATTATATCCTATCTTGTGTCCTGTATATAAGTATTCTTTATGTGTCATTTCCATCTTATCTATAAGACTGCATGAGCTCTTTGAGACAAGGAAATGTGCCTTATAATTCTTTTGTATCCTCCCTCCTCTAATTGGAGGCATAGTGTTGCACAAAGTCTTGACTTGGTGTCTTGAGCAAGAAAATAAAAAAAAATATTGTGTCAGGTTGGCTTTTACTGGATAAAATCACTCCAAAACTTAGTGACTTCAATCAACAACTGTTATTTTGGTTCTGTATGTTGGTAGTTAGGGCTGGGCTCACCTAGGCAGTTCTGATTTTTGCTAGACTAAATGATGTGTATGCAAAAGGCTACCAGTCAACCAGGCAGTTCTGCTTTCAAGGTTTCCTTGACTGTCAGCTCTGGCAATGGGATCACAATGGGGGGGGGGCGGGTAACTAAGCTATGTGTTTTTCATTATCTAGTAGACAGGCCTGGAAGAATTCTAAAAGTGAGAGTGAACGTTTACAAGACTTCTTGAGGTATCAGATCAAAATTGGCTCAGTTTCTGTCATATTTCATTTGCAAAAGAAGTAAAACAGACAGCCTAGAGCCAGAGGCATCTGATATACAAACGTTTATGCATTCTACCAGAAATGATTCAAAATTTATAAGCACCTATTTTGCGAAAAGTATTTTTAAAGCTATATTAAAAACTATGCATGGAGAACTCATATAACTTGCCCAAAGTCACGTAAGTTAGTGACTTAGATTTGGCCAAATGTAAACACATTGTTTTTTTCCTACTGCTCAACACTGTCTCTCAGTTAAAGACTATGAGTAAGACAATATATCTCAGTCAACTTGCTCAATATATTACTTTAAGCAACACTTCTTTGGCTACTATAACTTAAAACATGAAGTAGTTTTCTCCATATCTTTAGATAGATATTATAGCATTTTTCATATCTCAGACATTGGAGTTACCTAGATGTAGTTCAAACCATGTCTCCCCACTTACTACCTTATTAGTTCTGGGCAAATAACATTTTTGCATCTTAATGTTCTTATCTGCAAAATAGAGACAATAATAACACCTATCATAAAAATATGTTATGAAAGTTAAATTAACGTATATGCAGTGCTTAATATAGAGTGCAACAAAAGACACTTGATAAATGCACATGCATATATTATATATGCCTATTCATATATATGTGTATATATGCATATATATTTACTTGAGAAACATCTGCCTACTAGTATACTAATGACATTTTTCTTTAATACATCAGAAAACCAGCCTATCTATGAAATGATAGAAAATATTGAAGATGGACAAAAAAGTGTAATAAATAAATGGCATAGGCTTTGCTTTTCCTTTACTATAGACTCAGCACTATCAGGATATTGGAACTCCCCATTAGTTAGAAATGAATTGTGAAAAAGAATGCCAAAGGAAGTGGAACTTTTATTTAAATAACTGTATTTTCTACAGTGTGTCCAGAGAAATGCCTTGGGGCTGAAACTTTGACATTTAGAGAAAGCTGCCTTGTTAAATAAATGTATATGTCATTACCTTAAAAGAAGGTCTCTATCTTTGGAGTGCCCTCTAACTTTAGATTTGCTTCTATTGGAGGAGCAGATATGCTGAGGAATTCTCTTGACTACTGCCTCATTTATGAGTAGAATTATTTTTGGACTATTGAATTTTTAGGCTATATAAATGATATGTGTGTCCAAGTTTAAAAGGAAATTAAATATTTGAAGTAAACATTTGAAACAAAAGGCTTAGAGGTCTCAAAAAAGTTATCAAAAACATTATATCTCTCTTTAGAGAAAACATTTCTCCAATTGTAAATGTTAGTCTTATTTCCACATAACATCTCAGCTAGACACACCCCAGGCTACAATTGTTAACTTTGTGTTTCTGTGTCACAATTTGTAAGTAATTTTTTCTATTTTTTAACTAAAAATATTATTTTAAAAATCTTGACAATCAATAATATATTATGAATTCTAGCTGTAATATTTACTATAATTGTCCCTAATGGCTGGGATATCCACTTAAATTTTCAGGTTATAGTTAAGAAGAAATGCTATAATAGCCTTCAGAATTCCTCTCATCTGGACCTTTATGGCTCAAAAAATTCATAAGTAAATTTCAAATATGAAAGAACGTAATTCTGCACACCTTTTAGTTATGAAAAGCATCCTTCTACTTCATTAAGAATAGCAACAAAATAAAATTGGAGAAAATGATCTCCTGGGATGTGTAAGTTCTTTTTGAAGCCCTTTCATATCCATCATCTCATTTGACCTTCCTCTTTATAGCTGATAATCAGATATTAATAAATTTGTTTTATATATATATATATATATATATATATAAAGTTAACAGAAATTTTCTGGGACAAGGCAGAATATGTTACTTGTAGCACTAACCAAATTGCTTATACTTTGCCTCCAATATTTTTTCCTTTCTGGTAAAATATGAGGAAGGGTACATGTCACCCTCCACATAAAGGAAAACAGCCCAGAAAATAAGAATCTGGGGGCTTGTATACACTTTTTCCCCCACTTCTCCTGAGAGAAGAATAGACACTATAGACACTTACTCTCCCTAATGTAAAAAATTATCCTTGGAAAGGAGGAGGAGGATCCAAGTTTTTTTTTGTTTTGTTTTGTTTTTTAAACTTTGGGATGTAAATAAATATCTATGGGTGGGGAAGATAACACAAATTTCTCAGGGTTGAAAATTCCTAGAATATCTCCATGGCTCTGGGTCTCATTCTTTTTTGAATTGTAAGCACATACTTCCAGAGAGATAAATCTCTCACTATCTATTCAGCAATCCTTTAAATTACAAGGTGTGTCCTTTAACTCAGATCATAGTAAAATTTTCTCTGAAAGTAACTGCAGAAACATAAAAATATTTTCCTAACAGTCCTACAGGTACCATAACTCCCATTTTATGAATGCAAAAATGGACATTGAAAGAATTAAATAACATTTCCAAGGACTCATTATTTAGAAGTGAGAGGAAAGGACATACAGGGTATGGCAAAAGTAGGTTTACAGTTGTTTGTATTAAAGTAATACAATAAATAAATAATACAGGAATCAACTCTGTGTTTCATGTACTCAAAACTGTAAGCGTACTTTGCCCTGTATAATAAGAGTCATTCTGTCTTAAAAGTTTATGCCTTTATACCGCATTGTGTTAACAAACACTATAAATTTTTTAAACAAGTAGTAACTGGAATATAAGCCGCTCGTGTTCAGGTTTTATTAAGTCAAAATGTTTTCCCCTTAACTAACAAACACTTGAAATTAGCTGTAAAGCCAAAATTGAGACTGGGTTTTGATTGGTTTGGTGGAAAGACAAGAGCTTTGAGGCGTGTTCTTCAAAGGCTGGGCAGAAGTGAGTGGAACAAAGCTAGAGGGGGGAGAACACAGAAAATTGAGAAAATAAGTATCTCTCTGGGTGGGTAGGACTTTAGATTTGGGAGAGTTAGAAGACATGAACATGTGCTCTTAACTAACAAACTCTGTTCACTTTACCATTTTACCTATGGACCTCTATGCCCATGAAAATCACCTTTGTTAGAGGTGTTCTATGATTTACTTAGTGCCTAAATACACTTCTTCAAAAACCATACTTTCAGGCACTATAACAGAACAAAATAATCATTGATCAGGAAAGGTTACTGTGCTGATATTTAATACCCAAACCACCACTCCCATATATAGAATAAGTCGATTTTTTTTTTTCAAAATGTTAATCATACATCTCTTTTATTAAAAAAAATGTTTTTTGTTAATGCATTCACACACCAATGTATTTTTGTTTCTCATTCATCTATATTCGTGCACTAACTACCATGTATGATTATATATATATATATATATATATATATTATAAAATGCATAAAAATTCTTAAACATTAAGTTTAAAAAATGAGTTTTAATATTTACTTTCTGTCTATGAGTGAGCTATCTTGTATATCATGTGGGCAACTAATATCCAGTCTTTGAAGATTACTACAATGTATGATAGTACTTACTACAGTCTAAATAAATAAATAAATAAATAAATAAATAAAACAAGTACAACTGCATTACTATGTAAGCTGTTATTTTCTCACTTATTTCTAACAATCCTATTCCATTCCATATGTCTCTTATAGTCTTTCCAGTGTTTTCTCTGTATATTTTTCTCACTGTGCCTTTCTACTGATCTGTCTGTCTTCCACTTCACCAATCTTCTTTTCTGCTCTAATCTTCTGTTAAACTCAACTACAGTGTTTTTAATTTCAGGTAGTATAGTTTTTAATTCTAGAATCTCCATTCAATTTTTATTTTTAATAGATTCACATTTCCTAGAGATATTCTCCATATTTTCATTTATTTTCTCCATATTTCCCTTTACTTTATTGAATATATTAACTGTGGCTAATTCATAGTCCTTTTTTTGTTTGTTTGTGGTTTTTTTTTTTTTTTTTTTTGCTATTGCCAATATCTGAATTATCTGTAGGTCATTTTCTGTCATTTTTTTTTATCCTGTATTGTGGTGATTTGATATTGTTCCTGGGCATGCCTTTTCCTTTTCTGTTGAATGTCAGACCTTGTGTATAAAATTTTGTAGATTATTTTAATGATGCACTTTTCCTTCTGAAGGGTTTATTCTTTTCTTGCAAGGCAGATAGGGTAGAGGCTAATAATTCAACCAGTTTGAGCTATTTTGAGACCATGCTGCAATAAATGTAAGTTTCCAGGTGCCTCTGATCACTTATCCTCCAACATAGCCTTCTGATGGTCATGACAAAGAGAAAAGGATTGACTAAGATCCATCTCCACCCAACAGATATATGTCTCCATAACAACATAAGATTGCTTAAAACTCTAAAATTGTTTTCTAAGAGCTTTCTGCTTGCTACGTAATTAAATTTTTGTCCCACACAACTTTAGGATCTGGCAAATCTTATTAGGGTAAACTAGCCCCATTCCATTCTTATTGAGAACCTGGACCTTCAACTTTTTTTCCCCCCCTCTGTAGCCCAAAAAAGTTACCAAAAACTCTTCTCTTTTGTTTTGTGCTTCATAGTAGAAGCTGTGGAGGTATAGAATTTCAGCTTTTTGTTCAGTATTAGCAAATGTTTGGAAGGAAAAAAAAATATGGATGCAGAATGTCACCTCACTTCTATATGGATCCTTCTTTTCCAGAATCTTATCTCCTAATGTCTAGTTGCCTCAATGCCAGTCTGATGCAGATTATCTACCTATCTATCATCTATCTATCAATCATATTTTTATAAATTTAAATTAAATTATACATGTAACTATATCATGTTTACACATGTACATATGCATATGTGTGTTTCTTAGATTATTTTGGTTGTTTCTATGTCACAAGCTATTCCATTTTAAAACAAATCAGCATTTCTCAAACCTGTATGTATGTCAGCATCATCTCAAGTATGTTATTTTAAAATACAGATTTTCAGTTCTACCATAAATCAAATGAACCAGTATGGTGTAATATGAGAATTTGGGGACTGACTACCTAAAAACAAAAACTCTGGGTGACATGTATGACTCCATTCTGAGACTAGCAATTGATGACCTTGAATCCTTTTCCAGCTCCATCATGTAATGATTTTATATTTTTTTATTAAGATGAGAAATAATGAAGTTTAGGAGTTCTGCCATTTGCATATTACACTTGGGTCAGTAAAAACTTCACATTGTTCTTCTCTTTCCAAAAATGTAAAACAACTGCCTCTTTTTTGGACTTGACTTTAAAGTCAAACAAAAATTTATAAAGCATTTGGTTTTATCAGCATTTCTGCTAACATTGCAACCCTCAGGGGTTCTTAGTTTTGTGGTTATTTACCTTTTATTTACACATAAGTGAGAGAGTGCAATTTTCACATAATGGCTACAAAGCATGAACTCTTCAACAGATTAACAATTGTTTTTATAAGTTTTGGTGACAATACTTCCTCAGTAAGCCTTCAGTGACATATATATGGGTCTCAGCTTTATCTCTGTGTATGCATTTTTTTTTAATCATTGAAAATTTAGGTGATTAAAGTACTACAAAGAAGGAAAACTCATCTCCCAGAAGGAAGATATTATGCCTATATGCTTATCATGGTATAGTGCTCAGTACAACACCATATGCTGGATATGCTGATTCTAAATGAAGACCTTCAAATATTTAATGTTCATAGAACATGAATTCCTTCACAATATGATATCCCTTTTCTGGGTATTTTAGCCCCAAATATTTTGTTTAATTTGAAGAAATGAGGATTATGTTTGGGTAATGTCCCCCATGAAAATTATTTTCATGCTTCCAAATTGAAAGAAAAACTACCTATCCAGAACAAAGAGCACAAGACTACAATTTGAAGTGCAATAATATATAACTCAGGTGTGAGTTTGTGTGGGTGCATGTGTGTGTGTGTGTGCACATGTGTATGTGCATGTGTTGAAAGAGAGAGAAAGATACATAGACAGAGTCAGGAAATGCAATGCTTAGTCGTAGCTATCTGATTCTATCTGTAGTGTAAAATCTAAGCTCCCTTCTAGTTTCATGATCTGTCATGGCATTGGAGAGAGTCTCCAGATGAAGAAACAGGTCTCAAAATTTGAAGGAATAATTCAAAGAAAAATTAAGGTAATATCTGATTGATAGTTTTGTTGATACTAAAGTTATATTTTAAAACCTGGTACTCGAAGTCAAATCAAAGGTAAGAACCAAAGCAATTATCTAGTAAATCTATATAAAACTTCAGTGTTAATTGCATTCACTTTGATTCAGTCAATCAATTACCAAGCATTTGTTGATTGCATGCACCTGAGTTTTCTGTGCACTTTAAAGGAAATTTAAGTTTACACCCATATATAATGAAAATGAGTGGAGAAAATTGGCCAGAAATCTTGCACAATCTCTGTGTTAGAAAAGATAATCTAATACAAATCTTATTAAATGCCTGAATATCAAAAGATCATATAGCTCACTTAAGGAAGTGTCTTCCATTAAAACAAAACAAAACAAAAACTCAAAATTTTATTTTATTTTATTTTATTTTATTTTATTTTTTTATCCTCAACCGAGGACATTTTTCCATTTTTTGTTCAGATAGAGCGGGAGGGAGAGAGAGGAAGAGAGAGAGAGAGAAACATCGATGTGAAGGGACACATCGAGTGGCTGCCACCCGCACGACCAACCATGCAACCGAGGTACGTGCCCTTAGCGGGAACCGAACCCGGGTCTCTCTGTACCGCAGGTCGACGCTCTGAGCCAAACCGGCCAGGGCCAAAAACTCAAAATTTTAGAAAGCCATCTTTCTACAGCTCCCTACAAACTCCCATCCCTTAGCACTAGTTCTACATTGTGACTCATTAGTGGATAGTGCTTATACAGTTTGTTTCTGATTACCCAAACTTGGGAGGTTGAAATAAAAATGTTGAGGAGGTTTTAGCCAATTTATAGAAATAGACTTATGAAGATTGTTTTTCATTGCTTGGAAAAAATCAGAATCCAAGACCATATTAATGTTAAGACTTTAGATAGTGAGTATACTCAGTAATAAAAAAATAACTGTGTATTGTTCAGCAGGGGCCAGATAAAATAATGTTCTAATTTATTAAACTTGTCTTCTGGGGAAAGATAAAGTAGTTGAGACAAAAGTAGTAAGATTTCTTCTAATTTATCTGGGTTTTGGGAAGAAATAAGACAATGATAGATAAGCCCCTTGTTCTGATGTAACATCCTTATGAAGATAGACCAATAAGAAACTAGTTTGCACTGAGAGAATTTGGAGGAAATGTAAAAATGTGGAGTCTTCTGTATAAGCAACTTTATTCAGATGTAATTCATATACTACATACTTTCTTATTTAGAGTCTACAATTTTAGTATATTCATGGAGTTGAGCAACCATCACCACAATCTAATTTTAGAATACTTTTATCACCCCAAAAGAAACCCATTAGCAGTTACCCCCATTCTCTCACACCACACTCAGCCCTAGGCAACCAGTAACCTACTTTATCTCTCTATAAATTTGCCCATTCTGGACATGTTATATAAATAAAATCATACAGCAGATGGCCTTTTTATATTTGGCTTCCTTATTTATCATAATGTTTTCAAATTTTATCCGTGTTGTAGCACCTATCAGAACTGTATTCTTTTTTTTTTTATTGTCAAAAATAATCCATTGAGAAAATATACCACCTTTTCTTTATCCATCCATCAATTAATGAACATTTGCACTCTTTCCACATTTTGACTATTATGAATAATGTTGCTATTAACATTTGTGTGCAATATTTTGTGTGAAGGTATGCATTTATTTCTTTGAGACATATACTCAGAAATGAAATTGTTGAGTCATAATATAACTCTATGTTTATGTTTTAGAGGAACTGTCAGACTGTTTTCCAAAGTGGCTAAACAGTTTTCTCTCTCACTAGCAGTAAAAAAGGTTTCAATACTGCTGCATCCTCACCAAAATTTATTATTGTCTTTTTTTTTTTTTTTTTAAATAATCAGTCAGTATAAAGTAGTATATTAGTATAAATTTGATTTCCATTTCTATAAAGATTTATGATATTAACCATCTTTTGTGTGATTATTGATCACTCATATGTCTTCTTTGGTGAAATATCAGTTCATAACATGGCCAATTTTTAATTGGGCCATTTGTATTATTATTATTGAGTGTATGAACTTTTGCATACTCTGCATAAACATCCTTTATCAGATATGACTCACAAATATTTACTACCATTATATGGGTTATCTTTTCACTTTTTATCATTTTCATCACAAAAGTTTTTAATTTTGATGAAGTCCATTTTATTCATTTCAAAATTCTCTTTAAAAATTTTTATTGTGAGTTTTTTATTTAACAAAATTATTGGGGTGATATTGGTTAATAAGACTATATAGGTTCC
Source organism: Molossus molossus (assembly GCF_014108415.1). Taxonomy (NCBI): domain Eukaryota; kingdom Metazoa; phylum Chordata; class Mammalia; order Chiroptera; family Molossidae; genus Molossus; species Molossus molossus. The sequence continues at coordinate 25,436,185 of NW_023425355.1, read as the reverse complement.
AAATGTACAATTCTGTAATACATCATCTGTGTATTGCATTGTGTGCCCACCACCCAAAGTCAAAACTTCTGTCACCATATATTTGACCCCCTTTACCCAAACTTAAAACAAGAAATGAACAAACAAGAAAAACAAAACAAAACAAAAATGCTTATTTATTCATTTTTTGCTATGTTTGTGCTTTTGGAGTCATAATTATGAAACCATTACCTAACATAAGATCAGAAATATTTACCCGTATGTTTTGTTCTAAGATTTTATTGTTTTAATTCTAACATTTATGTCTAAAAGCAATTTTGTGTAAATTTTTTTAATTTTGTAAGAATGGGTTCAAATTCATTATTTTATTTGGCTATCCAATTCTCCCAGCACAATTTGTTGAAAAGGTTATTTTTGCCAAGCCAAACTGTGTTGGCACTCATCAATAAATGTAAGGATTTATTTTTTTTACTTTAAATTCTATTCAATTATATGTCTGTTCTTATGCCAGTACTGTACTGTCTTGATATCTATAGTTTTTTAGTCAAGTTTTGGAAAAGGAAGTGTGAGTGAGTATTAAAAATTTGTTATTTTTCAAGGTTGTTTTGACTATTCTGGGTCCCTTGTATTTACACATCAAATTTTAGGATCATCTTCTAAATTTCTTCTTGAAAGCCAGTAGAGATTTTGATAGGAATTGCATAGAGTCTGTATGTCAACTTGGGAGAGTATAACCATCTTAACAATATTGACTTCTTATCCATAAACATGGGATGTCTTTCCATTTATATCTATGCCCTTTAATTTTTTTCAATGCTCTTTTGTAGTTTTTAGTGTACAAATCTTGTACTTCTTTTGTTAAATTGATTCCTAGATATTTAATTATTTTGATGCTATTGTAAAAAGAATTTTTTTCACTTCATTTTGGGATTGTTCATTGTTAGTGTATATTTTGAGTGTGTCTTTCTTATGATTATGTCAACCACAAATGGAGATAATTATACTTCTTTCTCCCCAGTATGGATACCTATCATTTCTTTTTCTTGCCCAATTGTCCTAGATAGAACCTCCAGTACAATGTTTAATAAAAGTAACAAAAGCAGACATACTTATTTTGCTCTTGATTTTTAGAAGAAAGCATCAGCTGTTCACTATTTAAAATGTGACAATATTATGTTAGTTGTGGGCTTTTATATAAACCCTGTATCAGGATGAGTAATGTCTCTTCTATTTTTAATTTTATAAATGTTGTGTATCATGAAAGCATGCTGGGTTTGTTTTAAACAATTTTAATGCATATATTGATAGGACCATATGGGTTTTGTTCTTTATTCTATTAATATGGTACATTACCTTAATTTATTTCAGATATTAAACCAAACTTGCATTGCTGGAATAAATCCCACTTACTCATAGTACATAATCGCTTTTTAATGTTATTGAATTTGTTTGCTAACATTTTATGAGAATTCTTGTCATGTTTGTGATGAATATTAGCCTGCAGGTTTGTTCTATTTTGATGTTTTTAATCTGGCTTTGGTGTCAAGGAGGCAATACCCTCATAGAATGAATTGGGAACAGTTGTATCCTCCTCTAAGAATTTGTAATCATATTATTTCTTCATTAAATATTTCATAGAACTCATGTTATACCATCTGGGCTTAGGTTTTACTTTGTGGAAAGTTTCATTAATTACTACTTCAATTTTTTACAATAGATATTTTCAGATTTTATAGTTCTTATTAAAATAGTTTCGATAACTTGTGGCTTTCTAGGAATTTGTCTTTTCATCTAATTTGTTAAATGTATTGATATAATGTTATTCACCATATTCCCCTATAATCTTTTTCATTTCTAAATGCTTAGTGGTTATATCCTCTCTATCATTTCTAAATTGTATGATTTGTGTCTTCTTCCTTCTTGTCTTCATCTAGCTAAGGGTTTGTCAAATTTGGTCTTTTTGAAGGACTGCCTCCTGATTTTATCGATTTTCTCTATTTTTTATTTTCTGTTTTCTCTTTCTTAAATTTCTGTTTTAATCTTTATTGTTTTCTGCCTTTTGCTTACCTTAAGTTTGGTGTGCTTTTTTTCCTAATATAGTAATTTTAAACTATAAATTTCCTTGTAAGCACCACATTTGCTGCATCTCACAAATTTTGATATGCTGTGGTTTTATTTTCATTTAAATCATAATGTATTCTAATTTCCCTTGTAATTTCTTCTTTAATCTATGGGTTATTTTGAAGTGTGTTCTTTAATTTTAAATACTTGTAGATTTTCAATATTTCTACTGACTCTAGTTTCACTTGTTTTGTTCTGTAATCATATGCTGCGTGATTTAAATTATTATTTTTATTTACTGAATCTTGTTTTATGGTTTATCATATGGTATATCCTGGAGAATATCACATGCAGTCTGGAGAAAGCATGTATTCTTATGTTATTGGGTCAGATGTTTGATAAATGACAGATAGGTCAAATTGGTTGATAGTGCTGTTTAAGTCTTCTGTGTCCTTCTGATTTTCTCTTAGCTGTTCTATCAGTTATTGAGAGTGGAACATTAAGACATCAACTCTTATTTTGAGCTGTTCTATTTCTATCTTCAATTCTTTCAGTTTGAGATTCATATAAAGAATCTATTGTTAGATGCATATATGTTTTAAATTGTTATCTGTACCTACTAACTTGACTATTTCATCATTATAAAATGTATGTTGTTTTCAGTAAAAATTTTTGTCTTAAAATCTATTTTGTCTTATATTAATATATATTTTTCAACTTGTCTTTTGTTTTCTTTTTTGCACCACATACTTTCCATGTATTTACTTTCAAACTACCTGTGTCTTTGAATCAAAAGTGCCTCTCCTGCACATAATGTATAATTGGGCCTTACTTTTTTATCCATTCTTTCAATTTCAACCTTTTGATTAGAGTATTTAATCTATTTACCTCTAATGTATTTATTTTTAAGGTTGAATTTTGCTTTTCTGTTGTTTTTTTTCTGTATCTTAGGTCTTTTTGCCTCTATTGCTCAATTCATCAATTAATTCCTTCTTTTGTATAAAGCAGATATTTACTATTCTACTATTTTAATTATCTTATTATTTTCTTCCTGTTTTTAAAGTTATTTTTATTGGTTGCATTTGGCATTACAATTAGAATAAACTTAAAACAATCTACTTTTTTTTTTTTTTTTTTTTGGTACGTACCCCTAGTGGGAACCAAACACAGGACTTTCTGGTCCGCAGACCAACGCTCCAACTGCTGAGCCAAGCTGGCCAGGGCTCTACTTCTTTTTTTTTTCTAGATTCTTTAAGCTCAGTGTGTTTATTTAATGCATTCCTTTTCATATTGCTTAGCAATTTATTTGTTCAGTAATGATGTGAGTGCCCAGTCCAGGTTCTAGTTGTTTGACTGACTAACCAGTATATGTTACTTGCTTTTTTTTAAGTTGAGGCCTAGAATTACAATCTGTGCTAAATAATACAATGCACTAAAATCGAACAAGTAGTAGAATATAAAGAGAAATAGTAGACTATAAAAAGAAAAATTACATGTTTATTTTGTATTTATTTATTTATTTTTTTATTTTTTTATCCTCACCCGAGGATATTTTTCCATTTTTTGTACAGATAGAATGGGAGGGAGAGAGAGGAAGGGAGAGAGAGTGAGAAACATCGACGTGAAGGGACAAATCAAGTGGCTGCCACACGCACGACCAACCAGGGCCGGGGACAAACTGCAACCGAAGTACGTGCCCTTAGCGGGAACCGAACCCGGGTCTCTCCGGACCGCAGGCCGACGCTCTAACCGCTGAGCCAAACTGGCCAGGGCGAAAAATTACATGTTTAAAAACTAATTAAAAGTACTTAACATTGTGCTGAAAATATTTTTGAATAAAATTATTCATAATAGAACACTTTCATGTAGTACCTAAATTTAAAAATACAACTATTTGTTTCAATTTAATACGTCTAAAATTTTTTTTTCAATTTATATTAATTTTTTTTGTTACAGATGTTTCTACTTTTTTTCCTCTAGACACCCCCCTCCACATCTTGCCCCCTACATTGTTGCCTATGTCCAGTGGTTATGCATACATGCATCTAAGTTATTTGTTTTATCTCATCCAGTCCCCCTTGCCCCCCTCCTCTGTGCTCGGTCAGTCTGAACTACTCTCCTTTCTATGTCTCTGGGTCTATTTTGTTCATCACCGTATTTTGTTCATTACGTTCCAAAAATAAGTGAGATCTATGAAGTATCTGTCTTTCTCTGATTGGCTTATTTCACTTAGCATAATGCTCTACAGGTCCCTCCATGTCATCTCAAAGGATAAGAGATTTTTTTTTCTTACAACTGCATAGTATTCCATTGTGTATATGTACCATAGCTTTTTATATCCACTCATCTATTGATGGACACTTGGGCTGTTTCCAGATCTTAGAGATTGTAAGTAGTGCTGCTGTGAACATAGGGGTACATATATTCTTTCTGATTGGTATTTCAGGCTTCTTAGGCTATATTCCTAGAAGTGGAATCACGGGTCAAATGGCAGCTCAATTTTTAATTTTTTTTAGGAAACACCATATTGTTTTCTATAGTGGCTGCACCAGTCTGCATTCCCACCAGCGGTGCATAAGAGTCCCCTTTTCTCCACACCCTTGCCAGCACTTGTTGTTTGATGATTTGTAGATGGCAACCATTCTGGCAGGTGTGCGGTGACACCTCATAATTATTTTAATTTGCATGTCTCTGATGATTAGTGACATTGAGCATTTCTTCATATGTCTCTTAGCCATTTGTATGTCCTTTTTGGAGAGGTGTCTATTTAGGTCCTCTGCCCATTTTTTAATTGGGTTCTTTGTCTTCCTTTTGTTGAGTTGTATGAGCACTCTGTATATTTTGGAAATTAACCCTTATCTGATGTATCATTGGCAATTATGCTCTCCCATATAGTGGGTTGCCTTTCCATTTAATGGTTGTTTCTTTTGTTGTGCAGAAGCTTTTGAGTTTGATGGAATCCCATGTGTTCATTTTTTTTCTTTCTCTTGCCTTAGACGTTGTATCTGTGAAAATTCTGCTGCGTATGATGTCTGAAATTTTGTTGCCTACATTTTCTTCTAGGATTTTTATGGATTCATGAGTCACATTTAAGTCTTTTATCCATTTTGAGTTTATTCTTGTGTAGGGTGTAAGTTGATGGTCTAGTTTCATTTTTTTGCATGTAGCTGTCCAATTTTCCCAACACCATTTATTAAAGAGGCTGTATTAACTCCACTGTATGCTCTTGCCACCTTTGTCAAATATTAATTGAGCATAGTGTTTTTGGTCAACGTCCAGTTTCTCGGTTCTGTTCCATTAATATATATGCTTGTTCTTGTGCCAGTACCAGGCTGTTTTGATTACATTCGCTTTGTAGTATAATCTTGTATCTGGTACTGTGATCCCTTCTACTTTGTCCTTCTGTTTCAAGATTGCTGTGGATATTCGGGGTCTTTTTTTGTTCCATATGAACTTTTGAAGTATTTGTTCTAGTTCTGTGAAATATGTCTTTGGTATTCTGATGGGGATTTCATTGAATCTATAGATTGCTTTGGGTAGTATGGACATTTTAATGATGTTAATTCTTCCAATGCATGAACAAGGTATGTGTTTCCACTTTTTTATATCTTCCTCTATTTCTTATTTCAATGACCTGTAGTTTTCTGCAAATAGGTCCTTTATTTCCTTGGTTAAGTTTATTCCTAGGTATCTTAATTTTTTTTGCTGTGATTGTAAATAAAATTGTGTTTTTAGTGTCTCTTTCTGTGAGTTCATTATTGGTGTATGAGAATGCTGTTGACTTTTTTATGTTAATTTTTTCTGCTGGTACTTTGCCAAATTCATTTATTAAGTCTAGTAGATGTTTGATGGAGTCTTTAGGGTTTGCTATGTATAGTATCATGTCATTTGCGAATAATGACAGTTTCACTTCCTTCTTTCCAGTTTGGATCCCTTTTATTTTTTCTTTCTGTCTGATTGCTGTGGCTAAGACTTCCAGTACAATGTTAAATAAGAGTGGTGAAAGTGGGCATCCTTGTCTTGTTCCTGTTCTTAAGGGAAATGCTTTTAGTTTTTGCCCATTGAGTATGATGTTGGTTGTAGGTGGTTTTTACCTTTCATTGTGTTTATTTGTTGTATCACATTTATTGATTATCTTGTTCTTTTATTTGGGATTTGTTTCTTTGTTTCACCATTTTGGCTGTCTCCATGGGTTTTGAATCCTGCCAAATTTGCCCTGTGGGTGTTGGTGTTCTGTTTGTTGTGGCTCCCTCTACTGGGTTTGGAGGAGTGGGGGAGGACCCATGTTATACACCTCTGTCAAGTCTTACTTTCCTGGGTAGATATGCAAGTCCAGAAAAGGTTTCAGTTATCCTCTAGCTTTATGCCTGGAGGCTATTAGACTCAGTTACTTTATCAGCCTTTGGTTGTAGTCCTCAGCTGAATGAAAAAATCCCTCATGTGTTCAGGGTAAGATGATTTCCAGAGGGTGGGGCAGATGCTGGCTGTCAGTGAGCCTCAATTTGCATTTCTCTGGCCCAGCTGGGTGGAGGTGAATTTCTGAGGGAGGGGTTGTTGATTCTCCCCTGGGCTCTGGGAAGGGGTTTTTTTAAGTAATATGGCCACTTTCCTGTGAGGCAGTGACCCAGCAAAAATCTCCCCGTGTCCCTCACCCCTGCTGTGCAAGCTCCTGAGTGTCCACACAGTTCTAGTCTAGTCTGCCCTCCCTCTGCCAGAGCTGAAGGTGAGTGGTTGTAGCTAATTTAGTTCTCTGTCCCAGCCCTGTGCTCTGTGGAGCCAGCTTGGAATTTTACCCCAAGGGAGTTGCTCACAACTAAAGCAGCTGCTGTCCGTGGGCTCACAGCCCACTCCCTCACACCTCCGCAGGGTATTTTTACCCTGTCCCTGGTTATAGAGGTCCTCTTCAGTTGCTTTTCTATTGCTTTTTCCTGACAATTAGTCTGTATTTTAGTTTTAATTCAAGTTTGGTCCTGGGAGATGGTCTGTGTAGCTTCCATTCATTCCACTGCCATTTGGGAATCCTCTACAGCCAGAACACTGTCCTTGTCATGTGCCAAGAGGAGACAGGAGACTTATCTCTGGAGAAATAAAAACAGAGATGCTCTGGTCTATTGAACACCAAGTCACAGCAGGGATTATATGAAAGTCTGCATACTGAACATGAGAATGTTGTGGCAGAAATTTGGTCAATGGGAAGAGACAGGCTGCATACACTCAGAAGATTAGAAAAGGACTGTTTAATATGCAGTGGTGCTGTCCCGGTGGAGTCACCTCCAAAAGCTGAGCCTCTACTTATTATTAATAATTTTAATAGCATGCAGATTTTGCTCCAGTGTAGCTTCATTCCCTCCCTTTTTTTATACTATTATTACCATAAAATACATCTGTACATATTATAAGTTCATCATACAATTTTATAATCATTGTCTCATACTTTTAAATGATTCTTAAAGAAGAAAAATTACATAAACAGAGTCATACTGGTTTTTAATCTTTACCTACATTTTATATTTGACAAATAATTACCTTTATTGGTGTTCTTTATTTCTTCATGAGAATTTGAGTTACCACCTTGTGTCTTTTTGTTTCATTCTGAGGGGCTCTAGTATTTCCCATAGGGTAGGTGTTAGTGAAAATTCTATCTGATTTATTTATCTGTGAATACCTTAATTTATCCTTTATCTTTGAAGATTAGTTTAGCTGCGTATAGGATTCTTGGTGACAGTCATTTTCTTTCACCACTTTGAATATATCATCTCATGGCATTCTGACCTCCATGGTTTCTAATAAGAAATCAAGTATTAGTTTTACTAAGGACCCCTGGCACATTATGAGTAATTTATCTCTTGCTGCATTAAGTTCCTTTAACATGTCTTATAATACTGGTTGGGTGGTAATGAATTCCTTTAGCTTTTTTATGTCTGTGATGCTCTCTCTTTCTCTTTCCATTTTAAACATTAGCCTTGCTAGGTAGAGTACTCTTGGTTGTGAGCCCTTGTGATTCATCACTTTGAATATTTTATACCAAGTCTTTATGCCCTGAAAAATTTCTGTTGTGAAATCAGCTTTCAATCTTAAGGGGACTCCCCTGTAGGTAATTGTCTTTTTCTTCTTGCGTTTAAGATTTTCTCTTTGGAAGATGGCAGCATAGGTAAACATGGTACTTGACACCTCCCACAATTACATCAAAGTTACAACTAAACTAAAGAACAACCATCATTTAAAATTGCCAATAATCAAGCTAAATTGAAGTCTTATGACTATAAAATTAAAGAAGCTACTTTTAGACTGGTAGAAGGGGCAGAGGCACAGAAGGCCTTGTCCCACACCCACGTGTGGCAGATAAAAATCAGGAAGAATATCTCAGCTATGAAGGTCCACCCCAAGGACCAAGGGGTGACAGTCCCACACCAGGCTCCCTAGCTCAGGGTTCCAGTGTTAGAAAGAGAAGTTCCCATAACTTCTGGTTGTAAAAAACAATGGGAATTGAGGCTGAGGGAGGCTGAAGCTGCTGGAGTTCCAGGTAGCTCCTCTTAAAGGGCCTGTGCACAAACTTACTTGGACTTGTTCCTTCTGGGCTCCAGTGTCAGGGACGCAGCTTGAAAGGCACTAGAGACAGACAAGAAAGAACTGACTTGTTTGGAACTGGAGAAGCAACTTTCTCTTGGAGAGACGTGCTAGCTAAAGGTCATTTTTCCTTTGGTGAACCCTTCCTGCTTAGGACCAGAAGACAGGCACCATATCTAGGACTCCAGTATTTGGCCCACACTGTTTGTCCCACCCTGGTGATTCCCAGAGGCCCTGCCCCAACCAACTTTAGGGCCCACCCAAGCTATTTCCAATGACTTGACCATAGGATTGGCCTCTCTTGGCTTCTGCTTCAGATTTTCCTAAAATCTCTCAAACACGCAGCATCTGGTCTCAGCAAGCCCCATACATCTCACTAAGTGACCCCAGGCCTGGTACTAGCAACAGCCAGCCTTGGTTCACAGCTTGACTTTGCCTGGGAATGTCCAAGCCCAGCACAAGAAGAAGTCATCTGCAGATTGCTTTGTAGCTTATGCCTATTAGACCTGGGCAGAATACAAATGGTGACTGACCTTGGCCTACACCTTGTGGGAGGCACCAGAAGGAACACACACAGTGGACAGCTTCAGACCATGTCAAAGCAACACCACCCAACCATCTCCACAAGTGACACACTCAAGAGGTAGACTCAGTGGGTACAAGAGCCCTGCTAGGTAATTCTTGCTCTGTGTGGTGGGCCCCTGCACAGCTGATCCTCCAAGGTGGTCATAGGTCAGTGGTCAGTGAGCACAGCCAGTCCTTTCAGCTGATCAGCCTGAGTAAATTTCTCCAATTTATGGGCCAACAGAAACAAAGACTCAATTATAAGAGAAAGGTATACAGTCTACATGGGGGGGTTATACCTCAAGTGCCAAGCTGGGATGATCAGGGAGGCTATGTCACTGGACACTACAAGACAACTACTATAATAGGTCATCCTAACAACCCTAGGATATGTAACAACTCTACTTAATACATGTAAACAAACACAGGGAGGCAGCCAAAATGAGGAGACAAAGAAACATGTCCCAAATGTAAGAATAGAATAAAATTCCAGGAAAAGAACTATAGAAAATGGGTATAAGCAATCTAACAGATGCAGAGTTCAAAACACTGGTTATAAGGATGCTCGGGGAACTTAGTGAGGACCTCAAGAACATAAAAAAAGACCAGTCAGAAATGAAGGATGTACTAACTAAAATAAATAATTATTTATAGGGAATCAGTAGTAGAGTAGGTGAAGCCAAGTACCAACACATCAATTTGGAATATAAGGAAGCAAAAAACACCCAATCAGAACAGCAAGAAGAAAAAATAATCCAAAAACTGTAGGATAGTGTAAGAAGCCTCTGGGACAACTTTAAGCATACCAACATTTACATCATGGGGGTGCCAGAAGGAGAAGAGAAAGAGAGAGAGAGAGAGAGAGAGAGAGAGAGAGAGAGAGCAAGAAATTGAAAACCTATTTGAAAAAAATAATGACAGAAAACTTCTCTAACTTGGTGAATGAAACAGACATACAAGTCCAGCAAGCACAGAGAGTGCCAAATAAGATTAATCCAAAAAGGCCCACAAGACATATTATCAAAATGCAAAAGGTGAAATACAAAGAGAGAATCTTAAAAGCAGTAAGAGAAAAGCAGTTAGTTACCTACAAGGGAGCTCCCATATGAGTGTTAGATAATTTCTCAAAAGAAACTCTCCAAGCCAGAAGGGAGTAGCAAGAAATATTAAAAGTGATGAAAAACAAGGACCTAAAACCATGATTACTCTGTCCTGCAAAGCTATCCTTTAGTATCAATGGACATATAAAGAGATTCTAAGACAAGAAAAACCTAAAGGAATTCATCACCACCAAACCCCAAACCCGTATTATATGAAATGTTGAAGGTTCTTATTGAAGAAGATAAAAAATATAAACAATAAAATGGCTGTAAATATATATCTATCAACAATTGAATCTACAATCAAAATAAACAAGCAGAACAGAAACAGACTCATAGATGCAGAGAACTTTTTGTTGTATGCCAGCTGGGAGTGGCATTGGGAAATGGGCAAATAAGGTGAAGGAATTAAGAAGTACAAATTGGTTGTTAGACTGAAGAACCTCACAGGGAAGGGGAGGCTGGAAGAGATAAACCAAAGAACTTATATGCATATGTGAATAACCGATATACATAGAAAATAGTGTTGGGATGACTGGAGGGATATGGGAGTGGGGAGGATAGGGTCAATGGGGGAAAAAGGGCAAGACAGCTGTAATACTTTCAACAATAAAGATAAATTAAAGAATCTCCAAGGGTAGAGGGGGTCGAGTGTATGGTAATGGAAGGAAATTTGACATTGGGTGGTGGGTACACGTTGCAATTCACAATGCACCATAAAATTGCACACTTGAAACATATAATTTTATTAACTGATGTCACCCCAATAAATTTAGTTCAAAAAAAAAAAGTATTTTGTTTATAATCTTTACTATTTTAACTATAATGTGTCTTGGTTGGTGTGGGCTTTTTTGGTTTCATCTTATTTAGAACTCTCTAGGTGTCCTGGACTTGTGTGTCTTTTTCTTTCACCTGGATAGAAAAATTGTTATTCTTTTCTTTTTTTTTCAAATAAGTTCTCAATTCCTTGAACTTTCTCTTCTGTCTCTGGTAGCCCTATGATAAGGATGTTGTTACATATACTTGACGGTGACTCACAGGCCCCTTAAATGTTCATTTAAGTTTTTTTTTTTTTTTTCTTTTTACTGCTCTGACTTCGTGTTTTCTGCTACATTATCTTTCAAATCACTGATTAGATCCTATGCTTCATTTAATCTGTTGTTGATTCCCTCTAATGTATTCTTTATATCATATATTATGTCTTCATTTCTGACAGGTTCATTTTATGGTTTCTATGTCCATTTTATAATTACTATCTATTTGTTGAAGTTCTCACTGAGTTCATCTATTCTTTTTCTAACTTCCTTGAGCACCCTTATAACCATTGTTTCAACTCTATCTAGTAAGCTGCTTGCTTCCATTTCAAATAGTTCTTTTTCTGGAGATTTCTCTTCTTCTTCCATTTGGAGTGTTTCTTTGCCTCCTCATTTGGGCTGCCTTTCGGTGTTTGTTTTTTATGTATTAGGTAGATCTGCTACGTCCAATGGTGGAATTAACCATCAGGCTGAGTGGCTGTGAGAACTGGCTGTGACTACAATAAACAAACTGTTGTGTGGTGACTGACCCTAGGGAGCAGGATTCACTTTAGTTGGGCTCTGGGGCTTGCCATGTGCACTTTTTGAATGTGTTATTTGTGGTGCTAATTGGTTGGTACTCTGGTGTGGTCTTAAGCCAGACACCAGATGTGTTTATATTGGGGCCTCTGAGGACAGGCTCCACTACAGACCAAGATCAGCCACTGCCTATGTTCATCATGGGGCCATTTGGTAGGAGCTACAAATTGATTTGTAGTGGTAGCTCCCTGTGCTGGGCTTGGAGGTATTTGGAAATGGTTAGGCTTTGAAACAAGGCCAACTGTCACTTGTGCCAGGTTTGGGGCCCCTTAGTAAGTGATACAGGGCATGCAGAGGCCAGCTGCTGCTTGTTTGGAGTTTTTGGATCTTTGATAAATTTTAGAAAACTCCACAACAAAGGCACAGTCTGCCTGCTTATGTGGATTAGCTTCCGAAAGTATTTTAGGCCTGGCAAGTAAATTTTGTAGGGCAGGATCTCAGAGACTAACTAGAGTAGGATGAGAGCAATATTAGTCTCCATTAGGAGACTCAGATTTAGTGCCCACCTGTGCCTGTAGGCTGTGTGGAGGAAGGGCTCAACAAAGGGAACAATAGAGCTTGATGGGACTTTAATTGCAGACAGAGCTGCCCCTCCAGTCCTCAGCCCTCAGCCTGTATGGCCCTGGAACTTTTCAAGAGGCACTTTTCACTTCTCTGGAGCTTAAGATGAGTATTTGTGAGCTAGTGAGTCTGTCTTCAGGTCATTTAAAGGATGCCTGAGTCTACAGCAGCCCTCTGTCTCACTTGGAGTGAGTCCTGGCTGATTTTTATAATTAGCTGTTCTGGTGACTCTTTTTTTCTGGCACTGGTGCTCAAGGCTGGTGTATCCAGTGTGGGGCTGGGACCTGTCACTCCTCATTGGGGACCTCCACTGCCAAAATCTCTCTCCCGATTCTTAACTGCCACACATGGGTGTGAAGCCAGCATATTTCAAATCTTTGCCCTTTATAAGAGTCTCAATGTGGCTTCTTTACATCCTTAATTTAGGAATATTGTTTATATAGCCTCCAAGTGGTTTTTAAGGGTGATTGTTCTATAATTTAGTTGTAATTGTGATGTGCTCATGTGACAAGGAGAATACAGCTTTAACCTTCCCTGCCATCTTGATGAAAAGTGACTTTAATTTTTTAGCCATGAGTTACTTCTTTGAACATATTTATAATGCTTAATTTAAAATAATAGTCTAGGATGTCTTACATCTGGAAATCCTCACTGACACTCTCTCGACCACGTATTTTTTTTTTTTTTTAACCTGTGTATGATCCATACTGTCCTGTTTCTTTGTGTGGTTCATGATTTTTTGTCAAACCTGGACATTTTATATAATTTTATGTGGTAACTTTGTAAATCACGTTCCCTCATCCTGCATACACTTATTTTTGTTGCTAGGTTTTTGTTATTTTATTTTATTTTATTGTGGGGGGTGTTGAGGGGAGGTGGTGTTATTTATTTCTTAAGTAACATTTCTGGATTAAATTTCTAAAGTCTGCATTCTCTTCAGTCTGAGGTCACTGAAGTCTCTGCTTGGTTGTGTTAAGTGGTCAGGAATTTTCTTAAATTCCTTGAACCAATAAGTCATATACACTTTGCTGAGCAACTATGTATGTGTATGTAATGAACTCAACAATGCAGCAGACAATTTACAACATTGCCTTAACCTTCACTTATAAGGACTAAAAGTTAGGCAGGGGTGATATATTAGGGTTTTCTCAGTTTTTTTCCCTGGGAATGTACACAATCCTGCCATTTGCATATTCTTCTAGATCCCCAGGAATATGTCAAAGCTTTTCAAAGCCCTCATGGATATTTTGTTCTCAGATCTTCCTTTTAAATGCTTGGAAGGTCTCCTGTATGCCCCAACTAATATTATGATCTTAGGGGGCTGTAATGTTAAACAATTGGAGCTAGTTCTTTATAAAAAGCACCCTGGGAATAGGGATTTTCCTTTGGAGTAAGCTCTGAACCAGATAAAATAACAAAACACCCTGTGAATGGAGCTGTTACTGGGAGCTGCAAAACAGGTCAAATTGTGACAGTGCTTTGGGGATAAGACTTTTCAGGAGCTCCAAACACATTTGTCCCCAATCAGTAACTGAAAGACTACTCTTTTTCATAGCTACCATAGAACCAGGGGGAGAGATATGTGAATAGGTCAAGTTAAAAATGCCCCAAACCATGCCATTTGGTTTTTGTATTTTGTTTTTTATTGCGGTTTCGTAGTTTTTCTTGAATAAAATTCCTTCAGATTGTTTTAAGACTTTGGTTAATTTCCTGATCCTGAAAATGTAATTAAAAAAAAATTATTGATTTTTTTTTTTTTTAGAGAGAGAGAGGAATGGAGATAGAAACATCTATGTGAGAGAGAAACATTGATCAGCTGCCTCCAGCACACCCCCTACTGGGGATCGAGCCCACAGCGTGGGCATGTGCCCTGACCCGTAATTGAACCAAGACCTCTCAGTCCATGGGACGACACTCAGTCCACTGAGCTACACTGGCTGGGCAAGAAAATGTTCATTTTTATCATTCTGTTATTTTGTTGAAGTCTTTTATGGAGCAGTAGATTTAGAAAGTCCCTCAGTCTATCATTCTGAGTTATGTCTCTCAACTGGATTCTTAAGCCAAAGTATTATATTTTGTATTTTTTTCATAGTCTTAGATTCATCTCATTATTCCAGACCACCGAATTCTTTTTACATGTTGATTACATAATATATTAACTCATCCAATCATATCCTAAACGCCCTTATCACAATCATTAATTAAATTATTTTATTTACTTTCAGAAGGTTTAGATTGGCAAGATCCTGTAGGCTCCTATAGAGACCACCTAGTGAAGAAGTTTCAATTATCCATATTTCTTTCAAATATGCCCCTAATCACACTATCCTCACTTTTACTTGGCAAAGATAAATATCTAAATACATAATGTATACAATTTTAGCTGGACAGCATTTCATTAATAGGGCCTCCTCAGTATATGTATTTTGAAGTTGTATCTTTTACAGACTGAAGTTGTGCACATGCTATTATATAGGTGTTTGTTGCAGAGTTGGGCTAAGAAAACAGAAACTTTAAATAGAATGAATAATTCTCCTTGCCATTCTACTCAACAAGCTTATGCCTTGGAGTGATTGTCCAATGGTACATATGACTCTGCTGTCCGCTCAGTTAGTCTAAGTTTCAACATACCTCCTATATTGCAAACATCTTGCCATGCCCAGTGTGTTTCTTATTTTTAAGATATGTATTTTTCATGCAATATGGTCCCTAAATGTAATCCAAGTATTTTATCTGGTGTTCAGCAAAAGCACAGCAATCTGTTCCAACTCAAGAGGAAAAACTGGTTATGTTGGTCTCACTGAAAGATAATATGTAGCTCTCAAACATTGTACTTCCCTAGAATAATTTTAGCTATATTCTATTTATGCCTTATGAGCCAACATTATAATTCATTCCCAGATGCATCTATGCCATATAGAAAACCTGGATCATTCCAAGGAAATCTTGCCTTGATCAATGACAATAGCCTCCATTTTTCACTTTATTTCCCAGTATATCCCTCAATGTTGGTGACGAAATACAAGCCACCTGAAAACAAACAAACAAACAAACAAACAAACAAAAAACGTAGCAGAAACTCTGTCTTATGCAAATTGCATTTATCTCTCTTTCATCAAAGTGTTGCTCTTTCCTGGGGATGCATTAGATATTGTCCTCCTACCTCAGTTTCACTAGACATACTCAAGAATTTCCTACTGGCCCCTCAATAAAAGTTGATTATAAGCTAAGCACAAGATGAATAAAAGTTTGTCTATCTATAGTATGGCATTATTAGACAATCCAGAGGCAGAGTTGAGTTTCTGCAATGACCTTGATACTAGGAGTTCACGGATAATCATGCTATCCAATGTAGCGCTCTAATTCTTGTTTAAAAGCTTCAGGTAGGTTGATCTATACTTTCTAAAGAGTAAGCCACAAAGAAATGCACTGTCAGAAAAGTTACTTATGGAAAAGAAATACGTTTGTTGAGTAAAATAATCCCCTTGCATATTTTTATAGCTTTATTGCTTGAGAGGATTTGGCATAAAAAATAACAAAACAGAATGGTGAAGATTTTTCTTTCTTTCTTTTTTATTTATTTTTGAGAGAGAGAGAGGAAAAGAGAGGGAGGAAGAGATAGAAACATCAATGAGAGAGAACATCAATTGTCTGCCTCCTGCATGGCCCCCACTGGGGATCTGGCACACACCTGGGCATGTATCCTGATTGGGAATCAAACCAGCGACCTCTTGGTGCATGGGTCGATGCTCAACCACTGAACCACACTGGCAGGGTGAAGTGTTTTTCTTTCTCAATTGAGCAGATCATGGTATTCAGACTCCCTTGCTCGGAATCACCCATAAAACTGACTAAAAATGAAGATTCACTAGTCCCCTCCACCAGTTTATGAAATTGTCCCAGATAATTCTGGTACAAACTTCAGTATAAACTGTTCCTCCACATAATTCCAATATAAACTACTGTTTGAAAACCACTGCTCTTGGCGTTGTGGGCATCTCGGAAAGTAAAACTGATTTGTTGAGTAAAGCGAGAAAGGCTTTTTCTCCCCCTCACCTTGCTATTCTTCACTTTGTTAACAATAGAGGTTTATTTTTCTATCTTCAAAACAGTTATATTTTTGCCGTTTCAAGTTTGGATTTGTTTCAGCCTCCTTATTAGTAATCAAACAATACTATTTCATCAAACTGTGGTGAGGCTCAGAGAACCTACCCAGTGGGAAGTGCTCCAGCTTTGTATGAGAATCCTGACACCTGGTCTCCTGATTGTGGTTAAGAATAGTTCCACCTGAACCTGGTTCGGGGGAGGATTATGTGCTGGCTGCAGGGCCACTTATTGATTTCAAAATTGTGTGGCTTGCTTCCCAAAAGAGGTTGTCTGCCACTGTGTTTTGAGTCACTTTATTTTAACATGGAGAGGAACTGGAGAGGGAATTGTTTTGAAATATTTTGTTTCACTAGCTCTTGGATCTCCATCAGCTATTTAGATAATCAGTGCAACCCTATGGCCATTGGATGGAAATGTTCACATCTCCAGACACTTGTTCAGGTGTAAGAAGTTAACTTTTTCTGTTAGAGAGTTACTACTGTTGGGTCATCGAATGCCTTAGGTGAGACATGTTTATGGCTTTTAGGTAAGTTTTTCTGATTCTATATACTGCTGTTCACTTTGCGAATGTCTCGTTGAATTGCAAAATGGATACATGTAATGGTACAGACAATTAAAAATTAGAAATTTAGTCAATTTGTTGTGCTGCTGTTCACAGGAAGAACAATGCATCACAAAATTTTAGGACTGGAAGGTACATTGGTAAAACAGTTTACCAGTTTATCTTAGATGCCGCTGAAGCAATGTTAACAGATAACTGTCCACATACACTATTTCTTCTTTTTTCCTCTCCCTAATTCTCAATCCCTTATGTTCTCAACACAGTCTTTTCTATTTTCCCCCTGCTTTTCCTGACTGAGGACTACCATTGGTATCCAATAAAATCCAACAATGCTATTTATAACCTAATATCATTTATTTTTCTGCACAGAGAACTACACTAAGACTTTTAATAATACATTGAGTTAGGCAAGAATTACTCAGGCTGCTAGTACAAAAAACCTTGATTTTTAATTCTGGTTACACAAGTAGCAATGTGACCTAGACATTGGTTCTAGACCCATCAAAGCCTCATTTTTTTATGTATAAAATAAGACTCAGGTTTCCTGCATCACAGGATACATTAAAGGTATGACCATTTACAACATTCATTCAGTAAAAGCTGCCCCTAAAACTGATTAAGTCTTCAAATAATTAATTACTTAGCTCTCTACATGAGAAAATTCTTTAGAAAACCGGGAGTAGAATGGAAGTTATAAAATGTCTTTTGTGGTTAGTAAGGATTAAATATATCACAGACATAGTGTTATGTATGACATTTATTATATGAACACTGAATGTGTTTTATGAATATTAACAGAAAAATGTTACTGGTAATAAGATCATTCATTCTAAATTATCTAAGATATAATATTTAAAATAAGGACTATTACCATGTCTCATGAAAAATCACATAAATTGCAACAAATTTGTGTACTAACTGTATTTCCTGGAAGTAGACTGAAACATCTTTTATTAGATCTCTAGGTCTGATTTTAGATTGAGACATGTGATAACCTTAGTTCCTGGGAATCATGTAAAATGGCAGAACAGTTTGCTTAGGGTTTTAGTGCCTGTCATAGCAGTCTCCAAGTACAAGAGGCAGAAAATGGTATAAAAGAGGAGGGGACTGAATTAAAAAAGGTGAAGGGATTAGCCAAAGAACATATATTCATGACACATAGGCATAGACAACAGTGTGATGGCCATAGTGAAGTGGGGAAGGGAGGGACTGGGTGGAGGTGGTAAAAGGAGGGGAAAATAGAAACATCTGTAATAATATCTACAATAACAATTAAGTAAAAAACAAAACAAAACAAAAAACCAGACAGGCCAAAGAGTTTGCAGAACCAACACTTTCCTTTGCACCTCCAAGAGCAAGGGAAGTCCCTAGCTCAGCAACGTGTGGACCAATTAGAGAACGTGCCAAGGAAAGAAACTGAATTATTTCTAGTTTGGCCATTTGCTCCTGGATTGGTCAAATCATTTTACCTATAAAACTTCTTTAATTGGCATATGTTTAATGAAGCAAAGAGAGATTGCTAGAGAAGGAAAATTTTAACTAAACAAATAAAGCAACAGGGCAGAGAGGCTCAAGGTAGGTTTTGGATGTTATTTCAAATACAGCCTTTTATCAGGGAAAATATTTTTCAGTAAAGAACACTTTCAAATTTAATAAAGAATAAAGATTATTTAATATGGTCGACCTGTAAATTTGTGAAGCCATATTAATTGTAAGTGTTGGTTAAAAAAAAAAAAAAAAGATAGTGAACCGGAGGTTAGTCTCAAGGAAGAGGTCAGACAACAAACCATTATGGATATAATTCCATAGTCCCATCATGATATCTAACATCTTAAATGTTTTTAAATACATCTCTTCACTGTTATTTAACAGTGAAGTTGCTGGAAAGCAAAAGCATTTTTCATTCAACTGAGAAGCTAAGGCTCTTCAAGTAACTGCAACTAATAGCCTCCAGTCAAACAGATAGAGGATAACTCTACCATTCCTGGGCTAGCAACTCTAACCAGGAATATAAGACGTGACCATGATGTTTAACGTGAGTCCTCCCTCACTCATCCAAATCCAGAAGAAGAAGGCAAAAACAGCAGAACACCAAAACCCACAGGGAAAATTTGGCAGGCTCCAAAGCCCACTGTGATAGCCAAAATGGTGAAACAAAAGCCAAATGAAAGAACAAGAGATCTCTACCGAAGATGAAATAAATGAGGTGCAGTTAAGCAAGTTAACGGAACTAGAATTCAGAACCATGATCTTGAGGAAGGTCAAAAGCATGTGTAATGACATGAGCACCAAGAGTAAAGACATAGAAATGTTGAAAATCAACCAGGTGGAAATTAAAAACCACCAAGAAGAAATAAAGAAAAACATATCAGAAATAAAGAACACATTGGAAGGTCTAAACAGCAGAGTAGAGGAAGTGGAGGACTGGATCAGTGAATTAAGGACAGGATAGCAAAAATCAACCAATCAGAAAAACAAAAGGAAAAAAAACAAAGAAAAAACAGGAAGACAGCATAAGAGAACTGTGGGACAACTGGAAAAGTAATAATATTCGCATCATAGTAATCCCCGAAGAAGAAGAAAATGAGAAAGGGTTAGAGAATATATTTGAAGAAATAGTGACAGAAAACTCCCCTAATTTGGTGAAGGAAGAAGGCATTCAAATACAAGAAGCACAGAGAGCCCCAAGTAAGAAGAACTGAAACAGGCCCACACCAAGACACAGAGTTAATAAAATGTCAAAAATTAAAGACAAAGACAGAATCATAAAAGTAGCAAGAGATAAGCAACAGGTTACCTACAAAGGAACCCCCATAAGGGTCCCAGCTGACATCTCAACAGAAACACTACAGGACAGAAAGGAATGGCATGAGGTAATCAAGGTCATGAAAAACAAGGATCTGAATCCAAGACTACTCTACCCAGCAAGGCTATCATACAAAATAGAAGGTCAAATAAAAAGCTTCCAACAAAAAAAAAAAGGCTAAGGGAATACATAAGCACCAAACCAGCACTGCTAGAAAGGTTAAAAGGACTGCTGAAATTAGCAGGAGAAATAGGAAGAAAAATAGAACCACACTAAACAAAAATGGCAATAAATAAGTACATATCAATAATCACCTTAAATGTAAATGGATTGAATGCTCCCATAAAAAGACACAGAGTAGCTGATTGGATAAGAATGCATGACTCACATATATGTTCTTTACAAGAGATCCACCTCACAACAATAGAATCACATAGGTTGAAAGTGAAGGGATGAAAAAAAATTTTCCAAGCAAGCGGAAAGGAAAAAAAAAAAAAAAAACACTGGGGTAGCAATAGTCATATCTGATTAAATAGATTTCAAAATGAAGGCCATAACTAGAGACAAAGAAGACCACTACATAGTATTGAAAGGATCTATTCAACAGGAAGATATAACCTTGATAAACATATATGCACCCAATATAGAAGTACCAAAATATATTAAAAATCTTCTTGATGACCTCAAAGGAGAAATTGATAGCAATATAATCATAGCATGGGACTTCAACACCCCGCTGACATCACTGGATAGATCCTCTAGACAAAAAATTAGCAAGGAAACAGAGACTGTAAATGAAGCACTAGACCAAATGGATTTAATAGATATCTACAGAGAACTACACCCCAAAACTACAGAATTCACATTCTTCTCAAGTGCACATGGGACATTCTCAAAGATAGACGACATGTTAGGACACAAACTAAGTCTCTACAAGTTCAGGAGGACTGAAATCATATCAAGCATCTTCTCAGATCACAATGGCATGAAACTAGAAATCAATTGTAACAAGAATATACAAAGACATTTGAAAGCATAGAGGCTAAATAGCATGTTGTTAAATAAATGTGTTACTGAGGAGATCAAGGAAGAAAATTAGAACTTCCTGGAAACCAAAGAAAATGAATAAACAACAACACAAAATCTATGGGATGCAGCGAAAGCAGTTCTGAGAGAGAAGTTCATAGCACTACAGGCCTATCTCAAGAAACAAGAAAAATCTCTAATAGACTATCTAACCTCACAACTTAAAGAACTAGAAAGCAAACAAAAAGAAAACCCCAGAGCAAGTAGAAGAAGGAAATAATAAGGATCAGAGCACAAACACATGACATAGAGCACACACACACACACACAAAAAAAAAAATTCAAAGACTCAATGAAACAAAGAGCTGCTTTTTAGAAAAAATAAACAAGATTGATGGACCCTTAGCTAGACTCACCAAGAAACGGAGAGAGAACCCAGATACACAAAATCAGAAATGAAAGAGGAGAAGTAACAACTGACACCAGAGAAATACAAAAGATCGTTAACAACTACTATGATCAATTATATGGCAACAAATTCGACAATCTAAGCAAAATGGACAAAATTCTAGAAATACAGTCTCCCAAAACTGGACCGAGAAGAGATAGAAAACTTGAACAGAACAATAACAACAAAGGAAATTGAAGATTTAATCAAGACTCTCCCAGCAAACAAAAGCCTAGGCCCAATGGCTTCACTAGCGGAGTTTACCAAACATTCAAAAAAGAACTAAGGCCCATTCTCCTCAAACTATTTCAAAAAATTTAAGAAGAAGGAAGCCTTCCAAACTCATTTTATGAGGCCAGCATAATTCAAATTACAAAACTAGAAAAAGACATTACAAAGAAAGAAAGCTAGAGGCCAATATCCCTGATGAACATAGACACTAAAATCCTGAACAAAATACTAGCAAGTCAGATCCATCAATACATAAAAAAAATTATTCACTATGACCAAGTGGGATTCATCCCAGGGATGCAAGGCTGGGACAGTATTTGCAAATCAATAACTGTGATCATCACATAAATAAAATGAAGAATAAAAAACACATGATCATATCAATAGATGCCGAAAAAGCCTTCAACATAATCCAGCATCCATTTCTGATAAAAATGCTCATCAATGTGGGAATAGAGGGATCATATATTGACATAATATAGGCCATATATGAAAGACCTACAGCCATAATCATACTCAATGTGCAAAAATTAAAAGCATTTTTCTTAAGAACAGGAAAAAGACAAGGATGCCCACTTTCGCCACGCCTATTTAACATAGTACTGGAAATATTACCCACAGCAATCAGACAGGAAGAAAAAATAAATGAAATACAAATTGGAAAGAAGGAAGTATAACTGTCATTATTCGCAGGTGACATGATACTAAGAAAATCCCAAAGACTCCATCAAAAATTACTAGACTTAATAAATGAATTTGGCAAAGTAGCAGGATACAAAATTAATGTCAAGAAATTGACGGGATTCTTTTTTTTTTTTTTATCCTCACCCTAGGATATTTTTCCATTTTTTGTACAGATAGAGTGGGAGGGAGAGAGAGAGAGAGAAACATCGACGTGAAGGGACACATCGAGTGGCTGCCACCCGCACGACCAACCAGGGCCAGGGACAAACTGCAACCGAAGTACGTGCCCCTAGCGGGAACCGAACCCGGGTCTCTCCGGACCGCAGGCCGACGCTCTAACCGCTGAGCCAAACTAGCCAGGGCTTGACGGGATTCTTATACACCAATGATGAACTCACAGAAAGAGAAACTGTCTGTCTGTACCGCCGGCCGATGCTCCAACCGCTGAGCCAAACCCGCCAGGGCCAGAAAGAGAAACTGAAAAAACAATCCCATTTACCAGTGCAGCAAAAAAAAGATACCTAGCAATAAACTTAACCAAAGAAGTAAAGGACCTACTTGCAGAAAACTACAGGACATTGGAAAAAGAAATTGAGGAAGATATAAAAGAGTGGAAGGACATACCTTGTTCATGGATTGGAAGGATTAACATCATTAAAATGTTTGTACTACCCAATGCAATCTATAGATTCTATGCAATCCCCATCTAAATACCAATAACATATTTCACAGAACTAGAACAAATACTTCAAAAGTTTATATGGAACCAAAAGAGACCTCGAAGAGCCACAGCAATCTTGAAAAAGAAAAACAAAGTAGGAGGGATCACATTACCAGATTTCAGGTTATACTACAAACCTACTATAATCAAAACAGACTGGTACTGGCACAAGAACAGACATATAGACCAGTGGAACAGAACAGAGAACCCAGAAATGGACCCAAGGCAATATGCTCAATTAATATTTCACAAAGGTGGCAAGAGCATACAGTGGAGTTAAGAAGCCTCTTTAATAAATGGTGTTGGGAAAATTGGACAGCTACATGCAAAAAAAATGAAACTAGACCATCAACTTACACTATACACAAGAATAAACTCAAAATGGATAAAAGACTTGAATGTGACTAGTGAATACATAAAAATCCTAGAGGAAACTGTACACAATGAAATTTCAGACATCATACATAGCAGAATTTTTACTGATACATCAACTAAGGCAACAGAAAAAAAGGAAAAAATGAACGGATGGGACTATATCAAACTAAAAAGCTTCTGCACAGTTAAAGAAACAACCATCAAAATGGAAAGGCAACCCACTGTACAGGACAGCATACTTGCTAATGACATTTCAGATAAGGGGTTAATTTCAAATATATATAGAGTGCTCATAAACTCAACAAAAGGAAAACAAAGAACCCAATTAAAAAATGGGCAGATGAACTAAATAGACACCTCTCCAAACAGGACATACAAATGGCTAAGAGACATATGAAGAAATGCTCAACATCACTATCATCAGAGAGATGCAAATTAAAACAACAATGAGGTATCACCTCACACCTGACAGAGTGGCTGTCATCAACAAATCATCAAACAACAAGTTTTGGGAAAGGTGTGGAGAAAAGGGGACTCTAGTAGATTGCTGGTGGGGATGCAGACTTGTGCAGGCACTATAGAAAACAATATGGTGTTACCTCAAAAAATTAAAAATTGAACTTCCATTTGATCCAGTGATCCCACTTCTAGGAATATACCCTAAGAAACCTGAAACACCAATCAGAAAGAATATATGTACCCCCATGTTTGTAGCAGCACTATTTATAATAGCTGAGATCTGGAAACAGCCCAAATGTCCATCAGTGGACAAATGGATAAAAAAGCAATGGTACATATTCACAATGGAGTACTATGCAGCTGTAACAAAGAAAGATCTCTTATCCTTTGAGAAGGCATCGAGGGACCTGGAAAGTATCATGCTAAGCAAAACAAGCCAAACAGAGAAAGGCAAGTATCATATGATCTCACTTATTTGTTGAATATAATGAACATAACAGTCTGAGGAATGGGGTAGTCCCAGAGACCTGGAAGTGGGGTACAGACTGAAAATCCCCAGAAAAGAGTGTGTTGGGGGAGACATAAACCAGAGAACATATATGCATGTATGCATGAACAGTGGACATGGACAACAAAGCTGGGGACAGTGTGGGGAGGAAGGAAGAGGAGGAATCAGTGTTGAAAAAGGAGAAAGATTTGTAACAAAAATAAATTATTTAAAAATAAATAAATAAAAAAGGCTTGAAAAATGTAAAACATAAAAAAAAAGTATCTCAGTTTAAAACCAGAGCTAAATAATGAGAATCTTCCTCTGCTATTTTTGCATTTTATTCTAAATTTTCACCCTGTACAATATTTATTATCTTTTAAGTATTTTTAATTTTTAATGTATAGTTTTTCATTTAAAATAAGTTTTTAAATTAACATTTTGTGAATAAATGTTTCATTTACAAATGAGTTTGATCAAATTATTTTGCTGATTTAAAGTAAATACTACAAGACAAATGAGTAAAAAAGTTGTGGTACATATACACAATGGAGTACTATGCAGCTGTAAGAAAGAAAGGTCTCTTATCCTTTGAGATGACATGGAGGGACCTGGAGAGTATTATCCTAAGAAATAAGCCAAGCAGAGAAAGACAAGGATCATATCATCACACTTATTTGTGGAATATAATGAAAATAACAGTCTGAGGAATGGGGTAGTCCCAGAGACGTGGAAGTGAGGTACAGACTGACAATCCCCAGTAGAGGGGGTCAGGGGGAGAGATAAACCATAGAACGTACATGCATGTATGCATGAACAATGGACATGGACAACAAAGCTGGGGACAGGGCAGGGAGGGAGGGGGAGGGAGTATCAGTTGGGGGGAAAAGGGGAAACATTGTAACAAAAATAAATTAATGAAATAAAAATAAATAAATAAATTTTTTAAAAAAGAAAATTAAAGATTTGGAGCTGAATGGAATACAATGCCAATTATCACACTTTTATTTCTCTCCTTTGATTCTTTACTGACTAAAGTTTTGAATAGATAAAATGAAGATGGTAAATATATCAGCTGGGCTCTGTGAAATTCCAGTGAGGAGCAATATGTATGTGGGAATGTGGGCCAAGGAAGAGGCCAGTGAAACTATGTGAGCCTGAGAAAGGCTCCATTTTTCATGGACCATTGGGACAAAAGCAAATGCTGACAAAAAAGTATGTTTTGAATTTGTTTTATTTTATAAAATATGAACATTACCTATGAAAATAAAGCTGACTACTTTAAATTAGTAGAGACTTTGCTTCATAGTATGTGTGTTTGTATTTAAATGTTATAGTTAAGCAAGGATGTGACCATAGATCATTAAGTTCTTATGAGGTCAAATAAAATAACCAACCTGAATCACAAAAAAAAAATTCATATTGTTATAAAAACTCAGATACCTGTACTAAGTATGGATATTCAGCTGAATAAAGTTCAAAGTGAAAAGGTAAAAATCATTCTTAACTGTGAGGTAAAGATGCTCATATTATGAAAATAACAACAAAAATTGAGTAGGTGAATACTGAATGCCTTGAAACATATAATGCATATTTTATTATTTTTCTCAAGTAAAAGAAAATTAGGATGGCAAAGGAACAAAGATTACATTGGTTTTTTATCTATTAGTTTGCAGGAGAAAAAAAGGCCCCGTTTTTTTATTTGACCTTATATTGATTTATTTCCTCACACAGAAGTTCAAAACCTCTCTTCCCTCCCCTTTTCCCCACAAAAGGACGTTTCTTTTTGTTTTTTGGGTTTTTTTTATGGCAATCTTGTTTTCTCAGCAAAAGTTTCTTTCAAAGGAAAAACAAAATCCCTGATAATTACAAAGGATGTACAAGATTGCTTGTCCTTTTTCTGTGGGAGAAAAATCATCTATTTGCAAAATAATTGAGAAGCTCAATTAAAAGGTAAATTTGTACTGGACAGGAAGGAAAAATATCAAAATCTAGTACAAAGAATTATACTAAAAGAAAAAAAGAATCTAGGAATTCTCAGTAGGCCTATATTTTCTCATAAATGCTTTTGACTTATGGTGAGACTACATCAACCGTATATCTAGGATATGTGCCAAAAAATTCTGGATCCATCTATACCTCCTAAAGCAGCATATCTATACTTTGATATCAGATAGATTCATATATGAACAAATCTTCAAAAAGTTGTTATACCTAATAACAATAAATCGCTCCCTCAGTTTGACTGAGGGAGATGAAAATCAGATTTCCAATTCAACTGAAATGTTTGTGCTCGCTATTCTGTATCTGCATTACAGAAAAACATGAACCTAGAACTATCTTTGAAAAAAACAAGTGATTACAATCCATCATGTTGACAAATCACTTGTAGATATAATCATAGTAATATCTACAAACCGGCTATGTGCTCACTTAACCTGGATGATTATTATAGGTGTTCCAGCTCCTTGTGTGGTTCTTCATAAATCTTTGTGATAACTTCCCCTGTTCAATTTTTAGAGATATAATAAAAGTATCCCAAATATAGCTCACAGGCATTTATGCATTCAAAAAAATATTATTGACTACCTGCTAAGTAATAAGTAATGTACTACTTGGATACAAGAGAGAACAGAAAAAACAAAGGAAGGAAAAAAGGAGGGAGAGAAGGAAGAAAAGACATAGACAAGAAGGAAGAAAGAAGGAATGGCTGGAAGGAAGGAAGAGAAAGAAAGGCAAAACCCCTGACCTCATGAAGCATGCAGGCAAATGGGAGTAATTAATAACAGTCAAAAAGTAATAATACATGCAAATTAGCAACTGTGATAAGTACTAAAAGAAATATAACAAACTATGAAAGCATATAATAGAGGTATTTGACTTACTTAGGAAGATTAGAGAAGACATCCCTTATGTGGCAATTGAGCAGACATAAAACATCAACAGCAAAGGGTAGAGATGAGTGTTTCTGGAATTTGTTTCTATTTTGTATACCAGTCTGCATTCCTATCTTTGCTAATTAAGATGGAACAGGAAGGAGCCATCATGGTCATCTTTACTAACCTGTTCTGAAGCCTCCTTTAGAGTTGAGCCAGCACTAGACTACCTACATTCACATACCTTCCTCTGGGTTATTCCCAGTCTTTCCCTGCAAATCTGGAAAGCTAAAAATGCCGCAAAAAGAGCTTACTCCTCCTGATCCAAAATGCACCCATCCTTTCACAATGATTTGGAAGTAGAACAACAAAAGAAAATAAAGAAAGACTCGCCCTGGCCGGTTTGGCTCAGCGGTTAGAGCATCAGCCTGCAGTCCAGAGAGACCCTGGTTTGGTTCCCTCTAAGGGCATGTACCTTGGTTGCAGTTTGTCCCTGGCCCTAGTTGGTGGTGCGGGTGGCAGCCACTCAATGTGTCCCTTTCACATGGATATTTCTCTCTCTCTCTCTAGCTTCCTTCTCTCTCCCTCCTGCTCTATCTGAACAAAAAGAGGAAAAATGTCCTAGGGTGAGGATAAAAAAATAAAATAAAATAAAATAAAAAGAAAGAATCCTTTTATATTTGCTATCATAAAAGGGTGATAATTCTTGCTATTTCAAATAGATCTTCTTTTGAAAAGTTTCAAGTTTAGTTCTTGCTCTCCATTTCTATCTCTCTCTCTCTCATTCCTTCCTTTACTAAGATACACCTTACTAAAATAAATAGTTTTCTTGATAGTTCAAGTCTACCATAGCACTATCTTAAATCAACAATTATATTTTGTGAGTTTAATTATCTAGATAACAGGGATAAAAACATTGTCCTGAAACATTTATTTGCTTTGTTATGTCCAAAGACATTTGGATTCTCTTTCATGCTGCGCTACATATGTATGTGAGAGAACACAGGTTGGATTATTTTGCTCGATATATAATATTATGTCTAGTACTAATCAGTATTATTTTGAGCTTCTTTTTGTTTTGTTATTAACTTTAAAAAAAGGTAATATGAAGTAATCTATAATTTTCACAAAACATGATCATATTATACTTGGAACTGCAATAGTCGGTTTCTTAAATAGCCAAAAATTTAATTTATGAGTGCTTACCTTTTTAAATTCATCTAGTTTATTTAAGTATTTTTTTCACAAAAATCTAGACATTCTTAGTTTAGTACTCTGCCATTCATTTCCCTACTAGGGCATATCAAGGAATCAGTTCTTGATTTCCCTTATTCAGTATGCATTGGATACTCTTGTTTATGTTCTATTTATAATGTGTCTTGCTTTGACTACACAAATGTACATAATTTAGGTGTTTCTTATATTTTTTAAATGATTTGTTTTCTTTTTTTTTTTGTAGCTTTCTCTCTTTTCTTTTTATTTATTTACACAGATTTTTAAACAACTAAGTGATTTTCCTTTTTCTGCTTTTCTCCGGCCTATTTTAAAAAAATATACAGATTCCTCTGCCATTCAGAAGTATATCATTATCTAAAAAGTGCCACTTCAACCATAGGTTAATTTATGATAGCAAATATAAAAATAATATAAATGTGTCCTGGCAGCTTTGGCTCAGCGGTTAGTGTCAGCCCATGAACCAAAAAGCTGAGGGTGCGATACTTCACTTGCAGTTTGTTCCCCAGTCCTGGTTGGAGTTGTGGGGGAGGCAACCAGTCTCTCTCTCTCTCTCTCTCTCTCTCTCTCTCTCTCTCTCTCTCTCTCTCTCTCCCTCTCCCTCTCTCCCTCTCTCCCTCCCACTTGATCTGAAGATAAATGGAAAATTATCCTCTAGTGAAGATTTTTAAAAAATAATAATATATGTGAACAAATATAAGTACAGGTTTAAGTAAATGATGGAATGTTCATATATTGGGTTATCATGTAGCAATTTAAATGATAATAGCAAAGAGTTTACAAAAACAGTGTGGATGTTTATACTATCCTGATTAAAAAGGCAAACTATGTAGTTTGGTCTGCAATATTATTATGGATTTGTAGAAATCAAAAACCACTCTAGGAAAAATACTGGAGGTAAATATGTGAAAGGAGCAGTGATTATTACTGGGGAGTAGGGTTATTTAGGTGATTTTTTAAAATTTATTTATTTATTTATTTTTGTTACAGATGTTTCTCCTTTTTCTCCCCACTGTTTCCCTCCTCCCCCTCCCTCCCCACATGTCCCCAGCTTTGTTGTCCATGTCCATTGTTCATGCATGTAAGTTCTGTGGTTTATCTCTCCCCCACCACTCCCTCTTCTGGGGATTGTCAGTCTGTACACCACTTCCACGTCTCTGGGACTACCCCATTCCTCAGACTGTTATGTTCATTATATTCCACAAATAAGTGAGATAAAATGATACTTGTCTTTCTCTGCTTGGCTTGTTTCGCTTAGGATGACACTTTCTAGGTCCCTGCATGTACTCTCAAAGGATGAGATCTTTCTTTCTTACAGCTGCATAGTACTCCATTGTGTATATGTACCACTGCTTTTGTATCCATTCATCTACCGATAGACATTTGGGTTGTTTCCAGATCTTAACTATTGTAAAGAGTGCTGCTATAAAAATGGGGGTACATATATTCTTTCTGATTGGTGTTTCAGGCTTCTTAGGGTATATTCCTAGAAGTGGGATCACTGGGTCAAATGGAAATTCAATTTTTAATATTTGAGGTAACACCACAGTGTTTTCCATAGTGCCTGCATCAGTTTGCATTCCCACCAGCAGTGAACTGGAGTCTCCTTTTCTCCACACCCTTGCCAATACTTGTTGTTTGATGATTTGTTGATGGCAGCTATTCTGACAGGTGTGAGGTGATACCTCATTGTTGTTTTAATATGCATCTCTCTGATGATTAGTGATGTTGAGCATTTCTTCATATGTATCGTAACCATTTGTATGTCCTGTTTGGAGAGGTGTCTATTTAGATCCTCTGCCCATTTTTTGATTGGGTTCTTTGTTTTACTTTTGTTGAGTTGTATGAGCACTCTCTGTATATTGGAAATTAACCCTTTATCTGATATATCATTGGCAATTATGCTCTCCCAAACAGTTGGTAGACTTTCCATTTTGATGATTGTATCTTTTTGTGTGCAGAAGCTTTTGAGTTTCATGTAGTCCCATGTGTTCATTTTCTCCTTTGTTTCTGTTGCCTTAAGTGATGTATCAGTGAAAATCCTGCTTCATATGATATCTGAAATTGCATTGCCTAAAAATATGGAACGCTTCACAAATTTGTATATCATCCTTACGCAGGGGCCATGCTATCTTCTCTGTATCGTTCCAATTTTAGTACAGGTGCTGCCGAAGCGAGCACTATTTAGGTGATTTTTAAATATACATTCCAATTTTAGAGTATGAATACATTTTTATTTTTATTTTTTATTTATTTATTTTATAAATTAATTTTTGTTACAGATGTTTCTCCTTTTCCCCCCACTGATTCCCCCCTCCCCATCCCTCCCTGCCCTTTCCCCAGGTTGTTGTCCATGTCCACTGTTCATGCATACATGCATATAAGTTCTGTGGTTTATCTCTTCCCCACCACCCACCCCTATTTAGTGGATTGTCAGTCTATATCCCATTTCCACGTCTCTGGGACTACCCCCTTCCTCATACTGTTATGTTCATTATATTCCACAAATAAGTGAGATCATGTGAAACTTGTCTTTCTCTGTTTGGCTTGTTTCACTTAGGATGATACTTTCCAGGTCCCTCCATGTAGTCTCAAAGGATAAGAGGTCTTTCTTTCTTACAGCTGCATAGTACTCCATTGTGTATATGTACCACTGCTTTTGTATCCATTTGTCTACTGATGGATACTTGGGCTGTTTCCAGATCTTAACTATTGTAAATAGTGCTGCTACAAACATGAGGGTACATATATTCTTTCTGATGGGTGTTTTAGGCTTCTTAGGGTATATTCCTAGAAGTGGGATCACTGGGTCAAATGGAAGTTTAATTTTTAACTTTTGAGGTAACACCATATTGTTTTCCACAGTGGCTGCACCAGTCTGCATTCCCACCAGCAGTGTACTAGAGTCCCCTTTTCTCCACACCCTTGCCAACACTTGTTGTTTGGTGATTTGTTGATGGTGGCCATTCTGACAGTTGCGAGGTGATACCTCATTGTTGTTTTAATTTGCATCTCTCTGATGATTAGTGATGTTGAGCATTTCTTCATATGTCTCTTAGCCATTTGTATGTCCTGTTTGGAGAGGTGTCTATTTAGTTCCTCGGCCCTTTTTTTAATTGGATTCTTTGTCTTCCTTTTGTGGAGTTGTATGAGCACTCTATATGTATTGGAAATTAACCCCTTATCTGATATATCATTGGCAATTATGCTCTCCCATACAGTGGGTAGCCTTTCCATTTTGATGATTGTATCTTTCGCTGTGCAGAAGCTTTTGAGTTTGATGTAGTCCCATGTGTTCATTTTCTCCTTTGTTTCTATTGCCTTAGGTGATGTGTCAGTAAAAATTCTGCTGCGTATGATGTCTGAAATTTTGTTGCCTACAGTCTCTTCTAGGATTTTTATGGATTCATGAGTTACATTTAAGTCTTTTATCCATTTTGAGTTTATTCTCGTGTAGGGTGTAACTTGATGGTCAATTTTCATTTTTCTGCAAATAGCTGTCCAATTTTCCCAGCACCATTTATTACAGAGACTATCCTTAGTCTACTGTATCCTCTTAGCACCTTTGTCAAATATAAATTGAGCATATTGCCTTGGGTCCATTTCTGGTTTCTCTGTTCTGTTCCACTGGTCTATATGTCTGTTCTTGTGCCAGTATCAGGCTGTTTTGATTACAGTGGCTTTGTAGTATAACCAGAAATCTGGTATTGTGATCCCTCCAGCTTTGTTCTTCCTTTTCAAGATTGCTGTGGCTATTAGAGGCCTTTTTTGGTTCCATATGAACTTTTGAAATAATTGTTCTAATTCTGTGAGTTATGCCATTGATATTTTGATGGGGATTGCATTGAATCTATATATTGCTTTGGGTAATATGGACATTTTAATGATGTTCATTCTCCCAATCCATGAACAGGGTATGTGCTTCCACTTTTTTATATATTCCTCTATTTCTTTTTTCAATGATCTGTAGTTTTCTGCAAATAGGTCTTTTATTTCTTTGGTTAAGTTTATTCCTAGGTACCGTAATTTTTTTGCCGCAATGGTAAATGGGATTTTTTGATTATTTTCTCTTTCTGTGAGTTCATCATTGGTGTATAAGAATGCCATAGATTTCTTGACATTAATTTTGTATCCTGCTGCTTTGCCAAGTTCATTTATTAAGTCTAGTAAAATTTGATGAAGTCTTTGGGGTTTTCTATGTATAGTATCTTGTCATCTGCAAATAATAACAACTTCACTTCCTCCTTTCCAATTTGGATTCCTTTTATTTTTACTTCCTGTCTGATTGCTGTGGCTAAGACTTCCAGTAGTATGTTAAATAGGAGGGGCGAAAGTGGGCATCCTTGCCTTGTTCCTGTTCTTAAGGAAAATGCTTTTAGTTTTTGCCCATTAAGTATTATGTTGGCTGTAGGTCCTTCATATATGGCCTTTATTATGTCTAGATATGATCACTCTATTCCCACACTGCTGAGCGTTTTTATCAGGAATGGATGCTGGATTTTGTCCAAGGCTTTTTCAGGATCTATTGATATTATCATGTGGTTTTTATTCTTCATTTTATTTATAGGGTGTATCGCATTTATGGATTTGAGAATATTGTACCAGCTTTGCATCCCTGGGATGAATCCCACTTGGTCATGGTGGATAATTTTTTTGGTGTATTGCTGGATCTGATTTGCTAGTATTTTGTTCAGGATTTTGGTATCTATGTTCATCAGGGATGTTGGCCTGTAGTTTTCTTTCTTTGTTGTGTCTTTTTCTGGTTTTGGAATTAGAATTATGCTGGCTTCATAAAATGAGTTTGGAAGTCTTCCTTCTTCTTGAATTTTTTGAAAAAGTTTGAGGAGAATGGGTATTAGTTCTTCTTTGAATGATCGGTAAAACTCCCCCGTGAAGCCATCTGGACCTGGGCTTTTCTTTTTTGGGAGAGTCTTGATTACATCTTCAATTTCTTCTATTGTTATTGGTGTGTTCAAGTTTTCTATATCTTCCTGATCTAGTTTTGTGAGACTATGTGTTTCTAGAAATTTGTCCATTTCGCTTAGATTGTTGAATTTGTTGCCATATAATTGTTCATAGTAATTGTTAATGATCTTTTGTATTTCTGTGGTGTCAGTTGTTATCTCTCTTCTTTCATTTCTGATTCTGTGTATTTGGGTCCTCTATTTTTGTTTCTTGGTGAGTCTAGGTAAGTGTCCATCAATCTTGTTTATCTTTTCGAAAAACCAGCTCTTTGTTTTATTGATCCTTTGAATTGTTTTTTTTTTTGGTCTCTATGTCATTTATTTCTGCTCTGATCTTTACTGTTCTCTTCCTTCAACTTGCTCTGGGGTTTTTGTTTTGTTTGCTTTCTAGTTCTTTAAGTTGTGAGGTTAGATAGTCTGTTAGAGCTTTTCTTCTTTTTTGAGGTAGGCCTGTAGTGCTATGAACTTCCCTCTCAGAACTGCTTTCGCTGCATCTGATAGATTTTGTGTTGTTGTGTCTTCATTTTCAAATGTTTCCAGGAAGTATTTGATATCTTCTTCGATTTACTCGGTGACCCATTCGTTGTTTCATAACATGCTATTTAGCTTCCATGTGTTGAAATGTCTTTGTATGTTCTTCTTGCAATTGATTTCTAGTTTCATGCCATTGTGATCTGAGAAGATGCTTGATATAATTTCAATCTTCTTGACCTTGTAGAGACTTAGTCTGTGCCTAACGTGTGGACTATCTTTGAGAATATCCCATGTGCACTTGAGAAGAATGTGAATTCTGTAGTTTTGGGGTGTAGTTCTCTGTAGATATCTATTAAATCCACTTGGTTTAGTGCTTCATTTAGAGTCTCTGTTTCCTTGCTAATTTTTTGTCTAGAGTATCTACCCAGCGATGTCAGCGGGATGTTTAAGTCTCCTGCTATGATTGTATTGCTATCGATTTCTCCTTTGAAGTCCTCCAGAAGTTTTTTAATATATTTTGGTGCTCTTATATTGGGTGCATATATGTTTATCAAGGTTATATCTTCCTGTTGGATAGATCCTTTCAATATTATGTAGTGGCCTTCTTTGTCTCTAGTTATGGCCTTCATTCTGAAATCTATTTTATCAGCTTTGAGTATTGCTACCCCAGCTTTTTTTTTTTCTTTTTTGTTTGGTGGAAGATTTTTTTCCATCCCTTCACTTTCAATCTATGTGAGTCTTTTGTTGTGAGGTGGGTCTCTTGTAAACAACATATAGATGAGTCATGCTTTCTTATCCAATAAGCTACTCTGTGTCTTTTTATGGGAGCATTCAGTCCATTTACATTTAAGGTGATTATTAATATGTACTTATTTATTTCTATTTTTGTTTAGTGTGGTTCTATTTTTCTTCCTATATCTCCTGGTAATTATAGCAGTCCTTTTAACATTTCTTGCAGTGCTGGTTTGGTACTAATGTATTCCCTTAGCCTTTTTTTTTTTGGTCTGGGAAGCTCTTTATTTGACCTTCTATTTTGAGTGATAACCTTGCTGGGTAGAGTAGTCTAGGATTCAGATCTTTGTTTTTCATGACTTTGATTACTTCATGCCATTCCCTTCTAGCCTGTAGTGTTTCTTGTGAGAAGTCAGCTGAGAGCCTTATGGGGTTTCCTTTGTAGGTAACCTGTTGCTTATCTCTTGCTGCTTTTAGGATTCTCTCTTTGTCTTTAATTTTTGGCAGTTTGAATACTATGTGTCTTGGTGTGGACCTGTTTGGGTTCTTCTGACTTGGGGCTCTCTGTGCTTCTTGAACTTGAATGCCTCCTTCCTTCCCCAAATTAGGAAAGTTTTCTGTCATTATTTCTTTGAATATATTCTCTAACTCTTGCTTATTCTCTTCTTCTTCTGGGACTCATATGATGCGAATGGTATTCCATTTTCAGTTGTCCCACAGTTCTCTTAAGCTGTCTTCATGCTTTTTAATCGTTTTTTCCTTTGGGTTTTCTGATTGGTTGATTTTTTTCCTACCCTGTCTTCTAATTCACTGATCCGGTCCTCAGCTTCCCCTACTCTGCTTTTTGGACCTTCCAATGCGTTTTTCATTTCTGATATGTCATTCTTCATTTCTTCCTGTTGGTTTTTATTTTCCAACTGGTTGATTTTCAACATTTCTATGTCTTTATTCATGGTGCTCATATCTTTATACATGCTGTTGAGCTTCCTCATCATCATGGCTCTAAATTCTAGTTCTGTTAACTTGCTTAACTGCACCTCATTTATCTCATCTTCCGTAGAGGTCTCATGTTCTTTCATTTGGCTTTTGTTTCTGTTTTTCACTATTTTGGCTATCACAGTGGGCTTTGGAGTCTGCCAAATTTTCCCTTTGGGTGTTGGTGTTCTGCTGTTTGTGGCTCCCTCACCTGGGTTTGGATGAGTCAGGGAGGACCCACTTTAAACATCACCTTCACATCTTAGCATTTCTGGTTAGTGTTTCTAGCCCAGGGCATGGTAGTTACCCTCTAGCTTTTTTTTTTTTTTTTTTTTTGCCTGGAGGCTATTAGCAGAGGTCGCCTGAAGACCCTTGGTTTCTGAGTTGTCTGAAAAATTCCCTCAGGTGCTCAGTGTAAGAGGATTTTTGAGGTTGGGGCTGCTGCTGGTTGTTATTGGGCCTCAATTAGCATTTCAATGGCCGCCAGGTGGGATTGAATCTCTGAGGGAGAGGCCTCTGCCTTGCCTCTCCCCGGCCCTGGGAAGGAGTAAAATGACCACAGTACTGCGTGGCGGCACTCAGCGAAAGCTCTTAGCACCCTCCAAAACCAGAGTGTCTGCACACAGTTCCAGTCCAGTCTTCCTTCCCTCTGCTGAAGCCCAAGGTGAGTGGCTGCTGCCAATTTAGACTCTGGCTAGACTCTTTGTCGTGGAGCCGCCTGGGACTTTTAACCCGAGAGCGCTTCTTCCAGCCTGTGGTGGCCACGGCTGTGGCACCAGCAGAGGGTTTTCCACTCATGAGAATCCCCAGGACTGAGCCGCAGTAGCGTGACACTGCTGGGTGGCAGCACCTTCCAGCAGAGTCCCCTGGTCCCCGCTAGTCTGTGCGGCACCAGCTGAGGGCTTAGCATGCAGAGTTCGCAGGACTCAGGTGGGGTCGCAGGGGAGGCTTTAGCAGCAATTTCCCGCCACCGAGTTCCCTGGCCCCAGTGAGTCCATGCGGCACCAGCCGAGGGCTTGGCAGGCAGCAGAGTTTGCAGGACTCAGGCGGGGTCGCAGCGGAGGAATTACCAGCAACTTCCCGCCACCGAGTCCCCTGGTCCCCGCCCAGGCTGCTGCGGACAGTGGGCTCCCAGCCCCCTCTCGTGTCCTTGCAAGCCTACCAGGATTGCGTCGGTGTCCCTGGTTATGTCGTCCTCCAAGGTATCTTTCGGTTGCCCCTTCCTGAAGATTTGCCTTTATTTTTGTTGTGAATCCAGTTTGGTCCTGGGAGATGGTCTGTGTAGCTCCATTCACTCCACCGCCATTTTTTCTAAAGTCCAGTATGAATACATTTTTAAATGAAAGCTATTTTTTTTTGTTCTTTTTAACTATAGATTTTACTGGTCAACGCTTTAGCAATACAGATTTTAAATGACAAGTTTATCAATTTACCATAGAACCTTGTGGTAGGTAACTTCTAAGTTGGTCCCCAATGATGCAAGACTTCTGATATTTATGTCCTTGTGTAATCACTTCCTTTTGAATGTATGCTGCACAAAGTGACTTGCATTTAATAAATAGAGTACAGTAAAAGAAAGTGGATGCCTCTTCCAAGATTAAGTTACAAACACCAGGGCTTTTGTCCTGTGCGTGGCTCTCTGGCTCTCCTTGATCTGTCTGATGAAGCCAACTTCCTTGTTGGGAGCTGCTCTATGGAAGGGCCTTACATGGCAAGGAACTGAGAGTTGCCTCCAACTGACATCCAGTAAGTAAACAAAGCAATCAGTTGATTATTCTACAAGGAACTGAATGCTGACAAGAATCACATAAGTGAGCTTGGAAGCAGATCTCTTCTCCAATGGAGGCGTCAGGCAGCCCTTGAAGACACCTGCTTTCACCCTCATTAGAGACTGAAATTGAGGACCCAGAAAATCCACACCTGGACTCTTCACCCACCCAAACTTAACATGTTTGTAGTGTTAAGCTGTTAAGTTTTAAGGTATGTGTAAAGCAACAATAAATAGCTAATGCAGATATTTTCTGGCACTTTAAAAAATATATATGTTTTCATTGATTTTTTTTTGAGAGGAGAGGGAGAGAGAGAAACATTGATGTGAGAGAGAAACATCTATTGGCTGCCTCATGCATGCCCCCCACTGGGGATAGAGGTCACAACCCCAGCATTTACCCTGACTGGGAAACTAACTGGGACCTCCCAGTCCATGGGATAATGCTTAATCCACTGAGCCACACCAGCTGGACTTTTCTGGCACTTTTAAATATTTTAGATATTGTTTCATCCAAATTTTCCCCAAATAACACTTGTGATTGAAGGGTAATCCAATGATAAAAATTAGCATAGTGGAAATCTGTAGCATTGGTTAAATAAAAATATATAGATAAAGATTATTCTAATCACCTGAGACAAATGGTTATTGTCTTTAACATTTGGGTGTAAATTAAATCTCCAATACAAGGATTATCATAGAGCTGAATGTAAATATAGGAATTGGAGTGGATGAGATAGAGAGTATACTATCATGCAGAAGAGGAAGGGAAATTTATGACTCATGCATGTGGTCTTTGGAGAAGGAAATCTTTCTTTCTATTCTTAACCCTTGCATACTAGGTACCAAGAGTTTACTTAAACACAATAAGTAATAATATGACTTGAACAGGAATTCCCAAAGCCTTCTCTTTTATACTTGCCTGTGAGGGGAAATACAGTGACCAGTTTCATTATGTTATAATCCAATACACTCTCTTTCTCTAGATAATTTTTGTTGTTTGTTAGTGACCTCTATAGCAGCATATTATACAATATTTAAAACTAGAACTTCTATAAGTTGATATAAATGTTCTCACAGATATTCAATTTAAAAAGCATTGCAGAATAAAGCAAAAAGAATGATGAAATTTATGAAAAAAATTTAAATACTATACATTATAATTGTATATAATACTATATATCATAATGTATACAATACTATATATTGCAATGTATATAATACTGCACATTTTTTAGTAAGATAAGGATATAATAAAATATTTGAGCCCTGGCCTGTGTGGCTCA
The DNA here is from genome assembly GCF_014108415.1 of Molossus molossus. Lineage (NCBI taxonomy): Eukaryota > Metazoa > Chordata > Mammalia > Chiroptera > Molossidae > Molossus > Molossus molossus. The sequence goes on along the minus strand of NW_023425355.1, from coordinate 25,397,526 downwards.
GTGGTTGGAGCATTGGCCCATGCACCAAAGGGTTTTGGGTTCGATTCCCACCCAAGGGCACATACCTGGGTTGAAAGTTCAATCCCTGCCCAGAAAAACCAATCAATGTATTTCTCTCACATCGATGTTCCTCTCTCCTTCTCCTTCCTTCCTTCTCTTCCACTCTTTCAAAAAAATCAATGGAAAAAATATTCTCAGGTGAGGATTAACAAAACAAAACAAAACAAAATAAATAAATAAATAAATAAATATTTGAGTAAATGCCTGAAAATAATGCATACCAAATACAGAATAATGGTTATTCCCTGAGTTAGGAATTTTATTCACGCCCTTAGGGCAGGAGAGAATTCCCTGCACTAATGTAAGATTACATTGGTAATTGAAACAGGAGAGGAGAGAGAAAATGGCGGCGAAGTGAATGGAGCAACACAGACCATCTCCCAAGACCAAACTGGATTTACAACGAAAATAAAGGCAAACCGTCAGGAAAGGGCAGCCAAAAGACATCTTGGAGGACCACTTAACCAGAAACACCCACTCCATCCTGGTAGGCTTGCGAGGACGGGAGAGGGGACTGAGAGCCCAGGGTCCGCAGCGGCCTAGGCAGGGGCCAGGGAACTAGACGGGAAGTTAATCCTACTGTCTCCCTTGCCACCTTGCACGGGCCCTGGGAACACTGTAGCTGGCTAAACTCTCCGCTGGAGCCGCACAGACTCGAGGGCCCCAGGGAACTCGGCGGGACCAGGGAACTCGGCGGGACCAGGGAACTGGGCGGGAAGTTAATCCTATCGTCTCCCTTGCCACCCTGCACGGGCCCTGGGAACTCTGTAGCCTGCTAAGCTCTCGGCTGGAGCCGCATAGTCTCCTGAAGACCAAGGGACTCGGCGGGACCAGGGAACTCGGCCGGAAGACAATCCTACTGCCTCCCTTGCCACCCTGCATGGGCCCTGGGAACTCTGTAGCCTGCTAAACACTTGGCTGAGGCCCACAGACTGGCAGGCACCAGGGGATTCGGCCGTACCAGGGAACTCAGCAGGAAATTACTCCCACCGCCTCCCTTGCCACCCTGCACGGGCCCTGGGAATGCTGTAGCCAGCTAAGCTCTCATCTGGAGCCACACAGACTCCTGGAGAACAGGGGACTTGGCGGGATTAAAGTGGGTCCTCCCTGGTGCATCCAAACCCAGGAGAGGGAGCCACAAACAGCAGAACACCAACACCCACTGGGAAAACTTGGCAGACTCCAAAGCCCACTGTGATAACCAAAATGGTGAGAAACAGAAACAAAAGCCAAATGAAAGATCAAGAGACCTCTACAGAAGATGAAATAAATGAGGTGCAGTTAAGCAAGTTAAAAGAACTAGAATTTAGAGCCATGATGTTGCGGAAGCTCAACAGCATGTGTAAGGACATGAGCAACATGAGTAAAGACATAGAAATGTTGAAAATAAACCAGCTGGAACTGAAAAACCAACAGGAAGAAATGAAGAATGACATATCAGAAATGAAAAACACACTGGAAGGTCTAAAAAGCAGAGTAGGGGAAGCTGAGGACCGGATCAGTGAATTAGAAGACAGGGTAGAAGAAATCAAGTAATCAGAAAACCAAAAGGAAAAAACGATTAAAAAACAGGAAGAGAGCTTAAGAGAATTGTGGGACAACTGGAAACGGAATAATATTCGTATCATAGGAGTCCCTGAAGAAGAAGAAAGTAAGCGAGGGCTAGAGAATATATTCAAAGAAATAGTGACAGAAAACTTCCCTAATTTGGTGAAGGAAGAAGGCATTCAAGTTCAAGAAGCACAGAGAGCCCCAAGTCAGAAGAACCCAAACAGGCCCACACCAAGACACATAGTAATCAAACTGCCAAAAATTAAAGACAAAGAGAGAATCCTAAAAGCAGCAAGAGATAAGCAACAGGTTACCTACAAAGGAAACCCCATAAGGCTCTCAGCTGACTTCTCACAAGAAACACTACAGGCTAGAAGGGAATGGCATGAAGTAATCAAGGTCATGAAAAACAAGGATCTGAATCCAAGACTACTCTACCCAGCAAGGCTATCACTCAAAATAGAAGGTCAAATAAAGAGCTTCCCAGACAAAAAAAAAGGCTAAGGGAATATATTAGCACCAAACCAGCACTGCAAGAAATTTTAAAAGGACTGCTGTAATTACCAGGAGAAATGGGAAGGAAAATAGAACCACACTAAACACAAATGGCAATAAATAAGTGCATATCAATAACCACCTTAAATGTAAATGGACTGAATGCTCTCATAAAAAGACACAGAGTAGCTGATTGGATAAGAAAGCATGACTCATCTATATGGCCATATTAACCAAAGCAATCTATAGATTCAACGCAATCCCCATCAAAATACCAACGGCATACTTCACAATATTAGAACAATTACTTCAAAAGTTCATATGGAACCAAAAAAGGCCTCGAATAGCCACAGCAATCTTGAAAAGGAAGAACAAAGTTGGAGGGATCACAATACCAGATTTCAGGTTATACTACAAGGCCACGATAATCAAAAGAGCCTGGTACTGGCACAAGAACATGTATATAGACCAGTGGAACAGAATAGAGAACCCAGAAATGGACCCAAGGCAATTTGCTCAATTAATATTTGACAAAGGTGGCAAGAGCATACAGTGGAGTAAGGACAGCCTCTTTAATAAATGGTGCTGGGAAAATTGGACAGCTATTTGCAGAAAAATGAAACTAGACCATCAACTTACACCCTACACCAAAATAAACTCAAAATGGATAAAAGACTTAAATGTAACTCATGAATCCATAAAAATCCTAGAAGAGACTCTGGGCAACAAAATCTCAGACATCATACGCAACAGAATTTTTACTGACACATCACCTAAGGCAATAGAAACAAAGGAGAAAATGAACACATGGAACTACATCAAACTCAAAAGCTTCTGCACAGCGAAAGATACAATCATCAAAATGGAAAGGCTACCCACTGTATGGGAGAGCATAATTGCCAATGATATATCAGATAAGGGGTTAATTTCCAATACATATAGAGTGCTCATACAACTCCACAAAAGGAAGACAAAGAATCCAATTAAAAAAAGGGCAGAGGAACTAAATAGACACCTCTCCAAACAGGACATACAAATGGCTAAGAGACATATGAAGAAATGCTCATCATCACTAATTATCAGAGAGATGCAAATCAAAACAAGAATGAGGTATCACCTCACACCTGTCAGAATGGCCGCCATCAACAAATCATCCAACAACAAGTGTTGGCGAGGGTGTGGAGAAAAGGGGACTCTAGTACACTGCTGGTGGGAATGCAGACTGGTGCAGCCACTGTGGAAAACAATATGGTGTCACCTCAAAAAATTAAAAATTGAACTTCCTTTTGACCCAGTGATCCCACTTCTAGGAATATACCCTCAGAAGCATAAAACACCAATAAGAAAGAATATATGTACCCCCATGTTTGTAGCAGCACTATTTACAATTGCTAAGATCTGGAAACAGCCCAAGTGCCCATCAGTAGACGAATGGATCAAAAAGCTGTGGTACATATACACAATGGAGTACTACGCAGCGGTAAGAAAGAAAGATCCCTTGTCCTTTGAGACTACATGGAGGGACCTGGAAAGTATCATCCTAAGTGAAACAAGCCAAACAGAGAAACACAAATTTCATATGATCTCACTGATTTGTGGAATATAATGAACATAACAGTTTGAGGAATGGGGTAGTCCCAGAGACGCGGAAGCGGGGTACAGACTGACAATCCCCTAAGGAGTGGGGAGGTGGGGGAGGGATGAACCACAGAACTTATACGCATGTATGCATGAACAGTGGACATGGACAACAATCTGGGGAAGGGGCAGGTAGGGGAGGGGGAGGGGGGAATCAGTGGGCGAAAAAAGGAGAATCATCTGTAACAAAAATTAATCAATAAAAAATAAAAAATAAATAAAAAAAAGAAACAAGAAAAAATTTACCTTTACATTGCTAGAACTGGAAGTCACTCTTTAAACCAAACAATCAAACTTAGTGTCATGAATACTAGCAAAACCTAACATTGTAGACATAGTGACATGATGCAATATGAAGCACACAGCATCACTTATGACTTTTTTTTAATTAAAAAAACTATTTATTCTAGTTTCAATCCCACCTTTATATCTAACTTTAGTTTAGAAAAACTTCAAGGAAGAGAGGACCATGTTGAACAACACTTGGAGGAAACATCCAAAACAAGAGTATTTTATATGACAATTGGCCTGATGTTTCCAAAGTGTCATTGTCATGAAATAAAAAACAAAACAAAAACATAAGATAAGAAAATTGCTCGGATTTAAAGATTTAAAGATTTACAATACATTTGCCTTGATTGGACCCTGGCTTAAAAAAAAGAAAAAACAGTTATGAAAGATGTATATACATATAGAGAAATACAGGTCAAGCAAGTGTGACAATAGTTTAGCTATAGATAATAGTTATATGATTGAAGAACATAAAATTTATTCAACTTATCTGTATGTTTGAGAATTTTCATAATAAAATATTGGGAAAAAATGGATTATTCATTCAGTAAATGTTACTAAGATAACTGATCCTCCATGTAGATAAAAAATAGATTCTTACCTCACACTAAATATTTAGAAGTATAGAATAATTTTATTCACGCCCTTAGGGTAGGGGAGAATTTCTTAAATTACTCGCAGAAGGCAAACCAAAAAAAAAAAAAAAAAAAAGTACAAACTGACTATATTAAAATTAAAAGCTTTTGTATGTCAAAAGATAGTTTTCTTACCCCAAATTCCCCAGAAAGCACAGTATGAGACAAAAATTTAGTTGTAAGTAGTTTTCAGGGTATATGATCTAAGGGGGCAGGAGTGAGGGACAGGAAAAACAAAGCCACTACAAGGATGCGTTATCAAATTGACAATCTCTAAAGACCATTGGTTACTTTACCTTATGGGGCCATCTGATTTGCTATATGTAACTCATCTAAAAACTCTGTTTAGGAGGAATTAGAGGACAGGATTTATCCAATAGCCTTCATATTGATTGTCAAAGTTTAGCGTCATGGAAAATTTTACTCCTTTATACTTCCAGGTTGTATCTACATGAAATTTGAATGGGTTCTTGCATTGTCTCCTGTCCACTGTAACAATAAAGGAGCCCAAATTAAATAGAGGATAAGAGCAAGAAGTACACAATTTGAATGTGAGGTAAAGTGCTGTCAAATTGCATCTGCATAAAACTGGTCAGACCTGGCACAATAATGGTATCTACAACAGTGGTAAGAATAGCAGACAGGTGGGGCCAAGAGAAACTGAAGATGTAGGTAAAAAGTGTTTAATACAGTGAACCCAAACACCAAATACATGATAGTGATTACATCTAGAGAACGTGATTAGGGATCTTAATTCAGAAAAGTAGGAAGGTATATAGGAGTCTTCAACTGTATATGTAACACTTTATTTCTTTAAAATCATATATGAGGCAATAAAATGTTCAGATTTGAGAAAGCTGGGTGGTACATAGATAGTTGTTTATTATACTATTTGTAATACTATACCTATGACATTCATTATGAAGTATTTCAATATACAAATTCAAAAACAGAGTCTATAATGTTTAAAGAAGTCAATAACTTGTTATGAATTAATTGCCTTTCAAATTATCATGGCCAAATATAACCTTGTTCTTTTATTTATTTTTTAATCCTCACTCAAGAATATTTTTTCCATTTTTTATTCAGATTGAGTGGGAAGGAGAGAGAGGAAGAAAGAGAGGGAGAGAGAGAAACATCAATGTAAAAGGGACACATCGAGTGGCTGCCACCTGCACAACCCAACCAGGGACAGGGACAAACCGCAACTAAGGTACATGCCCTTAGCAGGAACTGAACCCGGGTCTCTCTGGACTGCAGGCTGACGCTCTAACTGCTGAGCCAAACCGGCCAGGGCCTTAATTTTGTTCTTATCTTTAGCGTTTGTTATAATATTATTTTCAAACACTCCCTCAACCTTATTTTGGAGATATAATTACTGGATTGGTATTATATAAATTAAGACCACTGGGCATTTAAAATACTTGTGGTTTTTCATAGCTGTTAATAGTAAAAATTCAAGTTTAAAGTGTCATTTTTCTGTGACTGCCTTCTTTCTCCATCAACTTTGCATGGCTCATTCCTTCAATTCTTTCATTATGTGCTCCCCACAGAACCTATCCCTTACCATGATAGCTAAAGGAACATATTATAAAGTATTATTTTCTTATTCTACTTTTTATTAGTTGTACTTCATTAAAATGTATATTTGTTTTTTGCTCATTTTCCATCATTAGAATATAATTTCTATGATAGCAAACTGTTGTGTTGTTGTGTTAATCACTGTATGGATAGCATCTAGAAGAGTGCCTGCAATATTTTAAGCAATGAATAAATAATTCATTGATGAATGAATTAAAAAAAATATGACTGACTATTTGAAATCATTTTACACTGGTGGCAGATTTATGAAAGGTTTTTTCACATAAAAGAAATGAAAACAGAAACACAAATGCAAAAAGTAAGATGCGTGTTTTAGATTAATATAAACACATATACACACAGAAATACATATTTATATGTAGATATATATGCACCTTTATATAAAGTACAATTATATTGTGTGTGTATATATATATATATACACACACACACACACACACACACACATATACATATAATGCCCATATACACATAATTCTTTTAAATAAGGAGGATATGGACTTCCTTCTGTTCTAAAGAAGAGGAAAAAAACCTCAACAACAGATATTTGCACTGTAACTGCTCCATTTTTAAAAATTTAAACTTGATGACCTTCTTTTTTTATTTTATTTTAACCTATTTTATATTCTATTTAGGATATGTTTTATTTATTATTTTTTAAAATTATTTTTATAAATTTATTTTTGTTAAAGATGTTTCTCCTTTTCCCCCCATTGATACCCTCCTCCCCATCCCCCCTCCTTGTCCCCAGCTTTGTTGTCTATATCCATTGGTTATGCATACATGCATATAAATTCTGTGGATTATCTCTTCCCTCCCCCCACCATCCCCTCTTCTGAGGGTTGTCAGTCTGTACCCTATTTCTATGTCTCTGGGTCTATTTCGTTAATCAGTTTGTTTAGTTCATTATATTCCACAAATAAGTGAGATCATGTGATATTGCCTTTCTCTACTTGGCTTGTTTTACTTAGCATAATACTTTCCAGGTGCTTCCATGTCATCTCAAAGGATAAGAGATATTTCTTTCTTACTGCTGTATAGTATTCCAATGTATATATGTACCATGGCTTTTTTATCCACTCATCTACTGATGGGCACTTAGGCTGTTTCCAGATCTTAGCTATTGTAAATAGCGCTACTATTAACATAGGGGTACATATATTCTTTCTGATTGGTGTTTCAGGCTTCTTAGGGTATAGTCCTAGAAGTAAGATGACTGGGTCAAACAGTAGTTCAACTTTTAACTTTTTGAGGTAACACCATAGTGTTTTCCATAGTGGCTGCACCAGTCTGCATTCCCACCAGCAGTGTACTAGAGTCCCCTTTTCTCCACACCTTCGCCAGCACTTGTTGTTTGATGATTTGTTGATGGCGGCCATTCTGACAGGTGTGAGGTGTTACCTCCTTGTTGTTTTAATTTGCATATCTCTGATGATTAGTGACGTTGGACATTTTTTTGTACGTCTCTTGGCAATTTGTATGTCCTTTTTGGAGAGGTGTCTCTTTAGGTCCTCTGCCCATTTTTCATTTGGGTTCTTTCTCTTCCTTTTGTTGAGTTGTATGGTTCGTTGACTTTCTAGAAAAGCACCATGTTTTCAAAGCTTGCCTTAGCAAAAAACATCTTGTTATAAACTAAAACAGAACTTATTTGAACAACTAAAGATTTTTTGCATGGATTTCAAATAATTTGATTAATATATTAATAATTGCTATTATTATAATTTGTAGAGAAACATTTTTATATTTAAACAACTTTATATTTTAAAGGCTTTTAATTCTATTCAATTTATTTTTAATGTTTATTATTATATAAATACTTGAAAATATCCTTATTGCTTATGATTTAAACAAAGTAGAAACATAAAGAGAAGCCAAACACAAACATATGTTTTACATAAATAACATCATACCACATATATACCATTGAGACTTTTTTACTTAACATTGTGACTTGTATATTATTACATTATAATACATACACTTGTTGGGAGACATATTTCCATGGGTCTGTTATGTTTCTGTGAACAGAAGCACTAATTGTAATTTTGTTCTGGACCATTTTTTCAAGGATATTTGTAGAGCAAACAGCCTTCAAAGGTAATAATAATGTATCTCTCCAGAGGAAAAGGCATTTTTTTCCCTGTTTAGTGTAATAAAGATGATGTTTCCTTCAAGGGCAAATTTCAAGCAGGTGTACTTATGATTCATTATTTAAAATTTTGGTTTCTGAACTTGGGCTTCCTCAAGTGTGACAAAACCCAGTGTTTACAAAGCATCCACTGCATTTTTCTGTGTTGTCCATATTGGACTGGGGTCAAGGATAACAGACACAAACATGATGTTCATGCTGCTTGCTGTCCTGTGAATAATAAAGTCCACCATCTCTGACCCAGGAGTTTCACGTCTTTTGTCAGTACCCATAGAACTGTAAAAGGTTAACTTGTTAGTTACTGAGTAGAATAAAATATCAACCCTTTAACTGTTCTTGTCAGCTCTGGTAATGATGGGGATAGGACATGGTTCTTTGGAAGAGAAAGGATGATGACCTTATAAGCTAAGTTTTTGCTATGAAAGACTATCTGAGATCCAGCAGTGCATAATGTTGCACAAATATTGGGGCAAATAGTAAAAGGCCTTTACTGTTGTATGTTTTCCTGAGTGTTCAGAGGCTGACTGATGAATGGTAGCATTAAAACAAGCCACCCAAATGGTATTTTGATTTTTTCTACTCTTCTTTAAGAGGGAAGACAAAATAATTTTATTATGATAATGGAAAAGCAAGGTCCAGGCCCAAGATGAAAGGAAATGTGGCTGTAGAAACCGAGGCAAGGAGTCCCCAAATGTTACATAAATGTCAACGATGGAGTTTTAGAACTTTGGATGGATCTAAAAACATTTACAGATTATTTAGTTAAACCATGAACAACTTCCAGTCTTCTCTAAGCTTACAATGTCTTGTTTACTTGCATGGAGCCACTTTTGCCCTCTGTGACCTCTGGTTCCTCTCTCCCCTTTTGCTGTAATCTTAGCTGCTTTAAATACAAAGATGATTGTGCATAAATCTTATATGCACTCAAATAATATGCTATGGAGCTTCAAGAAGGGAAAAAATTAAATCTCTGATGACTCTGATCCCATCAGGCTAGGAGTGACCTGGATTCAACTGGTCTTTGGACTGGTTTCACAGTAGGGAAGAAAAGCTAACATGACTTTGCAAGTGAGGTCCTTTTGACTCATTTAACATTTCTCTTGCCTCTGTACCTAAAACTATAGTAGAAATTGATGTTACATAATTGTACTTTCTTTTCTGTTTTTACCAGAGAGGATGATCCCAATTGGAAACTAAAGCCATATATTGAGAAGTGCTAGTACTTTTAAGGCTTATAACCCTAATGGCAGCTTTGAACTACAAGTCTCTCACTGATGATTTTTTTCAAAAATATCATCTAGCAAAGGGAGGCAGCCTCCGCCTTGAGGTACTACTCAAGGTCTGGAATTTATCACTCCTTTTGAAAAACAATTATTAACTTGCTATTGGGGGCTCTTGCTGAAATTGAACACCTGATCCAAGGGAGTCTCATGACTTTCCAGCTTGATATGTCCATTATAGTTGGATTAAGATATACTCAATGATGGCTAAGGTGAGGAAGACCCAATAAGTCTCACTTTTTAAATGGATAAAAGAAAAGATGAAATACAACCATTTGAGACAACATGGATGAACCTTAAGAATATTATGCTAAGCAAAATAATCAGACAGAAAAAGTTAAGAACCATATGATTTCACTCATGTGTGGGATATAAAACTGAAAGCCACAAATGAACAGACAAAAAAACAAACAAACAAAAAACACCTCATAGACACAGATAATAGTATAGTGGTTACCAGAGGGAAGGGTGGTGAGAGGATAAGAAAGGGTAAATGAGGTCAAATGTATGGTTATAGAAGAAGATTTGACTTTGGGTAGTAGGCACACAATTTAATATACAGATTATGTATCATAGAATTGTATACTTGAAACCTATATAATTGTATTAACCAATGTCACTCCAATAAACTTATTTTTTTAATTGTATATTGAAGGATATAGTCATCTTCACAGTGAGCCCTTGATTTGACATAAAAAAGTGGCAGGGGTCCCTTTAGAAAAAATTTTATTGCATACTCTGCCACTTGAAACAAAACTGTTAGTTCAATGTGGTCCTCAATTCAGAGAGTTTACCCTAAATGCTTGGGCCTGCTTCACTGATAGGCTAATATGAAACAATAGTTTCACTAGACTGTGGTTGCTGTTAGACCTCAGATACAGTTATGCATGACTGGAAATGGATATGGTCACTCCACTTGTAGGAAAAAACTCAAGGTGGTTCTCATGCTTCTGGTCAGTACTCTTTTTGATGAACCTTGTTATATTTTTACTATTGTATTGGCCTAGCTGTTTCAGCTGCTACATGGAAAATTAAAGACTTTCCGTCTTACTATAAGCTCTGTAAGTAAGTTGTCATTCCTGAAAAAAGTGTCAGTATCACACATGTAGATACCATGTGAGGGCCCATTCTCTGATGAAACTGACTGGAATCAAGCTGTTGTTGGGTTCTGTACTTATCTGAATGCCACCACTGCTGCATGGATCTGTCACTGTACTAAACATGGTGACACATCCACCAACATGGACTTGGTACAAAGTAAAAGGCTCTGTGTTTCTGATGCGAAGGCCACCACAGCATTCTAGACTTGTGACCCCTACCAAAAGTTGTCTTGGTTTCTCATGTTTGGAAAATCCACATAACACAAGTCACATTGCCCTGTCTACTCCTGGATAACTATATTGAACCTTTAAACACTTATCAAAGCTAAGTGCAATACCATATGGCTGTTGAAACTTTTTCAGACTATTGGGTTTCTGTTTCAGTCTGATTAGTTGATTCTAGTCATGCCATGATAGCTCTTAAAATTAATATGTATTACATGTTCAGCTTTCTGGATAATTTACAGCCTAAAAATGGTGCACCTTATATCATAAAGGTGGCTCATCAATGGGCCAATAATCAAGATATTTGATGGACATTCTATGCTCCTTATCATCCACAGGTATCTGTTATTGTTACTTCCTCAAAAATAATCTTATAAAGATTTATAACTATATCTTACCTCCAACTGATCTATGTTCTTAGTAAGGCAGTTTTTTCACTAAATTTAGTTTTATCCACAAAGACATCATCTCTTCTCAGAAGCTTCCTGGAAAATAATCAGGACAAAAAGGGGTGCAGGAGGGAGGGTCATTATAATGCACTATCTTGAAAATACAGGATTCTGTCCATACCATTCCTGAGCATGATGTTTCATTCTTTCTTCTAAGAAAAGCTAAACTGGTTGATTAACTATCCAGATAAAGCCTGGACAAATAGGGACCTAGATGATTTAAACTTAACTCTGGTTAAATTTTATAAAAATGTCCTTGTCCCTCTTGTGCCTGACTCTTAGAAGATGATTGAAAAAAGAGATGAAGTATAACTGTTGGAATAGAATGCACTGATATTGTGAAGATGGAAGGAGAGGAATCCCTATACCTAAGATATATTGCAGAGGGAAAGACAACTAATTTTTGTCTTTCAGAACCACCCTTGACGCCTGTCTCACATATAAAAATGCCTGGTGTAGCTCTCCTATATTCTTGCTAGCAGTTCAAATTGCTCCATCCATTAACTAATCACTATTTCTCTTAATTTTAGAGAGAGATCTATCAGAAAGAATAAGAGATGTCTCCAGACCCTGCACCTCTCATGTATAATCTTGGATGTCCCCCCTTTTTAGTCATTCTATGTGATAAATGAATGCTATCTTGCTGAGGATGGACATACAGCACAAGTTTAACTGACTGACTTTAGTTGGACCCTCCAAAAACAAGGACTATATTCAATTAAATTGAATCTGGAACATTAAAGTTTACCTGGCTGGGAAGCTACATTAGAACAACTGTAGACCTGTGTCCTCAGATATAGGCCCCACTAGTAGGACCCAAATCACTGTAAACAATGCTTTTTTTTTTTCCTATGGAATTCATGAGCACCACCTATACTTCCTACATGAAAGCCAGGTATTAAGTTGCCTTTCTGCAGAAAGCATGTGAATTGCACCTTAGAGATGGTTATAAGAGGCCTTCAAGAATTAACTAAATAGTGCCTTGGCCCTAGACGGCATGCAAGTCAGTCTTTACTTACTGGCCAGGGTTGTTATAAAAGATAGAATTGTACTAGATTTTCTCTTTATGAACCAAGGTGGATTCTGTATAATCACATCCTTTTATAACTGTATTAATATCTCAGGAAAGGTTTTAATACCAACTAGAAAGGTCAATAGAAATACTTAAGGATAAATCTACCTAGCTTTCTTCTGTGGACTGAATGTTTGTGTCTCTACCAGCCTCACCCAAATTCATATGTTGAAGTCCTAACCCCAATATAATGGTATTTGGAGACAAGATCTTTATAGAAGATCTTGGTTAAATGAGGGTGTAAGTGTACAGCCTAATTTGATAGGATCAGTGTCCTTATAAGAAAAGGCACTAGAAAGCTTGTGTTCTTTCGCTCTCCCCACCCCCACCCCCGTGCACACACACTAAAGAAAGGCCATGTGAGGATTCATCCAGAAGGTGACCATCTACAAGCCAAGAGGAGAACTCTTACCAGAAACCTAATTGGCTGGAATCTTGATCATGGACTTCTAGTCTCCAGACTATGACAAAATAAATTTCTGTCATTTAAGTCATGCAGTTTGTGGTATTTTGCTAAGGCAGCCCAAGCACACTAAGACACTTTCTAAGGTAGACCTTAATGAGTTGTGGTATTTGTTCAACAGGTTGAATTCAGAAATTAGAGATTGGGGAAGGTGCATAGTTGAAGACAGTACTCCAGGTTGGTTATATCATTATACCTTGAGCCCTGTTGATAACCTTAAGTAAATGCTGTATGAGCCAAATTGATCCTAGCCCTATTAGTCAGATTAAACAGAGTAGTGGCATACTCGTGGAGAAAATTAACAGATGTCAAAATGGTATAAAAACAAGAGATAGATATTGTTTGGAGACAATATTCTGTGGGTGTCTTGTTCCTACTCAACTTGAAAGCAGAGGCACTAACTGCCCTTATGTTCAGGATTACTTTTTCAAGAACTTTTGTAGAGAAACCATCTTTGGAAGATAGAAATGTCACTTCCAGAGACAAGGAAAGGTTTGTTCTCTGTCCATTACAATAGAGACAATGTCTCCCTCTAGGGAAAAGTTCTAGAAGGATTTCCTACACCCACTATAAAAGATTATACTTCTCTAAATACAGGTTCTTAAGTTGTGATGCAAGCCTACTGTGGATTTAGCCTGCAAGGAAGCCTCTCTACATCACTTCTTTGGTCAAGGCAACCTATGTGAATATAAATTTTTAGGTGCTTGCTGTGCCATTAATAGTACAATTTGTTGACTCTGACCCAGGAGCCTTATATATTCAGCGAGCACCCATGAAATTGTGACAGGCTAAATCATTTACTTGCAAGTAGGGTAAAATCTCAGATCCTTGACAGTTCTTGAGAGTAGTTTGTTCCAATTCTTTTTAATCACTACATACTGTTACATATACAAGTTATTTAATCAGGCCCTTGTTTTTGGAAAATTATGGTGTTTCAAACATTTTTCTACTACAACAACATTGAAGTGAATCTCCTTTTACATATGTCTTTGTACACATGTGTAAGTGTTTCTGTAGGACAGAGAGATTCCTTGTAATAGAAATGTTGTTTTTTTTTTTTAGATATATCCCTTTGTGTGCAAAAAGCTATAATCATCTATACTTCTGTCAATACTTTGTGAGAATACCCCTCTACTTATAGTTGAAAAGTACTATATTGTTTTCCTTTTAATTTTCTGATTACTGGTGATAATGATTACCTTGTCATGTTTATTGACTGTATTCCTTCTATAAATATATTTCAGGTACATAAAAAAATCATGAAATTTTATTTTATTGAATTATAAAAACTCTTTATATATATATATATATATATTTAATTCCCTCTGTTGAAAATTATAAAAATATACATTATAATTACATAATTTATCATTGAGCTATGCTGATGGTGTTTAAATCATACAGAGGCTTAAAAATTGTATAGTCATATTAGTTAATCATTCTCTTTATGGGTTATAGATTTTTAGTTTTGTTAGGAAATGTTTTTGCTAGTCTATGCCATACTCATTATTTCTAATCATTCTTAATTTTTCTTGTTTTTTTATAAACCAATCATTTATTGAAGTAAACTATAGCCATGTCTTCTGTAAATATCTTTCATGTAAGAATTTAACTTTGCAATTATTTTATTCTCAAAATTTGTCATTTCTAATCTGTTAAATGCCATCTGCTACTTTTCTACTGTTAGTTAATAGTCCATGTGTATTTAAAGGTAAAAATATAATATTCTATAAAATATATATAACATGCTTCATCAGGACAATGGAAATTATGTTGTTGTTTTTTTATAGAGAGATATTCCAAAATTGAGTCAGAATTTATTTTTCAACTAGTTTTAGGTGAACATAATATAGCCAATAGATTCTTGTCCAAGGTAAAAAAATAAAAATAAAAAAATAATCTGCACGAGGCTACAATCTATAGTTTCAGTATTATATGTGTGTAAATGTATGTGTGTGTTTCCTCACTGAACCACATTGACTCTTAGTTGAGGCCAAAATAAAGAAATGTTTACAGAGAAATATGTATGAAAGTTACAGAAAAAAGATTTTAATCAAAATTATGTGTTTAATCTCTCAAATTCTGTTACCCAGCTGGAATCTGAGCTTTTCCTCATTCTACTGTTTTGGATGAGAACAGCTGCTTGTGATGACACAGGCAGTCTTCTCCAGCCTTCTGCTTCAGGCAGCAGTTTATGCCTTTCTCTTTGAAATTAGCTGGAATCATTTTAAGCATTTTCCTGTTTCCTCTAGGCACATGCAATACCAGGATAAGTATTACAGCATCTGTCCTTTTCGAAATTATGTGCTGTTTTTACAATGTTTCTTGATTATTTGAGGTCCAGAAAATTAAGAAGGTAAGAAGAAAAGTTTATAGCTAGAGTAGCTCAAGACAGAAAAACAGATGGAAAGCAGTCAATATTTAGAGTATAGAGAAGGAAAAGGAACACTTGGGGAGAGGCAAGTTTATGTCATATCAAAGATGGCTCCACATT
Source organism: Molossus molossus (assembly GCF_014108415.1). Taxonomy (NCBI): domain Eukaryota; kingdom Metazoa; phylum Chordata; class Mammalia; order Chiroptera; family Molossidae; genus Molossus; species Molossus molossus. Next base: position 25,382,022 of record NW_023425355.1, on the reverse strand, counting down.
CAGAAAGAAAATACCAAGTGCCTGAAGGATTTAAGTTGGTGGGCAATAGATACCATAAAGAGAGTGTTCCTATGCTGGGCTGGTAAAAGAATCTGATGTACTCTGAATTTTCTTGCTGAGGACCTTTTATTCCTACCCAGCTCCACAGTCAGCTCTCCTAGTCAGTCTGCTATTCTTCCCACCTGGTCCCACTCAGAAAAGCCTGCTATTACTCTCCATTGCTGATGTTCTTGTAATATTGAAAAGGTAGAAACCTCTAGAAGTTTCCTCAAGGGGAATTAATTTGGCTTGATTCAGACAACAAAGGTACATAAGAAAGGACGTGGACGTAATATTATAAAAAATAAAATAAATAAATAAAAAGATTTTAGTGACATCAAAGAAGAGGAAAAAGGCAGCCAGAGAATACAGTAAGGAATTCCATCCAGAGAATAGAATTAAGTTTTTCAACACACACACACACACACACACTAAAAAATTTGCAAAGTTAAGGATGGAAAGAAAAAAAATGTTTTGGGGTGGTGGAAATCTAGATGTAATCATTTACTCCTGGGAATCTGTATAAGATACTCTTATTCTTAATAATAATGATACAAATCCCCTTGCCAATAATGTCATAAAGTGTCTTCAGAATGTAGACCTGAGCCACATTATAAAGTAGGTGATGCCATTTGCACTTTCTCATTCACTTGTTGTACTTGTTACTCTCAAACTCTAGGAGTGTTTTGTGTCTTATTCTTATAGGCCCTGATCTTCATTTGGATACCAGCTAGTCCCCATTATAATGCTGCAGGATTATGCCCTTCCCCAAGCATTAAATGCTTTACAAATTTCTGCTCAGCATTCAAAAGCTAAATTCTCTATGAAGCCTTCTTTAACTTTCTGTCTTTACATCTAGGGTAATTATTTCCTGGTTCTGAGCTCTCTTACAAATACCGAGTCCCTTTTATTGTACTGAAAACACTGTACTGTGATTATTTGTCAAATTCGTTGTCTCTTCTAATAGACTGTGTTCTCTTCAGTGGTAGAAGCCCTATTTTTTGCAACCACAGGACCTATGAATATACCCTGAAAAAGAATAGAAACTCAGTAAATGTTTAAAGAAATTGTTATTCATTTTTATTACTATTACCTATGATTTATGTTTTTCTGTCTTCAGTTTTGTTCCCCAGAGATATTATAATAATTCTGATTATGTCTAATATACAAGTTGGTGTAGTATACCCTAAAATGTTTTGCATCTTCTTCTATGTAGTCTTTATCTGATAGAGGGCACTTCATCATTTTATCTGAGAATATCTAAGATTTCAGACTCTCTCCTTTCCATTATACTCTACTATTTTTTTTTTTAGAAAATTTTTTTCTTTATTGATTTTAGAGAGAGAGAAAGGGAGACTGAGAGAGAGATAGAAACATCGATGAAAGAGAATATCGATTGGCCACCTCCTGCATACCCCCCACTGGGATTTGGCCCACAACCTGGGCATGTGCCCTGACCAGGAATCGAACCTGCGACCTCTTGGTGCATGGGTCAATGCTCAACCAATGAGCCACACCGGCTGGGGGTACTCTACTCTTTTTTTCAACATCTCATTTTCTGAATCTCTAGGTATATTACACCACCTAATTTATGGGTAAATGGCTTTTTGCTATGACAAATGATAACACCACTTCTCCATTTTATTGTATGTTTATATCTGATATTATAGTCCAAGAATTTGGGAATGAATATGTGTTATTGAAAGACCTGCTGCAACAATATTTTAGTTGTGTTGAGTTCTGTCATGTGAGTTGCATAAGAAACATCTAATAAGATGTGTCATTAAATATTTTTACTAAACTGAAGAAAATGAAAATGTGAGACCACAGATCTGACTAAGGAGTAAGTGAACTGCTTACTATTCTGGAAGCTAAGGGGAAAAAGATATAACATTAGAAATTACTGTCATTACTAAATCTTTCTTATAGTATTGGCTATAGTGAAGTACAGACATTTCTGCTATATACATATATATTTTTCACTATTACACTCTTCATACCTGTTCCCCTTCTTTTCAGTATATGGAAATTCCTTGAGAGACCATACTCCAAATTCATATAATACTTGATAATGGTAAAGTCTTTGATTGTTAGACATCCGGAAATGGCCCTGAAATTCTTGATGAAGTAGATTATGTCATTTGTACTTTTCTAAAACTATTGTGAGTGTTCACTACGCTCATGCTCCAGAAGTGTTCTCTGTACCATTATTCCAGAGTCTGGCTCTTACCTGGCCAACAAATAACCTCCATTATAGTGCCAGAGGATGATGTCCTAAAGAGTACTTCTAACAGTGAGGTCTGCTGAGGATTTGCATCAGAATTATCTCTAATGTTTTTGTTAAAATGCAACTCCCTGTGTCTAAACTCAGAATTACAAATCAGGTAATCTAAAGGTGTGGTACAAAATATGTCTCTTTAATTTTTTCCTTGATATCCTCGGTAACCCATGCATTGTTTAATAACATGCTATTTAGTTTCCATGTGTTTAAATGTTTTTGCATGTTCTTGTTGCAATTGATTTCTAGTTTCATGCCATTGTGATCTGAGAAGATGCTTGATATAATTTCAATCTTTTTGACCTTGTAGAGACTTAGTTTATGTCCTAACATGTGGTCTGTCTTTGAGAATGTACCATGTGCACTTGAGAAGCATATGAATTCTGTAGTTTTGGGGTGTAATTCTCTGTAGATATCTATTAAATCCATTTGGTCTAGTGCTTCCTTTAGAGTCTTTATTTCGTCTATAATTTTTTGTCTAGAAGATCTATCCAATGATGTCAGCAGGGTGTTAAAGTCCCCTGCTATAATTGTATTGCTATCGATTTCTCTTTTGAAGTCCTCCAGAAGATTTTTAATATATTTTGGTGCTCCTATATTGTGTGCATATATGTTTATCAAGGTTATATCTTCCTGTTGGATAGATCCTTTCAATATTATGTAGTGGCCTTCTTTGTCTCTAGGTATGGCCTTTATTTTGAAGTCTATTTTATCAGATAAGCGTTTTGCTACCCCAGCTTTTTTTTCCTTTCCGTTTGCTTGGAAGATTTCTTTCCATCCCTCATTTTTAACCTATGTGAGTCTTTTGTTGTGAGATGGGTCTCTTGTAAACAACATATAGATGAGTCATGCTTTCTTACCCAATTGCTATTCTGTGAATTTATGGAAGCATTCAATCCATTTAAATTTAAGGTGATTATTGATATGTACTCATTTATTACCATTTTTGTTTAATGTGATTATATTTTTCTTCCTATTTTTCCTGCTAATTACAGCAGTCCTTTTAACATTTCTTGCAGTGCTAGTTTGGTGCTAATATATTCCCTTAACCTTTTTTTGTGTCTGGAAAGCTCTTTATTCAACCTTCTATTTTGAATGGCAGCCTTGCTTGGTAGAGTAGTCTTAGATTCAGATCCTTGTTTTTCATGACCTTGATTACCTCATGCCATTCCTTTCTGGCTTGTAGTGTTTCTTTTGAGAAGTCAGCTGAGAGCCTTATGGGGTTTCCTTTGTACGTAACCTGTTTCTTTTCTTTTCTTTTTTTTTTTTTTTTATCCTCACCCGAGGACATTTTTCCATCTTTTGTTCAGGTAGAGTGGGAGGGAGAGAGAGGAACAGAGAGAGAGAGAAACATCGATGTGAAAGGAACACATCGAGTGGCTGCCACCCACACAACCGACCAGGGCCGGGGACAAACTGCAACCAAGGTACATGCCCTTAGCGGGAACCGAACCCGGGTCTCTCAGGACCGCAGGCCGACGCTCCAACCGCTGAGCCAAACCGGCCAGGGCCGTAACCTGTTGCTTTTCTCTTGCTGCTTTTAGGATTCTCTTTTGTCTTTAATTTTTGGCATTGTGATTACTATGTGTTTTGGTGAGGGCCTATTTAGGTTCTTCTTACTTGGGGCTCTCTGTGCTTCTTGAATGCCTTCTTGAATGCCTTCTTCCTTCACCAAATTAGGGAAGTTTTCTGTCACTGTTTCTTTGAATATATTCTCTAACCCTTGCTCATTTTCTTCTTCTTCGGGGACTCCTATGATGCGAATGTTATTATGTTTCAAGTTGTCCCACAGTTATTTTAAGCTGTCTTTCTGCTTTTTAATTGTTTTTTTTTTTTTTTTTCCTTTTGGTTTTCTGATTCGTTCATTTTTTCCTCCCTATCTTGTAATTCACTTATTCGGTTCTCAGCTTCCTCTACTCTGCTATTTAGACTTTGCAATGTGTTTTTTATTTCTGATGTCATTCTTCATTTCTTCTTGGTGACTTTTAATTTCTAACTGGTTAATTTTCAACATTTCTATGTCTTTATTCATGGTGCTCATGTCCTTACACATGCTGTTGAGCATCCGCAAGATCATGGCTCTGAATTCTAGTTCTGTTAACCTGCTTAACTGCACATTGTTTATCTCATCTTCAGTAGAAGTCTCTTGTTTTTTCATTTGTTTTTTGTTTCTGTGTTTCACCATTTTGGCTATCACAGTGGGTTTTAGAGCCTCCCAAATTTTCCCTGAAGGTGTTTGTGTTCTGCTGTTTGTGGCTCCCTCTCCTGGGTTTGGATGAAGCAGGGAGGAACCACTTTAAACACTACTTTCAAGTCTTACTTTCCTGGTTAGAGTAGGTAACCCAGGGATTGGAAATTATCCTCTAGCTTTTTTGTCCTGGAGGCTATTAGTAGTGGTCACCTGAAGAACCTTGGTTGACTGAAAATCTCCCTCAGTTGCTCAGAGGATTTCCAGAGGGTGGGGCAGATGCTGGTGGTTAATGGGCCTCAATTAGCATTTCAATGGCCACCTGGTTGGGGTCAAATGTCTGAGGGAGGGGCCGCTGCCTCTCTCCAGGGCCCTGGGAAGGAGTAAGATGACCACAGTCCTGCGTGGCTGCACTCAGCAAAAGCTCTGAGTACCCTCCAAATCCCAAGTGTCCCCACACAGTTCCATTCCAGTCTGCTCTCCCTCTGCCAGAGCCCAAGGTGAGTGGCTGCTGCTAATTTAGCCTCTGTCTCGGCTCTGAGCTGTGGAACCACTTGGGACTTTAACGGGATGGTGCTGTTCCCAGCTAAAGGTGCTGCTCCCAGCTAAGGCTGTTGTTCCAGGCAGAGGCTGTGGCTGCTCCCACGGAGGGCGTAGCACCTAGCTGAGGGCACAGCTCCCAGCCAAGGTCGCAGGTCTCAGCCGAGGTCGCAGGTCCTAGCCAAGCCCGCAGGTCCCAGCCTTGCTCGCAGGTTCCAGCCGAGGCCGCAGGTCCCAGCTGAGGCCACAGGTCCCAGTGGAGACCGCTACAGGTCCCAGCCCAGGCAGCTGCAGACCGTGGGTTCACAGCCCTCTCTCATTTCTTCGCAAGCCTATCAGGATTGAGACAGTGACCCAGGTTATGTGGTCCTCCAAGCTGCTTTTTGGTTGCCTTTTCCTGACAATTTGTCTTTATTCGTTGTAATTCCAGTTTGTTCCTGGGAGATGGTCTGTGTAGCTTCCATTCACTCCACCGCCATTTTCTTCTCCCTATTATTATTTTTTAATTCTCACCCAAGGATAATTTTACTTTTATCTTCAGACAGAGTGAGAGGAAAGAGAGAGAAAGAAACATTGATGTGAGAGAGATACATTGACTGTTTGCCCCCTGCACAACCCCAACTGGGGTTGATTACGATCCACAACCGAGGTACATGCCCTTGGCCAGAACCAAGCCCAAGATCCTTTGGTCCATAGGCTGATGCTCTAACCACTGAGCAAACGAGCCAGGGCAAGGAAACCATTTTGATTCTACCCCATGCCTAAGTTTTCCTCCCTGATTTATCCATTTTGTGTGATCTTTTTACTATATTCTGTTTGAATACTGATTCATGTCTTACAAATTTCAATACTAATCCATGTCAGATAAATCAGTTTTTCTGTTTATAAATTGTATAAATTTATTTATTTATCTATTTATTTATTTGTATTTAATTTATTTGAGTGACATTGATTAATAAAATTATATGTTTCAGGGCTACAATTCTGTAATACATCATCTGTATATTTTACCGTGTGCTCACCACCCCAAATCAAGTTTTCTTCGACACCACTTATCTCTACTTTACCCTGTCCTATTTCCCTTCATTCCCTTTTCCCTCTGGTAATCACCATACTGTTGTTTTCTATAAGGGATTTTTTTTTTTTTTTTTGGTTAATACCTTCACCTCTTTCACCTAGCCCCTTCTGTCTCCTCCTCTGTGATAGCTGCCAGCCTGCTCTCTATCTGTAAGTAATTTTCTATTTTATTTGTTAGTTTATTTGTTCATTAGATTCCACATGTAAATGAGATCATATGGTACTAGTCTTTCTCTGACTGGCTTATTTCACTTAGCATAATACTCTCCAGGCCCATAAGTATGTCAGACTTGAAATCATAAACATCCTAGAAGAAAACATAGCCATTAAAATCTTGAACATTTCTTGTAGCAACATTATTTCTCATATATCTCCTCGGACAAGGGAAACAAAAGAAAAAAATAAACAAATGGCACTACATCAAACTAAAATGTTTTGCACAGCAAAGGAAATCATCCACAAAATGAAAAGACAACCCACTGAATGGTAGAATATATTCACCAATGATACATGTGATAAGGGGTTAATATCCAAAATTTATTTTAAAAACTTAATTCAACACAAAGAAGAAAAACAATCAAATTTTAAAATGGCAAAGGACCTGAATAGACACATCTCCAAAGAGAACATACAGATGACCAATAGACATATGAAATGTTGCTTAATGTCACTAATCACCAGAGAGATGCAAATTAAAACCACAGTGAGGTATCATCTAACACCTGTCAGAATAGCTATCATCAATAAATCAATAAACAAGTGTTGGTGAGGATGTGAAAAAAGTGAAACTCTCTTATACTGTTGGTAGAAATGCGGACTGGTGCAGCCACTGTAGAATACAGTATGGAGGGGCCTCAAAAAATTAAAAATGAAACTGCCTTTTGATCCAGCAATCCCACTTCTGGGAATATATACTAAGAAATTCAAAAATTGTATGCAACAGAATATATGTGTTCTTATGTTCATTGCAGTGTTATTTACAATAGCTAAGATTTGGAAGCAACCCAAGTGCCCATCAGTAGATAAGTGGATAAAAAACGCTGCTACATTTACACAATGGAAACTGTGTAAAGGTTTAATAATAAATTAAGAAGTCATTATCTGCATATTTGCATAATTCCAGTCATTTATACTATTGCACAAATCTGTATAAACATCTTGCTTTACATTTTTGCTAATACATGGGAGGGAATATATTTCAGGGGTCAGGGGGACCATGGTTAAAGTTAAACAGAGAGAAAATGTAAATTAATTGACACAGTGCCTGCCACATAGTGAGTTCTCAAAGTCTATGAACTGATAGTAGTTATTATTCCAGTACAAAATCCCAACTCAACTTGCTGTGTGACTTAGGGTGAGTTTCTTAAATCGTTTGCTGCACTTAACTCCTATAGTAATTTAGGTATATTGGTATAAAGATGACATGAAATGATTTATCTGATATAATTCAGTAACTGAAACATCACTGGTGGACTCCATCCTCTATGTACTTTCTGTGTCACATAATTAAACATCCCTTTAGCTATGTTTTTTTTATGCAGTCATTTGATACCAACTGGATTAATATGCAAGCTGCATGAACATAGTGGCTTGTAGCACAAAGATCTAGGTATTTAGTTAACTGTCATATTAAAGTGAGTTTCTAACACAATTAAGTCTGTTGTTAGGCAAAGTTGATGTCAGTTTTTAGGCAAAATAAAGGCAAAGCTACTTTTGAAGTACAGTATGTGATATCCACTTGGTCTTTACTAAAGAAAGACTGAACCATAGCTGGAAGTCTTGGCAAGATCCTAAATGTTGTTTTGGTTTAGTACTTTCTTGTCCTGTGTGCTGTAGAATTTTCCCAGAAGGAAAGGATGAAATTGCTAAGCATACAAATTGCATTGACCTTCAGATAGGTCTCACAAAGTATTCAAAGGACAGAGAAGGGGAGACTGGTTCAGGCTACACCCTGCCTGGTGTTAAGTAATTAGTAATTTAGTACATTTTTTTCTTGCTCTAATAATCATTAGATGTTTTAGTGTCCAGTGCATAGTAAATATTGCATTAAAGAAGAGTGGAGAAGTAAAATTCCCAGACCTTAAAGGAGTTAGAATGGACTCAGAGTGATTAAATGTATGCCATTGAAATGACAATGAGAAATATAAAGCAACATGTGATCGAGCATTATATTTTGTAGTACAGAATACAAGTAAGGGTTCAGAAGGGCTTGAGCTTGGTAAGCAATAGAGTGTCAAATAAAGAGTTAATTATAGAGAAGTGGGACCTGAGTTAATTGACAGAATTTTGATAAGCAGAGTGATAAAGAAAATGTTCACTCACTTTATTTATATATTTAAGAAACTCTTCTTATATAGTGCTTAGTATATGTCAGAAACTATTCTGACTCATTTAATCCTCATAAAAAAGTTATGCTCATTTTACAGTTTAAAAAAATTAAGGTACAGAAAAGTTCCAGATGGTTGGTTCAATGTGCAAAGATGTCCAAATTGGAATACATACCCCCTCTAACAGTATATACATGTAAGCATGACTAAATGCACCATGTATGCACTAGTGGGAAATAAATTGGTACAGAAACCTGTTATGAAGTACCTTGAAAATCAAGCAAAAAGATTGGTTGGCCAGTTGGAATCACTGAAAATTTTTTCATCCAGGGAGAATCATGATGATGAGTAGAATGAATAGTAGGGAACACTGTCTAATGGGTCAGGTTGTTATGGTAGGGAAAGATTAGTCAGAAAAACTAGCTAAGAGATGAGTTAGTAATCCAGGCATAAGATAAAAAGAACCTGAATTAGATGCTAGTGGGAAAAAAAAAAAGACTTGTGTCAGAAAAAAAAAAAAATAATGGGAAAATCAATATAAATTTTTAAGTAACTTCAGTAACAGAAGATGTAAAAGAGAAAGAGTAACAAGGATTTTGACTCCTAGCAACTAAGAGGATGTTAGTAGTACCTCTGACAAAGCGAAGGATGTGAGAAACGCACTTTATTAATTATTCTAGTAAGTGATCTGCTGATGAGATGGAGCCAGACATAATTTTTTTTTCCGTGTGTCTGTTTCTCAAGCTTTGCCTCCTGAGTAGGCTTCTGCAATCTCAGCCTTCCCAGCTTTATTGCACTGGCACTGGGGACTCCAACTCAGATATAGAAAGGAGCATCCTGCAACTGCAGATGCAGGAATTCTCAAAGTTGGAAATGCAATTTAAGGAGCATATCATGTGGTAGTATGCTTTGCCATACTACTGGGATGCTTTGAGCACATTCTTAATGGGCAGTATTAGGCTCAAATTGCCAATTAAAACTATGCACTCAGCCAAAGTATATTTAACTTCCACACCTTTCTATTTGAATTTTTGCCACAGTTTCACTGTTTTCTTCAGTCTGTTAGTTGGCCCATACTTCCTTTTTGTATTCATTTTTCTCCATGGGTGGCAAAAGTGACTTTGTTATTTGTTCACAGAAAGAAAAAGGCTTTGATAAGTAGTATCACCTACATGGTTTCATTTCTAGCCATATGATAAGTGAGGTTTGTTCATTTATGAAATAGATTTTTAAAATGTGTTTCATACCTAACATACACTAGAGAATAAATGACTTAGAGCAAAGACTCTAAAAACTGTTTCTCCATTCTATGGACCACTGAGTAAGAGAAATTCTCCCACAGGCAAGCTTGATGTAACTAACTCATGGGGCTATTGGTTTATATTCTTCATAAAAGACACAATCAACTGTTGATTGCAAATGACATTAAATAACTTAATTCATAATAAACTAATAGAGAAAGATGGTTAGATAGATAGATGATAGATAGATAGATAGATAGATAGATAGATAGATAGATAGATAGATGATAGATTAGATAGATAGGTGATAGATAGATGAAAGTTTGATAAGCAGAGTGAAAAAAAATGTTCATTCACTTTATTTATGTGTTTAAGAAACACTTGTATAGCTCTTAGTATATGCCAGGCATGATTCTGACGCAGATAGATAAATAGATGATAGATGATAGATTAGATAGATAGATGATAGATAGATAGATAGATAGATAGATAGATAGATAGATAGATAGATTTGACAAAATATTTGTCTTACATAGCTAGATTACTCACATAAATATAATAGCAGCAACACTGTGAGGCCCCTGACAATACTGGCTTGGGGTTGGGAGCGTTTGTTCAGAATTGATAGTTATTTTACTGATTATTTTTTATTATTGATGGTATTACAGATGTCCCACATACACATCCCCGCCTTTGTGTCCCTCCACCCAGCCCCTGCCCCACCCCAGACCTTCACCACACAATTATCTGTGTCCATGAGCTATGAATATATGCATATACATTATTTGGTTAATCTCTTCCCACCCCTTAGCCCCTTTACCTCTGAGATCTGTCAGTCTGTCCCACGCTTCCATGTCTCTGGATCTATTTTCTTTGTCAGTTTATTTTGTTCATTAGATTCCACATGTAAGTGAGATCATGTGATATTTGTCTTTCTCTGACTGGTTTGTTTTGCTTTTCAAAAGCTGCTTAAAGAGACAGAAGTAAGATTAAAGGCCAATATTTAAAAGTATCCCTGCCTATATTATTACTAAGGCAGATATATTTTAAATCAAGATAACTTCTTACTACTTTACTCTCTTTTTAGGCTCTATAATGAAATAAAATAGGTTATTTCACTTTGAAGTTTTCTTTTTTATTTCAGAATCCACTTGTTTTGATATCATTAAGTTTTGGTTTGTCCACAAACACTGATTTGTTGAGTTCTAAGAATAAATATCATAAAAGATTTGTATTAATTTAGTTAACAAATTCTTTACTTGCATGTAGTTCAGACCTCCCATTCAATCTAATGGATATAGATATTTAACATAAAGAAAGAATTGAGCTAAGTAGAATTGATAAATCTCTCCTTTAACAATGAAATTTGATTTAATAAGTCATGTTCTATATGTTGTTGAAACTGAGAAAATCCTTTGCCCACTGCTGAGAGACATGAGAGGAAAATAATGTTGTCCTAAGGGATTTTAGCTATAGTCTCTAAATCGTCTGTTTTGGGTAACCTGTAGTTGAAACAATTTTTTTTAGGACTTATTCTCATGCTGCCCCTCTAGGAAAGTCTCTCTCACTTATAAGACAGGTATACACTCATTAAAAATTTTCTCTTATCCCAAAAATGTTTCTTTGTTTAAGAAGTATAAAATGGGAAGGATGTGACATTTAGATCTCCAATCAGTAAAAGGATGAAAACTAAGCCCATTGCCAACAAATGCATTTGGAATACATTTCTCCTCAAGTGATATTTATCAAGTGCCCATATATACATGTTGCCATGCAAAGTACTATACAATACTAATTAAATAGATGTGGTCCCTGCTATCTTCCAGTTTACATCTTTTGATTCAAATGCTATAGCACAGTGCGTAAAAGAGCCAAGTCAGATCATGAAGGTTAGGCCTATCTCCCTGAAGGATAGGTTATTAGGGTACCTCTTTATGTTCTAGCCTCTGTGAGAGGTGCAGAAGTAGCAAGGGCATTCTTTGTGCCTTTCCTCTGCTAATTATTTACAAAGGTTTCTAAGATTCTGAGGCTTTAACTTGAAGTTCTATAAATTGTTTTTGGTTAGTACTAGTAGCTAAAAGAATAGAACATTTATTTTTTTGGAGGCCTTGAAAGAGCAACTTCTCCCTGTGTATTTTACCCTAAAGTCTTTGAAGGAGATTTTGTCACCTCTATTGAAAATCAGTATGCTATCTACTAGTCATGACTGTGGATCTGTAAGTCTTGTAGAAGTTTTTTTAAGTTCCTTTGAGTAGCCATGAGGTATGATATGATGGGAAAAGTTCAGACTGAAAGTTAGAAAGCCTTGATTTTATTCCTGGTTCAGATACTAACTAGCTGGTTAAGTAAGGCAAATTGTTTCACATCTGGGCTTTACTATCACTTCAAAATGAAAGAAATTGGATTTAAATACTTTTCAGTTTTAGTACTCCATGGAACGACATGTGACCTGACCACTACATGGAACTTTTATAGAGGACAGTAAAAGGAGAGAGATATCTACTTATTCATTCTATATTATATTGTTAATTCCATTATAATTTATTCTAAAACATAGGTGATACCTACTTTTGAAGACAAATAATGCAGCCCTGGCCGGTTTGGCTCAGCGGTTAGAGCGTCGGCCTGCGGTCCTGAGAGACCCGGGTTCGGTTCCCGCTAAGGGTGCGTACCTCGGTTGCAGTTTGTCCCCGGCCCTGGTCGGTTGTGCGGGTGGCAGCCACTCGATGTGTCCCTTTCACATCGATGTTTCTCTCTCTCTCTCTCTCTGTTCCTCTCTCTCCCTCCCACTCTACCTGAGCAAAAAATGGAAAAATGTCCTCAGGTGAGGATAAAAAAAAGAAAAAGTAAAAAAAAAAAAAAGAAGACAAATAATGCAGAAATCAACTACTGATCTGATTAATATTGAAAATGGCAAACTAGAGGCCCAAAAATAAAAAGTATTTTGTTCAAGAACAATCATTGAAGATACAATTGTCTGGATAGGATCTTATTTTACATTCTGTACAAATAACATAATTTCAAATGTAAAATTAGAGTGGTAGGATATCAGTCCAAAATTATTAGAAGTATATTTTGCTTTGTTCTCAGGAGAAGGATGAGAGAGACATCTGACCTCATGTTCTTCCTTTTGAATGTCATAATCAATGGTAAATGGAAAGAGTCCAGCTGGAAGACATCCACTAAACCTTTAAGGAAAGCAACAAGCTCAAGATAAGGTTATATAGAATGGCCTATTTCAAGACTATAGTAATATATCATCTTACTTCTTTTTTAGCAGATTAAATATTTCTGAATCCTACATGTGAAGGAGGAAATACAATTCAGGGATTAAATCTTTAGTAAAATCTATTTTTTCTCTTTACAAATGTTAATTTTTCCCTCATATGTCTCTGTTACATTTTCCATTTATTTTTTCATCATTTAGTTAATAATATAATCAACATATGTTAGAAATAGGAAGGACCTTAGCCACTACAGAATCCAACCTGTTTATATTCCATATGAGAAAATCCTATCAACAGAAGTGACATACCCAGGTTCTTTCAATTCTCATTGGCAGAGATAGCATTAGAATCTAGCATGGGCTGTGAAAAATGGAGGAGGGATAAAGAAATAGTATGGCAAATAGAAAAACAGAGTGAAAGAAATCTGAAAAAGAAAATGTAATTGTCAAAATCTTCTTCTAAAAGAGGGTCAGCAAATGACCCATAGACCAAATTCTGCCTGTGGCCTGTTTTTGTACAGCTCTCAAGCTAAGAATGACTTTTATATTTTTAATGAGTTGTTTAAAAAAAGAATATGTGACAGAGACTATACATGGCCCATAAATCCTAAGATATTTGATATCTGGCCCTTTACAGAAAACATTTGCTGATCCCAGATTAAAACACTACAGAGACTACACACAGAGTATAGTTAAGCAAAACCCAAATGACCCTCAGAAAAATCCCACAGTGACTAGGTTCATCCAGGAACAGTTTTCTTTATCCATTTTCCATTCCAATCCACTATATCCAATACTCTGACCACAGAGACCAAAAGAAGAGATTCTTTTTCTCAGAAACCACCAAGATCTTATTCTCGGTAAAAGAGTATAATGTTCAGAACAGGTCTAAAGGTCAGAAAAGAATTTATGGGTTCTTTGTTCCCTTTCCCTCCTGTAGTTTTCAGTTTCACATTCTGAAGATTTGATAGATTCTACTGTTTATTTTCCCATTCTTAGTCTCTAAGGAAAGTATTATTATGTTGAACCATATAAAATCATCAATACAACTAGTTTTGACTAACAAAATGACAATGTTACATGGTTCAACTTAATGTATAGCTTTCTGCTCACAAATTTTAGCTTTCTGGTCACCTTCTCTTAGACTTTTTCTCTCATTATTTTGATATGTTTTTGCCTTATTAATGATTCTTATATCTGTTCTTACACAACTCTGCACTTGTCTAGGGATTCTTAATGCAGTGAAGACTTAGTTTCTAAGTTTGCAGGTTGTCCTTTGAAATATTTTAGTTGACTGAAGTTACTCTGAATAATTCCTTTAAGGTGTGCTTCCCTAGTCCTTATTACCATTAGGTAGATACAGTGGTATCAGTTCAGTTTACTGGTGAATAAATGGCTTGCTTCTTTTGCCAGTTTGGGATCACCTGGTACCATGCAAATGCAGAATTGGCCTGGAGGAGTGAATATCTTTTTTTTTTTTTTTGGATGAATTTAACCAATTATCAGAGGTAGAATTATGGAGGTACAGTTTGGATATTTTAGCACCCAAGTTTTACCATCTATGGCTTTGTATGAAATAGGCTGGTATACTGAACTATCAACCTCCATCATTCCCACCTTTATTTAAAGTGGTACTCAGCCAAGCCTGCAGAAATGAACCTTTCTGTTAAGAAGTGTAGTCAATTATAATTGGCGATGCTCTTTCTTGCCCGTATATTACGCATCATGATGCAGCAATGCAGTGACAAAGAGGTCAATAAGTGTAGATTCTTATCACATAAAGATCTTAATTAATGTAGATCTTGATTATGCCAGTACATTTAAAGAGAGAAATGAAAAAAATAAAATTTAAAAAACACTATAATGTAGAAGAAGACTGTTTAGTTTACTGTAATGGTAAAGAGCATGTAATTCAAAATAAGATCAATCTGGATTTGAATTCCAGCTCCTTCTCGTACTAGCTATATATGATATGATCCTTATTTCTCTCTATAACATGGAGATATTACCTACCCTATAATTCTAAAACATTTTATTTATTTATTTATTTATTTATTTATTTATTTATTTAATCATCACCTGAGGACATTTTTGCATTTATCTTCAGATAGAGTGGGAGGGAGAGAGGGAGGAAGAGAGAGAGAAACATCGATATGAGAGAGACACATCGATGTGAGAGAGACACATAGAGTGGCTGCCACCCATATGACCCCAGCTGGGGCCGGGGACAAACTGCAACCGAGGTACGTGCCCTCAGCAAAAACTGAACCTGGGACTCTCCAGTCCGCGGGCTGACACTCTAACCGCTAAGCCAATACAGCCAGGGCTACCCTATAATTCTATAGATTTCTAGTAAATATTAAAGAAAGTAATATATGTAAAAAAAGCATTTGGTAATACTTTGGTTATTAATATTAGTAGAAGTAATAATAATGATAAGTTAACATGGATGATAGTGAAATTGATAATAATTCTCAAGTTTACTAATATCTGAAATGTTTAGGAAAAGGAAATTATATGAAGTCACTAAAATGATAGCAGAAAAAACAACTCGAGCATATAAATTCAAAGAAGATATATATTGCCTAAAGTTCATAAGAAACTTAGTGCAAATTCAGTGATAGACATAAGCAGGAAGGGGATTAAGATTCCTAGACATTTTATTAATTTATTTACTCATTATTTCAGTGTTTTTTGTTTGTTTATTTGTTTTTTCTTTAAGTTTCTTCAATGTTCAAGGGATTGTACTGCATGGGATAAAGAGCAATATATAAGAGAAAGATTTTACACTTGAGAGTATTATAGTGCAGAGTTTTATGAATTTTGTAAACTCTTATATAGAATCTTGTCTATAAACAGAAAAAAGACAGGTTTCTCTGGTTAAGTAAGTAAATGAACATAAAACTATATACACTAAGTTCCCCCCTCTGCCTCACCTATCGCATGATGCCCATTGATATCTTCACTAAACCTAAATTTATGAAACAGTTTGAAAATTACTTGTTTTGTCTGTTATAAAGATGGTTTGCAAAAAAATCTCAGTTTGGGAGCTTCTTCTTTAGTCTAGAACAGCGATTTTCAACTGTTGTGCTGCAAGAATTTTTAAAACATGCAATACCTGACTATTTAATTAGGAACACTGACTTCTTTTCCTCTAGGTTGTCAGGTAAAAAAAAAAAAAATGACAACAACCGACACAACAATAGCCATCTGGTGTGAATAAATCAAAATTATACCTATTTTTATCATATTAGAAAAAATATATATATTTTTAGTGTGCCACATAATTTTAGTAATTAGATTATGTGTGCCATGAATTGAAAAAGTTGAAATCACTAGACTAGAACACTGGTGGCCCCTCTAGATGCATACATTATGTGATAATTATAATAGAGTATGTTATTTTTCACTCTTATATTCATCATTACATTATATAACTTTTTCTAGCAAGGGCAAGCAAAAGACAAGACAGAAGAGTAACAAATTATAATTAGAAAAGAAAATGTCATCCGGCCAGTATGGTTCAGTGGTTGAGCATCAACCCATGCACCAAGAGGTCACCTGGTCATGGACAATCGATGTTCTCTCTCATTGATGTTTTTATTTCTCTCTCCCTCTCCCTTTCTCTCACTCTCTAAAATTAATAAAGAAAAAAATTTAAAAAAAGAAAATATCATCAGGGAAATTTAAAAAATTGTTGCAATGTTTAGAGGAAGAGGACTGGTGGACTCCAATACAGGGGACCTAGAAAATAGGAATAGAATGTATGTGCTAGGCAGGAAGGACATGTGAATAGAGGGGGAGAACAAATGCTTGAAGTCCCTCAGAAAAACTTGGCACCACATACCTTTTCATCTGACAACATGATAAAACAACATTATTTTTTTCTACATTTCATGATACCAGAGAAGGACTCTAAAGTTACTTAAGTTGAAACAATGTGTTTGGCACAGGTCACAAAACAAGAGTATATCCTACAAGCATGCAATAAAAGAAAATATGTTAGAGAAGCATTCTTAGATTTGATCAGGCCAAGAGACAAATGGTAATGGCAACATCTCAATATATAGGAAAGTAGAGATTTCCTCTATTCTTGAGTGCTTTCTCAACACAAATTTAGCAACAAACTGGTATATCACATGTTCTCTTACCTTTAATCCTTTGTATAGGCCCTGTCTGCAACACCATTTTTTCTCACTCCTGTTACTAACTCTTACACATCCCTCAAAACTTTAGTTAAAAGTCACTTTCAAACAACAACAGCAGCAGCAATAACCACAACAACAGAATTCCTTCTTTGGCTGCCTCCAGTCTCCTCTGTTGCTCAAAGTCCATGCTGGATGTATTTCCTATGTCTTCCCTTTTATTGTCTCATAGCACTTACTATACAATTTTATAATTGCCTGTTTAATTGTTGCTTTCCCTTTTTAGAGCATAAGTTCATTGAAGATATAAGTTTATCTGTTTTGATTATAACTGTATCCCTAGCACACAGAAAGGGACAGACACACGGTAAATGGAATAAATGGAATGGACAAAAGAATGAAAGAATGAATAAAAAGAAAAGAGTTCCACATATCAGTGACTGCAAGGCAACCTTTGTGTATGATGTGATTTGAATGGTGCTAGAAAAAAAAAAAAATACCTTTCCTAAAATAATTCTGTCACCTACTTTTCTTGGGATCTGACTTTCCACTATTTACAATTCAAATTTCTTTGGATTATGAAGACCATTTGTTATTCCAATAGCTCTTTTATGATCATGCAAATGTATCTGTGTAAGAGTAATATGTTAACACATTCTGTTTTCATCTTACTAGAAGATATGTGTCCTGAGCAATGATACATACAATATAAAATTCTAGGTCAGCATTGTCCAGTAAAACAGTTGTAATGATAGCAATGTTGCTAGTACAATTGAGAAACTGAATTATAAATTTGATTTAAATGTATTTAATTTTAATTTAAAATTAATACAATTTTAATGTATTAAATTAAATACTGTGGCTATGTATTACATAATGCAATTATAGAAGTGATAAACAACCAAAAGAGAAAATGAAAGCAATCAAGAGGCCTTCAAAGACCACCCTGTAAGGCTCACATGTCCAGTTCTGCTTCAGGGAAAATTTGAGTTGGATAATAAATGAGAGTGACAAATTCACTTTCTGAGAGATGAGCTACAACACATGTAACTTGCATTATGAGTTGTGAATACTGTTATTTCAGCATCCCCATATTCAAAAAGCCATTAAGATTGGCCAAATCCGGAAAGAATCATTATGTTTTTTTTAGAACCTGGAATCCCACCATAGTGTACACAAATCTAAGTTTTCTTCATTATTTGATTTAAGTTAATTAAAATTATAATATTAAATTTATTATATCACTTTTCTAATGAATTTAATTCATCTTTCTACTTGTCCTTGTATTTAGCATTTTTAATGTTATTGAATCATATAGTATGCTAACATTTTCCATAATGCTTAATGGCATATGATAACTTTGCAACCAGAAATGCAGGCCATTTAGGAGGCATTTAATAATGGAACCATCACTGGAATCAATAAATGCATTGGTTCATTCTTAAGTTTAAGATAAATCTTTCATGTGTGCAAATAACTTATCTAATAACTACTTTTTACTATTGGTGCAGAAACTTCAGAATATGCAAATTGTAATGTTCTTTGCCTTTCTGTAATTTGGCACCATTACATGTGCTTAATGTCCATAATTTATGACTGTAAATGCTCATAAAATATTTCATCTTTGGTGGCTGCCAAATGTATGGTTTGAAAAATGTAAACTTATAAAAGTTAAAGGTGGTAATGAATTCAAACAAAATGAACTGAAACAAGGGCCATTCTTATACTGATATATTTCAAGGACTAGTTTTAGCATTTATCTGGCTGCTTCTGATCTATAATTTTTAAAATATAAATATCAGGGTAATTTTCCAGTTCTACCTAGATAATAATTACAGATTTGTCTGTCCAAAGATAAAATACCAATCGATTTAGTGACTTTAGTAAAATAACCAGTCAGTTAAGTAGAGAAAGAAAACATCATGAAACCAATAGTATGACTCTAATGACTGAGTGACTGAATTGACCAATTAATTGAGTCAGAAATATTGCTCTAGAAGACTGAGCTAGGTAGACTTATTGTCATACCTCTGATAAAATAAATAAATAAATAAAAACAAAGCTGAAATTGAACCATTTTTATTTCTAATTTTATATATATATATATATATATATGTTTATTCCTGTTAATTGCTTTAAAATCTGACTTGAAGTTGAAGCCATGTAGAGTGTGTGAAAATGCATGTAGTTCTATGAAGTTAAAGCTGTCGCTGTTCATATGCTGATAAATGATTTTAAGTTTAAGATTTTTTATTCTATCTCTTTGTCAAATCAATCAACGTGACCTATCTTCTCAATGCAATATCAGTTTGAAACTCAAGAAATATTTGCTTCATCTGCCATGCTGACATGTTGGGGAACTGAGATACTCAGTTTATAAAAATCGTGTTTGGAAATGTTTTCAGTTCCCTCTTGTCTCTGAGGCCAAATAGACACAGCTTAAATTCAACTTGGCTGAGATAAAGAATTAAAATGAGCATCTAGCTAAGCCTAAATCTAAATGTACTTTCAAAGTTCAAAGTGATTCTTTGGAGAATCAGTTATTTGTCAGGTTCAATTCACCATTATCCATCCCCATGGCCCTGCCAGCATAGTAAAGATCAGGTTACAATAGGTCATCAAATATCTCCTAGTAAGGCAAGGAAAAGAGATACCATGAATTCTACAGCTACTGTATAAACCATTTACAGAGACTATCGTGGGCTACCAACCTATTTGCACGCCAAGGTAAATTATTTGAGAAGAAATAACCTAGAGGCTAGAGAATGATATAAATTTCAACTTGGCCTCAAATCTTATTGTTCACTCAATACTTATAGTACTTTAGTCAAGTTACTGAAATTCATTTATTTAAAAATATATATATATATATCATATTTTTAAAAATCACTTAGATACATTCAATAATATTTACAAATGAAATACATGTTTTTGGAAATCTGATCTGGTGAAGCAACACATAGAGTTTTGTCTGGAAACTCTCTAAGCAGACTGACTTCTCCCCAGGTTTTAGTGCCTTCTCTTAATTTGTAAAGTCAATATATCCCCAACTATGTACCTGAATATTCAAAATGTGAGGCAATTTACTACATGGATGTGCTAACACATTCATTTCATCAATAGGGAGGTAAACTTGATGTTCCAAAGTTATTACTTCAAAAATCACATGGGAAAAAAGAATGGATTAGGGAAATCATGGAATGACAATCTGACAGTACTATAGGAAGGAGTAAATGATGTGATATATAAAGCCTATCACAGTACTTGATACATTGTGAGACTTCCATGAGTAATTTCTTTATGTGCCCCACCCTTTTACTTTTCTAAGCATGATTTTCAGATTTATAACAGCATTAGGTATAACTTGATAACTTTGAACTGGTGATTTAACAATTATTTATTTTAAAGGATAGTAATAATATTAATACATATATAATTCATGTCATATCAGTCACTCATCAATCTGGTAAAAGCCCATTAACAGTCATGATTTAGAATTTTATGACCTATAAGTACTGATTTCTGAAATCTTGCTTTCTGTATTATGAGCTCCTTAGGATTGACTTCCCTATATTTACTAAACCAATACTTCACCATTATCATGGCTAAATGTCTTTTAAATCATTCTTGTTTTCTTAGATAACATAGCACTTCTAGTTTCATTTGCTTTCATACTTATTCTAGAAGCCATGATCAAACATTTGAATAATAGTTTTATAACACTTTAAAATTCTTAGCCCCCTTGGCTTTTTGCATATTTGCTGCACACAATCCTAAACTCTGAAAAGTCCCCAATGTCTGTTTTCTTCAGACTGTTGAGTATTTCTGAAGAAAATCAAGAAACTGTACTGATTACGTTTACCTTTATGTGGTCCTTGGCTGCTGCTTAGCAATTATTTTATTTATCTTTCCTTGAAAACATTCTGTAATTTCTTCAACAGTTATTCTAAATTATTTCCAAACTCATGCCTTCAGCCACAATTCTACTTCCTCACTCAGTAAATAACTTAATTTCATACTTTATTAAGAGAAAAAGACCACCATGCATAAACCTCCTTCTTATCCACCCCCTTCATCTCAAAGCTTCTTTGTATTTTCCCCCATCATCTTTTCCTTTTGTCTTGCCTGTGAGGAAAATATGTCCCTACTTCTTATCAAGATTAATCCTCTGTCCTCTCCTTTTGTTTTAGATTGGTATCTTTACTTCATCCATTAGCCCCTTCTCTCTCACATCTTTAGTATTTCCCTATGGCCACTAATATACTCTGGTCTAAAAGAAACCAAAAGGAAAACAAACAAAAATAATAAAACTAATGAAAACTTTTCCTGTGAAATATAATTCACTGGAGCTTATGGCATATATCTAGCCTTCCTTCTACCACCAACTATCTCAAAACAAAAGAAAAAAATCTGTAGTCACTTTTATTTATCATCATTTATATTTCAACTAACTTATAGTCAAGCTGCTTCTCCCCTACCCTCTATCAAAACTGGTTTTTGAAGGTCACTGATGTCCTCCTAACAGCTAAATGTCTGTGTTTTCTTAGCCCTTACTCTGCTTGCCCTCTCTGTAACATTTAATACAGTACATTACACTAACACCTCTTAACTGAAATTTATCTGCCCTCTTCACACACAGGACTATTTAGCCTTCTGAATTTTCCTACTCTTTTGGCCATTTGCCTCTATCTCTTCCTTTTCTGTCTCCTGTATTGTAGGCATTACCTAAGAGTTTATCTTTTGTTCTCTTTAATGCTCTTTCAATAAGCTCCACTCTAATGATGTCATCCATATGCATAATTTTAAATATCATCTCTGTTCAAATGATTTTTCTAATCCATATCTTCACTAACAACCTCCCTCTTTAGGTCTCAGAACCACAGTTCCAAATGATGAATAAACATTTGAATGTTTTCACCTAGATAAATATTAATACCTAAAACTCAAAAATATCCAAAAGTTGGCTTATTGTTGTTATCTTCAGTCTTTCTATATCTACTTATTTAATTTTGCAAATCCCTTAGGTTCAGAAATCCAGGAGTCATCCTTAAAATCCTCAAACTCGACCTCAAACCACACTAATCAGTCAGAATTTCTTATTAATTTGATCTCTAAAGTGTTTTCTATCTCTATCTCTAGCTCCAGCTTTAGCTCTACCTTTAGTTCTACCACTATCTCTACCTTTATCTCCCCCCTCTTAATTTCCATTACCACTATTCTTGTTCAACTGTCTCACACATCACACCTGAATTTAATACCTTAATCACCTAACCTCCAGTTTGTCCCCACTGCAAACTGTTCAGGATTACAAAAGTAAAGCTACAGCCATTTTGCTCAATGCCATGAGATAATTTATGTGACTTCTTCTTGCCAAAGGAATGAAGTCCAAATTTCTAAGTTAAGTATGGAAGTTCTTGTAGTCTGATCCTAACCTACATGTTCTAACTTAATCCCCAACTACTTCCCTTCACATACTCGATGTGATAGCCAAACTCGACTACTTATCATTCCACAGATCAGACACTACTTTCCTGCCTATGTTTTTTTCTCCTTAGAAAAGGCCCTTTCTACATCTTTTCCTTTTGAAATTCTAGACATCCTTCAAGATTCACCTTAAATTTCCGTTCTCCCTATAGTCTACCCTGTTTCTCCTTAACAAGGCATGATTGCTACTTTGCTTGGCCCCCTTGAACGCTATTTTTTTTATCCTCATCTGAGAACATTTTTTGATATTTTGTTCAGATAGAGAGAGAGAGAGCGAAATATCAACATGAAAGGGACACATCTAGTGGTTGCCACCTTCACGACCCAAACAGGGCTAGGGACAAACTACAACTGAGGTACGTGCCCTTAGTGGGAACCGAACCAGGGTCTCTCCAGACTACAGGCAGATGCTCTAACCACTGAACCAAACCGGCCAGGGCTAGAATGCTATTTTTATTCCTCTTTTTGGCGTGTGCCCATATTGCCTAAATAACAGTTATTTATATTTGTGAGTGATTCTGCTACTCAATTAGCTTCATGATGCAGAAATGTAAGCTTATTCCTATACCTCCGTAACACCTAACACTACTGTGTACTTAGTAACAGCTCCAAAATATTTGTAAAATAGATACCTAATTACAAATGGATCAAATATTTAAATTTAGGGCTTTTCTCTGAAGAGCTTAAAACACTTAATATTTTTTTATTGATTTTAGAGAGATAGGAAGTGAGAGGTAGAAAGAGATAGAAACATTGATGAAAGAGAACATCAGTTAGCCACCTCCTGCATGTCCCTCACTGGGGATCAGGCCCAGAACCTGGGCATGTGCCCTGACCGGGAATCGAACCAGTGCCCTCTTGGTACATGGGTCTATGCTCAACCACTGAGCCACACCAGACAGACTGAAGAGCTTTAAACACTTTCAAGGCATTATCTCACATCTCAAAAACATTCTTGGAAACAAAACAGAAAATAGTTACCGTTATCCGTTATCTTTGTGAAGGACTAAGAGGCAAAGCAATTTATTGGAGTTGGTAGCTGAGCTGCAAATCCAAGATGTCTGACTACTGGAAAAGTGATCTAACCCCTCTAACATGCTTGCTCTCATATAAATTAATTCATATAAATTTAGAAGTAAGTGTTCATTTCTTTGTTTAATCAAGGATTAGCTGTAATAGCGTCGTTTCCTTGGGTGGATTGTTGCTTAGAAGTCTAACTCATCTAACTTCTTCCTCTACCATTTCCCCACTGGCAGTTCTCACTCCTCCCTGCCCCTTGTATGGACATACGCTCTGGTTGATGTCCTTTCTCCTGCTTGTTTTACTTCTGATGTACTAGCAGTTGGTAGGCTTGTTCAATCTCTTTTATTCCTTTTTTTTTCCCCCTGTGGCCATTCCTCAGGTGAGCTGAACTTAGCTGAACTAAATTTTACATGTCATGGGTGGACTCACATATTGGAGGGCAGAAAATGGCTGCAGCTGAAGGGAGGAGAAGGGAGGATAATGACTCTATTTTCTACAGAAAGAGATGAGATCATTTTTTTAAAATGTCATTTCCTTTTAGATACAGAAGGTTGTTAGACTCCCCTCTATGTCCTTTATCATTTAAGGTTATTGAAAGAGTATGAAGCAGTTGCTTGCCGGGATGATAGTGAAACCTGAGCTGTCGGGCATCATTTAGGCATAAAGATCATGAAGTACTTTGCTAACCACTACTGTAACCAAGATGTCTGTGGGCTGGATCATGATAAACATTCTACTGTGGCAACACAATACATCAGCTTTAGATCTAGCAGGAAAAAGTAGGAATTGGAGAGACAGCCATTATTTTACATGCCCAATCTTAAGCACACTGTTCCAATATGTCAATTAGTAATATTAGTAATGGTCTGATGGATGTGTGTGTGTGTGTGCAAAACACAATTCCTGATAGCAGAATCCTCTTAATCATATGACCCAGGCCATACCTTTACAATCTCTAAAACCATCTGAAAAGAAAATAATATTGGAAGCATTATTCATTTTGTTTTTTGATATCAAATAGCTGGATTGACTGTTGTGGTTTTTCACTTTATTTTTCTGGGAATAAATTTTTAAATTCAATTTATTAGTTCTTATACATTTGGAACTGTCAAGACTCCCCCTTTTCCTACAAAAAAAAAAAAAAATACACACACCCAACCTACTTGCACTTCTAAATCATAATCTAAATTTGGAGCACTTACAGGAAGCTTTGACCCCTGGAGGACTAACTCACATCTAATTCTCACTGTTGGGTATGACAACTACACATGTAAAATAATTCATTATTTAGTCTAAACAAAATATAATTGTGCATTCAATCTATAATGCCCTCCACTTCTGCCTGAATCTAGTAAACTGTGTTATATAAATAATAATCATTAACAACCTGACACATAAGAATATAGTTTAGTTAATGATGAACATTAAATTGAATGAATTATTTCAACAGAAGAATATGAACATGCAGAAAAATAATGGGAGAAACCAGTTTGTTGCTTTTGTCTTTTCCTTATCCTCACTGGTATCACAAAACCCAACTTCAGTGAGGATTTCCAGTAAAATTTCTAATGGGGAGACTGTGGCAAAATGCAATTTAAGGAAGGATCACCAAAGATACTAAAATAATATAATGTAATAATAACTGCTATGTGACTTCAATTTAAACAAGACTTCAGTAGTTCCCACACAATAAGAAAAAAATCATTTTTTAGCTTAAAAAGAAAGTTGTTAAATAATATTAGATTCACTTCTAGTAAAAAATATCAAATAAGTGTAGCCATTTTTATTTGGTAGTATGAAAAGAATACAAAAGGATAATTGTGAATGTAATGAAAATAAAAACAGAACTAAAATTGCCATGTAAATAATAATAAAAAGTGGCTGCTTCTGCTAAAGTATCGTCAACTAAGACAGATTGTATAACAATCATATGTTATTTTTTACTAGTTATATACATAACACAGGGAATAAAGGACCTTTAAACAAGTAAAATTATAAAATTAATCTAAAAATTTATACTGTGCATGCAGTGTAAATTATTATATACATTCTCATATGATTAAGGATGAATTTATATACCTAGACATTTGAACGAGTGGACTTCATTATATATAGTTATTACTACTGCCTGTGTGACAAATTCAGTCAGCCTTACTCACTGTAAATACCTTAACAGTAAGTCAATTCAGGAAAGGTTGCAAAATTGGAAATTAAATTTATCCCAGGTTATGTGTTTGGTTGCAAGAACTAAAAACTAAATTGGAAGGGTTGTTGCTCTTATAAATTTACATGTACTAAGAACAAATAGCATGCTAGTTTAGTAATCTGTGCAAGTCTTGAAGGTTTTCCTCCAATATTTCATTCTTTTTGCTTGATAATTTAAAGGCTAAGAGTGTAATTTTCCCAGAGTGTGTTGACTCATTTTGCTATGTACTTGAGAGTCCTGTAGATCCTTTCTGTTTGAAGTGTAGATGTGTTATACCCATTGAATGACCTCTTCTTTATGGGACATAAATAGATTACTGTATTTTTCACTCTGGAGAGGCAGTCATAAGAAATAAATAGGTGGAGCATGAGATTGTACAGACGGAGTAATTAGATGATACCTACAATTATTTGGTGTGCATGCAATTTCCAAAATTGATTACTGTCCTTTTGTTTTATCTTTAAAACATCAATTCAGCACAAAAATTATTTTTCTCTCAAAATTCTACTATTTATTCTTTTAGAATAAATGTGTTGATTCATTGCAAAATTATATGATGTCAGTAAGTCGACAGGTATTAAATAGATACATAAAAAGTAAATAGATTTACATATGGCCTCCTTCAAGTACTAATGTATTTTTAAAAAAGAAGATATCAATTATAAATATCAAAAACAAAATAAAATGTACAACTTCTAGAGTCAATTGAAAAGCATTTATTGAATATTTATATATAATTCACCCATTACATCACTAAATATTGAGTACTCTATGTGCTAGACACTGTGGATTGAATCAGGATGCAAGTTGAATCACATAGTTTTTGCCTTCAAGCAATTCACATCCCAGTAGAGGCTATAGAAATGTTAGCAGATAATAATAATAGAATGAGATAAGTGCCAAAAGAGCCATGTTAAAAGTGTTAATAACATCAATAATGTGGCCACTGTCTTCCTGGGATGGTGGGAGGAAAGTTGTAAAAGAAAATTTTCTAGGATAAATGTTGTTTGTGCAAAATCTTGAAACAAAATGAGAAAGAGAACAATTTAAAAATCTGGAAAAAATACACAAAAATCCTTTCTGTTTAGCAGTATTAGAGAGAGTATCAAGGAAGACAGAAGAATCAAAATTCAAGAGAAAAATTTACCCTGCATATGCCAAACATTTTACTTTTTATTCCCCTCAATGCATGTTCTGATTCATAAGGGGCATGAATAGAGAAGTTGGTAAGCTAGGCAGCTGTGCAGAAGTGGTCACTAAGAGTCCGAGGAGTCTACAAAGCTTTTGGGCTATCTCATAAAGCTCAGAGAAAAAAAAAAGGCTCACACCTCCCAAAGCAGCCAATAAGTGATTGGCAAAGATCCCAAAGAAATGGGAAGAGCAGAAAAGTAAACCCTACAGTTCAAGCAGATTTTCCCCTCAATGTACTCATCAAATTATAAGTGGCACAAATATAGATGTGGAGAAACTGAGCAGAATTTGGCTGTTGAGAGGTTGAAATGCTAAGAGTGTATCAGTTACAATTTGATTAAGGTATCAGAACTTTTCAGAGAAATGGAATACATGACTTACTATATGTGTTCGATATTGTGTAATTGTGGAAGCTAATGTTGGAGACAATGGAAGGCTGATGCCTCTGTACTTGGGGTAGGCTTAGAGTTCCTAGAGGTCAGCAGGGACAGAGTTTGAGAAGAAAATCAAGCAGAGCAGAACCAGGGCAGACTTTAACTCACAAGGACTAACTGAAACTCAAGAGGAAAAACTGGAACCTATGTTTGTCTATCACTGCCTTTGACTTTATCAATTCAGGTGACTTGCAGAAGGAGCTGGCAAATTTTGCCATGGAGCTGCATATATGCCTAGCCCAGGACTCAGAAATGCTGAAGGAGATCTGGTAGGAGCTAGAGTAGCTGAATGCCTGGCTACTGCTCCAAACTAATAAGATTAGTCAGCAAATCAGCCACAATGTGAGTAAACTGCAATGGTGCCTAGACCCCTATGCATACACCAGCCTTGAAAGCATAATAGCTGTGCTTTATTCACTTTTCAAATCTCACAGAAACTTTTTTTCCAGAGGTCAATACTAACTTAGAACCAAACAGAGAAGAGAATTCTAGGAAATATAGTTCCTCTTTGATATAGTACAAAACCACCAAAGGCTGACCCTTCTCAACTTGTAATGCATATGCACCTCTTTTAACCATATTTGTCTTCTGTCTGTAATGGAAAAAAAGCAACATAGTTCAACTGTCCTTTGTACTACTGAAAGCACATTAACCAAAAGAGGATACTTATCCATTTTTGGGTGATATTTACTCTTCTTCTAACTGAATCATATTCCCGGCATTAGTCAGCTCGGACTACCATAACAAAGTACCACAGACAAGGTGGCTTAAACCATATAATTTTTCCCTCACCATTATGGACACTGGAAGTACCAGGTCATGGTGTCAACATTGGTTTCTTGTGAGACCTTTCTCTTTGGTTGTAGATGGCTACTTTCTCATTATGTCCTTCTATAGTTTTATCTCTTTGCACATATATTTGGTGTCTTTTTCTTCTCAAATTTACTCTTTTTATAAGGACATCAGTCATATTCAATTAGGTCTAACCCTAAGAGCTTCATTTAACTTCATCACCTTTATAAAGGCCCTATCTCCAAAAATGTCACATTCTGAGGTACTGAGGGATAAGACTTTACCATATGAATTTTGGGGGGCACAATTCAACTCATGATGTCCTGTAACTTAAATAGTGAAATTTAAGTGAGATGGTAGAGGAATAGGAGAATAATAAAAAAGTTGGTTAATATATACACAAATATATTCATATCAAAATTAAGAAAAAATACTAATAATAGTGTGTCTTTCGGCAGCTGGTCATCCTACATCTATTAATCATTACATATTTCCTTTGACCTCAACAAGCACTTTGACTGGTTCTTTACTGGAGTAAGTGATCCAAACCTTCATTCCTGAGATGTTGAGGTCATTAGTAGTCCTACCTGCATTGTTTTAGTTTTTCGTTAACTTTTTAAATAGGTGTATATCAGAAGATACCTCCTTATTCTCCTTCCCGTGAAAGAGCAACCCAAAATTTTCACTTGGCAATCAGAATCTATCATACCAGCTAGTATAGTAATCCTTTTTGACTATGTATTCACTGACATCAGAAGTTCAAAGGGGACAGATGATAGTCTCAACTTCTAGTTTAATGGAAACATTGCTGTGTCATCTGGTGTATGACTTTCTTTTTTGGGAGCTAAAACCTCTAGACTAGCAGAGCCTAAAATGATGGGGAAAGTAAGCAAAAACTTTGCTTGTAAATTACTAAGGATAATTTTTTTCTTGGACCCCTGAATTTTGTCTATGAGTAAAACAAAATAATATATTAATTCCTAATATAGAGCATAACTGCATCCTGGAGAGTGTTACCCTCGCCACATAAGGTATTACCACCCAAATGGAGCCATAAATGAATCTTCAAGGGCTGTCCCACTATTCTACCAACGTGGTGGCTTCAGCGTAGTGGTAAATACAATAAGACCCAGAATTCCATGGCCATGAGCCCATTGCTACATTTCATTTACCATAAAATGAGTTCCTTGATCAGGAAATGCTCCCATTATACTTTGTACCCTGTTTCTTTTAAATTTTCTGCCCTCTTATTGCTTTCCCCACCCTCACCCCATCCTCCACCATTACAAATCTATAACCTCTTAGTAAGCAGTGACTGTCTTATTCATTTTGATAACATTAACAAATATAGCTTAAGGTAATGCACATGTTCAAAGGAGACTGACTGAATAAATAATAAACAAGCCAACAATATCAAATACAACAGAAAGTTCAAGCAATGTAAGGAAAAACATTATAAAAAGAGACATTTTGCCTGGCTGGTGTGGCTCAGGGTTGAGCATCAACCCATGAACCAGAGGTCACTGGTTTGATTCCTGGTCAGGGCACATGCACAGGTTGTGGGCCGAATCCCCAGTGGGGACATATAGGAGGCAGCCAATTGATGTTCTATTTCATCGATGTTTATATATCTCTCTCTCCCTTCCTCTCTCTCTAAATCAATAAAGAAAAACAAACAAACATTTTGTTAGAATAAAAAGACCATTTAAAGATAGAAATAAAGAGGTAAAACAGAAAGAGAGAGATCTAAGGATGGCAAACTAGCTTACTAGCTATATGGATTTGTGCGTCTTTTATGGGCTGAATGTTTGTGTTTCCAAATTTATATCTTTAACCTCTGGCATTTTTAGATAGGGATTTGAGAAGATAATTATGGTTAGATTATGTCATGAGAGTGGGACACTCATGAACTAGTGGCCTTATACAAAGAGGAAAAGAGGTGTGTGTGTGTGTGTGTTTTCACATACATGTGCTTGCATGTACACATGTGAAAATTCCTGTGAAATCATAGGGAGAAGGAGGCTTCTGCAACCTAGAAAGAGAATCCAAGCCGACACCTTGATTTTAGACTTCTCAACCTTCATAACTGTGAGAAATAAAGTTCTATTGTTTAAACCCTTCAGTCTATAGTATTTTATTATGGCAGCCCCAGCAGGGTAAAAAAAAAAAAAAGCCTCTATTTCCTTCTATCTAAAATAGATGTAAAAGCTGACAGAATTTGTGAGAACAGTAGAGATAATGTATGTGGAATGCCTAGTCAGTGTTCAACAATAGTAGTTATTCTTTATAGTCAGTGCCGTGCAGCTATTATGCTGGCTTGACATATTTCTCCTTAAATTCATTTAGGGTTCCTGTTTGCTCTTTGTGTGACCATTTGATCATTTACCTTACTCTGCTATTCATCTATGAATCTCTTGTTTGCTGACTGTTTGCATGGACTTGTATTACTTTGACCTATGTATTTATAAACATTTAATTTTTATTGCCTATCTAGACTCTGAGTCATCATTGACTCTGCCTCCCTTATGCTCTGCCTGTTCCAATTGGCCAACAATGACCTGGCTTGTGGTTTGAATCTTTATAGCAAATCAGGAAGTATTTTTAAGGGAATTCAAACTCCATAGTTTCATAAAAACCCTGACACAGTATACATAAAAATAAAATCATGGCATGTTGTTATTTCAAGCTGCTCCTACCTTAACATTTATGTTTTTATTGTAATTCTGCTTCCTTTTATATGTCTGCACTTAATTAATAACAGTACTTACTGCTCTAGATCTCCAATAGTTTTATTGCTAGACTCTTGAAACAAACAAACTCACGTCCACCAGTGCTTTAAAACATTCTGAATTAGTAACCTTTTGAAAATCCCATGAAAGTTAAAGGGACCCCCCTACCACCACAAATCCTATATGTCTATATGCATTTACACATAAAATTGTGTGTATAATTTCAGAAAATTCATGGCATTTTAAAACCCAAGATTTTAACTCCAGATTACAAACTTCAGTATTATACTTTCTTCTCATTCCAACCTACATTAAAATATTTAAATAAAATATTCAGTTTGGTTTTTAAAAATTAATTTGTAAATAATATAAACCTAGGAAATAGTTAAAGGGAACTACCAGCTTGAGAAGGGTGTGGAAAACAGTAAGGTAGAGGTAGTAACTCATGAACTCTGCGCTGACATAATTTCTTGATCTTTAACAGTTAAGAACAAGGTATCACCCTTCCAGGGCTTCACATTTAAACAGAGATATGCCACCATGAAAATTTTTCAGCTGCCATGTTAATGACTAATCAATCTTGGTAGCACTGTTACCAAGTGGTTCACATGCTACTCTTTGTTGGGTGTCTTAGTCTTCACTAATGCTTATAAACACCATTAGAGTGAGGTCTTGTCTTAGTATTTCTGTAGTTAATAGATTGATATATGAGCTTATATTTGACTTTTGTTTTCATAATTTGACATAAAGTTAATACAAGTACTATAATATGTATTCTATCCCTTTATAATCACATCCCTCAATGTGGGTTCTCCCCAAATCACACTGTAATACTTCTGCCATCGTGTGTGACATCAAATTGGAATCATAATGGATCCTTTTTAGACTTGCATCCTTATGTATTTTCTCATTCTAATCTCTCATTATAATGATATCATAACTGGGACCCTGAGGACTTTCACTGTAGTTATTATGAGATAGTTAACATCATGGCAACTCAAGATTAAATTGCACAGGAAATCAACATGGTAAAAGTAAATTAAATAAGGTCCTGATGGGAGACTGAAGATGGCAGTGGGCAGGACCAGAGGGAGGGTGAGTGTGTGAGAAAGTTAGCGAGTGTGTGAGAGAGTGTGAGTGGACGTGAAGGTGGACGCCTAAACCCAAGCAGTGTAGAGACACAGAGCAGAAGGTTCCTGTGCTATGGACGGGAGCAGCTTACTATCTTGGTAAGCTGACCCTCAGGGAACTTCGCACTGCACTGCGGGGAGGTCCCACCATTTTGGAAGATCCCAGGTCTTCCCTGGGAGGAGGCAGTGAGAATGGCTAGGGCCCAGCAACCTGAGCCCACCAGCACACCTGGCACCATCAAACCAGTGGACACTCTGTGTCAACACAGACCAGTGCAGAGTAGTGGAGCTCCCAAGGTGCTGGTCTCAGAAGCCGTGGACAGCCTGGAGCCCAGCACCATCCCCCATAGTAGCAGACCAATCAGAGTCAAGATATACTCCCAGCACCTGAGCCGGGGGAGCAGATATCCATCCCCAGGCGACAGAAGCACAGACCAGCAGCTGAGACCTATCGACAAAAACTACAGCAAAAGCTGAGCAGGAGTTGAGCCCCATGGGGCAGCAGCACTCCCCAGCTACCAGCCATGGGACCTGGAGCTCCACAGAGGCCTTTGAAATCCAGTAGCCCACAAGAGCAGTTAGAAGCCTGAGCCCTAGAGAGACTGGTGCCATCCAGCTGCCCACCCGTGAAAGCTGCAGGGTGCCAGGGCACCAGAGAGGCCTATGACAGGGACTGTACAATCCAGTTACCCATGAGACCTGTGGGGTGCTGAAGCACCAGAGAGGCCTGCTCAACCCAGCAGTGACTGTGCCATCCAGTGACCCATGGAACCTGCCAGGTGCTGAAAAACCAGAGACCTGGGCTACACAGCAGCCCATAACATAGGCATAAAGCCGGGTCCCCAAAGGGACTGTGCGATCCAGTTACCCGTGGGACTTGAAGGGTGCCGGGGCACCATAGAGGCCTGTACTACCCAGCTGGGCACAAGATAGGCATAGATGATGTGAGAATGGAGGCAGAGTGAATATAAGCTATTCAGACTATCTTCCAGGCCCAAACGGGAATTAAAAATAAAATAAAGACAAATCCTCAGGAAAAAGCAACAGAAAAGCAGCAGGATAGGACCATATAACCAGGGACACTGGTAGGATCTGTTGAGGCGCAAGACGGTGGCAGGATGGGAGGCCCGGGACAGCTGCAGTCTTACCTGTGAGCAGGGCCCTTGGGGAATAAAGACCAAGCCCACTTCACAGTACAGAGAGCCAGGACAGAGCGCTAAAGTAGCCACATCCACTCACGTGGGGACTACGACAGAGGGAGAACAGAGTGGGCTGGAACTCCGTTGGGACCCCGGGACTTTGGAGAACACTCAGAGTTTTTGCTGAGTTGCGGCCAAAAAGGACACTAATGTGCTCCTTCCCAGAGCTGTGAGGAAAGGCAGCAACCCCCACTCCTTTGGACATTCAGCCTTTCCCAGGAGAGGCAACAAAATGCAAACTGAGGCTCATAAATAATGACTATCTATACCACCCTCTGGAAATCCTCTTATGCAGAACACTAGGGCTACATTCCAATGCACTGAGTAACTGAGACTACTAGCCTCCAGGAAAAAAGCTAGAGGATAACTGATCCTTTCCAGGGTTTGCAAATCCACCCAAAAAAAGTAAGACTTGACAGTGGTATTGAACGTGGGCACACCCAAGCTCATCCAAACCCAGCAGAGGGAGCCACAACAAGCAGAACACCAACACCCACAGGGCAAATTTGTCAGGCTCCAAAACCAACTGAGATAACCAAAATGGTGAAACAAAGAAAAAAATCCCAACTGAAAGAAAAAGAGAACTCTATCAAAGAGGAGATCAATGAAATGCAGCTAAGCAAATTATCAGAGGTAGAGTTCAGAGTCATGATCTTGAGGAAGCTCAACAGCATGAGTAAGGACATCAGCACCATGAGTAAAGATAGAAATATTGAAAAGTAACCAAGTGGAAATGAAGAATGGCATAGCAGAAATTAAGAACACATTGGAAGGATTAACCAGCAGAATAAGGAAGCCAAGGACTGGATCAGTGAATTAGAAGACAGGGTAGAAAAAGTCAACCAATCAGAAAACCAAAAAGAAAAAACAATTAAAAAACAGGAAGACAGTTTAAGAGGACTGTGGGAAAACTGGAAACATAATAACATTCGCATCATAGGAGTCCTTGAAGAGCAAGAAAATGAGCAAGGGTTAGAGAATATATTTGAAGATGTAGTAACAGAAAACGTTCCTAACTTAGTGAAGGAAGAAGGCATTAAAATTCAAAAAACAGCCCTGGCCGGTTTGGCTCAGCAGTTAGAGCGTCCGCTTGCGGTCCGGAGAGAACCGGGTTCGGTTCCCGCTAAGAGCCTGTACCTCGGTTGCAATTTGTCCCCAGCCCTGGTTGGTCGTGCGGGTGGCAGCCACTCGATGTGTCCCTTTCACATCGATGTTTCCCTCTCTCTCTCTTCCTCTCTCTCCCTCCCACTCTGTCTGTATGAAAAAATGGAAAAATATCCTCGAATGAGGATAAAAAAAAATTTACAAAAAATTTAAAAAAATTCAAAAACCACAGAGAACCCGAAGTAAGAAGAACCCAAACAGGCACACACCAAGACACATATAATTAAAATGCCAAAAATTAAAGACAAAGAGAAAATTCTAAAGGCAGTAAGAGATAAGCAACAGGTTACCTACCAAGAAAAACCCATAAGGCTCTCAGCTGACTTCTCAACAGAAACACTACAGGCCAGAAGGGAGTGGCATGAAGTAATCAAGGTCATGAAAAACAAGGATCTGAATCCAAGACTACTGTTTCCAGCAAGGCTATTATTCAAAATGGAAGGTCAAATAAAGAGCCCTCCAGACAAAAAAAAAAAAAAAAAAAAAAAAAAGCTAAGGGAATATATTAACACCAAACCAGCACTGCAAGATATGCTAAAAGGACTGCTGTAAATAGTAGAAGAAATAGGAAGAAATATATAACGACACTAAACCAAAATGGCAATAAATAAATATGTATAAATTATCGCTTTAAATGAGAATGGTTTGAATGCACTGATAAAAAGACACAGAGTAGCTGACTGGATAGGAAAGCATGAATCACATATATGTTGTTTAGAAGAAACCCACCTCACAACAAAAGACTCACATGGGTTAAAAGTGAAGAGATAAAAAAAAATCTTTCAAGCAAATGGAAAGCAAAAAAAAGCTTTAGTAGCAATAT
This sequence comes from Molossus molossus, assembly GCF_014108415.1. Taxonomy (NCBI): domain Eukaryota; kingdom Metazoa; phylum Chordata; class Mammalia; order Chiroptera; family Molossidae; genus Molossus; species Molossus molossus. Next base: position 25,346,786 of record NW_023425355.1, on the reverse strand, counting down.
TCATATCTGATAAAGTAGATTTCAAAATGTAGGCCATAACTAGAGACAAAGAAGGCCTCTACATAATATTGAAAGGATCTATCCAACAGAAAGATATAACCTTGATAAACATATATGCACCTAATATAGGAGCACCAAAATATATTAAAAATCTTCTGAAAGACTTCAAAGAAGAAATCGATAGCAATATAATTATAACAGGAGACTTCAACACCTCCCGGCATCGCTGGGCAGGTCCTCTAGACAAAATTTAACAGGGAAATGGAGACTCTAAATGAAGCACTAGACCAAATGAATTTCATAGATATCTACAGATAATTACACCTCAAAACTATAGAATTCACATTCTTCTCAAGTACACATGACACATTCTCAAAGATAGACCACATGTTAGGGCACAAACTAAGTCTCTACAAGTTCAAGAAGACTGAAATCATGTCAAGCATCTTCCCAGATCACAAAAACTTGAAACTAGAAATCAATTGTGACAAGAACATGCAAAGACATTTGAACACATGGAGGCTAAATAGCATGTTAATAAACAATGAATGGGTTACCGAGGAGATCAAGGAAGAAATTAAAAACTTCCTGGAAACCAATGAAAATGAACACACAACAACACAAAATCTATGGGATGCAGCGAAAGCAGTTCTGAGAGGGAAGTTCACAGCACTACAGGCCTGCCTCGAGAAACAAGAAAAATCTCTAATAGACTATCTAACCTCACGACTTAAAGAACTAGAAAGCAATCAAAAATAAAACCCCAGAACAAGTAGAAGGAAAGAAATGGTAAAGATTATAGCAGAAATAAATGACATAGAGACCAAAAAAGCAATCATCAATGAAACAGAGATGGTTCTTTGAAAAGATAAACAAGACTGATTGACACTTAGCTAGACTCACCAAGAAACAAAGAGAGAGAACCCAAATACACAAAAAGAGAAATGAAAGAGAATAATTAACAACTGACACCACAGAAATACAAAAGATCGTTAACAACTACTATGAACAATTATATGGCAATAAACTCGACAATCTAAAAGAAATGGACAAATTTCTAGAAACACATAGTTTCCCAAAACTGGACCAGGAAGAGATAGAAAACTTGAACAGAACAATAACAACTATGGAAATTGAAGCTGTAATCAATAAACTCCCAGCAAACAAAAGCCCAGGCCCGGATGGCTTCACAGGGAATTGTTTTGAACATACAAAAAAGAACTAACACCCATTCTCCTCAAACTACTTCCAAAAATTCAAGAAGATGAAAACTTCCAAACTCATTTTAGGAGGCCTTCAGAATTCTAATTCCAAAACCAGAAAAAGACATTACAAAGAAAGAAAACTATAGGCCAATATCCCTGATGAACATAGATGCCAAAATCATGAACAAAATACTAGCAAATTGGATCCAGCAATACACCAAAAAAATTATTCACCATGAACAAGTGGGATTCATTCCAGAGATGCAAGGCTGATACAAAATTTGCAAATAAATAAATGTGATACACCACACACACAAAAAAAAATGAAGAATAAAAACCACATGATCATATCAATAGATGCCAAAAAAGCATTAGTCAAAATCCAGCACCCATTTCTGATAAAAACGCTCAGCAAAGTGGGAATAGAGAGAGCACATCTTGACATAATAAGGGCCATATATGAAAGACCTACAGCCAACACCATACTCAATGGGCAAAAATTAAAAGCATTTCCCTTAAGAATAGGAAGAATTCAAGGAAGAATTCGCTACTTTTATTTAACATAGAACTGGAAGACTTAGCCACAGCAATCAGACATGAAGAAAAAATGAAAGGGATCCAAATTGGAAAGGAGAAAATGAAACTGTCATTATTCCCAGATGACATGATAGTATACATAAAAACCCCAAAGACTCCATCAAAAATTTACTACACTTAATAAATGAATTTGGCAAAGTAATTAATGTCAAGAAATCGACGGCATTCTTATACACTAATGATGAACTCACAGAAAGAGAAACTAAGAACACAATCCCATTTACCATTGTAGCAAAAATATTAAGATATTTAGGAATGAACTTAACAAAAAATAAATAAAGGACATATTCACAGAAATCTACAGGTCATTGAAAAAAAAAATAGAGGAAGATATAAAAAAGTGAAAGCACATACCTTTTTCATGGATTGGAAGAATTAACATCATTCAAATGTCCATACTTCCCAAAGCAATCTATAGATTCAATGCAATCCTCATCAAAATACCAATGACATACTGCCCAGAAGTAGAACAAATACCTCAAACTTTCATATGGAACCAAAAAAGACTTCGAATAGCCACATCAATCTTGAAAAAGAAGAACAAAGTTGGAGGGATCACATTACCAGATATCAAGTTATACTACAAAACGACTGTAATCAAAACAGCCTGGTACTGGCACAAGAACAGGCATATACACCAATGGAATAGAACAGAGCACCCAGAAATGGACCCAAGGCAATATGCTGAATTAATATTTGACAAAGGTGGCAAGAGCATACAGTGGAGTCAGCACAGCCTATTTAATTAATAGTGTTGGGAAAATTAGACAGTTACATGCAAAAAAAATGAAACTAGACTATCAACTTAGACCATACACAAGAATAAACTCAAAATGGATAATAGACTCAAATGTGACTCATGAATCCATAAATATTCGAGAAGAAACTGTAGGCAACAAAATTTCAGACATCATACGCAGCAGAATTTTCACTTATACATCCCCTAAGGCAACAGAAACAAAGGAGAAAATGAACACATGGGACTACATCAAACTAAGAAGCTTCTGCACAGCCAAAGATACAATCATCAAAATGGAAAGGCAACCCACTGTATGGGAGAGCATAATTGCCAATGATATATCAGATAAGAAGTTAATTTCCAATATACAGAGTGTGCTCATAAAGCTCAACAAAAGGAAGACAAAGAACCCAATTAAAAAATGGGGGGAGGAACTAAATAGACACCTCTCCAAACAGGACATACAAATGGCTGAGAGACATTTGAAGAAATGCTCAACATCATTAATCATCAGAGACATGCTAATTAAAACAACAATGAGGTATCACCTCACACCTGTCAGAATGGCTGCCATCACAAATCATCAAACAACAAGTTTTGGCGAGGGTGTGGAGAAAAGGGGACTCTAGTACTCTGCTGGTGGGAATGCAGACTGGTGCAGCCACTGTGGAAAACATTATGGTGTTACCTCAAAAATTAAAAATTGAACTTCCATTTGACCCCGTGATCCCACTGTAAGGAATATACACCAAGAAGCCTGAAACACTAATCAGAAAGAATTTATGTTCCCCCATGTTTGTAGCAGCAGTACTTATCATAGCTAAAATCTGGAAACAGCCCAAATGTCCATCAGTAGACGAATGGATATAAAAGCTGTGGTATATGTACACAATGGAGTACTATGAAGATGTCGGAAAGAAAGATCTCTTATTTTTTGAGATGACATGGAGCGACCTGGAAAGTATTATCCTAAGTGAAACAAGACAAGCAGAGAAAGACAAATCTCACATGATCTCACTTATTTGTGGAATATTATGAACATAACAGTCTCAGAAATGCGGTAGTCCCAGATTCATGGTAGTGGGGTATGGACTGACAATCCCCAGAAGAGTGGTGGTGAGGGAGAGATATAGCACAGAACTTATATGCATGTGTGCATGAACAGTGGACATGGACAACAAAGCTGGAGACTGGGTGGGGAGGCAGGCGTAGGAGGGAATCAGTGCTGGAAAAATAGAAATATCTGTAACAAAAATAAGTTCATTAATTTAAAGGAAAAAAGAAAAACTCCCTGCAAACAAAAGTCCTGGACCAGATGGATTTATAGGACAGTTTTATCAAACATTCAAAGAACTAACATCTATCCTTCTCAAACTATTCCCAAAGAAGTTGAGGAAGAAACATTTCCAAGCTCTTTCTATAAAGCCAGCATTATCTTAATTCCAAAACCAGATCAAAACACTACAAAGAAAAAATTACAGGCCAATATTCCTGATGAACATAGATGCTAAAATCCTCAACAAAATATTAGGAAAGCAGACCCCGCCATACATTAGAAAGACCATACACCATCACCAAGTGGCATATATTCTGGTCATGTAAGGCTGGTACAATATCCACAAGCCAATAAATATGATACATTACATAACAAAATGAAGGATAAAAATCACAAGATTATATCAATAAATGCAGAAAAGGCATTTGACAAAATCTAGCACCCATTCCTGTAAAAAATGCTCATTGAAGTGGAAATAGAGGGATTATACCTCAACATAATAAATATGAAAAACCTGCAGCCAGTATCATACTCAATGAGCAAAATCTAAGTTTTTCCCTTAAGAACAGGAATAAGATAAGGCTATCTGCTTTCACCATGCTTTTTCAACATAGTACTGGCAGTCCTATTCACAGCAATCAGACAAGAAAAAAAGGCAAAAGGCATTCAAATTGGAAAGGAGGAAGCAAAATTATCATTAACTGCAGATGACATGATATGGTCCATAGCAAACTCTAAAGACTCCACCAAGAAACTAGTAAATGTAATAAATAAATTTGGCAAAGTAGCAAGACACAAAATGAGCATCCATAAGTAGATGGCATTTTTATACACCAATAATGAACTATCAGGAAGATAAACTAAAAAAAAAGGAAAGAAAAAGAAAAAATTATTTACCATTGCAGCAACAAAAAAACAAATAACTAGAAATAAATTTAACAAAGTAGTTAAAATAAAACAAACAAAAAATACTATACTCAGAAAACTGTAGTATATTTTGAAAAGAAATAGAGGAAGATACAAAAAAAGTAGAAGCATATATCATGTTCATGGATTAGAAGAATTAACATCATTAAAATGTTCATAGTACCCAAAGCAATCTATACATTTAATGCAATCCCTGTTAAAATATCAATGGCATACTTCTCAGAACTAGAACAAATACTCCAAAACTTTATATAGAACCAAAAGAGACCCCGAATGACCACGGCAATCTTGGGAAAGAGGAACAAAGTTGGAGGTGTTAACAATACTAGATTTCAAATGATACTACAGAGCCATTGCAATCTAACAGCCTGGTATTGGCACAAGAACAAAAATATAAACCAATGGAACAGAACAAAAACCCCCCAAATCGACACACAACATTAATTTTTAATTAATATTTGACAATGGATGCAAGAAAATACAACAGACTAAAGACAGTCTCTTCAACAAATGGTGTTGGGAAAACTGGACAGGGACATGCAAAAAGATGAAACCAGACCACCAACTTACACCATACACAAAAATAAACTCAAAATGTATAAAATTCTTAAGTGAAAGTTGTGAAACTATAAAAATCTTAGAAGAAAAAATAGGCAGTAAAATCTCAGACAGATCACATAGCGGAATTTTCACTGATACAGCTTTTAGGGAAATATTTCTCTTCTAAGAGAAATAAAGGAAAAATAAACAAACGGGACTATATCAATCTAAAAAGCTCTACACAGCAAAACAATCCAACAAAATGAAAAGGGAACCCCAAGTATGAGAGAACACATTTTCCAATGATACATCTAATAAGGGGATAATTTCCAAAATATATAAAGAACTCAACTCAACAAAAAGAAGACAAATAATCCAATTAAAATGAGCAGAAAAAACTGAGTTGATACTTCTCCAAAAAGGACATACAGATGGCCAATTGACATATGAAAAAAATGCTTAATGTCTCTAATCATCAGAGAGATACAAATTAAAACCACACACCTGTCAGAATAACTATCATAAAAATATCGACAAACTGCCCTGGGTGGTTTGGCTTAGTGGTTAGAGTGTCATACCACTGACCAGAGAGTCCCGGGTTCAGTTTCTGCTAAGGGTACGTACCTTGGTTGCAGTTTGTCTCCGGTCCTGGTTGGGGTCGTGTGGATGGCAACCACTCAAAGTGTCTCTCACTCTCTTCCTCCTTCTTTCCCTCCCACTCTATCTGAAGATAAATGCAAAAATGTTCTTGGGTGAGGATTAAAAAAAAAAAAATCAACAAACAACAAGTGCTGGCAAGGATATGGAGAAAAAGAGTAGCCTAGTGCACTGCTGGTGGGAATGCAGACTGCTGCAGCCACTATGGAAAAGAGTATGGAGTTTCCACAAATAATAAAAATGAAATTGCACTTGACCCAGCAATCCCATTTCTGGGAATATATCCTAAAAAATCCCAAAACACTAATCAAAAAGAATATATACATCCCTATGTTCACAGCAACATTATTTACAATAGCAAAATTTGGAAACAGCCCAAGTGCCCATCAGTAGATGAATGGATAAAAAAGAGGTGATACATTTACATAATGGAATACTATGCAGCTGTAAAAGAGAAGGACCTATTACTCTTTGAGAGAGCATGGATGGACCTGGACATTATTATGCTAAGTGCTTTGCCAATCAGAAAAATACAAATATGACATCATGTCACTTATTAATGGAATCTAATGAATAAAATAAATTGATCAACAAATAAGTCCTGAGGCATGAAAAAGACTGACAGATCTCAGAGCAGTGGGTGTGAGAAGAGATAAACCAAAGAAATTATATACTTATATGCATAGCTCAAGAACACAGACAATAGTGTGAAGTTCTTTGGAGGGTAGGGACTGGGCTGAGGGGAGAAAAAGGAAGGGGGAATGGGAGTCATCTGTAATACTGTCAACAATAAAAATATATATATATTTTAGAAAAACTATTGGAGAAGGCTTCTTGGAGGAGGTAAATCTTGAATAGGGCTTAGAAGAAAGATTAAAATATGGACAGGATTTACATTAGAATGGATAAGCACAACTAAATTATAATGAATTCTGAAGCACTCTTTCAGCCAATAGTGTTAGCATGGTAGAAGATAGTAGATTGGAATATAAACATTGGAGCTAGGTAGATTTAGTTTCAAGTTATTGTGCTCTGTCAGTGGTAACAGTGTGACCTTGGACAAGTCACATAAACCATTTGATCCCCAGACTCTCATCCTTAAGATAATGATAAAAGTAGCACCTAATTCATAGTATAATTGTGAGGTAAAAAGAGACAACACCTTGGGACCTCTGCTTTCCAGTCCAGCTTGTAAGAAGTTAGGAAGTTGCCACTCCATTCTATTAACAAGGTAAAAGTTGAATCAAGTAAATAATAAACATCTCATCTTAGAAGTGAGGTCACAGAGCAAAATGCTACCCACAAAATTAAAGAAAGAGGAAGGCAAATACAAAGAATCACAATTTACTAAAACTGAAACACTTGAATAGAAACCTCTCAGGGAACCAATACTGGGGTAGGAAAACCTGAACTGTAATTAATAAATTGCTAGAAGTTAAGTATGAACAAGTCAGAGGGAACAACAAGAAGTATAGAACTGAAACAAACAAATAAAGAACCATAAATTTTCACCTACCATTTAAAGCTAGAGAAAAGTAACAACAACAAAAAAATTCTAAAAGAAGCCAGGTTGGGGGCAACTTTACCTATAGAGGAGGAACAAAGACACAAATTGCGTCTGAGTTCTACTAAAACACCATGCAAGCAAGGAGAATGGAGTAAACATTTAGTGCTAAAGTAAAAAAAAAAAAAAAAAAAAAAAAAAAAAGCTATGCCCTGTGAAATTATTCTTCAAAATTAAAGAAGAAATAAAGACTTTCTCAGAGAAGCAAACATTGAGAAAATGTGTTGCCAGTAAACATGCTTTGCAAGAAATGTTAAAAAAAAAAAATTATTTAGAGATGAGAACACAATATGTTCAGAAACTTGAATTCACAAAAAGAAATGAAGACCATTAATGAAATAAATAGTGAAGGTAAAATAAAAACTCATTTCTATTATTTTTTATTATTATTTCTTTTCTTGATTTTTGAAAGTATTACAGATATCCCCTCTTCCCCCCCCCCCATTGACCTCCTACTACCTGCTGCCACCCCACTCCTGCTTTCCCTAAACTATTGTCTGTGTCCATTGATTATGCATATATGCATATAAATTCTTTGGTTTATTTCTTCCTACTCCCAGCCCCAATCTCTCTTCCTTCTGAGGTTTTGTCAGTCTATCCCCTACTTCCATGTCTCTGGACCTATTTTGATCAACAGTTCATTTTGTTCATGATATTCCATAAGTAAGTGAGATCATGTGGTACTTGTCTTTCTCTGACTGGCTTATTTTGCTCAGCATAATACTCTCCAGGTCTCTCTATGTTGTCTCAAAGGGTCAGAGATCTTTCTTTTTTATATCTGCATAGTATTCCATTGTTTAAATATAACACAGCTTTTTTTATCCACTCATCTAGTGATGGACACTTGGGTTTTTTCCAGATCTTAGTTATTGTAAATAGTGATGCTATGAACACAGGGATGTATATATTCTTTCTGATTGGTGTTTCAGGCTTCTTAGGATATATTCCCAAAAGTGGGATTACTGGGTCAAAGTACAGTTTTATTTTTAATTTTTTTGAGGAAGTACCATATTGTTTTCCATAGTGGCTGCACCAGTCTGCATTCCCACTAGCAGTGTACTAGACCACCCTGTTCTCCATATCCTCACCAGCAATTCTTGTTTGAAGATTTGTTGATGGCAGCCATTCTGGCAGGTGTGAGGTGGTATTTCACAGTCATTTTGATTTGTATCTCTAATAATTAGTGATGCTGAGCAATTTTTCATATGTCTCTTGGCAATTTGTATGTCCTGTTTAAAGAAGTGTCTATTCAAGTCCTCTGCTCATTTTTTAATTGAATTGTTTGTCATTCTTTTGTTGAGTTGTATGAGTACTCTGCATATTTTGGATATTAACCCCTTATCCAAGGTATCACTGGCAAATAAGTTCTTCCAAAAAGTGGGTTTCCTTTTCATTTTGATGCTGGTTTATTTTGCTGTGCAGAAGATTTTTAGTTTGATGTAGTCCCATTTATTATTTATTTTCTCTTGTCCTAGGTAATGTATCAGTGAAAATTCTGCTATGTGTAATGTCTGAGATTTTTCTGCCCACATTTTCTTCTAGGATTTTTATGATTTCATGAGTTACATTTAAGTTTTTTTTTTAATCAATTTTGAGTTTATTCTTTTGTATGGTGTAAGTTGGTGGTCTAGTTTAATTTTTTTTTTTTTTTGCATGTACCTGTCCAATTTTTCTAACATAATTTATTGAGGAACTGTTTTTTTCTTAATTGCATGCTCTTACTCTCTTCATGATTATCTTGGGTCAATTTCTGAGTTCTCTGTTCGGATCCATTGATCTATATGCCTGTTCTTGTGCCAGTACAAGGCTATTTTGATTATGGCTTTGTAGTATAACTTGATATGTGGTATTGTAATTCCTCCCACTTTGTTCTTCTTTTTCAAAATTGCTGTGCCTATTTGGGGTCTTTTTTGGTTTCATATAAACTTTTGGAGTATTTGTTCTAGATCTGTGAAATATGCCATTGGTACTTTAATAGGGATTACACTGTATCTGTAGATTGCTGTGGGTAGTATGGACATTTTAATGATGTTGATTCTTCCCATCCATAAAAATGGTATATGCTTCCATTCTTTTATATTTTCCTTGATCTCTTTTTTCAATGTCTTGTAGTTTTCTGAGAAGAGGTCTTGTACGTCCTTGGTTAAGTTTATTCCTAGGTATCTTTTGTTGTTGTTGTTGTTGTTGTGATGGTAAATAAGATTTATTTTTTATTTTATTTATTTTTTAATCTTCACCCAATGATATTTTTCTATTTATCTTCGGATAGAATGGGAGCGATAGAGTGGGAATGAAAGGGAGAGAAACATCGATGTGAGAGGGACACGTTGACTGGTTGCCTCCCGCAGGATCCTGACTAGGGCCAGGGACAAACCGCAACTGAGGTACATGCCCTCGGCCAGAATCAAACCTGTAACTCATTGGTCTGTGGGCCAATGCTCTACCACTCAGTCAAACCTGCCAGGGCTGGGATTTTTTTTTAGCTTCCCTTCATGACTGTTCATTATTGGTGTATAAGAATTCCATCAATTTCTGGATATTAATTTTATACCCTGCTACTTTGCTGAATTAATTTATTGAATCTAGTAGATTTTTGATGGAATCTTTAGGGTTTTCTATGTACAGTATCATGTCATGTGCAAATAATGATGGTTTCACTTTCTTCTTTCTAATTTAGATGTCTTTTATTTTTTTATTCTTGTCTTATCTCTGTTGCTAATAATTCTAGCTCTATGTTGAATAAGAGTGGTGAAAGTGGGCATTACTGTCTTGTTCCTGTTTTTAAGGAAAATGCTTTTAAATTTTGCCCATTGAGTATGATGTTGGACCCTTGCCGGTGCTCAGTGATTAGAGCATCGACCTGAAGACCAGAAAGTCCCAGGTTTGATTCCTGCTAAGGGCATGTACCTTGGTTGCAGTTTGTCCCTGGCCCTGGTTGGGAGTGTGTGTGTAGCAACCAGTCAATGTGTCTCACATTGATATTTCTTTCTCTTTCTCCCACCACCTCCCTCCTGCTCTATCTGGAGATAAATGAAAAAATGTCCTCAGGTGAGGATGAAAGGAAAAGAAAGAAAAGAGTATGATGTTGGCTGTAAGTTTTTCATATATGACCTTTATTATATTGAGATCAGATTTCTTTATTCCCACTTTGCTGAGCAGTTTTTACAGAAACGGGTGCTGGATTTTGTCAACTGCTTTTGTAGGATCGAGAGAGAGGCATTGATGTGAAAGAGACACATGGAGTGGTTGCCACCCTCACGACCCAACCAGGGCTAAGGATAAACTGCAGCCAAGGTACATGCCCTTAGTGGGAACTGAACTCAGGTCTCTCTGGACCACAGGCCGACGCTCTAACCACTGAGCCAAACCAGCCAGGGCTGATTTTTGTCTTTTAATTTGTTTATGTGGTATATCAATTTATTGATTTGCAAACATTGTACCAGCCTTGCATCTAGGGATAGATTCTACTTGGTCATGGTGAATAATTTTTGAAATATAGTTCTGGATTCGATTTGCTAATATTTTCTTGAGGACTTTGGCATCTATGTTCATCAGGGATATTGGCCTGTAATTTTATTTCTTTGTCGTCTTTTTATCTGGTTTTGGAATTAGGATTATGCTGGCCTCAAAAATCAGCTTGGAAGCCTTCTTTCCTCTGGAATAGTTTGTAATAGTTTGAGGAGAATTGTGTTAGTTCTTTGAATACTTGGTAAAACTTCCCTCTGAAGTTGTCCGAACCTGGACTTTTGTTTTCTGGGAGTTTAGTTTACAGCTTCAATTTCCTTAGTTGTTATTGGTCTGTTCAAGTTTTCTGTCTCTTCCCAATTTAATTTTGGGAGAGTGTGTGCTTCTAGGAATTTGTCCATTTTACCTAGGTTGTTGCATTTTTGGCATATAATTGTTCATAGTATTTTCTAAAAATCCCTTGTATTCCCCCACACTACAGAAACCATTTTTCTTAGGCAGTCTTTTCTCATTAGAATGGTTTTAGCCCAGGGCGAGAAGCAACTGATCCATAATTTGAAATTCAACCCAACCCAGCTGAGAGAAGTGCAACCTGAGGTTCATTGACTAAGAGACTACAGCCAGCCAGAAGGCATATGTGAGTCTATGAATGCTTTGAGCTTTGGGTCTGGCTTTCGATTGTTAGGTTTCATGGATCTGGGGACCATGCCATGAAGGTGTTGCCTGGGCCCCTCAATTGAGGCATCAACCTATGCTGCAGAATCCATTTTTTTCTCAGGCAGAGTTTTCCAATTAAAGCAGCTATAGCTCATGGGGGAAGCAACTGCCCATCAATTGGAATTTAACCCTGACCACCCAGGAAGAGTCAGTAACTGGCACAGAACTACAACCTGAGGCTCATTAACTGTCAGAGACTATCACCCAGCCTGCAGGAAGAGATGAGTCTCTGAATGCTTTGAGCCTTGGGTCTGCCTCACAGTCATTGGATTTTGTGGTTCTGGTGTCAGAGCTCTGAAGGTGGCTGCCTGGGCCCCTGTGCTGACTCATTAACCCACATTGCAGAAACCATTTTCCCAAGCACAGTTTCCTCTCAAAGCAGCTTTAGCTCAAGGAGAACCAATCATCACACCCACTGGAAATCCTCTTACCCTAACCAACTGGAGGAGTTTTTATTCAACTGAGGGCTAAAAATTTGAGGCTCATTAAATGACTGAGACTCACAGTCAGTCTGCAAGCACAGGCTCTGGGATACTTGGATCTTTGCTTAGTCTATGACTCTACCCTGGAGAATAAGACCAGACATTGGTGCTCATCTTGGTCCCTTCCACACACATCCCAACCCAGCAGAGGGAGCCACACCTGTGGAACATTGGTACACACAAGGAGATTTTGGCAGGCTCCAAACCCTGCTGAGACAGCCAAAATGATGAAAACAAAAAATAAATAAATCCCAAATAAAAGAACAAGATAATTCTCTAGAAGAAGGGCTAAATGTAATGAAGATAAGCAAATTATCAAATATAGAGTTCAGAGTAATGATTATGAGGATATTTGACTGCATGAGAAAAGATATAAAAACAGCAAAAAAAGACCAATCAGAAATGAAGAACACATTGGAAGAATTAATCAGCAGAGTAGAAGAAGCCAGTAATTGAATCAGCAAATTAAAAGACAGTGTAGGAAAAAAATCACTCAGTCGGAGAACTGAAAAGAAAAAACAGTTGAAAAACAGGACAATTTAAGAGACCTGTGGGACAATATGAAATGTAACAACATTTGCATCATAGGAGTGCCAGAAGAAGAAAGTGAGCCAGGGTTAGAGAATCTATTTCAAGAAATATTCACAGAAAAATTCTCTAACTTGATGAAGATAAAAGGCATATAAGTTCTAGAGAACAGAGAGCCCCAAGCAAGAGAAACCCAAAGAGGCCCATGCTGAGACACAACATAATCAAAATGCCAAAAGTTGAAGACAATGAAATAATCTTTTAAAAAATATGTTTGTTTATATTAATTTTTTCAGAGAGAGACAGAAACATCGATGTAAGAGAGATACATCTATTGGCTACCTCCTGCATGTACCCTAATGGGGATCAAGCTGAAAACCCAGGCATAATCCCAGACTTGGAACCAAACCAGGACCTCTCAGTCTATGGGACAATGCTCAATCCACTGAGCTACAATGGCCAAGCCAAAGAGAAAATCATTAAAAAAAATTTTTTTCTTTATTCATTTTAGAGAGAGAGGAAATGAAAGGGAGAGAGAGAAAGAAACATTGATGAGAGAGAACATCGATTAGCTGCCTCCTACATGCCCCACACTGGGGATTAGGCCACAACCTGGGCATGTGTCCTGACCGAGAATTGAACCGGCGACCTCATGGTGAATGAGTCGATGCTCAACCACTGAGCAACACTGGCTAATCAAAGAGAAAAATGTAAATGCAGCAAGAGAAAAACAACAGCTTACCTACAAATGAGCTCCCAAAAAGCTGTCAGCTGATTTCTCAACAGAAATACTACAGGCTAGAAGTAAATGGTATGAAGTATTCAAGGTAACGAAAAAGAAGGGCTTAAATCCAAGACTACTCTATCCAGCAAGGCTTTCATTGAAAATAGAAGGTAAAAGAGCTTCCAAGTCAAAAAAAGATTAAGGGAATGTATTAGCACCAAATGAATATTGCAAGAAATGTTAAAGTGACTGCCGTAATAATCAGAGAAAATAGAGAAAGAAAAATAGCTATAATAAATGAAAATGGCAATGAATAAGAATATATCAATAATAATCGTAAATGTAAATGGATTAAATGTTCCAATCAAAAGACATATGGTAGCTGAATGGGTAAAAAAGCAGGACTCATATATATATGCTGTCTATAAGAGACTCACCACACAACAAAAGCCTCACACAGGTTAAATGTGAAGGGATAAGAAAAAAAAAAATTCCAAGCAAATGGAAAAGAAAAAAAAAACAAACAAAAAAAAAACTGGGGTAGCAAAACTCATATCTGATAAAATAGACTTCAGATTCCAGGTTACTCTACAAAGCCAATGTAATCAAAACAGCCTGGTAGTGGCACAAGAACAGGTATTTATACCAGTGAAACAGAACAGAGAACCCAGAAATGGACCCAAGACAATATGCTCAATTAATATTTGACAAAGGTGGCAAGAGCATACAGTGGAGTAAGGACAGCCTCTTTAAGAAATGGTGTTGGGAAAATTAGACAGCTACATACAAAAAAAATGAAACTACACCATCAACTTACACCATACACAAGAATAAACTCAAAATGGATAAAAGACTTAAATGTGACTCATGAATCCATAAAAATCCTAGAAGAAAACGTAGGCAACAAAATTTCAGACATCATATGCAGCAGAATTTTCACTGATACATCACTTAAGGCAACAGAAACAAAGGAGAAAATGAACACATGGGACTACATCAAACTAAGAAGCTTTTGCACAGCCAAAGATACAATCATCAAAATGAAAAGGCAACCCACTGTATGGGAAAGCATAATTACCAATGATATATCAGATAAGGGGTTAATTATATAGAATGTTCATACAATTCAACAAAAGGAAAACAAAGAACCCAATTAAAAAATGGGCAGAGGAACTAAAAGACACCTCTCCAAACAGGACATACAAATGGCTAAGAGACATATGAAGAAATGCTCAACATCACTAATCATGAGAGAAATGCAAATTAAAACAACAATGAGGTATCACCTCACACCTGTCCGAATGGCTGCCACCAACAAATCATCAAACAACAAGTGTTGGCGAGGGTGTGGAGAAAAGAGAACTCTAGTACACTGCTGGTGGGAATGCAGACTGGTACAGTTACTATGGAAAACAATATGGTGTTACCTCAAAAAATTAAAAATTGAACTTCCATTTGACCCAGTGATCCCACTTCTTATAAGCCTGAAACACCAATCAGAAAGAATATATGTACCCCCATGTTTGTAGCATCACTATTTACAATAGCTAAGATCTGGAAAGAAACCAAATGCCCATCAGTAGACGAATAGATAAAAAAAAAGCAATGGTACATATACACAATGGAGTACTATGTAGCTATAAGAAAGAAAGATCTCTTATCTTTTGAGACTCCATGGAGGGACCTGGAAAGTATTATCCTAAGTGAAACAAGCCAAACAAAGAAAGACAAGTATCATATGATCTCACTTATTTGTGGAATAAAATGAATATAACAATCTGAGGAATGATGTAGTTCCAGAGTCATGGAAGTGGGGTACAGACTGACAATCCCCAGAAGAGGTGGTGGTGGGGGAGAGTTAAACTCCAGAACTTATATGCATGTATGAATGAACAATGGACATGGACAACAAATCTAGGGATAGGGCTGGGAGGGAAGAGGGGGGAATCAGTGGGGGAAAAAGAAGAAATATCTGTAACAAAAATAAACAAATAAATTAATATAAATAAATAAATAAACAAATAAACAAATAAATAAATAAATAAAATGTTAATTATAAGAGGGGAAAATAAATAAAATAAAATGCAAAAAATATAGACTTCAATGTGAAGGCCATAAAAAGAGACAAAACAGGTCACTGCATAACATTAAAAGGATCAATCCAACAGGAAGATATAACGTTGGTAAACATATATGCATCTAATATAGGAACCCCAAAATATATTTAAAAACTTCCGGAGGACTTCAAGAGAGAAATTTCCAGCAATACAGCAATAAAATCACAGTAGGGAACTTCAACACCTCACTGACATCACAGGATAGATCCTCTAGACAAAAACAAAATAAAATAAACAAGAAAAAACAGACCCTAAATGATGTACTAGAATACATGGATTTAATGGTTATATACAGAGAATTATATCTCAAAACTGCAGAATACACAATCTCCTCAAGTGCACACAGGACATGCTCAAAGATAGATCACATGTTAGGACACCAACTAAGTCTCTACAAGTTCAAGATTATTGTAATTGTATCAAGGATTTTCTTAGATCACAATGGCATGAAACTAGAAATTAATTACATTAAAAACACTCAGCCCTGGCTGGTTTGGCCCAGTAGTTGGAGTGTTGGTTGCGGACCAGAGAGTCCCGGGTTCGGTTCCTGCAAGGGGCACATACCAAAAAAAAAAAAAAAAAATTGCAATAAAACAGTCAAACACATGGAAGCTAAATATCATGTTATTAAACAATGAATGGGTAACCAAGGAGCTCAAGGAAGAAATAAAAAACTTCCTGGAAATCAATGAAAATGAACACCCAACAACACAAAATCTATGAGAAACAGTGAAAGCAGTCCTGAGATGAAAGTTCACAGCATTACATACATGTTTCAAAAAAAAAAAATTCCTAATAGACTATCTAACCATACAACATAGAGAACTAGAAAGTAAACAAAAGGAAAAACTCAGAGCAAGTAGAAGGAAAGAGAAATAAAGGTCAGAGTGGAAATCAGTGATATAGAGACTGAAAAACAATTCAAAATATCAATAAAACCATGACTTGGTTCTTTGGAAGGATAAATAAGATTGATGAACCTTTAGCCAGACTCACCAAGAAACAAAGAGAGAGGACCCAAATAAACAAAATCAGAAACAAAAGAGGACAGGTAACAACTGACACCACAGGTATTTTTCTTATTCTTAATTTGTCTAACAGATATTTATTCAAAAAAATAAAAGCAATGTATTCATTAGTGTGAGTTTGTGTATATATGTTTTTGTATTCTAATATATAAGTAAAATAAATATAAGTGAAATAAATGGTAGCAATGATACAGAGATGCAAGGAAAGAATTAGGATTATTTTTCTTTTTTAAAATATGTTTCTATTGATTCTTTTAATGAGAGAAGAAGGAAGAAAGAGAGAGAGAGAGAGAAACATCGATGACATCACATTGATCAGCTACCCCCACCATTCCCCCTACTGGGAATTGAACCCACGACATGGGCATGAGCCCTGATGAGGAATTAAACCAGGATCTCTCAATCCATGGGACAATGCTCAATCCACTGAACCACACTGGCTTGGCAGGATTATTTTCTTTTTCTAAAGTGCTCAAACTACCTGTGCATTAGTATAGCATTACTTGAAAGTGGACTTGGATTAGTTGTAAGTATACTTTGGAAACTCTAGGGCACTAATTCCAAAAAATAAGAAGAAATGTAATTGATAGGTTAAAAAAAGAGAGAGAAAATAGAATCATAAAATGTTCAATTAGCACTGGCCGGTTTGGCTCAGCAGTTAGAGCATCAGCCTGTGGTCCAGAAAGACCTGGGTTCGGTTTCCGCTAATGGCATGTACTTCGGTTGCAGTTTGTCCCTGGCCCTGGTTAAGTCGTGTGAACAGCAGCCACTCAATGTGTCCCTTTCATGTCAATGTTTCTCTCTCTCTTCCTTTCTCTCCCTCCACTCTATCTGAACAAAAAATAAGAAAATGTCCTCGGGTAAGAATAAAAAAATAAAAATGCTCAATTAAAAGCACAATAGGCAGAAAAAAAAACCAGAAGTAAGAATAAAGAACAAGGGAAACACATAAAAAACTGTAACAAATAAACCAACTATGTCAATTAGCACTTTAAATGTTAGTAGTCTAAATACACCAATTAAAAAGCAATGATTGTCAGAGTCCATCAGAAATGAATTGCCTGGCTATGTGTTGTCTACAAGAAACCCACTTTAAATATCGACACATATAGATTAAAAGTAGAAGGGTAAAGAAAGATATCACTAATCATTCTTAGAGATAACACTAATAGAAAGAAAGTAAAAGTGGCTATATTAATTTTAAATACTGTTGACTTCTGAGCAAGAACATTTATCAGGGATAAAGAAGGGAATTACATCATGTTAAGTCATCAGTTCTCCAAGAAGATGTAACAAACCTTAATGCGTTTGTGCATATCAACAGAACATTAAAACATATGAGGTACAAACTGATAAAATTGAAGGGAGAGGAGAAATAGATGAATCCAACATTCCTGTTGGATACTACAACATCTCTCTATCTGAAACTGATAGACAGAGCAGTTGAAAAATCAAGTAGGACATAATTGAACTTAATTGACATGTATGGACTATGTCATGCAACAACAACAGAGTACAGATTCTTCTAGAGCTCACAGAATATTCACCACAATAGACCACATTTGGGGTCGTAAATCACACCTTAACAAATTTTAAATAATAGAAGTTATGCAGTATCTGTTATCAAGTCACAATGGAATTAAACTGGAAATCAACAACAGAAAGATAGTTGGATAATCTCTAAATCCTTGGAGATTAAACAATACACTTATAAGTAATACATGGGTTAAAGAAGAACTCTAAAGAGAAATTATAAAGTATTTTGAGCTATATGAAATTTAAAATACAACTTATTAAAATGCAAGAAATGCAGCAAAAAGTGTTTTAGAGGGAAATTTATAGCATTAAATGTGTATATTAGACATGAGGAAAAATCTAAAATCAATAATCTAACTTTTACTTTGGAAAATGATGGATAGAAAGATTCAATATTGTCAAGATGCCAGTTCTCCCTAACTTGATCTATAGTGCATTCCCAATTGAAATCCCAGAAAGTTATCAACTGACTCTAAAGTTAATATGGAGAGGTGAAAATTCAAAATATCAAACACAATACTAAAGAACAAAGTTGAAAAACTGACACTAAACAAATTCCAGACTTACTTTGAAGCTATAGTAATAAAGACAATGTGGTCCATTCTTATTCAGTCAGCCATTCAATGAATATTTATTTATTCATCTGTATTTATATAGAGATATCATCCTTACTGTATAGGTAATCATACTCTAATTGTGGAAATATAACATTACCAAAATGTCATGTTTTAAAACAGACTTAAATGTTTTAATGTTCCCTGCTAACTTCATGGTACAGATAAATCTAAGCACAATCCTTGCTCCCAAGAGTCTATAATTCTGTAAGGGAAAACCAATGAACACCACTAGAGTGCAAGGTCAAGTAAGCTAACTTTGGGAAGTGACATAGTATAAGGGTAATCATTAGCTCTACAGACAGATTTGGGTTAATAATTCCAGCTTTGCCATTTTCTAACTGTGCTATGTGGCCTAGCTACTTACCTCCTCTAAGGATTAGTTTCTCTACTTGTAAAATAAGGATCAAAGTTTCTATTATATATGATTGTTAAGAGGCTTAAATTAAATTAAGCATATTACTACATAGTTTAGGGAACAGCACATGATTGGTACTTGGTATTTGTATCAAGATATATAGACACAATTTTATATTGGGTTCAAAGAATAGACAGCACACATCTGGTTATGAAAATGAAATAAATCTTTATAAAAAACACATTTATTATAGGTCTTTCTAATTTTACCTGCCGTTGTCTTTTCCTGCTCCCTGAAACCTGACTCTATAGATGGGCTCTATCTTCAAGCATAGGCCTGTCTTAGGTCTTGAGACAATACTAATTGGGACAGTAAACATGCCAGTAATCTCATTCTTACCAACTCAATATCTGTGAAAAATTCGTCTAAGACTTAGATTCTAGTATTCCAATTGTAGCTAACCCCTTCCAATACAGTACTTACTACTTCTGTACACATTTGATCAGGATCTAACGGAAAGTGTGTGCAGGCACATTTAAAAATAATGAGTCATAAAAACTATCCCATGTTTCTATAAAAACTGATGAATTGATGATGCCAGATCTCTTGATGTCTAAATGCTAAAGGCTTGAATAGGAGCAAAACATTGAAAAACATGTTTTTGAAATTCTAAGACAGCTGTGGAGTAGGTAAAAGCTACACTCACATGCTCCCAGGAATTATAGAGCAATCAACCTGAATAACCAACTGAAGGCTAGCTGAACTGAAATATTATAACAAAGGATTTAGAGAAGAAACCACATAGAAACTGGTAAGAAGGACAGAGATGCAGAGAAGGCTAAGCCCAGAATCCAGGTGCAGAGGCTGAGAAGCCAGAGGGATACTGTGACTGAAAGGTTCTCTTTCCCTGGGAGCATGAAGTCACAACCACATGCAAGGATTCCCAACCCAAAACAACAGAGATGAGAAGAGGAGTCCACGTAGCATCTGGTGGTTAAAATCAGTGAGGATTCAGCCCACCTGGTATACCCAGATGCCATCTTCCCAGGGATGAGCACTCCCATTGTTATAGCACCAACTTGGGGAGTGTACTGTCTGGTCCTCGACTGCTGTTGAACCACTCTGCCATAATCAAATCCTGCAGATGGGTCTTCTGACTGCACCCAGTAGTGATTTGGGGGGGGTGCCTCTTTTTTGGAGGGGGCTTTTGTTGGAGATTCAGACAGTAACTAAACTTTACAGCTTTGAAAAGAGGGCCAGTCTCCCATCTCCAGAGCACAATTGGTGACACTCCCTCCACCCATTGCATACTCAGCCGGATCCATTCTGCTGAGTTCAGTGATGCAGGAAGACCAGAGTGCCACACAGAGCTTGGACTTGTGGAGCATGTCTCCTGAGGAAGCTTTTGTCTGGGAAACAGATGGGTGGGTGCTGGGTGTGGGGCTACATTGCAGGGGTGAACTGCTATCTCCCCTGCAACTCAGCCCACACTACACAGGGAAGGAAAAAAAATGCCCGCCCTACTTCCTATAGGCTTGCAGGTACCATCCTCAACAGGAAACTGGATCGGCACTGCTAAGTCCCAGATTACCCCTTTCCACACTGGGCTCAGTTTTACAGGGAGAAGGGAGAGCATCCCAGAGCTGAGACAAAGTGTGAGTCCCTCCAAGTTAACTGTCTGGGACCAAGATGAAATATTTAGGCATCTTTGGTTAGATGGGCTGGCATCACCCCCAATGGGAGACTCTTTTGATCTCTTCCCCTAAGCATGGGGTGACTGACCTTGCTTTTGTAGAGGAAACATCTGGGTGCACCTAACCTGAACCTGTGGTGTGCCTCTCCTGGGAAAACTAGAGTTGGAGACTCTGGCAGAGACTAAATGATTTGGCTGTGGAGTAGGGGGCACTTTTCCCTCACTCAGTGCCCAACTATGTGAACCCCAAGTAAGGGATCCACTAGTCCTGCTAGTCCTGTCTTCTCAACCCCAGTTGCCCTGTACTACCAAACTCACAACCTGTGGAATGGTCTTTGGTTCATGGCCAGCCTGAGCCCACGCCATAGTCTTTCTTTGAAGTCTGTGGAGAAAGAGAAGGCAACCTCAGGGGGTTGCAGAGTATCTGACAGGTAGTGGCAGCCCTCAGAGAGCCCCAGTCCATTTACAGATCTGGTCCCAGCTAGAAACTGGAGGAAGCTAAACCCTATACACAATTTGGCCCCTCCCATGCACACCCAGACCCAGTAGATGCATCCATAAACAATGACCAGTGTAGTAGCTTCAGATAGGTAGTCCAAGGTTGGTTACACAAATCTGACATTGATCTGCACCTGAACCCCACCAAAGTGGATCCAAAACCAACACACCAGTGCTGGGCTTCAGACAAGACCAGAATTTGACCCAACTAGCCACACAAGCAGCATACCCAAGGGAATATTGAGCACTCACCAGACCTTGCTGGGAACAACGCTGCCTTAGAGGGCAGCCCCTGCACAGAATTGTATACATGGTGATTGAGGTTTACCCTTATATTCAGGCAGCCTGAAGGGTTAACTCCACTCATGAAAGGGGAAACAGCATTCAAAACAAAAGAAATATTCCTGGAACACCAACGTCAGTTAATCTGTAAGACTACAACACTGAGTTCAACAAGAAACCTACATCACAAAGCTATCATAATAAGTTTGGGAGTCATAGCAGATCTACCTAATAGAGAAAAAATGGGGAGACAAAGAAATATAGACCAAATGAAAGAACAACAGAAATCCTCGCCCTGGCCGGTTTGGCTCAGCAGTTGGAGCATCCGCCTGCAGTCCGGAGAGACCCGGGTTCGGTTCCCGCTAAGGGCATGTACCTCGGTTGCAGTTTGTCCCCGGCCCTGGTTGGTCGTGTGGGTGGCAGCCACTCGATGTGTCCCTTTCACATCGACGTTTCCCTCTCTCTCTCTTCCTCTCTCTCCCTCCCACTCTACCTGTACAAAAAGTGGAGGAGTGTCCTCGGGTGAGGATAAGAAAGAAAGAAAGAAAGAAAGAAAGAAAGAAAGAAAGAAAGAAAGAAAGAAAGAAAGAAAGAAAGAAAGAAAGAAAGAAAGAAAGAAAGAAAGAAGAAAGAAAGAAAGAAAGAGAAAGAAAGAAAGAAAGAAAGAAAGAAAGAAAGAAAGAAAGAAAGAAAGAAAGAAAGAAAGAAGAAAGAAAGAAAGGAAGGAAGGAAGGAAGAAGGAAGGAAGGAAGGAAGGAAGGAAGGAAGGAAGGAAGGAAGGAAGGAAGGAAAGAAAGAAAGAAAGAAAGAAAGAAAGAAAGAAAGAAAGAAAGAAAGAAATCCTAAGTAAAAAAATTAAATGGAGAGGTAAAAATAATGGTGGAGTGAATTGAAGCTACACAGACCATCTCCCGAGACAAAACTGTAATTACAATTAAAATAAAGACAAATCATCAGGAAAAAAACAACGGAAAAGCAGCTGGAGAGAACCCATATAACCAGAGACAGAAAGAGGACACCAAATTGAGCCTGGTAGGAACTATGGAGGTGCAAGAGGGTGGGCTGGGAACCCACAGACAGCAGCTGAGGACTGTTTTAGCTATGAACAGTTCCCATAGGGTTAAAATTCCAAGGTAGCTCCACAGTGCAGACTGCCAGGACAGCACTAAATTAGCTACAGCAACTCACTTTGGACTCCAGGAGAGTGTAGGACAGACTGGACTAAAACTGTATGGAGCAACTCGGGAGTTATGAGAGCTGAGGGAGTTTTGTGCTGAATGACTCTCTCATAGGATAGCAGTCATTTTACTCAAAGAGCCCCTTCCCAGAAACATGGGGAGAAGCAACAGCCCCTCCCTCAGTAATTTAACACCACCCAGCCAGGCCAGAGAAATGCAAATTGAGGCTCATTAACAGCTAGAGACTACCAGCAAACAAAGAGGGGCAGGAAGCCATTGCCCCACACACTGAAAATTATCTTACCCTGAACACCTGAGGGATTTATTCACTAAGCTGAGAGATACAACCCAAGGCTCATCAAGTAACTGAGACTAATAGCCAGTAGGCAAAAACTAGAGGAAAACTGAACCTTTGATTGGTCTGCAAATCTACCCAGGAAAGTAAGACCTGACAGTGGTGTTTAATGTCGATCCTTCCACACTCCTCCAAGCCCAGCAGAGGGAGCCACAATCAGCAGAACACCAACACCCATATGAAAAAATTGGCAGGCTACAAAACCCACTGAGACAGCCAAAATGGTGAAACAAAGAAACAAATCCCACCCCCCAAAAAAACCAAGATAATTCTACAGAAAAAGAGATAAATAAAATGCAATTAAGCAAGCTATCATAGGTAGAGTTCAGAGTAATGATAATGAGGAAGCTCAACAGCATGAGTAAAGAGCTCAACAGCATGATTAAAGATATAGAAGATTATTTTTTAAAAGAATGCTCAAGGACCACATGGCTTCACAGGCAAATTTTACCAAATATTCAAAGAAGAACTAACACTTATTCTTCTCAAATTATTCCAAAAATTCAAAAGGAGGGATCCAACCTCTTTTTACAAGGCCAGCATTTTCCTAATTTCAAAACAAGATAAAGACACAACAGATGAAATTATAGGCCAATATCCCCGATGACTATCCTAAAATCCTCAAAAAAAAAAAAAAAAAAATATATATATATATATATATATGGCATATATATGCAAACCGAATCCAGCAATACATTAAAAATATCATATACCATAATCAAATGAGATTTATTCTGAGGATGTAAGGTTTGTACAGTATTCATAAATGAACAAATGTGATACATCACATAAACAAAAGTGAAGGATAAAAATCATAGGATCTTATCAACAGATGCAGAAAAAGCAATGATAAAATCCAGCACCCATTTATGATAAAAACTCACAGCAAAGTGGGAATAGTGGGACCATACCTTAACATTGTAAAGGCCACATATTACAAACCCACAGCTAACATAATACTCAATGGGGAAAACCTGTAAGCATTTCTCTTAAAATCGGGAATGAGACAAGGATGTCTGCTTTCACAACTGTTATTCAACATAATACTGGAAGTCCTAGACACAGTAATCAAACAAAAAGAAGAAATAAAAGGCATCCACATTGGAAAAGAAGAAGTAAAACTGCCATTATCGGCAGATGACATGATACTTATACAGAGATCTTTAAATATTCCACACAAAAATTACTACAACTGACAAATGAATTCAGCAAAGTAGCAGGATATAAAATAAATATCCAGAACTCAGTTGCATTTCTATATACCAATAATGAACTCTCAAGGGAAACTATGAAAAGAGTTCCGTTTACAATTGTTTCAAAAAGAATAAAATACCTTGGAATAAATTTAACCAACAATGTAAAAGACCTGTACTTTGAAAATTAAAAGACACTAAAAAAAAAAATTGAAGAAGATAAAATAAGTGGAAGCTTATATCATTTCATGGCTTGGAAAAATTAACATAATTAAAATGTCCATACCACCCAAACAAATCTATAGATTTGATGCAATTTCTATCAAGATACCAATGGCATATTTAACAGAATTATAACAAAAATTTCAAAAATGTTTATGAAAGACCCTGAATAGCTAAAGCAATCATGAGAAAAAAACAAAGTTGGAGGTATCATAATACCTGATATGAAACTATATTACAATGCCACTGTAATTAAAACAGCCTGGTACTAGTACAAGAACAGCCATATAGATCAATGGAACAGAACGGAGAGCCCAGCAATCAACCCATTTCTTTATGGGCAATTAATACTTACACAAGAGGCAAGAGCATACAATGGAGTAAAGACAGTCTCTTCAATAATTGGTGTTGGAGCCCTGGCTGGTTTGGCTCAGTGGTTGGAGCTTTGGCCTGCAGACCAGGGAGTCCTGGGTTCAGTTCCCGCTAGGGGCATGTACCAAAATAATAATAATAATAATAATAATAATAATAATAATTGGTGTTGGGAAAATTGCACAGGTACATGCCAAAAATGTGAAACTAAACCACCAACGTACACCATGCACAAGAATAAACTCAAAATGGATAAAATACTTAAATGTAAGTTGTGAAACCACAAAAATCCTAGAAGAAAACATATGCTGTAAAATGTCTGACATCTCTTGTAGCAATATTTTTGCCAATATATCTCCCATTGCCAGGTAAACAAAGGATGAAATAAACAAATAGGACTACAACAAAATAAAACTTCTGCACAGCAAAATAAACCATCAACAGAATGAAAAGAAAACTCAGTGTATGGGAGAATATATTTGCCAATGATATATCTGATATGGGGTTTATTTCCAAAATATGTAAAGAATTTATACAACTCAATATAGTGAAGACAGAAATAAATTTAAAAGAGGGCAAAGGACCTGAATAGACACTTCTCCAAAGAGAACATAGAGACAGGGTCAATAGACATGTGGGGGAAAAATGCTCAACATCACTAATCATTAGAGAGAGGAAAGTTAAAACCACAATGATATTATCACTTCATACCTGTCAGAATGACTATCACCAAAAAATCAACAAACAAGTGCTGGTGAGGATGTGGAGAAAAGGAAAACTTAGTGCACTGTTAGTGGGAATGCAGACTAGTGTAGCCACTATGGAAAATAGTATGGAGTTTCCTGACATAATTCAAAATGGAACTGCATTTTGACCCAGTGATCCCACTTTGGGGAATATATCTCAAGAATCCTAAAACACTAATTCAGCCCTATGTTCATTGCAGCATTCTTTACAATAGCTAAGATCTGGAAACAGCCAAGTGCTTATCAGTAGATGAATGGACAAAACAACTGTGGTACATTTACACTAAGGAATACTATGACCGAAGAAAGAAGGAAATCTTACCTTTTGTGACAACATGGATGAAACTGGAGATTATGTTCAATGAAATAAGCCAGTTAGAGAAAGAAAAATACCATATGATCTCACTTATATGTAGAATCTAATGAACAAAATAAACTGATGAACAAAATAGAAACAGAGGCAAGGATACATGAAACAGACTGACAGCAGTTGGAGAGGGGTGGAGGGGACTGGATGAAAAATGCTAAGGCATTATCAAAACAATATATATTCATAACACATAGACACCAACAACAGTGTGATGATAGCAATAGGGTAAGGGGATAGTGGCTAGGAGGAGGTGGGCAAAGTGGGGGAAAATGGGGATGGAAGAAAACTTTGCTTAGGGCAATGGGTTTACAATGCAGTGTGCAGATGAAGTTTTATTGAGTTGTACACTTGAAAGTTGTGTTGTTTTTTGAACTAATGTCACCTCAATTAATTCAATTTTTTTAAAAAGTAAATCTATATTCACTCTTATAGGTCTGTTCTCAGAAATTAAAATTTCTAAAAAAAGAACTTTAAGAATAAGATTCTCTCAATGCATGAGAAATAAACTAAGAATGAAAAACATATATAAGAAAAACATGTTCTTGTAAATATGAAATTGAACGTGACTTGTTCATTTTTCATCAGGAGTGAAAAGATAAAATACTACCAAAGGGAAGAGTGTAAGTTAGACTTTAATAATTTATTTTATTATGTAAAGTTAAAAGATAATTATTGTAAGGATTACATTTTTTTCTCAGTATAGATGATGGAAGTGCCATAAGAGAGATAGTGAATATTGAGAAAGAAAAAGCTGAATAATCTATTTCTAAATGCTAACAGGTTTTGAGAAAGATTATGAGGAAAATAAGAACTGTAAAAACAGATCAGAGATCTGTATTGTAATTGTATTACTGTTGTGGAAGTGGTGTGCTGGAATTGTGTCTTACAGCCTCTTGAAGTCTTTAAATTTTTAAGAAAATAGACAAAGAAATCAGAACTCTATATGCTATTATCTCTCTCTCTCTCAACCTGGCCCTTTTTATAAGTTAAGGTTTGACTTCATCTATGAGGCAGTACTGAAATTTATTTTTAGACTCCCTACCCCTCCTCTCTGCATGCTCTCTCCCACTTTCACTAGTTCTACTCTTTGCCAGTATTTAGTATATATTTGTACATTCTAAATCTCCAATTAAGAGGAAAATAGATCTACTATCCCCATAGGTTTAGTATAAGCTCCTTAGGAACAAAAACATATCTGTATGCCTGGGCATTCTGCACAATGTTTATTTCACACAGCAAGTGTTCAACAAAAATTTTTGATTGCTTCATTTCTAATAATAATAGTTTACATTTATTTCATAGCTACCAAAAGCTTAATGCATGTAAAGCATTATACTAAATACTCATATTGTTTCACTAATACATCAGCAGCCCTATGAAGTAGGTGACTTCATAATTTTTATTTCATTCAGCTTAAAGAGGCCAAATAGCTACTGAATGTTATAGATATGATTTAAACTGTCTGTTCACTTGAAGTCCCAACCCTTAACCATTAAACACTACTCCCAATTATCATTTTTAACACTCTATTATTACTGACATTATGTTGTGAATTAGTTTAGCATATTATATTTCCCCCAAGTATTTGCATTTTATAAGACAAAGTGCTGGAGCATATAAGCTGAAGAAATCAATCTCTAATAATGGACTTTCAGAAAGAAACTGTAGGATGAATAGGGGTAATATTTTTGCAGTAGCTTTTTGACTGTTTGTCAAGTCTTATCATTCAGGTGTTTTTCCCACAAGTGGTTCCTAAAAGTAAAAACGCCTTAGATCTCTAAGATTAAAGTAGAGAAGAGAGCAAACCTTGACAATGACAGAAGTACATATAAAATAAGCTTATTAAATAAAAAATTCATATGTATCCTGCCTCTCTTACCTTGAACTAATTTTGTAATCTCACTGTTTCTTTTGTGTCCTTCAGGAAAGTTGTATGTCTATGCAAAATGGGATCAACACAATAGGATCAAACTCTGCACTGAATCCTGCACCTATTAATATGGTAAATTATATTAATGCTTTCTCATATTGAACATTATTGAATTCCTAGAAAGAACCCTAAATCATCCGTGTATATCATTCTTTTTAAAAAAACTCATCTTTATTGTTGAATGTATTACAGATGTTTCTCCCTGTTTTCCTCATTGACCCCTCCTCCCCATTCCCGCCCCCTCCTACCTTCCCAACACTATTGTCAGTGTCCATTGGTTATGCATATATGCAAAGAAATTCTTTGGGTTATCTAATCCCACCCTCCCTCCCCCTTTCCCTTTGAGGTTCATCAGTATAACAACAAATTTGTAATTCTTAATTCCTTCATCTTTTTCACCCATCCACTCAGCCCCCTCCCATCTAACAAGGAACAAAAATTCTCTGTATCTATGAGTCTGTTTCTGTTCTGCTTGTTCATTTAGTTTGTGGATTCAATTGTTGATAGATATGTATTATTTGCCATTTTATTGTTGTTGTTTTTTTAAATAATTTATTTATTTTTGTTACAGATGTTTCTCCTTTTTTGCCCACTGATTCTCCCCTCCCCCTTCCTCCATGCCCTGTACCCAGGTTTGTTGTCCATGTCCATTGTTCATGCATACATGCATATAAGGTCTGGGGTTTATCTATACCCCACCATCCCCTCTTCTGGGGATTGTCATTCTGTACCCCACTTCCACGTCTCTGGGACTACCCCATTCTTCAGACTGTTATGTTCATTACTTTCCACAAATAAGTGAGATCATATGATACTCGTCTTTCTCTGTTTGGCTTGCTTCGCTTAGGATAATACTTTCCAGGTCCCTCCATGTCGTCTCAAAGGATAAGAGATCTTTCTTTCTTTCTTACACCTGCGTAGTACTCCATTGTGTATATGTGCCACAGCTTTGTTATCCATTCGTCTACTGATGGACACTTGCACAGTTTCCAGATCTTAGCTAATGGAAATAGTGCTGCTACAAACATGGGGTTACATATATTCTTTCTGATTGGTGTTTCAGGCTTGTTAGGGTATATTCCTAGAAGTGGGATCACTGGGTCAAATGAAGTTCAATTTTTAATTTTTTGAGGTAACACCATATTGTTTTCCATAGTGGCTGCACCAGTCTGCATACCCACCAGCAGGGTACTAGAGTCCCCTTTTCTCCACACCCTTGCCAACACATGGTTGATGATTTGTTGATGGTGGCCATTCTGATAGGTGTGAGATGGTACCTCATTGTTGTTTTAATTTGCATTTTTCTAATGATTAGTGATGTTGAGCACTTATTATATGTCTCTTAGCCATTCGTATGTCCTATTTGGAGAGGTGTCTATTTAGTTCCTCTGCCCATTTTTTAATTGGGTTGTTTGTCTTCCCAATTGCTGTATGAGCACTCTATATATATTGGAAACTAACCCCTTATCTGATATATCATTGACAATTATTCTCTCCCATACAGTGGGTAGCCTTTTTGTTTTGATGATTGTATGTTTCACTGTGCAGAAGCTTTTGAGTTTGATGTAGTCCCATGTGTCCATTTTCTCCTTGGTTTCGATTGCCTTAGGTGATGTATCACTGAAAATTGTGCTGCACATGGTGTCAGAAATTTTGTTGCCTACAGTTTCTTCTAGGATTTCTATGGATTCATGAGTCACATTTAAGTCTTTTATCCATTTTCAGTGTATTCTTGTGTAGGGTGTAAGTTGATGGTCTAGTTTCATTTTTTTTTTTTTTTCATGTAGCTGTCCAATTTTCCCAACACCATTTATTAAAGAGGCTGTCCTTACTCCACTGAATGCTCTGGCCACCTTTGTCAAATATTAATTGAGCACATTGCCTTGGGTCCATTTCTGGGTTCTCTGTTCTGTTCCAATGGTCTATATGCCAGTTCTTGTGCCAGTACCAGGCTGTTTTGATTACAGTGGCTTTGTAGTATAACCTGAAATCTGGTAATGTGATCCTTTCTACTTTGTTCTTCTTTTTCAAGATTGCTGTTGCTATTCAAGGTCTTTTTTGGTTCCATATGAACTTTTGAAGTATTTGTTCTAATTCTGTGAAGTATGCCATTGGTATTTTGATGGGGATTGTATTAAATCTATAGATTGCTTTGGGTAGTATGGACATTTTAATGATGTAAATTCTTCCAATCTATGAACAGGGTATGTGCTTCTACATTTTTATATCTTCCTCTATTTCTTTTTTCAATGACCTGTAGTTTTCTGCAAATAGGTACTTTATTTCTTTTTTTTTTTGTAATGAGTTCTCTTGGCTTCACCAAATCTGAGCTTCTCATTGGCTTTTAAAATTGTTTTTTCCTTTTCCACCTCTTCCATTCAAACTTTCTTTTCAAAATTGCAACAAACTCTTTTATATATAGTGGAATAGTGTTTTTTAAAATTAATTAATTAATTAATTTTTGTTACAGATATTTTGAGGTAACACCATATTGTTTTCCATAGTGGCTGCACCAGTCTACATTGCCACCAGCAGTGAACTAGAGTCCCCTTTTCTCCACACCCTCGCCAACACTTGTTTGATTATTTGTTGATGGCGGCCATTCTGACAGGTATGAGATGATATCTCATTGTTTTAATTTGCATCTCTCTGATGATTAGTGATGTTGAGCCTTTCTTCATATGTGTCTTAGCTATTTGTATGTCCTGTTTGGAGAGTTGTCTATTTAGTTCCTCTGCCCATTTTTTAATTGGGTTCTTTGTCTTCCTTTTGTTGAGCTGTATGAGCACTCTATATATTTTTGAAATTAACCCCTTATCTGATGTATCATTGGCAATTATGCTCTTCCATAGAGTGGGTTGCCTTTCCATTTTGGTGGTTGTTTCTTTTGCTGTGCAGAAGCTTTTAATTTGATGTAGTCCCATGTGTTCATTTTCTTCTTTGTTTCTGTTGCCTTAGGTGATGTACCAGTGAAAATTCTGCTGCGTCTGATGTCTGAAATTTTGTTGCCTACATTTTCTTCTAGGATTTTTATGAATTTATGAGTCACATTTAAATCTTTTATCCATTTTGAGTTTATTTTTGTGTATGGTGTAAGTTGATGGTCTAGTTTTTTTTTTGTTTTGTTTTGTTTTTTTGCATGTAGCTGTTCAATTTTCCCAGCACCATTTCTTAAAGAGGCTGTCTTACTCCATTGTATACTCTTGCCTCATTTGTCAAATATTAAGTGAGCATATTGTCTTGGGTCCATTTCTGGGTTCTCTGTTCTGTGGTACTTTATTTCTTTGGTTAAGTTTATTCCTAGGTATCTTAAATTTTTTTGCCACAATTGTAAATGGGATTGTTTTCTTAGTTTCTCTTTCTGTGAGTTCATCATTGGTGTATAAGAATGCCATCGATTTCTTTCTCTTTTTTTTCTTTTATCCTCACCTGAGGACATTTTTTCATATTTTGTTCAGATAGAGTGGGAGGGGGAGAGAGAAGAGAAACATCGATGTGAAAGGGACACATCGAGTGGTTGCCACCCGCACAACCCAACCAAGGCCAGGGACAAACTGCAACCGAGGTACATGCCCTTAGCGGGAACCGAATCCAGGTCTCTCTGGACTGCAGGCGGACGCTCTAACTGCTGAGCCAAATTGGCCAAGGCAGATTTCTTGATGTTAATATTGTATCCTGCTACTTTTCCAAATTCATTTATTAAATCTAGTAAATATTTAATGGAGTCTTTGGGATTCTTTACGTATAGTATCATGTCATCTGCAAATAATGACAGTTTCACTTCCTCCTTTCCAGTTTGAATTCCTTTTATTTTTTTCTTCCTGTCTGATTGTTGTGGCTGAGACTTCCAGTACTATGTTAAATAAGAGTGGCAAAAGTGGGCATCCTTGCCTTGTTCCTGTTCTTAATGGAAATGCTTTTAGTTTTTGCCCATTGAGCATGATGTTGGCCGTAGGTCTTTCATATATGACCCATATTATGTCAAGATATGATCCCTCTATTCCCACATTGCTGAGTGTTTTTATCAGAAACGGATGCTGGATTTGTCAAAGGCTTTTGCGGCATCTACTGATATGATCATGTGGTTTTACTCTTCATTTTATTTATGTGGTGTATCACGTTTATTGATTTGCGAATGTTGTACCAGCCTTGCCTCACTGGAATGAATTCCACTTGGTCATGGTGAATAATTTTTTTTGGTGTATTGCTGGATCCGATTTGCTAGTATTTTGTTCAGGATTTTGGCATCTATGTTCATCAGGGATATTGGCTTATAGTTTTCTGTCTTTGTAGTGTCTTTTACTGGTTTTGGAATTAGAAGTATGCTGGCTTCATAAAACGAGTTTGGAAGTCTCCCTTCTTCTTGAATTTCTTGAAATAGTTTGAGGAGATTGGGTATTATTTCTTCTTTGAATGTTTGGTAAATGTCCCCTGTGAAGCTATCCGGGCCTGGGCTTTTGATTGCTAGGAGAGTCTTGATTACATCTTCAGTTTCTTCTGTTGTCATTGGTCTGTTCAAGTTTTCTATCTCTTCCTGGTCCAGTTTTGGGAGACTATGTGTTTCTAGAAATTTGTCCATTTCACTTATATTGTCAAATTTGTTGCCATATAATTGTTTATAGTAGTTGTTAACGATCTTTTGTATTTCTGTGGTTTCAGTTGTTACTTCACCTCTTTCATTTCTCATTTTATGTGTTTGGGTTCTCTCTCTTTGTTTCTTGGTGAATCTAGCTAAGGGTCCTTCAATCTTGTTTTTCTTTTTGAAAAACCAGCTCTTTGTTTCATTATTCCTTTGAATTGTTTTTTTTTTTTTTTTTTTGGTCTCTATGTCATTTATTTAAGGTCTGATCTTTACTATTTCCTTCCTTCTACTTGCTCTGGGGTTTTCTTTTTGTTTGCTCTCTAGTTCTGTAAGTTGTGAGGTTAGATAGTCTTTTAGAGATTTTTCTTGTTTTTTAAGGTAGGCCTGTAGTGTTATGAACTTCCCTCTCAGTATTGCTTTCACTGCATAGATTTTGTGTTGTTGTGTCTTCATTTTCATTGGTTTCCAGGAAGATTTTAACTTCTCCCTTGATCTCCTCATTGACCCATTCATTGTTTAATAGCATGCTTTTTAGCTTCCATGTGTCCAAATATCTTTGCATGTTCTTGTTGCAATTGATTTCTAGTTTCATGCCATTTTGATCTGAGAAGATGCTTGATATGATTTCAGTCATCTTGAACTTGTAGAGACTTAGTTTGTGTCCTAACATGTGGTCTGTCTTTGAGAATGTCCCATGTGCACTTGAGAAGAATGTGAATTCTGTAGTTTGGGGGTGTAATTCTCTGTAGATATCTATTAAATCTATTTGGTCTAGTGCTTCATTCAGGGTCTCTGTTTCCTTGCTAATTTTTTTTTTTAATCCTCACCCGAGGATATTTTTCCATTTTTTGTACAGACAGAGTAGGAGGGAGAGAGAGGAAGGGAGAGAGAGAGAGAGAGAGAGAGAGAAACATCGACGTGAAGGGACACATCGAGTGGCTGCCACCCGCACGACCAACCAGGGCCGGGGACAAACTGCAACCGAAGTACGTGCCCTTAGCGGGAACTGAACCCGGGTCTCTCCGGACCGCAGGCTGACGCTTTAACTGCTGAGCCAAACTGGCCAGGGCTCCTTGCTAATTTTTTTGTCTAGAGGATCTATACAGTGACGTCAGCGGTGTGTTGAAAGCCCCCGCTATGATTGTATTGCTATTGATTTCTCCTTTGAAGTCCTCCAGAAGATTTTTAATATATTTTGGTGCTCCTCTATTGGGTGCATATATGTTTATCAAGGTTATATCTTCCTGTTGGATAGATCCTTGCAATATTATGTAGTGGAATTTTTTGTCTCTAGTTATGGCCTTCATCAGATATGAGTATATCTACCTGTTCTTTTTTTTTCTTTTCGTTTGCTTGGAAGATTTTTTTCCATCCCTTCACTTTCAACCTATGTGAGTCTTTTGTTGTGAGGTGGGTCTCATGTAAACAACACATAGGTGAGTCATGCTTTTTTGTCCAATCTGCTACTCTGTGTCTTTTTATGGGAGCATTCAATCCATTTACATTTAAGGTGATTATTGATATGTACTTATTTATTGTCATCTTTGTTTGGTGTGATTATATTTTTCCTCCTATTTCTCCTGCTAATTACAGCAGTTTTCTTTAACATTTCTTGCAGGGCTGGTTTGGTGCTAATGTATTCCCTTAGCCTTTTTTGTCTGGGAAGCTCTTTATTTGACCTTCTATTTTGAATGACAAACTTGCTGGGTAGAGTAGTCTTGGATTCAGATCTTTGTTTTTCATGACCTTGATTACCTCATGCCACTCCCTTCTGGCCTGTAGTATTTCTTGTGAGAAGTCAGCTGAGAGCCTTATGGGGTTTCCTTTGTAGGTAACCTGTTGCTTCTCTCTTGTTGCTTTTAGGATTCTCTTTTTGTCTTTAATTTTTGGCAGTTTGATTACTATGTGTCTTGGTGTGGGCCTGTTTGGGTTCTTCTTACTTGGGGCTCTCTGTGCTTCTTGAACTTGAATGCCTTCTTCCTTCACCAAATTAGGGAAGTTTTCTGTCACTATTTCTTCAAATATATTCTCTAACTCTTGCTCATTTTCTTCTTCTTTGGGGACTCCTATGATGCTAATGTTATTACGTTTCCAGTTGTCCCACAGTTCTCTTAAGCTGTTTTCCTGTTTTTGAATTATTTTTGTTTTGTTTTGTTTTTCTGATTGGTTGATTTTTTCTACCCTTTCTTCTAATTCATTGATCTGGTCCTCAGCTTCCTCTACTTTGCTATTTAAACTTTCCAATGTGTTTTTTACTTCTGATATGTCATTCTTCATTTCTTCTTGGTGATTTTTAATTTCCAACTGGTTGATTTTCAACATTTCTATGTCTTTACTCATGGTGCTCATGTCCTTACATATGCTGTTGAGCTTCCTCAAGATCATGGCTCTGAATTCTGGTTTTGTTAACTTGCTTATCTGCACCTCATTTATCAATTCTTCGGTAGAGGTCTCTTGTTCTTTGATTTGGCTTTTGTTTCTGTGTTTCAACATTTTGGCTATCACAGTGGGCTTTGGAGCCTGCTAAATTTTTCCTGTGGATGTTGATGTTCTGCTGTTTGTGGCTCCCTCTCCTGGGTTTGGATGAGGCAGGGAGCACCCACTTTAAACACCACTGTCAAGTCTTACTTTCCTGGTTAGAGTTGCTAGCCCAGGGAATGGTAGTTATCCTCTAGCTTTTTTGTCTGGAGGCTATTAGTAGAGGTCACCTAAAGAACCTTGGTTTCTGAGTTGAATGAAAAACTCCCTCAGGTGCTCAGAATAAGAGGATTTCCCGAGGGTGGGGCAGATGCTGGTTGTTAATGGGCCCCAATTAGCATTTCAGTGGCCACTGGGTGGGGTTGACTCTCTGAGGGAGGGGCCGCTGCCTCTGCCCAGGGCACTGGGAAGGAGTAAGATGACCACAGTCCTGCATGGCTGAAACTCAGTCAAAGCTCTTAGTGTCTTCCAGATCCTGAGTGTCCCCACACAGTTCAGTCCAGTCTCTCCTCCCTCTGCCAGAGCCTAAGGTGAGTGGCTGCTGCTAATTTAGCCTCTGTCCCAGCTCTGTGCTGGGAGCTGCTTGGGACTGTAATCAGAGGGCGCCACTCCACTCTAAGGCTGTCGTTCCTGGCCGAGGTTTGGCAGCTCCTACCCGAAGCCGTAGCTTGTAGCCAAGGGCACAGCTCCCAGCCGAGGTCGCAGGTCCCAGCTGAGGCCACTGCAGCTCCCAACCGAGGTTGTAGGTACCAGCCAAGGGCACAGCTCCCAGCCGAGGCCGCAGGTCACAGGTGCGGCTGCCGTAGCTCCCAGCCCAAGCTGCTGTGGATTGTGGGCTCCTGGCCCCCTCTCGCGTCTTCACAAGCCTACCAGGATGGAGTCAGTGTCCCTGGTTATGTGGTCCTCCAAGATGCTTTACGGTTGTCTTTTCCTGATGACTTGTCTTTATTTTTGTTGTAATTCCAGTTTGGTCCTGGGAGATGGACTGTGTAGCTTCCATTCACTCCACCACCATTTTCTACGGACTCATTTTATTGTTAATATTTTTGTTCTTCTTCGCCTTCAAGAAGACGCTTCAACATTTCATATAATATTGGTTTGGTGATGATGAATTTTTTTAGCTTTTCTTGCCTGGGAAACTTTATATGACCATCAATTCTAAATGATAGCTTTGCAGGATAAAGTAATCTTGGTTGTAGGTCATTGCTTTTCATCACCTTGAATATCTCTTGCCACTCCTTTCTGGCCTGCAAAGTTTCTTTTGAGAAATTGGCTGACAGTCTTATGGGAGCTCTTTGTAGGTAATGGACTGCTTTTTCTCTTGCTGCTTTTAAGATTCTCTCTTTGTATTTCACCTTTGGCAATTTGATGATGATGTGTCTTGGTGTGGACCTCTTTGGGTTCAACTTGTTTGGAACTCTCTGTGCTTCCTGGACTTGTATGTGTGTTTCCTTCCCCAAGTTAGGAAAGTTTTCTGTCATTATTATTTCAAATAGTTTTTCAATTTCTTTCTTTCTCTCTTCTTTTTTTAGGCACCCCTATGATGCAAATGTTGGTATGCCTGAAGTTGTCCCAGAGGCTCCTTACACTAGCCTCATTTTTTTATTATTATTATTTTTTCTTTTTGCTGTTTTTTTTTTTTTTTTTATCCTCACCAGAGGACATTTTTTCCATTTTTTGTTCAGATAGAGCGGGAGGGAGAGAGAGGAAGAGAGAGAGAGAGAGAAACATCGATGTGAAGGGACACATCGAGTGGCTGCCACCACACGACCAACCAGGGCCGGGGACAAACTGCAACCGAGGTACGTGCCCTTAGCGGAAACTGAACCTGGGTCTCTCTGTACCGCAGGCCGACGCTCCAACCACTGAGCCAAACCGGACAGGGCTCTTTTTGCTGTTTTAATTGGGTGTTTTCTGCTTCCTTATATTTGAAATTGATGGCTTGCTTTTTGGCTTTCCCTACTCTACTATTGATTCCTTGTAAATTATTCTTTATTTCAGTTAGTGCATCCTTAATTTCTGACTGGCCCTTTTTTATGTTGTTGATGTTCTCACTAAGTTCCTCACAGGTCTCCTTAAGTTCCTTGAAGGTCTCACTAAGTCCCTTGGATGTCTCACCTAGTTCCCTGAACAATCTTATAACCTGTGTTCTGCATCTGATTGATTGCTTATCTCCATTTTGTTTAGTTCCTTTCCTGGAGTTTTGTTCTTTTCTTTCATTCAGGACATGTTTCTTTGTCTCCTTATTTTGGCTGTTTCCCTGTGATTGTTTCTATGTATTAGGCAGAGTTGTTATGCCTCCTAGGCTTCATAGGGTAGCCTACAGTTGTAGGTGTCCTGTAGAATCCAGTGGCACAGTCTCCCTGATCTCCCCAGCTGGGCCCTCACAGTATACCCCTAGTGTGGACTGTACACCCTTCTCTTGTAATTGAGTCTTGATTGCTGTTGGCACATCAATGGGAGGGGTTCACTCAGGCTGGTCAGCTGCAAGAACTGGTTGTGCCCACTAGCCACTACCTTGGAGGATCAGCTGTGTAGGGGCCCACCACACAGAGCAACACTTACTTCAGCAGTTCTCTAGTACCTACTGAGTCCACTCATTGAGAGTGTCACTTGTGGAGGTGGTTGGGTGGTGGAGTTTTGATATGGTCTGAAGCTGTTTACCAGGTGTGCTGTATCTGGGGCAAGGTCAGCCACTGCCTGTGCTCTATCCAGGGCCACCTGGCATAAGCTACAAAGTGAACTGCCGATGGCAGCTTTTTGTGCTGGGCTTGGAGGTGTCCAGGAAAAGTCAAGTTGTGAACCAAGGCTAACTGCTTCTAGTGCCAGGCCCGGGGCCACTGAATGAGAGGCATGGGGCTCGCTGAGACTGGCTGCTCTGGAGCCACTGCTACGCATTTCTCTTGTGGGCCACTGGGTTGCACAGGTCTGTTCAGAACCCTGGCTCTACTTTGCTCTTGTGGCTGCTGGGTCGCATAGGGCCCTATGGAACCCCTGGTCCCACCGTTGGTGGCTGGGGAGTGCTGCTTTCCAGTGGGGCTCAGATCCTGCTCAGCCTTTGCTATAGTTTTTTTGGAGGGGATAGTTCTCTGATGCTGGTCTGTGCTTCTGTTGCCTGGGGATGGAAGTCTGCTCCCCAGCCTCTGGTGCCGGGCGTATATCTCGACTCTGATAGGGTTGCTACTGCAGGAGATGGTGCTGAGCTCCAGACCGTTTACGGTTTCTGCAACCAACACCTTGATAAATCCACTACTGTGCACTGGTCTGTGTTGACTCAGGGTGTCCACTGGCCCAATGGTGTCAGGTGCGCTGGTGGGCTCAGGTACTTGATGCTGCTTGTTTGAGAGATTTTAGGAAACTCTGAAGCAGGATCCAAGACAGGCCAATCCTATGGTAAAGCCTTTGGAAACAGCTTGGGTGGGCCCAAAAGTTGGGTGGGGTGGGGCCTCAGGGAATCACCAGGGTGGGGCCAACATTGTGAACCAGGTTGCCAGAGTCCCAGATATAGGGGCCGTCTGCCTGCCCTGCGGGAGAAGGGCTCACCAAAGGAAAAATGACCTCCACCAGCACATCTGTCCAGGAGAAAGCTGCCCCTCCAGCCCTCATTTGGAGGCCGAACAGCTCAGTTCTTCTCTGTTCTCCGGTGCTCCTCAAGCTGCCTCCCCTTGGAGTTCAGAGTGAGTGGGTTTGAGTAAGTCTGTGCCTGGGCCCTTTAAAGGGAACTGCTGGGGCTTCTGCAACCACAGCCTCCCTCTGCCTCAGTTCCCACTGGTTTTACAGCCAGAAGTTATGGGGACTTTTCTTCCTGGCACTGGGACCCTGAGCTGGGGACTCCTCAGGGAGGGCCTTCCCAGCTGGAGTACCCTCCTGATTTTTATCTGACACATGTAGGTGTGGGACCAGCCTTTCTGTGCCTCCAACCCCCTACCAGTCTTGATGTGGCGGCTTCTTTAATTTTGTCGTTTTAGGACTTCCATTTAGCTGGATTTCAGGAGGTTCTGAATGATAGTTGTGTTCTAGTTTTGTTGTAATTTTGATGTGGTTGTGGGAGGAGGCGATACTGTGTTTACCTATGCTGTCATCTTGACCCCAGCCCCCCTGTATATCATTCTTTAAATGCAGATTCGAATTGCCAATATTTTCTGTAGAATTCTTCTTTTTTTAATTTTTATTTTTTATTTAATTAATTTATTTTTGTTATAATGTTTTTCCGTTTTCCCCCATTGATACCCTCCTCCCATTTCCACCCATCCTCCAGCATTGTTGTCTATGTCCATTGGTTATGCTTATATGCCTAAGTTCTTTGCTTTATCTCTTCCTTCCCCAACACCCTTCTTTCTTATATCTATATTCACAAACGAGATCAATCATACTTTTAGAGGCTATGCTTGTATGATTTTGTGTAGATATTATGTTAACTTTGTAAAAGAGTTTAGAAGCTTCCTCTTTCTATGCTCAGGAATAGGTAAAGGATTTTCAGAATCAATTATTTCTTGAATATTGAGAGAAAATACCTTATAAAGCTCTTTGAAACTGCTTTGGAGGGAAGATATAGCTCTTTAGTTACACTAGATATTTTTCAATGGCAATTGGTTTATTTTTAATCTTATCTGGAGCCAATTTATTGTCATTTATATTTCCATAAAAATAATCTATTTCATCCAGATTTGAAATTTATTGTTACAAGTTTGAGCAAAGTCATCTCATATAATTATTTTCTGTTTCTCCATATATTGGTGGTAATTTTCTCTTTTGTGTTTGTGCTTTCTTCCTTTCTTCTTGATTAGATTAGCTGGTGGTTTATCTATTTTATCATGGCTTTGAGGAAACACTTTTCATTAGTTCTACTGTTTTTTCAATTTATTAATATTAGT
Source organism: Molossus molossus (assembly GCF_014108415.1). Lineage (NCBI taxonomy): Eukaryota > Metazoa > Chordata > Mammalia > Chiroptera > Molossidae > Molossus > Molossus molossus. The sequence goes on along the minus strand of NW_023425355.1, from coordinate 25,306,939 downwards.
TTTTATCTCTGTTAATTTCTTGATTGCATGTTTCTGTTTCTGCTCTTCTGGTATCTCTGTCTCCCTCTCTCTCTCTTGTGTGTGTGTGTGTATGTATACACACACATATACACTGCTTAACTGCTTAACAATAGGAATATGTTCTGAGTAATGCCTTGTTTGGCAATTTCATCATAGTTTGAACATTATAAAGTGCACTTACACAAGCCTAGATGATATAGCTTACTACATATCTAGGCTATATGGTATAGTTTATTGTTCTTAAGCTACAAGCATGTTGCTGTACAAAACAACATGGGATTAAATCAAGCACAAGAAAAATTAAAGAAATCAAAAGAAGAAGTGTATAGGAGATATATGAGGCTGCTGCCAGTATAACAGCATATTTTACAGAAAACTACTTTTATAAGCAGTAAGAGTACACTCAAAAATAATTATAGACCTGGCTGCTGTGACTCAGTGGTTGAGAGTCGACCCATGCACCAAGAGGTTGACGGTTCAATTCCTGGACAGGGCACATGCCCAGGTTGTGGGCCAAATGCCGAGTGGGGGCATGCAGGAGGCAGCCAATCGATATTCTCTCTCATTGATGTTTCCACCTCTCTCTCTCTCTTTCCCTTCCTCTCTCTCTAAATCAACAAAGAAAAAAAGTTTTTTTAAAAAAGTACAGTACAGTAATACATAAACCAGAAACAATGATTTATTATTATTTTCATGTATTATGTACTGCTCATAATTGTATATGTTATTCTTTTGTAGGACTGGCAGCTCAGTTTGTTTATTTACAAAAGGATCACCACAAATATGTGAGTAATGCATTGTTCTGTGACATTATACTTTTATGATGTCACTGGGCAATAGGACTCTTTGGGCTCCATTATAATCGTAAGGGACCACCATCATGTATGTGTTTCCATGCTTGCGCCATTGACCAAAATGTAATTATGTAGCACATGACTTTATCTCTCCATATATATATTTATTTATATATATTTACATTTATATGCTATATATTTTTATTGTGTATATATATATATAGGTTTTAAATAGTGCACTTACATTAATACATACAGTGCTTATAAGAACACTAGGAGGTTAACACTGTTTTTATTTCCCTTTTACAGAATAGGACACCAAGGCAGTAATTTTCAAACTTTTCATCTTGTGGCACACAAACTATTTACTAAAATTCTGTGGCATATAAAAAAATATATATTTTTCCATCCGACAAAAAATAGGTATAATTTAGAATCATCCACACTGGATAACTATTGTTGTGTTGGCTGCTGTCATTTTTTAATTTGACAATTTAAGGGAAAAGAAGTCAGTTCCGCTGACTAGCCAAGCATTGCATGTTTTAAAAATTTTTGTGACACACCGGTAAAAAATCGCTGCACGAAAGCACTAAGAGGTCAAGTCATCTGCCCAGGCTCATAAAGTTAGTGAAGTGCTAGAGCCAGGATATGAAGTTAGCTTGTTTTTATCTACCATACTATACTGTCTTCTTCAGTTTATATTACTGCTTTTCCTCCTCATTTATTGAGTTGTTGAATGCTTAGTTAATAAATTTTCAAAATTGTTTATAATAATAGTGTTTAATGTCATGTTTCTTCTGAGTGCAACTTTGTTAGGATCAAACATTTTCATTATTATTATTCTCTGAATTTTCTGTTATTTTAGGTTTCATTTTCTTCTGATTCAAGAATTATTTAATAGACTTTTTTCTGATATTTGGGGCTTTGAAGGTTTTGTTTGTTTGAATGATGTTACTGCTAGTATTTTTATAGATATTTTATTTCAAGTTAAATATATGGCATTTTTTTGTTTGATGTATTTTGTCATAAATGGGTACTGATTTTTTAAAATGTTTTCTTTAACAACATATTAAGATGGTCATATAATTTTTATTTTCCAATCTGTTAACATAGTGAATTTAATATCTTCCTTTGCTCATATCAAAATACCTTTGGATTCTGTGATAATCATTTTGTATTATTATTTTAACTCATCTTTAGGTTTCAGTTGCTAATATTTATTTAGGCTCTGCATTCATGCTTACAAGTGAATATTTCCTAGAGTTTTATTGTGCTATTACTCATATTACCATTATAAGGTAATCTAGTTATTTTGCTTTATTTTAATTTGCTATTTAATGGTATATCCAGCAAGTTTCTTAGTTGTTAAAAACAAAAATTAATTATAGTTTACTTTGTTAGAAAATTAAGTTTTTATTAATACATTATGAAGCTTATGCAATGGGAAGGCTAGAGAGTGTTGTTTAGAAAAAGACCAGTACATAGGGAAGCTAAGCAGCTGAAAACTCGGGCAGTTGTAATGAACTTTCTAGGCCTACCACAAGTGAACATTCCTCACTGCCACTTCCGGATTTAACTTCATTGAAGTGGATGAATGTAATCTATAATTCTCCTAGCACCTCTTTCACTTCATCTATATTGTCAAATTTTGGTGTAGAGGCATGTAATTAGTTGGCCTTGCCTAACATATGTTAGCTACCAGGGGTTACGGACAGGGAATGTGTATACTCCTTCAACTTTCATAATGTTAAGAGCAAAGTTTAGTGTGTAATCAACTTTTTGATAGTTCCATTTATTTGAAAAAGAAAATAAAAATTTGAATTAAGTATAAAGTTTGTTGTTCATTTAATTCCAATTTTAAACATTTAATTTTTACTTTATCTATTTGACAGTTGCTCCCTGAAAAAATAAGGTTAATAGTTCCAACTAGAACTCTGCATCAATCCATTTATTTAGCATTTTTATTTTATATATGGTGTTACATATTAGGCATTTCATGGCATAAATAAATAAAACTCCATCTTCTCTGAGTTTAGAATCAATTGAGAGACAGACAAAAATCATTATATGAAGCTCAAAATACATCAGTTATGATTCTTCCTGTTAAACTGGCAGGAGAATGTGGCTTTAGACCTTTAGCTAAGTGATATTTCTAATACTTCATCTCTGCTTTGCACAGATTTAGACCCTCAATCATGGGGACAGCTTGATGACTGCTTGCCACATATGCAAGGACAAGTCCCCACTGTGTGTCAGAAGAATAGAACATTTGTGTTTCGGTAGTGAAAGAATGTCACACAAAAATGAGAGAAACAGCCCTGGCCGGTTTGGCTCAGCGGTTAGAGCGTCGGCCTGCGGTCCTGAGAGACCCGGGTTCGGTTCCCGCTAAGGGCGCGTACCTCGGTTGCAGTTTGTCCCCGGCCCTGGTCAGTTGTGTGGGTGGCAGCCACTCGATGTGTCCCTTTCTCGTCGATGTTTCTATCTCTCTCTCTGTTCCTCTCTCTCCCTCCCACCCTACCTGAACAAAAAAAAAAAAAAAAAAAAAAATGAGAGAAACAGTGGAGAGATAGATTGAGACATAGAGACTAAGCATAATGGTTATTCTTCCAAACTCTCTTCGCTCCTCTTTATGTGGAGAGAAGTAAGGAGTGCCAGGTGTATCTGTCTAGTGAAGTCCCTGACACAAAAACATAAAGATAAAAATCAAGGGAAAAAAATGGCGGTGGAGTGAATGGAGCTACTCAGACCATCTCCCAGGACCAAACTGGATTTACAACGAAAATAAAGACAAATCGTCAGGAAGGGGCAACCAAAAGGCAGCCTGGAGGACCACATAACCAGGGACACCGACTCAATCCTGGTAGGCTTTCGAGGACGCGAGAGGGGGCCGGGAGCCCACAGTCCACAGCGGTATGGGCTGGGACCAGCAGACTTGCCTAGGACCAGGGGACTCCACAGGAAGCTGCTGCCGCCTCGGCTGAATGCCACGTCCACTGCTGGTGCTGCAGACTCCCAGACTCGGCTGCCCTTAGCTGAGAGCAGCGCCCTTGGGTTAAAAGTCCCAGGCGGCTCCACAACGCAGAGTCTGGACAGAGGCTAAAATGGCATCAGCCACTCACCTTGGGCTCCGGCAGAGGGAAGGCAGACTGGACTGGAACTGTGTGGGGACACTCTGATTTGGAGGGTGCTCAGAGCTTTGGCTGAGTTCAGCCACGGAGGACTGTGGTCATCTTACTCCTCCCCAGGGCCCTGGAGAGAGGCGGTGGCCCCGCCCTCGGAGATTCAACCCCACCTGGTGGCCATTGAAATGCTAATTGAGGCCCATTAACAACCAGCATCTGCACAACCCTCAGGAAATCCTATTACACTGAGCACCTGAGGGAGTTTTTCAGGCAACTCAGAAACCAGGGTTCTTCAGGTGACCTCTACTAATAGCCTCCAGACAAAAAAAAGCTAGAAGAATGTTAAGATTTGACAGTGGAGTTTAAAGTGGGTCCTCCCTGCCTAATCCAAACCCAGGAGAGGGAGCCACAAACAGCAGAACACCAACACCCACAGGGAACATTTGGCAGACTCCAAAGCCCAATGTGATAGCCAAAGTGGTGAAAAACAGAAACAAAAGCCAAATGAAGGAACAAGAGACTTCTACTGAAGATGAGATAAATGAGGTGCAGTTAAGCAAGTTAACAAAACTAGAATTCAGAGCCATGATCTTGAGGAAGCTCAACAACATGTGTAAGGAAATGAGCACCATGAGTAAAGACATAGAAAAGTTGAAAATCAACAAATTGGAAATTAAAAACAACATATCAGAAATGAAAAACACATTGGAAGTTCTAAAAAGCAGAGTAGAGGAAGCTGAGGACCAGATCAGTGAATTAGAAGACAGGGTAGAAAAAATCAACTAATCAAAAAACAAAAAGGAAAAAACAATTAAAAAATAGAAAGACAGAATAAGAGAACTGTGGGACAACTGGAAATGCAATAATATTTGCATCATAGGAGTCCCCAAAGAAAAAGAAAATGAGCAAAGGTTAGAGAATATATTCAAAGAAATCATGACAGAAAACTTTCCTAATTTGGTGAAGGAAGAAGGCATTCAAGTTCAAGAAGCACAGAGAGCCCCAAGTAAGAAGAACCCAAACAGGCCCACACCAAGACACATAGTAATCAAACTGCCAAAAATTAAAGACAAAGAGAGAATCCTAAAAGCAGCAAGAGATAAGCAACAGGTTACCTACAAAGGAAACCCCATAAGGCTCTCGGCTGACTTCACAACAGAAGCACTACAGCCCAGAGGGAATAGCATGAAGTAATCAAGTTCATGAAAAACAAGGATCTGAATCCAAGACTACTCTACCCAGCAAGGCTATCATTCAAAATGGAAGGTCAAATAAAGAGCTTCCCAGACAAAAAAAAAAAAAAGGGGGGGGGGGGGGCTAGAGGAATATATTAGCACCAAACCAGCACTGCAAGAAATGTCAAAAGGACTGCTGTAATTAGCAGGAGAAATGGGAAGAAAAACAGAACCACACTAAACAAAAATGGCAATAAATAAGTACATATCAATAATCGCCTTAAATGTAAATGGATTGAATGCTCCCATAAAAAGACACAGAGTAGCAGATTGGATAAGAAAGCATGACTCATCTGTAAGTTGTTTACAAGAGACCCACCTCACAACAAAAGACTCACATAGGTTGAAAGTGAAGGGATGGAAAGAAATCTTCCAAGCAAACAGAAAGGAAAAAAAAGCTGGATTAGCAATACTCATATGTGATAAAATAGACTTCGAAATGAAGGCCATAACTAGAGACAAAGAAGGCCACTACGTAATATTGCAAGGATCTATTTAACAGGAAGATATAACCTTGATAAACATATATGCACCCAATATAGGAGCACCAAAATATATTAAAAAGTATTGGAGGACTTCAAAGGAGAAATCGATAGCAATACAATCATAGCAGGGGACTTCAACACCCCGCTCACATCACTGGATAGATCCTCTAGGCAAAAAATTAGCAAGGAAACAGAGACTCTAAATGAAGCACTAGACAAAATGGATTTAATAGATATCTACAGAGAATTACACCCCAAAATTAAAGAATTCACATTCTTCTCAAGTGCACGTGGGGCATTCTCAAAGACAGACCACAAGTTAGGGCACAATCTAAGTCTCTACAAGTTCAAGAAGATTGAAATCATATCAAGCATCTTCTAAGATCACAACGGCATGAAACTAGAAATCAATTGCAAGAAGAACATACAAAGACATTGGAACACATGGAAGCTAAATTGCATGTTATTAAACAATGAATGGGTCACTGAGGAGATCAAGGAAGAAATCAAAAACTACATGGAAACCAGTGAAAATGAAGACACAACAACAAAAAATCTATGGGATGCAGCGAAAGCAGTTCTGAGAGGGAAGTTCATGGCACTACAGGCCTACCTCAAAAAAACAAGAAAAATCTCTAATAGACTATCTAACCTCACAACTTAAATAACTAGACAGCAAACAAAAAGAAAACCCCAGAGCAAGTAGAAGGAAGGAAATAGTAAAGATCAGAGCAAATATAAACAACATAGAGACCAAAAAAAACAATTCAAAGGATCAATGAAACAAAGAGCTGGTTTTTCGAAAAGATAAAGAAGATTGATGGACCCTTAGCTAGGCTCACCAAGAAACAAAGAGAGAGAACCCAAATATACAAAATCAGAAGTGAAAGAGCAGAAGTACCAACTGACACCACAGAAATACAAAAGATCGTTAACAACTACTATGAACAATTATATGGCAACAAATTCGACAATCTAAGCGAAATGGACAAATTTCTAGAAACACATAGTCTCCCAAAACTGGACCAGGAAGAGATAGAAAACTTGAACAGACCAATGACAACATAAGAAATTGAAGATATAATCAAGACTCTCCCAGCAAACAAAAGCCCAGGACCAGATGGCTTCATGGGGTATTTCACCGAACATTCAAAGAAGAACTAACACCCATTCTCCTCACACTATATCAAAAAGGTCAAGAAGAAGGAAGTCTTCCAAACTCGTTTTATGAAGCCAGCATAATTCTAATTCCAAAACCAGAAAAAGACACTACAAAGAAAGAAAACTACAGGCCAATATCCCTGATGAACATAGATGTCAAAATCCTGAACAAAATACTACCAAATCGGATCTAGCAATACACCTAAAAAATTATCCACCATGACCAAGTGGGATTCATCCCATGCAAGGCTGGTACAATATTCGTAAATCAATAAACATGATACACCACAAAAATAAAATGAAGAATAAAAACCACATGATTATATCAATAGATGCCTAAAAAGCGTTTGACAAAATCCAGCATCCATTTCTGATAAAAACGCTCAGCAGTGTGGGAATAGAGGAATCATATCTAGACATAATAAAGGCCATATATGAAAGACCTACAGCCAACATCATACTCAATGGGCAAAAACTAAAAGCAATTCCCTTAAGAACAGGAACCAGGCAATGATGCCCACTTTCACCATTCTTATTTAACATAGTACTGGAAGTTTTAGCCACAGCAAACAGACTGGAAGAAAAAATAAAAGGGACCCAAATTGGAAAGGAGGAAGGGAACCTGTCATTATTTGCAGATGACATGATACTCTATGTAGATAACCCCAAAGACTTCATCAAAAAATTTATTAGACTTAATAAATGAATTTGGCAAAGTGGCAGGATACAAAATTAACGTCCAGAAATCGATTGCATTCTTATACACCAAGGATGAACTCACAGAAAGAGAAACTAAGAAAACAATCCCTTTTACTATTGCAGCAAAAAAATTGAGATACCTAGGAATAAACTTAGCCAAAGAAATAAAGGACCTATTCGCAGAAAACTACAGGTCATTGAAAAAGGAAATAGAGGAAGATATAAAAAAGTGGAAGCACATACCCTGTTCATGGATTGAGCGATTAACATCATTAAAATGTCCATATTACCCAAAGTAATCTATAGATTTAATGGAATCCCCATCAAAATAACAACGGCATACTTCACAGAATTAGAACAAGTACTTCAAAAGTTCATAGGGAACAAAAAACCTCGAATAGCCACAGCAATCTTGAAAAGGAAGAACAAAGTTGGAGGGATCACATTATTAGATTTCAGCTTATACTACAACGCCACCGTAATCAAAACTGCCTGGTACAGGCACAAGAACCAGCATATAGACCAGTGGAACAGAACAGAGAATGCAGAAATGGACCCAAGGCAATATGCTCAATTAATATTTGACAAAGGTGGCAAGAGCATACAGTGGAGCAAAGACAGCCTCCCTAATAAATGGTGATGGGAAAATTGGACAGCTACATGCAGAAAAATGAAACTAGATCATCAACTTACACTCTACAAAAGAATAAACTGAAAATGGATAAAAGACTTAAATATGACTCATGAATCCATAAAAATCCTAGAAGAAACTGTAGGTAATAAAATTTCAGACATCATACGCAGCAGAATTTTCGCTGATACATCACCTAAGGCAACAGAAACAAAGGAGAAAATTAACACATGGGACCACATCAAACTCAAAAGCTTCTTCACTGCCAAAGGTACAATCATCAAAACGAAAAGGCTACCCACTGCATGGGAGAAGATAATTGCCAACGATATATCAGATAAAGGGTTAATTTCCAATATATAGAGAGTGCTTATACAACCCCACAAAAGGAAGACAAAGAACCCAATTAAAACATGGGCAGAGGAACTAAATAGACACCTCTCCAAACAGGACATACAAATGGATAAGAGTTATATAAAGAAATGCTCTACATAACTAATCATCAGAGAGATGCAAATTAAAACAACAATGAGGTATCACCTCACATCTATCATAATGGTAGCCATCAACAAATCACCAAACAAGAAGTGTTGGTGAGGGTGTGGAGAAAAGGGGACTCTAGTACACTGCTGGTGGGAATGCAGACTGGTGCAGCCACTATGAAAAACAATATGTTGTTACCTCAAAATGTTAAAAATTGAACTTCCATTTGACCCAGTGGTCCCACTTCTAGGAATATACCCTAAGAAACCTGAAACACCAATGGGAAAGAATATATGTACCCTCATGTTTATAGCAGCACTATTTATTTTAGCTAAGATCTGGAAACAGCCCAAATCCCCATCAGTAGACGGATGGATAAAAAAGCAGTGGTACATATACACAACGGAGTACTATGCAGCTATAAGAAAGAAAGATCTCTTATCCTTTGAGAGGACATGGAGGTACCTGAAAAGTATCCTAAGCGAATCAAGCCAAACAGAGGAAGACAAGTATCATATGCTCTCACTTATTTGTGGAATATAATGAACATAACAGCCTGAGGAATGGGGTAGTCCCAGTGATGTGGAAGTGGGGTACAGACTGACAATCCCCAGAAGAGGGGGGGGTGGGGGAGAGATAAACCACAGAACTTATATGCATGTGTGCATGAACAGTGGACATGGACAACAAAATTGGGGACAGAGTAGAGAGTGAGTGGAAGGGGGAATTAATGGGGGAAAAAGGAGAAGCATCTGTAACAAAAATAAATTGATTATTTAATAAAAAAGATAAAAGAACTCCACAAAGAAGTTGTTAATTGCTGCTATTGAACTAATTGCAAAATGCATTGTGTTTGATGTAAACACTTATAACTCACATAGCATAATATTTGTAGAGCTTGGATATTGCTCTCCTCTTCTTCCTGACATCTACTTGATATTTGAGGGTTTTATATAGATGTGTGCTGCTTAATCATAATTAAAACAAGAACATGTTCTCGTGCAGTCTACTTCATTTCATATGGGCCTATACTTTTTTTGAAACTTATCCTTATTGTTGTATGCATTACAAATATACCCCCTTTTTCCCCCATTGATCCCCTTCTCCCTAGTCCCATAACCTTCTGCCATCCCTACATTATTGTTTTGTTTTGTTTTGTTTTTTTTATCCTCACTCAAGGACATTTTTTTCATTTTTTGTTCAGATAGAGTCGGGAGGGAGAGAGAGAGAAACATCAACGTGAAAGGGACACATCGTGTGGTTGCCACCTACACGACCCAACCAGGGCCAGGGACAAACTGCAACTGAGGTACTGATGTACATGCCCTTAGCGGGAACCAAACCCAGGTCTCTCTGGACCTCAGGCCGACACTCTACTGCTGAGCCAAACCAGCCAGGGCACCCTCATTATTGTTTGTGTCCATTGGTTATGCATATATGCATAGAAGTTCTTTGGTTTATCTCTTCCCGCCCTCCCTTCCTCCTTCCCTTTGAGGTTCATCAGTCTAACAACCAATTTGTGCTTCTTAATTCCTTTATCTTTTTCACCCATCCCCCAAACCCCCTCCCATTTGGCAAGCAACAAAAAGTTCTGTGTATCTATGAGTCTGTTTCTGTTCTGCTTGCTCATTTTGTTTATAGATTCATTTGTTGATAGATATGTATTAATTGTCATTTTATTGTTCATATTTTTGTTCTTCTTCTTCAACATTTCATATAGTACTGGTTTGATGGTGATGAACTCCTTTAGCTGTTTCTTGTCTGGGAAACTCTTGATATGTCCATTGATTCTAAATGATAGCTTTGCAGGATAACGTAATCTTGGTTATTGGTCTTGCTTTTCATCACCTTGAATATCTCTTGCCACTCTTTTCTGGCCTGCAAAGTTTCTTTTGAGAAATCGGCTGACGGTCTTACGGAAGCTCCTTTGTAAGTAATGAACTGCTTTTCTCTTGCTTCTTTTAAGATTCTTTCCTTGTGTTTAACCTTTGGCATTTTGATGATGATATGTCTTGGTGTGGACCTCTTTGGTTTCATCTTGTTTGAGACTCTCTGTGCTTCCTGGACTTGTATGTCTATTTCCTTCACCAAGTTGAGGAAGTTTTCTGTCATTATTTTTTCAAATAGGTTTTCAATTTCATGCTCTCTCTCTTCTCCTCTGGCACCCCAATGATGCAAATGTTTGGTACGCTTAAAGTGGTCCCAGAGGCTCCTTAAACTCTTCTCATTCTTTTAATTATTTTTTCTTTTAGCTGTTCTGATTGGGTATTTTTTGCTTCCTTATATTCAATTCGATGGTTTGCCTTACGTACTCTACTATTGATTCCCTGTAAATTATTCTTTATTTCAGTTAATGCATCCTTCATTTCTGACTGGTCCTTTTTTATGTTGTTGATGTTCTCACTAAGTTCCTTAAAGGTCTCATTAAGTTACTTGATCATCCTTATAACCAGTGTTTTGAACTCTGCATCTGATTGACTGCTTATCTCCATTTTGTTTAGTTCTTTTCCTGAAGTTTTGTTTTGTTCTTTCACTTGGGACATGTTTCTTTGTCTCTTCATTTTGACTTCTTCCCTGTGTTTGTTTCTATGTATTAGGCAAGGCTGCTATATCTCCTAGGCTTCGTAGGGTGGCCTATTGTTGTAGGTGTCCTGTAGGGTCCAGTGGCACAACCTCCCTGATCACCCTAGCTGGGCTCTTGAGGTGTACCCCTAGTATGGACTGTACACCCTTCTGTTGTAATTGACTCTTGGTTGCTGTTGGCCTGTCAATGAAAGAAATTTACTGAGGCCGATCAGTTGCAAGGACTGGCTGTGCCTACTGACCACTGGTCTCTGATTCCCTTAGAGTTTGAGCAGTGTAGTGGCTCAACACACAGAGCAAGACTTACTTCAGCAGGCCTCTGGTACCCACTGAGTCCACCCCTTTAGTGTGTCACTTGTGGAGATGGTTGGGTGGTGGTGCTTCGATGTGGTCTGAAGCTGTCCACTGGGTGTGCTGGCTCTGGGGCAAGTTTAGCCTCTGCCTGTGTTCTACCTGGGGTAACCTAGCATAAGCTACAAAGTGGTCTGCAGCTGCTCCTTGTGCTTGGCTTGGAAGTGCCCAGGAAAAGCCAAGCTGTGAACCAAAGCTTGCTGCTTCTAGTGCCAGGCTTGAGGCCACTTAACAAAAGGTATGGAGCTCGCGGAGACCAGATGCTGCTTTTGTGAGAGATTTTAGGAAACTCTAAGGCAGGATACAAGATAAGCCCATCCTATAGTGAAGTCACTAGAAACAGCTTGGGTGGGCCTGAAGGTTGGGTAGTGTAGGGCCTCAGGAAATCACCAGGGTGGGGCAAAGTGTGTAAGCCAGGTCCCTAGAGTCCTAGATATGGTGGCCATCTGTTGTCCCAGGGAAGGGCTCACCAGAGTAACAATGGCTTTCCACAGCATGTCTGTCCAGGAGAAAGCTGCTCCTCCAGCCCTTGCCCCAATACTGATCAGCTCAGTTTTTCTCTATATGTCTCTGGTGCCTTTCAAGCTGCCTCCCCAATGCTGGAGCCCAGTAGGAGCAAGTCTGAGTAAATCTGTGCACAGGCCCTTTAAGAGGGACTGCCTGGGACTCTAGAAGCCTCAGCATCCCTCAATCTCAGTTCCTGCTGGTTTTTACAGCCAGAAATGATAGTGATTTCTCTTCCGGGCACTGGAACCCTGAGCTGGGCAGCCTGGTGTGGGATGGGTACCCCTCACTCCTCTGGGAGGACATTCACAGCCGAGGTATCCTCCTGAGTTTTATCTTCCCCTCCACCCTTCCTACCAGTCTTAATGTTGCTTCCTCTTTAATTTCGTAGTTGTAGGACTTCTGTTCAACTTGATGTCAGGCAGTTCTGAATGATGGTTGTTGTGCAGTTTAGTTGTAATTTTGATGTCTGGGCCTATACTTTTTAAACTCAAGTTTATATATAGGTTCTTTCTGTCTTTATTCATATCTTATTGGCAAGACAATAAACTACATAACCCCTTCCTTAAATTATTACTTTAAAATTAACATTGCATATTGGCATTCTATCATAAATATAATAGTTCTAAACTGCATTCTTTATGTAGCACTTGAGATCTTAGAGTTACCTGTTCATCTATTGTATAAAATCCTAATTAATGATAACACTTATTTATTTTATGAAAAAAATGTTTTACCCATGCCTTGCTTGTTCATAAGGGCATCAAATTTTCACATAGATTAAGATTACTGTGACGTAAATTTGGAAGAAGAAACAGAATTGGAAGGATCACTCTGATCTTTACAAAAGAATGGAAGAATGGTTTGCCACTTCCAGACTAAAAGTTGACTAATGTTCCTTTAATTTCAGTTTCAGGTCCAAGCACCATTAAGCAATATAAGTCTTCTCAGTTAATCTTCTGCTCAATAAATGTGGCATTAGGAATAAAGTATTTGTTAAAAAGATAGATATCAAATCATTTAAAATTATTTTTGGGTTACAGTCTTGAACACCAAAGGAAAATTAATAAATATATAAATGGAGGTAACAATGTGAAAATTTTACTGTTAGGAAATTATTATTGCCATGTCTGGAATTTTTAATGCAAGTTAGAGGAAGACGATAGGCTTCACAATAATATATACATTAAAATGTAAAGTGAATATTCTGTCTTTTGGAAAGTCTCCAGTATATCGAATAACTTGTTTTCTTAAAACCACACTAACTGCCATAAAAAGTATTTAAATATTTGCTTATCTCTTTCCCCTTTCCTCAGCTCTAGCTTGCATCTGTTCTAGAGCCACATATGTTGGATTAGGGAGCAGTCCTAAAAATTGCCATTTTATGATTATATCTTCTTTCTGCCAGAGTTTTATGCATACAAACATGGAACATAGAAACTGCCACTGTGACTTGAGACTTTAGGTCCATCTGCTGTCAACCAATGGAGCTAAAAGTGAGGTTTGAACTTCTAAGAGCTTGAACTCATATGGCCAGGTTGCCTGTGTACCACATAGATCCACAAAAGTAAGGATTATTTGATTGACCTGGCTGTTGATAGCAAGTTCTCATTTTAAATTTAAATTAAATTTAATTTAATTTAACGTTGTAATAAATATAAATATAAATAAAATATAAAACATTTTTACCTCTGGCAATATTTGATTGTTCAGTTAAGTTTATTGTGTTAGGCATTTAAGAGACTCAATTTAACATTTTGCTTTTCAGCAAAGATTTATCCTACACCTCTATATCTGATAGTGTTTTAGAAAATAAATTATATGTTCTATTCTGTTTTTAAAACATTTCCCAAAAGGGGAGATGTTTGTGCTTATTCAACTTTTTTTTTTTTTTTTTTGGTAAATGTTATTGCTTTTATATTTATAGGTTTCAAGAATATTTGCATGTTATTTTTATAATTCATACTTGCATCTGGAAACAACTAGAAAAATACATTTGAGGTTCAGTTTCTTTAAGAAAACGAAATACTACTTGTATTTATCTTACAAAAATCAAAACAATGTTATTCTTTATTGTTAAATTGACTATGCCAGCATTAATAGTTAAAAGGTAAATGAGATTTGTCAGATCACAACATATGCATATCATGTTCACCCAAGTCCAGGGATGTAATATAAAGATCTTTATTATGACTTTTTGCTTCTATGTTTAAATATATTAATACTTTACTTGGGTTTAGTTTTTATGACAAATTCTCAGTGCCTTCATAACTCATGTTAATTTTTATTAATATACTTATGATATTAAACATATTTTAATCCAAAAAACAAATCAATGATGAGTGATTTATTTGCTTACTCTAGAAAGAAATAGATTGAATTATAATAATATTCATTTTTATCCAGAGAATGAAAAAAAAATAGTATTACTCATACTATTTTAATGAGCTACCTGGAGACCCCGGATATTTACTTCAGCACATTATAGCATGAAATGAAATAGATATTTACCTTCAAATCCCAAAGCTCCATTCTTAGCTCTAAGTCTTCAGGTATATAGATAATTTCTAATTGAATATTGTCCTTGGACAGAGCCAGTGATACTAGATATTTTTGTATTAGAAGATCCAATTAATACATAATATTTAATATGTAAAATTTAAAGTCAAATAAACACACGTGGTACATTCACTATAGAACTCTACTCAACAATACAAATAAATATTGAAACATGCAATACCATGTATGAAACTTGAAAACATTGTATTAGAGTGACTTCATTAACATGGTGAAACAGGAAGCCCAGGACTTCCTTCTACCAATAGAGACATGAATTCCACCATTATATACAAATTCCTTTTGTGAGAAATCCAGAAACCACTGAAGAGGCTCCTACACCTCAAATAAAGGAAAAACCAGTTGCATGGAACCTATTAGGAAAATTCATGGCACTCACTTACCATAGTCTCTCCTTGCCTCATAGTAGGGCAATAAAGAGAAAAGTTTCACCTCCTGGTTTCTCCTGAGAAGAGAACGAGAAGACTGAAACACACATCCAATGTTCAGACTGGTTGCATGTCTTGTCTAAATCTTAGTGTTGATACTAAAGGGCACCGGGCTGGAGTCTACTGAGAACAAAGGCAACAATTTAGACTAGCATACTCTCATTCACCATAGTTCCTAACTTCTGGCTCAGTGTGGCCTGAGCAGGACAAAATACCCAAAACTCCAGAAGCAAATGATTTAGAGCATGCATTCAAAGTTCTTGCTTTTTGAGGAGGAGGAGAGGGGGTTGCCAGAGAAATTGGTCTCTGTCTCACCTATTTCAAAGCACTGATGGAATCTGGCATATTCTATTACCTTGGGCAACAGAGAGCAAAAGACAGGTGGTGGTTTGCTGATTTTTCAGATGACACATGGTACAGCAGACAAAGGCCAACAGAGATTGAAAGTCTCTCCCTCAGAGAAAAAAGAAGAGTGAAGTGTGCATTCAATTTTCTAGCTTTTTGGAAGGCTGTTAAAGGGTCTGGTTTCTGTCTCAATTGACTCAGAGTGCTGAAGGGACCAGCATACTCTAGATGCTTGGGGGACTCAGAGACAATTCTAAAAAACTATGCAACCAGTTATAGCTCCAGAAAATATGTAGCACTACAGACAGGCAGCAGAAAGAAGACAAGATTACATGATTCTAAAAAAAAAATAAAATAACTAGCAAATATTTCCAATTGGGACTTTATACACAAAAGTTCAGAGAAGATGCATCTACAGAAAAGGTTGGAACAGTCCCCAGAATGTCTACCTGGCCTGATTGGTGAAGATCTTCCCCTTTATGAATTCAGTCTATAATTACTCGGATGAGTGGCTATTTTTTGATCATTGTTATTGTTGTTGTGGTTGTTTCAAATGAGCAGACTACCACACAAAGTTATAAAGCACATAAAGGAACAGAGAAACATGACCAAATCAAAGAAGAACAAATTAAATTAATATACAGAAACCAACACTAAAGAAACAGAGGTATGTAAATTATCTAAAAAAAGAATACAAAATAACCATTATAAAAATGCACAGCAAGCTCAAGAATATAATTTGTAAATAAAATAAGATTATCAACACAGAGGTAGAAAATGTAAAAAAGTAATATATGGTGACAGAGATTTTTGAATTTGGGTAGTGGAAACAATGCAATATACAGATCATATATCATAAAAATGTATGAACCTACTAACCAATGTCACTCCAAGAAATTCAATTTACAAAATAATATGTAAAAAGGTAGCAAACAAATTTTAGAGTTTAAGAATACAATAACTAAATTAAAAATTTACTACAGGAGTTTAATATCACACTTAATCAAGCAGAAGAAAAAATAAGGAGCATAATGACCAGTTATCTGAAATTATATAGTTGGAAGTACAAACAAAAAAACAAACCATCAAATAAACCAATATGTGCAACATGAAAGTCCCATGAGAAGAAGAAGAGAGACAAGGACAGAAAGCTTGATAAAGTAATGGCCTCAAACTCCTCAAATCTAGTAAAGAAAATCGACATCCAGATCCTAGAAGAACAAAGTACTGCCACAAGGAAGACTCTAAAGAAGTTCACAACAAGGCACAGTATAGTCAAATTGTCAAAAGTCAAAGACAAAGAGAGAATATTGAAAGCAGTAGTAGAAAAACAACTCATCATGTGCAAGGGAACTTCTACAAACTCTCTGAGGATTTCTACACAAAAACCTGTCAGGCAAAACAGGAGTGAGATTATATTAAATTGCTGAAAGAAGAGATTCCAAAATGGCAGCAGAGTGAATGGAAGCTACACAGACCATCTCTCAGAACCAAACTGGAATTACAATGAAAATAAAGATAAATAGTTGGGAAAAAGCAACAGAAAAGCAGCTTGCAGGACCATATCCAGGGACACTGATTCAATCCTGGTAGGATTGTGGAGGCGCAAGAGGGGGACTGGGAGCCCACAGACAGCAGCAGCCTTAGCTGTAAGCAGCGCCCTCAGGTTAAACTCCAAAGTGGCTCCACAGCACAGAGCCAGGACAGTCACTAAATTAGCCACAGCCACTCACCTTGGGCTCTGGCAGAGGGAGGGCAGACTGAACTGCAACTGCGTGGGGACACTTGGGATTTGGAGGGTGCTCAGAGATTTTACTGAGTTGTGGCCGCACAGGACTATGGTCATCTTACTCCTTCACAGGGCTCTGGGGAGAAGCAGCGGCCCCACCCTCAGAGATTCAATCTTACCAAGTGGCCATTGAAATGTAAATTGAGAATCCTTAACAACCAGCATTTTCCCCACCCTCAGGAAATCCCCTTACACTGAGCACCTAAAAAAGTTTTTCCTTCACCTTAAAACCCAAGGCTCTTCAAGTAACCACTAGTAATAGCCACGAGGCAAAAAGCTAGAGGATAACTGTACCATTCCTGGGCTCGCAACTCTGCCCAGGAAGGTAAGAGTTGACAGTGGTTTCTAACGTGGGTCCTCCCATGCTCATCCAAACACAGGAGAGGGAGCCACAAACAGCAGAACACTAACACCCACAGGGAAAATTTGGCAGGCTCCAAAGCCCACTGTGATAGCCAAAATGGTGAAACACAGAAACAAATGCCAAATGAAAGAACAAGAGACCTCTACCAAAGATAAGATAAATGTGAAGCGGTTAAGCAAGCTAACAGTACTAGAATTTAGAGCCATGAACGAGAGGAAGCTCAACAGCATGTGTAAGGACATCAACAACATGAGCAAAGACATAAAATGTTGAAAATCAACCAGTTGAAAATTAAAAACCAGCAAGAAGAAATCAAGAATGACATATCAGAAATAAAGAATACATTGGAAGCTTTAAATAGCAGAGTAGAGGAAGCTGAGGACCAGATAACTGAATTAGAAGACAGGGTAGAAAAATCAAACAATCTGAAAATCGGAAGGAGACAACAATGAAAAAACAGGAAAACAACTAAATAGAACTGTGGGACAAAAGGAAACGTAATAACATTCGCATCATAGGAGTCCCCTAAGATGAAGAAAAATGAGCAAGGGTTACAGAATATATTTGAAGAAATAGTGACAGAAAACTTCCTTAATTTGGTGAAGAAAGAAGACATTCACATTCAAGAAGCGCAGAGAGCCCCAAGTAAGAAGAACCCAAACAGGCCCACACCAAGACACATAGTAATTAAAATGCCAAAAATTAAAGACAAAGACAGAATCCTAAATGCGTCAAGAGATAAGCAACAGGTTACCTACAAAGGAAACCGATAAGGTTGTCAGCTGCCTTCTCAACAGAAACACTACAGGCCAGAAGGGAGTGGCATGAGGTAATCAAGGTCATGAACAACAAGGATCTGTATCCAAGACTACTCTACCCAGCAAGGCTGTCATTCAAAATAGAAGGTCAAATTAAGAGCTTCCCAGAAAAAAAAAAAAAAAAAAAAGGGCTAAGGGAATGCATTAGCACCAAACCAGCATTGCAAGAAATAATTTTTTAAAAATGCTGTAATTAGCAGGAGAAATATGACAAAAAATATAACCACATTAAACAAAAATGGCAATAAATAAATACATATCAATAATCACCTAAAATGAAATGATTTGAATACTCCGATAAAAAGACACAGAGTAGCTGACTGGATGAGAAAGCATGACCCATCTAAATGTCCTTTACAAGAGACCCATCTCACAAAAAAAGACTCACAGAGGTTAAAAATGAAGTGATGGAAAAAAAATCGTCCAAGCAAACAGAAAGCAAAGAAAAGCAGGGGTAGCAATACTTATATCTGATGAAATAGATGTCAAAATGAAGGCCATAACTAGAGACAAAGGTAACCACTACATAATATTGAAAGGATCTATCCAACAGGAAGATATAACCTTGATAAACATATATACACCCAATATAGAAGTACCAAAATATATTAAAAATCTTTTGGACGACTTCAAAGGAGAAATCGATAGCAATACAATCATAGCAGGGGATGTCAACAACACGCTGACATCACGGGATAGATCCTCTAGACAAAAAGTTATCAAGGAAACAGAGACTAAATGAATCACTAGATCAAATGACTTTTATAGATATCTACAGAGAATTACACCCCAAAACTACAGATTTTACATTCATCTCAAATGCACCTGGGATATTCACAAAGATAGACCACATGTTAGGATACAAACTAAGTCTCTACAAGTTCAACAAGATTGGCATCATATCAAGCATCTTCTCAGAACACAATGACATGAAACTACAAATCAATTTCAACAAGAACGTGCAAAGACATTCGAATACATGGAGGCTAAATAGCATGTTATTAAAAAATGAATGGGTTACCAAGGAGATCAAGGGAGAAATTAAAAACTTCCTGAAAACCAATGAAAATGAACATACAACAATACGAAAATCTATGGAATTAAGCAAAAGCAGTTCTGTGAGGGAAGTTCATAACACCACAGGCCTACCTCAAGAAACAAGAGAAATCTCAAATAGACTATCTATCCAAACAACTTAAAGAACTAGAAAGTAAACTAAAAGAAAACCCCAGAGAAAGTAGAAGGAAGGAAATAGTAAAGATCAGAGCAGAAATAAATGATATAGAGTCCAAAATAAACAATTCAAAGAATCAATGAAACAAAGCTTGTTTTTCAAAAAGATAAACAGGATTGATGGACCCTTAGCTAGACCTACCAAGAAACAACTAGAGAAAACCCAAATGCACAAAATCAGAAATGAAAGAGGAGAAGTAACACTGACACCTCAGAAATACAAAAGATCATTAAATAATATGAACAATTATATGGCTACAAATTCAAAAATCTAGAGAAAAATGGACAAATTTTTAGAAACACATAGTCTCCCAAAACTGGACCAGTAAGCGATAGAAAACTTGAACAGACCAATAACAACTAAGGAAATTGAAGATATAATCAAGACTCT
The DNA here is from genome assembly GCF_014108415.1 of Molossus molossus. Taxonomy (NCBI): domain Eukaryota; kingdom Metazoa; phylum Chordata; class Mammalia; order Chiroptera; family Molossidae; genus Molossus; species Molossus molossus. The sequence goes on along the minus strand of NW_023425355.1, from coordinate 25,286,925 downwards.
CCCACAAAACAAAAGCCCAGGCCCGGATGGCTTCATGGGGGAGTTTTACCAAACATTCAAAAAAACTCACACCCATTCTCCTCAAATTATTTCCAGAAAATTTAAGAAGAAGGAAGACTTCCAAACTTGTTTTACGAGGCCAGCATAATTCTAATTCCAAAACCATAGAAAGACATTACAAAGAAAGAAAACTACAGAGCAATATGCCTGATGAACATAGACGCCAAAATCCTGAACAAAATACTTGCAAATCGGATCCAGCAATACATCAAAAAAATTATTCACCATGACCAAGTGGGATTCATCCCAGTGATGCAAGGCTGGTACAATATTCTCAAATCAATAAATGTGATACACCACACAAATAAAATGAAGAATGAAAACCACATGATCATATCAGTAGATGCTGAAAAAGCCTTCAACAAAATCCAGCATTTATTTCTTATAAAAATGCTCAGCAATGTGGGAATAGAGGAATCATATCTCGACATACTAAAGGCCATATATGAAAGACCTACAGCCAACATCATACTCAATGGGCAAAAACTAAACGCATTTCCCTGGAGAACAAGAACAAGACTTGGATATCCATTTTTGCCCTTCTTATTTGACGTACTACTGGAATCTGAGACACAGCAATCAGACATAAAGAAAAAATAAAAGGGATCCAAATTGAAAAGGAGGAAGTGAAACTGTTATTATTCACAGATGACATAATACCATACATAGAAAACTCCAAAATCTCCATCAAAAATTTACTAGACTTAATCAATAAATGAATTTGGCAAAGTAGCAGGATACAAAATTCATGTCAAGAAATCTATAACATTCTTATACACCAAATGATGAACTCACAGAAAGAGAAACTAAGAAAACAATCCCTTTTACCGCTATGGAAAAGAAATTAAGATACCTAGGAATAAAGTTAACCAAAACACTAAAGGACCTATTTGCAGAAAACTGCAGGTCATTGAAAAAAGAAATAGAGGAAGATATAATAGTGTAAACACACACCTTGTTCATAGATTGGAAAAATTAACATCATTAAAATGTCCATACTACCCAAAGCAATCTAGAGATTCAATGCAATTCACATCAAAATACCAACGACAAACTTCACAGAACTAGAACAAATACTTCAAAAGTTCATATGGAATGAAAAAAACACCTCAAATAGCCAAAGCAATCTTGACAAAGAAGAACAAAGTTGGAGGAATCACATTACCAGATTTCAGGTTAAACTACAAAGCCACTGTAATCAAAACTGCCTGGTACTAGAAAAGAGCAGGCATGCAAACCAGTGGAACAGAACAGAGAACCCAGAAATGGACCCAAGGCAATATGCTCAATTAATATTTGACAAAGGTGGCAGGAGCATACAGTGGTGTCAAGACAGCCTCTTTAATAAATGGTGTTGGGAAAATTGGACAGCTACATGCCAAAAAAATGAAACTAGACCATCAACTTACACCATACACAATAAACTCAAATGGATAAAAGACTTAAATGTGACTCATGAATCCATAAAAATCCTAGAATAAACTGTAGGCAATAAAATTTCAGACATCATACACAGAATTATCACTGATACATCACCTAAGGCAACAGAAACAAAGGAGAAAATGAACACATGGGACTACATCTAACACAAAAGCTTCTGCACAGCAAAAGATACAATCATCAAAATGGAAAGGCAACCTACTGTATGGAAGAGCATAATTGCCAATGATATATCAGATAAGGGATTCATTTTCAATATATAGAGATTGCTCATGTAACTCACAAAAGGCAGACAAAGAACCCAATTAAAAAATGGGCAGAGGAAATAAAGAGACACCTCTCCAAACAGGACATACATATGGCTAAGAGACATATGAAGAAATGCTCAACATCACTAATCATCAGAAAGATGCAAATTAAAACAACAATGAGGTATCACCTCACACCTATCAGATTGGCCTTCATCAACAAATCTTCAAACAACAAGTGTTGGTGAGTGTGTGGAGAAAAGGGGACTCTAGTATACTGCTGGTGAGAATGCAGACTAGTGCAGCCACTCTGAAAAACAATATGGTTTCACCTCAAAAAATTTAAAATTGAACTTTAATTTGACCCAGTGATCCCACTTCTAGACTATACCCTGAAAAGCCTGAAACATCAACCAGACAAAATATATGTACCTCATGTTCATAGCAGCACTATTTACAATAGGTAAGATCTGAAAACAGCCCAAATCCCCATCAGTAGACGAATGGACAAAAAGCTGTGGCAAATATACACAATGGAGTACTATGCCGCTGTAAGAAAGAAAGATCTCTTATCCTTTGAGAAGACATGGAGGGACCTGGAAAGTCTTATCCTAAGCGAAACAAGCCAAACAGAGAAAGACAAGTATCATATGATCTCACTTATTTGTGGAATATAATGAACATAACAGCCTGAGGAATGCGGTAGTCCCAGAGATGTGGAAGGGGGTTTCAGACTGACAATCACTATAAGGGGTTTGGGTTCGGGAGAGATAAACCACAGAACTTCTATGCATGTGTGCATGAGCAATGGACATGGGCAACAAAGCTGGGGACAGGGAGAGTGGGAGGGTGAGGGGGGAAGCAGTGTGGGGGGGGAAACATCTGTAACAAAAATAAATAATTAAAAATATATATTAAATAAATAAATTTCTGAAAGACAAAACTGCCAACCTAAAATGCAATATCTGAAAAAACTATCTTACAATGAGAGATAAAGTCTTTCACAGAAAAGGAAATGTGAGGAAGTTAATTACAAATCAACCCACCTTATAAGAAATGCTAAAGGAACCCCTTCAAATTGAAATAAAAATATACTAACTAGCAACAGAAAAGCACAAGAAGCTCCCTGGTAAAAATAAATATATATACCTATAAAGAACATTATAGAACTCTAAAATTGATATATAACTCATTTCTAATTCTGATATAGAATTTTAAAAAGCAAAATTATAAAAGTTAACTATATTTACCAAAGAAAACAGGAACATTTATTCAAAAATATATGTGCATGCCTTTGTTTATTGCAGCATTGTTTACTGTAGCCAAAATATGGAAGCAACCTAGATGTCCATGAACGCATGAATGGATAAAGAAGATGTGTAATATATATACAACAAAATGTTATGCAGCAATAAAAAAAATGAAATCTTGCCATTTGCAACAACATAGATCTAGATTCTAGAGGATATTATGCTAAGTGATATAAGTCAGACAGAGAAAGACAAATATTATATGTTTCATTTACATGTAGAATCTAAAAACTAAACAAACAAATAAAATAAAACATACTCATAAAAATAGAGACCAAAGTGATTGTTACCAGAAGAGAGAGGCAGAGAGAGGGTGAATGAAAAGTGACGGCAGTGACAGGCGGTTACTAGAATTAATCAGGTTATAACATTGTAAGGTATAAAAATATCATATTATATTTTATACCTAGAATTAATATAACCAATAAAATATTGTATACCAAATATATTTAAATAAAAAATAAATTAAAGTATAATTATAATTATGTTAATGGATATACAGTATAAAAATATATTTGTTATATCAATAACATGAAGTGTTGTGGAAAAATCATTTTTATATGCAATTGAAGTAAAATTGTTATCAAGTTAAAATATTTTGTTTGTTTTTTCTTTAATTTTTTCTTCATTTTAATTTATTTTTTCCATCACTATTTATTTCCCCTATAGATCTTTCCATTTATCCCTTTACCCTGACAAACACGACACTTTGTCTGTGTTCTTGAGTTCTTTCTCTCTCTCTCTCTTTTTTTCATTTTTACTGAATCCCTCCACCCTCTGACAAACATGCCCCCACCAGAGCTGTTTGCTAGTTATTTATGAGTATGTCTCTACTTTCCTTGTTATTTCAGTTTGTTCATTAAATTCCACATATGAGTGAAAGCACATGATACTTGTATTTCTCTGACTGGCTTATTTCACTTTACTTTATGCTGTTGCAAAGGATAAAATTTTCTTCCATTTTACGGCCAACTAGTATTACATTATGTAAATGTACTATAGCTCTTTTATCCACTCATCTACTAATAGACACTTGGGCTACTTTCAAATTTTGGCTATTGTAAATAACACTGCAATGAGATAGGAGTGCATGTATTATTTTGAATTAGTGTTTCAGCTTTCTTCAGATAAATTTGCAGAAATGAAATTGCTGGGTTAAATCTAAGATGTCTCACATAAGCCCTACAGTTACCACAAAGAAAATATCTACAGAAGATAGACTTTAAGAACATGAGAAAGCAATCAAATCATGTCGCTAAAATAAATCAATGAATCACAAAGTAAGAGAGGTACAGAGGGAATAAATAACTACAAGTCAGAAAAAAACAATTATCAAAATGGCAAAAACAAGTCCTTCTTTATCAGTAATTGCTTTGTATGTAAATGGATTAAGGTCCCCAATCAAAATGCATAAAGGGGCTGAATGGATAATAAAACAAGATTCAACTATATGCTTTTTAAATTTAAGGATACAAAGACTGAAAGTAAAAGAATGGAAAAAGATATAGCATACAAATGGTAATAAAAGAAAACAGGGGTAGCCATATTTTATCAGACAAAATAGACATTAAGTAAAAAAAACTAATGAGACAAATAAACAAGGTGAGTCAAAAGTGTGTTTACAGTTATGAGTACACGAAACAGACTTTATTCTCATATTATAATTTATTAATTATTGTATTATGTATATGTATTTCAATTGTAAACCTTCTTTTGCCTCATCCTGTATAATGATAAGAGGGTCAATTTAACAGGAAAATATACCAATTATAAAAATATTTGAACCCAACATCAGAGTACCAAAATATATGAAGCAAATTTTGATAAAACCGAAGGGATAAATAGACAGCAACACAATATTAGTAGTGGGTTTCAATATACCACTTTCAACAATGAATAGAATATTTAGGCAGAAGATCAACAAGAAAAAAAAAAGACTTAAGCAATAATATAGATCAAATAATTTAACAGACATAAAAAACATTCCAGCCAACAGCAGCAGAATACACATTCTACTCAAGCACATTAGAAATATTCTTCAGGATAGATCACATATTTGATCACAGACAAGTTGTAGCAAGTTTAAGAAGCCTGAGATATTACCAAGTATATTTTCTGACTACAGTGATATCAAACAAGAAATTAGTGGCATAATAAAAACTGGTAACTACATGGAAATTAAACAGCACACTTCAGAAAAGCCAGTAATTTAAAGGAGAAATAAAAAGTAAAATAGAAAATATCTTGAGACAAATGAAAATTAAAACACTACCCACCCAAACTTGTGGGACAGATTAACAAACACAGACAAACCCCTTAGCTAGAATTGAAAGAGAAAGAGGAAGAGAGAGAGAGAGAAGACTAAAATAACTAAAATCAGATATGAAAGAGGAAATATAATACAAGCTACAGATATAAAATGTTTCATAAGAGACTACTATGAATAAGCATATCCCAAAATATTAAATAATGTAGAAGAAATGGATTGATTTCTAACAACATACACCCTACCATGACTGAATTATGGAGAAATAGAATATATGAACAGACATAACAAATAAGGAGATTGAATCAATAATCAAAAACCTCTCAACAAAGAAAAGCTCAGGACCAGATGTTTTCACTGGATAACTTCTATCAAACATTTAAAGAAAAATTAATGCCAATTCTTCTCAAACTCTTCTAAAAATTTAAAGAGGAAGGAATAATTCTAAACTTATTTTATGAGACTTACATTATACTAATACCAAAGTCAGGAAAAGATGCTACAAAAAACTACAGGCCAATAACTCTGATGAATATGAATGCAAAGTTCCTCCTAAAATACAAGCAAACTGAATTCAACAACACATTAAAAGTATTATGCACCATGGCTAAGGTGGGATTTATCCCTATGATGTGATGACGAGTCAACATACAAAAATCAATTAGTGTAATGTGTCACATTACCAGAACAAGGAATAAAGACAACTTCACATCTCAATAGATGAAGAAAAAGCATAAAACAAATTCAACACATCGTTTAAATAAAAATGCTCAACAAACTGTAAATGGAAGGAGATTAACATAACACAAGAAAGATTATATATAAAAAGCTCACAGCTAATGTCATATTCAATGGTGAAAAACTGAAAGCTTTTTCTTAAAGTTCAGGAACAAGGCAAGAATACCCACTAGAAGTCATAGCCAGTGCAATTAGTCAAGAAAAAGGAATAAAAGGCATCTAAATTGGAAAAGAAGTAAAAGTATCTCTTTCAGTAGACAACCTAATGATTCTGCAAAAGAGAGTTAGAGCTAATAAACAAATTTAGCAAGTTATAGAACAGAAAATCAACACAAAAAATCAGTTGCATATCTGCATACTAATAACAAACAATTCAAAAAGGAAATTAGGAAAACAATTTAATTTATAATAGTATCAAAGAGAATATAATTCTTATAAATAAACTTACTCATGGGACCAAAATAATTGTATACTGAAAATTACAAAACATTGATGAAAGAGATTAAAGAAAACACAAATAAACAGAAAGACATCTAATATTCATGGATTGAAAGACTTAATATTGTTAAAATGTCCATACTACCCAAAATGATCTGCAGATGTTATACATCTGTATCAAAGTTCCAATAACATATTTTGCACAAATAAGAAAAGCAATCCTAAAATTAATTTGGAACCACAAAAGACCCTGAATTACCTATGCAATTAAAAAGAAAAAAGAAAAGAAAAGAAAGCTGGAGGCTTCCCACTTCATGACTTTCAAACATATTAAAAAACTACAGTAATCAAAATAGTATGGAACTGACATAAAAACACCATATAGACCAATGCAACAGAACACAGAGACCAGAAATAAACTCACACATATATGTCCAAATGATCTTAACAAGAATACTAAGGCTACACAGTGGGAAACAATAGTCTTTTTAACACATGGTGCAGGAAAACTGGATATCCATGTGAAAAATAAAATTAAATTGGATCCATGTATATTATACCATACACAAAAGGTATCTTAAAATGGAGTAAAGACTTACACAATGAATCCTAAAACTATAATACTTTTAGAAGAAAAATATTGGAGAGACAAATAGTCATAATATTGACTTTGGCAATGACTTCTTGTTTGTGATACCAAAAGCACAAGCAACAAAAGCAAAAAATAAATAAACAAAAAACTACAAGTGTGACTATACCAAACTAAAATACAGCAAAAAAAAAACAAACAAAAAAACAAAAACAAAAACAACACAAAACAAAAAAGCAATCAACAGAGTAAAAAGGTAACCTATGGATGGGAGTAAATATTTGGAAACCATATATCTGATAAGGGGTTAATATCCAAAATATATATAAAAAAATCTCCTACAACCCAATAACAAAAACAAAACTGAATTAAAAATGGACAAAGTACTTGAATAGACATTTCTCCAAAGGAGTTATATAAATGGCCACGAAGCACATAAAAAAAAATAGTCAACTTTACTAATCATAAGAGAATTGCAAATTAAAATACAATGAAGTATCACGGCACACATGGTAATTGCATTTATAAACACACACAATCACAAATGCTGGGAAAGATGTGAAAAAATTGGAACCCCGATACACTGTTTGTGAGAGTGTAAAATGATGCAGCTGCTATGTAAAACAGTATGAGGTGTCCTCAGAAAATTAACACTAGAACTCGGTATGATCCAACAATACCTCTTCTGGGTGTTTATTCAAGAAAATTGTAAGCAAGATCTTGAAGAGATATTTGTGGCCCCATGCTCACTGAGCATTATTCATAATAGCCAAGTGGTAAAAACAACCTAAATGTCCATCACTGGATGAGTGGATCATGAAAATGTGGTGTGTGTGTGTGTGTGTGTGTGTGTGTGCGCGCGCACATTGTGTGTGTGTGTATTATTTGTTATTCAGTCTTAAAAAATAAGGATATCTTGTCATATGCTACAACATGGGTGAATGCTGAGCACATTATGCCAAGTGAAATAAGCTAGTCACAGAAAGACAAATCTTGCATGATTCCTCTCATATGAGGTATCTAATATAGTCAAACTTAGAAACAGAAAGTATACTAGTGATTGCCAAGGACTGAGGGGAGGGGAAGTGGAGAGTTGCTCCTCAATGAGTATAGAGTTTCTGTCTTGCAAGATGAAAAAGTTCTAGAGGTGTGCAGTGCAACAATGTGCAGATAGCAAGCAAAACTGTACTATACATGTAATTTTGTAGAGAGTAGATCTTTTTTTCTTATTTATTTAATTTGTTACAGATTTTTCTCTTTTTTTCTCCCACTGACACCCTCCTCCCAATTTCCTCCAACAGCATTATTGTCTATGTCCTTGTTTACACATACACATGTATAAGTTCTGTGGTTTTTCTCTTCCCTACCCCACGTCCACCTCTTCTGAGGTTTCTCAGTCTGCACCCCACTTCCATGTCTCTGGGTCTACTTTGTTCCTCAGCTTGTTCTGTTCATTATATTCCACAAATGAGCGAGATCATGTGGTATTTGTCTTTCTCTGATTGGCTCATTTCACTTAGTATACTACACTCCAGGTACCTCTATGTTGTCTCAAAGGATAAGAGATCTTTCTTTCTTAGGGCTTTATAGAATTCCATTGTTTACATGTACCATAGGTATTTTATCTTCTCATCTATTAATGGACACTTGGGTTGTTTCCAGATCTTAGTGATTATAAATAGTGCTGCTATGAACATAGGGGAACATATATTCTTTCTGATTTGTGTTTCAGGCTTCTTAGCGTATATTCCTAGAAGTGGGATTACTGGATCAAATGGCAGTTTCATTTTTAATTTTTTGAAGAAACACCATATTGTTTTTCATAGAAGCAGCACAAGTCTGCATTCCCACCAGCAGTATATTAGAGTCCCCTTTTCTCCACACCCTCGCCAACACTTCTTGTTTGATGATTTGTTGATGGCGGCCATTCTGACAGGTGTGAGGTGATACTCATTGTTGTTTTTATTTGCATCTCTCTGATGATTAGTGATTTGAGCATTTCTTCATATGTTTCTTAGCCATTTGTATGTCCTGTTTGGAGAGGTGTCTATTTAATTCCTCTGCCCATTTTTTAATTGAGTTCTTTGTGTTCTTTTTGTTGAGTAGTATGAATACTCTCTATATTTTGGAAATTAGCCCATTATCTGATGTATTGTTGGCAATTATGCTCTCCCATATAATGGGTCCCCTTTCCATTTTGATGGTTGTTTCTTTTGCTGTGCGGAAGCTTTTTAGTTTGATGTAGCCTCATGTGTTCGTTTGTTTGTTTGTTTGTTTGTTTTGCCTTAGGCATTGTATCAGTGAAAATTCTGCTCCCTGTGATGTCTGAGATTTTTTTGCCTACATTTTCTTGTAAAATTTTTATGGATTCATGGATCACATTTAAGTATTTCATCCATTTTAAGTTTATTTTTGTGTATGGTGTAAGTTGGTGGTATAGGTTCATTTTTTTTGCATGTAGCTGTCCAGTTTTCCCATCACCAACTTTGGTCAAATATTAATTGAGCATGATGACTTGGGTCAACTTCTGGGTTCTCTGTTCTGTTCCATTGATCTGTATGCCTGTTCTTACAGAAGTAACAGGCTGTTTTGATTATTATGTCTTTGTAGTATAACTTGATAACCAATATTGTGATCCCTCTTACTTTGTTTCCCCTTTCCAAGATTGCTGTGGCTATTTGGGGTCTTTTTGGTTCCATATAACATTTTGGAGTATTTGTTCTAGTTCCTTGAAATATTTTGTTGGTATTTTGATGGGGATTACATTGAATCTATAGATTGCTTTGGGTAGTATGGACATTTTAATGATGTTAAGTCTTCTAATCCATGAACAGGGATATGCTTCCATTCTTCCACTTCTTTATATCTTCTTCTATTTCTTTTTTTCAATGTCCTGTAGTTTTCTGCGAATAGGTCCTTTACTTCTTTGGTTACGTTTATTTCTAAGCATCTTAATTTTTTTGCCATAATGGTAAATGGGATTGCTTTTTTAGTTTCTATTTCATTGAGTCCATTGTTTGTGTACAAAAATATTGTTATTTCTTGACATTAATTTTGTATCCTGCTACTTTGCCAAATTCATTTATTAAATCTAGTAGATTGTTTTTCAACTTTATTAATTTATTTTTGTTACAGATGTTTCTCCATTTTTGCCCCTAGACCCCCTTCTCCCCATCCTGTCCCCCGACCCCTCTAGCATTGTTGTCTACATTCATTGGTTATACATACATACATATACGTTCTTTGGTTCATTTAATTCATCCGCCCCCCACATCCCCCTACTCTGAGGTTTGTCAGTTTGAACTAAACTCCTTTGTACTAAACTCCTTTGTATGTCTCTGGGTCTATTTCATTCATGAGCCCACCTAGTTCGTTCTATTGCACACATAAGTGAGATCATGTGACACTTGTCTTTCTCTGATTGGCTTATTTCTCTTAGGATAATACTCTCGAGGTCCCTCCATGTTGTCTCAAAGAATAAGAGATTTTACTTTCTTTAGCTGTACATTATTCCATTGTGTGTGTGTGTGTGTGTGTGTGTGTGTGTGTGTGTATATATCACAGCGTTTTTATTTTATTTATTTATTAACTCATATTTATTGTTGAATGGATTACAGATGTTTCTTCCTTTTTTCTCCATTGATCCCCTCCTCCCCATTTCCGCCCCCTCCTGCCTTCCTCACACTATTGTCAGTGTCCATTGGTTATGCATATATGCATAGAAATTATTTGTTTTATCTCATCCCACCCTCCCTCCCCCTTTCCCTTTGAGATTCATCAGTCTAACAACCAATTTGTACTTCTTAATTCCTTCAACATTTTCACCCATCCCCTCAGCCTCCACCCATCTGGCAAGCAACAAAATGTTCTCTGTATCTATGAGTCTGTTTCTGTTCTGCTTGCTGATTTTGTTTGTGGATTCAATTGTTGATATATATGTATTATTTGCCATTTTATTGTCCATATTTTTGTTCTTCTTGGGCTTCAAGAAGACCCTCCAACATTTTATATAATACTGGTTTGGTGGTGATGAATTCTTTTAACTTTTTCCTGTCGTGGAAACTTTTTATATGGCCATCAATTCTAAATGATAGCTTTCTAGGATAGAGTAATCTTGGTTGTAGGTCATTGTTTTTCATCACATTGAATATCTCTTGCCACTCCTTTCTGGCCTGCCAAGTTTCTTTTGAGAAATTGGCTGACAGTCTTATGGGAGCTCTTTGTAGGTAATGGACTGCTTTTTCTCTTGCTGCTTTTAAGATTCTCTCTTTGTATTTCACCTTTGGCATTTTGATGATGATGTGTCTTGGTGTGGACCTCTTTGAGTTCAACTTGTTTGGGACTCTCTGTGCTTCCTGGACCTCTATGTCTATTTCCTTCACCAAGTTTGGGAAGTTTTATGTAATTATTGTTTCAAATAGTTTTTCAATTTTTTGCATTTACTCTTCTCCTTCAGGCACCCCTATGATGCAAATGTTGGCATGCTTGAAGTTGTCCCAGAGGCTCCTCACACTGTCCTCATTTTTTTGGATTCTTTTTTCTTTTTGCTGTTCTAGTTGGGTGTTTTCTGCTGCCTTATATTCCAAATCGATGGTTTGCTTCTTGGCTTTACCTACTCTGCTATTGATTCCTTGTAAATTATTTATTTCTGTTAGTGCATCCTTAATTTCTGACTGGCCCTTTTTCATGTTGTTGATGTTCTCACTAAGTTCCTCACAGGTCTCCTTAAGTTCCTTGAAAGTCTTGGAAAGTCCCTTGGATGTCTCACCAAGTTCCCTGTGTTCTGAACTCTGCATTTGTTAGATTGCTTATTTCCATTTTGTTTAGTTTTTCTCCTGGAGTTTTGTTCTTTTCTTTCATTCAGGACAGGTTTCTTTTTCTTCTTATTTTGGCTGCTTCCCTATGATTTTTTCCATGTATTAGGCAGAGTTGCTATGCCTCCTAGGCTTCATAGGGTGGCCTACAGCTGTAGGTGTTCTGTAGGATACAATGGCACAGTCTCCTTCATCACCCCAGCTGGGCCCTCGTGGTGCATCCCCAGTGTGGACTGCATACCCTTCTCTTGTAATTGAATCTTGATTGCTGTTGGCCCATCAGTGGGAGGTCTTCACTCAGGCTGGTCAGCTGCAAGAACTGGCTATGGCCACTACCCACTACCTTGGAGGATCAGCTGTGTAGGGGCCCACCACACAGCACAAGTCTTACTTCGGCAGGGCTCTGGTACCCACTGAGTCCACTCATTGAGTGTGTCACTTGTGGAGGTGGTTGGGTGGTGGAGTTTCAATGTGGTCTGAAGCTGTCCACTAGGTATGCTGGCTCTGGGGCAATGTGAGCCACCTGGCATAAGCTACAGAGTTAACTGCACATGGCTGCTTCTTGTGCTGGGCTTCAAAGCGTCCAGGAAAAGCCACGTTATCATCCAATGCTAGCTGCTTCTAGTTCCAGGCCTGGGGTCACTTAATAAAAGGTATGGGGCTCACTGAGACTGGCTGCTCTCAAGCCCTGGCTCCACACCACTCTTGTGAGCCACTGGGTTGCACAGGTCTCTCCTGAACCCCAGCTCCATACCACTCTTGTGGGCCACAGGGCCCTGTGGAGCCCCCGGTTCTGCCACTGGTGGCTGGGAAGTGCTGCTGCCCAGTGGGGCTCGGCTCCTGCTCAGCCTTTGCTGTAGCATTTTTTTGGGGGTGGAGGGATAGTTCTCTGTTGCTGGTTTGTGCTTGAGTTTCCTAGGGATGGATGTCTTCCCCAGCTTCTCTTGCTGGGGGTATATCTCATCTCTGATCCGGCTGCTACTTCAGGGGATGGTGCTAGGTTCCTGGCCATTTGCGGTTTCTGCAACCAGCACCTTGATAGCTCCACTACTATGCACTGGCCTGTGTTGATACAGGGTGTCCACTGGCCCGATGGTGCCAGGTGCACTGGTGGATTCAGGTACCAGATACTACTTGTTTGAGAGATTTTAGGAAACTCTGAAGCAGGATCCAAGACAGGCCAATCCTATGGTAAAACCTTTGGAAACAACTTGGGTGGGCCAGAAAGTTGGGTGGGACAGGGCCTCAGGGAATTATCAGGGTGGGGTAAACAGTGTTAGCCAGATTGCTGGATCCCAGATATGACAGCTGTCTGCCTGCCCTGTGAAGGAAGAGCTCACCAAAGGAAAAACGGCCTCCACAAGCACATCTGTTCAGGAGAAAGCTGCCCCTCCAGCCCTCATCTGGAGGCCAAACAGCTCAGATTTTCCCTGTTCTCTGTGCCCCTCAAGCTGCCTAGCCTCAGAGCTCAGAGGGAATGGGTCTGAGTAAGTCTGTGCAGGGTTCCTTTCAGAGGAACTGCTGGGGCTTCTGCAGCCCCACCCTCCCTCAGTCTCAGTTCTAGCTGGTTTTCTAGCCAGAAGTTATGGGGACTTTTCTTCCTGGCACTGGGAGCCTGAGCTGGGCACCTGGTTTGGGAATAGGACACCTCACTCCCCAGGGAGGGCCTTCCCAGCCAAGGTGAACCTCCTGATTTTTATAGGACATACAAGGGTGTGGGACCAGCCCATCCTTTTCTCCGCCCCTCCTACGAGTCTCCATGTGGCGGCTTCTTTAATTTTGTAGTTGTAGGACTTCCATTCAGCTTCACTTCAGGCACTTCTGAATGGTGGTTGTGTTCTAGTTTTGTTGTAATTTTGATGTGGTTGTGGGAGGAGGCAATACTGCGTTTACCTACGCTGCCATCTTTCTGTCTCTCTCTGAAACTCAGTTTTACCACAGCTTTTTTATCCACTCATCTACTGATGGACACTTGGGCTGTTTCCAGATCTTAGCCATTGTAAATAGTGCTGCTATGGACACAGGGGTACATAAATTATTTCTGATCAGTGTTTCAGGCTTCTTAGGATATATTCCTAGAAGTGGAATCACTGGGTCTAATGGCAATTTAATTTATAATTTTTTGAAGAAACACAATATTGTTTTCTATAGAGGTTGCACCAGTCTGCTTTCCCACCAGCAGTCTACTAGAGTCCCCTTTACTCCACACCCTCACCAACACTCGTTTGATGATTTGTTGATGGCGGCCATTCTGACAGGTGTGAGGTGATAACTCATTGTTGTTTTAATTTGCATTTCTCTGATGATTAGTGATATTGAGCTTTCCTTCATATGTCTCTTGGTCATTTGTATGTCCTTTTAGGAGAGGTGTCTATTTAGTTCCTCTGCCCATTTTTTAATTGGGTTCTTTGTCTTCGTTTTGTTGAATTGTATGAGCACTCTATATATTTTGGAAATTAACCCCTTATCTGATGAATCATTGGCAATTATGGTCTCGCATACCATGGTTTCCCTTTCCATTTTGATGTTTGTTTCTTTTGCTGTGCAGAAGCTTTTTGATTTGATGTATGTGCTCATTTTTTCCTTTGTTTCTGTTGCCTTAGGTGATGTATCAGTAAAAATTCTGCTGCGTATGATGTCTGAAATTTTGTTGCCTACATTTTCTTCTAGGATTTTTAGGATTCATGGGTCACATTTAAGTCTTCTGGACATTTTGAGTTTATTCTTGTTTGTGGCGTAATTGATGAACTAATTTAATTTTTTTGCACGTAGCTGTCCTATTTTCCCAACACCATATATTAAAGAGGCTGTCTTGCCCTGGCCAGTTTGGCTCAGCAGTTAGAGCGTCAGCCTGCGGTCCGGAGAGACCCGGGTTCGGTTCCCGCTAAGGGCACGTACTTCGGTTGCAGTTTGTCCCCGGCCCTGGTTGGTCGTGCGGGTGGCAGCCACTCGATGTGTCCCTTCACATCGATGTTTCTCTCTCTCTCTCCCTTCCTCTCTCTCCCTCCCACTCTGTCTGTACAAAAAATGGAAAAATATCCTCGGGTGAGGATAAAAAAAAAATAAATAAAAAAATAAAAAATAAAATAAAATAAAGAGGCTGTCTTTACTCCATTGTATGCTCTTGCCACTCTTGTCAAATATTAATTGAGCACAATATCTTGGGTCCATTTCTGGGTTCTCAATTCTGTTCCTCTGGTCTATATGCCTGATCTTGTGCCAGTACCAGGATGTTTTGATGACAGTGGCTTTGTAGTATAACCTGATATCCAGTATTGTGATCCCACATACTTTGTCCTTTTTCAAGATTGCTTTGTCTACTTGGGGTCTTTTTCAGTTTTATATAAACTTTTGAAGTGTTTGTTCTAGTTCTGTGAAATATATCATTGGTATTTTGATGAGAATTGCATTTAATCTACATATTACTTAGGACATTTTATGGACATTTTAATGATGTTAATTCTTCCAATCCATGAACAAGGTATGTGCTTCCACTTTTTTATATCTTCTTCTATTTCTTTTTTCTATGTCCTGTAGTTTTCTTCAAATAGGTCCTTTGGTTAAGTTTATTTCTACGTATCTTAATTTTTTTGCCACGATGGTAAATGAGATTGTTCTTTAAGTTTCTCTTTCTTTGAGTTCATCGTTGGTGTATAAGAATGCCGTCAATTTCTTGACATTAATTTTGTATCCTAGTATATTTCCAAATTTATTTATAAAGTATAGTAGATTTTCGATGGAGTCTTCAGGGTTTTGTATGTTCAATATTATGTCATCTGCAAATAATGACCATTTTAATCCCCCTTTCCAATTTAGATCACTTTTATTTTTTAATCATGTCAATTGCTGTGGCTAAGACTTCCAATACTATGATAAATAAGAATGGTTAAGGTGGGCATCCTTGTCATGTTCTTGTTCTTAAGGAAAATGCTTTTAGTTTTTGCTCATTGAGTATAATGTTGGTGGTAGGTTTTTCATATATGACCTTTATTATGTCAAGATATGGTCTCTATTACCACATTACTTTGCGTTTTTATCAGAAATAGGTGCTAGATTTTGTCAAATGCTTTTTCAGCATCTATTGATATGACCATATGATTTTCATCATTCATTTTGTTTATGTGGTGTATCACATTTATTGATTTGCAAATATTGTACCAGCCTTCCATCATTGGGATGAATCCCATTTGGTCATGTTGAATATATTTTTTAATGTATTGCTAGATCTGATTTGCTAGTATTTTGTTCAGGATTTTGGCATCTATATTTATCAGGAATATTGGTCTGTAGTTTTCATTTTGGTAGTGTCTTTATCTGGTTTTGGAATTAGAATTATGCTGGCCTCATAAAGTGAGTTTGGAAGTCTTCCTTCATTTTGAATTTTTTGAAATAGTTTGAGAAGAATGGGTGTTAGTTCTTTTTTGAATGTTCGGTAAAACTCCCCTGAAAGCCATCCGGGCCTGAGCTTTTGTTTGCTGGGAGTTTGTTTATTGATTACAGCTTCAATTTCCTTAGTTGTTATTGGTCTGTTCATGTTTTCTATCTCTTCCTGGTCCAGTTTTGGGAGTCTATGTGTTTCTAGAAATTTGTCCATTTCGCTCTAGACTGTCAAATTTGTTGCCATATAATTGTTCATAGTTGCTGTTAACAATCTTTTGTATTTATGAGGTGTCAGTTGTTACTTCTCTTTCATTTCTGATTTTGTGTAATTGGGTTCTCCCTCTCTGTTTCTTGGTGAGCCTAGCTAAGGGTCCATCAATCTTATCTTTTCAAAAAACCAGCTCTTTGTTTCATTGATCCTTTGAATTGTTTTTTTTGTTCTCTATGTCATTTATTTCTGCTTTGATCTTTACTATTTTCTTTCTTCTACATTCTCTGTTTTTTTTTTTTTTTTTTTTGGTTTACTTTCTAGGTCTTTTAAGTTGTGAGGTTAGACAGTCAATTAGAAATTTTTCTTGTTTCTTGATGTAAGCCTGTAGTGCTATAAACTTCCCTCTCAGAACTGCTTTTGCTGCATCCCATAGATTTTGTGTTGCTGTGTCTTCATTTTCATTGGTTTCCAGGAAGTTTTTAATTTCTCCCTTGATCACCATGGTAATTCATTCATTGTTTAATAACATGCTATATAGCCTCCATGTGTTCTAATGTCTTTGCATGTTTTTGTTGCAATTACTTTCTGCTTTTATGTCATTGTGGTTTGAGAAGATGCTTGATATGATTTCAATCTTCTTGAACTTGAAGAGACTTAGTTTGTGTCCTATCATGTGTTCAATCTTTAAGAATGTCCCATGTGCACTTGAGAAGAATGTGAATTCTGTAGTTTTGGGGTGTAATTCTTTGTAGATATATGTTAAATCCATTTGGTCTAGTGATTCATTTAGAGTCTCTGTTTCCTTGCCAATTTTTTTTTTATCTAGAGGATCTATCCAGAGGTGTCAATGGGGTGTCGAAGTCCCCTGCTATGATTATATTGCTATCGATTTCTCTTTTGAATTCCTCCAGAAGATTTTTAATATATTTTGGTGCTCCTATATTAGGTGCATATATGTTTATCAAGGTTATAACTTCCTGTTGGATAGATCCTTTTAATATTACGTAGTGGCCTCCTTTGTCTCTAGTTATGGCCTTCATTTAGAAATCTATTTTATTATATATGAGTATTGCTACCCCAGCTTTTGTTTGCTTTCCATTTACTTGGAAATTTTTTTTTCCATCCCTTCACTTTCAACCTACATGAAACTTTTGTTGTAAGGTGGGTCTCTTGTAAACAACATATAAATGAGTCATGCTTTCTTATTTAATCAGCTACTTTGTGTCTTTTTATTGGAGCATTCAGTCCATTTACATTTAAGGTGATTATTGATATGTATTTATTTATTGCCAATTTTGTTTAGTTTGGTTATATTTTTCTTCCTATTTCTTTTACTAATCACAGCAATCCTTTTAATATTTCTTGTAGTGCTGGTTTGGTGCTAATGTATTCCCTTAACCCTTTTTTTTTTTCTTTTTGTCTGGGAAGCTCTTTATTTGACCTTCTATTTTGAATGACAACCTTGCTGGGAAGAGTAGTCTTGGATTCAGATCCTTGTTTTATGACCTTGATTACTTCATGCCACTCCCTTCTGGCCTGTAGTATTTCTTGTGAGAAGTCAGCTGAGAGCCTTATGGGGTTTCCTTTGTAGGTAACCTGTTGCTTCTCTCTTGCTGCTTTTAGGATTCTCTCTTTGCCTTTAATTTTTGGCAGTTTGATTACTATGTGTCTTCGTGTGGGCCTGTTTGGGTTCTTCTTACTTGGGCCTCCCTGTGCTTCTTGAACTTGAATGCCTTCTTCCTCCACCGAGTTAGGAAAGTTTTCTGTCACTATTTCTTCAAATATATTCTCTCACTCTTGCTCATTTTCTTCTTCTTCAGGGACTCCTATGATCCAAATATTATTACGTTTCTGGTTGTCCCATAGTTCTCTTAAGTTGTCATCCTGTCTTTTCATTGTATTTTCCTTTTGGTTTTCTGATTGGTTGATTTTTTTCTACCCTGTCTTCTAATTCACTGATCTGGTCCTCAGTTTCCTCTAATCTGCTGTTTAGACCTTCCAATGTGTTCTTTATTTCTGATATGTCATTCTTGATTTCTTCTTGGTGGTTTTTAATTTCTAATTGGTTGGTTTTCAACATCTCTATGTCCTTCCTCATGCTGTTGAGTTTCAATAAGATCATGGCTTTGAATTCTAGCTCTGTTAACTTGCCTAACTGCTCCACATTTGTTTCATCTTCGGTAGAGTTTTCTTGTTCTTCATTTGGCTTTTGTTTCTGTGTTTCACCATTTTTGCTATCACAGTGGGCTTTGGAGCCTGCCAAGTTTTCCCTGTGAGTGTTGGTGTTCTGCTGTTTATGGCTCCCTGTCCTGGGTTTGGATGAGCGAGGGAGGACCCATGTTAAACATCACTGGCAAGTCTTACTTTCTGGATTAGAGTTCCTAGCCCAGGAATGGTACAGTTATCCTCTAGCTTTTTGCCTGCAGGCTATCAGTAGAGATAACTTGAAGAGCCTTGTGTTCTCATTTGATTGAAAATCTTCCTCAGGTGCTCAAGGTAAGGGTGGGGCAGATGCATGTTTTTAGTGAGCTGCAATTTGCATTTCAATGGCTCACCTGGGTGGGGTTGGATCTCTGAGGGAGGAGCTTCTGCCTCTCCCCAGAGCCCTGGGAAGGAGCAAGAATGCCACCGTCCTGCGTGGCTGCAACTCAGCAAATGCTCTGAGCCCCCTCCAAATCCCGAGTGTCCCCACACAGGTCCAGTCTATTCTGCCCTCCCTCTTCCAGAGCCCAAGGTGAGTGACTCTGGGTATTTTAGCGTCTGTCCTGGCTCTGCACTGTGTAGACGCTTGGGAGTTTAACCTGAGGGTGCTACTCACAGCTAATGCTGCTGTTGTCTATTGTCTCCCATCCCCCCTCTCGCACCTCCTCAATCCTACCACTTTTGACTCAGTTTCTCTGGTTATAGGATCCTTGCAAGCTGCTTTTCTGTTGCTTTTTCCCATCGATTTGTCCTTTAGTAGTAATTCCAATTTGGTCCTGGGAGATGGTCTGTGTAGGTTCCATTCACTCTGGTGCCATTTTGGAATCTCTGGAGAAGACTTTTTAACAGAGCAGAGCAAAAAGAAGTTTATAGTTTGGGGAAGTTGTTATTTATTTGTGTAGTTTATACTCTATGATAATTATGTTAGAAAAACTGTGAGATATCTCTATATATTTATCTCCAAAGTGACTAGAGATTGAGGATAGCTGCACAGTTTAGTCACCATTTCATGGTGTATTATATATAATATGTCCATATTTAATTTGCCATTCAAGACCAAAACAAGTTACAATATCCCCACAGGGCTTGTTACAGATTAACTCTGACTTGGACCAAAGTAGTAAAAGTCAACACTTAACCACAGTGGT
Organism: Molossus molossus; assembly: GCF_014108415.1. Classification (NCBI taxonomy): domain Eukaryota; kingdom Metazoa; phylum Chordata; class Mammalia; order Chiroptera; family Molossidae; genus Molossus; species Molossus molossus. Next base: position 25,267,081 of record NW_023425355.1, on the reverse strand, counting down.
TTAGAGAGAAATAAACCATCAAGTTTTACACACAAACATGTGCATGCACGCGCGCACACACACACACACACACACACACTAAACATTTATTTATTTATTTATTTTGCCCTGGTGTATACGTTTCAAGCAATGTAGGTTTGTTTCAAATATCACATAAATATCACACAAGTGATAATTCTAATAAATATTTGTTATAATTTCAGCATTGTAAGCACAACTTGTAAATTTTTTCACAGAAGAATTGTAAGCCTAGAAATATACTTAAGAAAACTGTAGCAGCATGTAAGTTTAAGTAGTCATAAAAACACAGTTTTGAATAAAGAGAGTTACTAAAGAATTTTATGTTCTGTAACATCAAAAGTTGTTAACATTTTACTTTTGCAATACATCATAATCCTTTATGTATTATTAGGGCATGTTTTTGATGTGCATTCTTTCTTTTTATCTTTGTGCTTTTTTTCTCTCCAAATATTTACCCAGAGTAGTATGCAATATGATCATCTTAGTCCCTCTACCAATTTCTATAAGTAAAATTCCTTTTTAAAAATAAAGAATGGATATATTATCAAGTATCTACTTTTGCAGACTCCAGCAGTTTTATTGAACAGCAAATGTTCATTAGTATGTGCTGATATGAAGACGATCCTACTGACAATTCCCAGAGTGTTCCCTCTTTCATAAACAGAATGTTGATTGCTGATGCATAATCCATCTGAGCATTGCAATAAAAAGAAAATATCACAAAATGTGCACAGGGCTTTATAGCAATGAGTGCCAAAAGTTTCAACAGACAGGAAGAGAATATTCACAAGTGCACACCCACAACTATATTTGTTACTTAGATCTGACTGGTGCTATTTGCAGAAAATGAACTCCCGTTATATTTTTATTGACTAGATGTGTCGTAAAATGGGTTTTATTCATTTCTAAATGGGGTTCTTTGTTCAATTTAAGACAAAATGCTGCAACCCATACCAAAGTGATAGTATGGTTTAAGAGAGTTTAACTATTTTACCCATGCCAAAGCATTCAGATGAAATGTAAGAAAATTCTGTTCATCATACATATGTTTTACTATTTGATGCCAACCATCCAGATGTTCTAAATATGTGGATGTTTTGGCATCACATAAAATTATTAGGAAAAGAATCCTGATAATTCCTGGTAATTAATTCATTTATGTATTAATTCATTCTACAAATATTTATTTTGCACCTACTATATGCAATGTGCTGTATTTGGTGTTGCAAAAGCATAGGTGTACAAAGATCAGAACCTTTGTTCAAGAAGCTTACAATTATATAAAAAGGATAAGATATGAACCACAAGGCAGAATGGGGTCTATGCATTTAGAAGCTAAACATGATCGTGAGCATTAATTAATAAGATAGCCTTCCAAATTTGATTATCCATGTAGCATTTAATCTGAAATTTGTAAGAGTGGGTAATAGTTTTATAATCAATGACTAGTAAAATAATAGAAAATATGTAAGCAAAGAAAGTGTATATAAAAAAATTCCATTCATGAAATGTTGTAATCTGTAAGAATTGTAATAGATAAAATAGGAAATGTACATTGACTTAGATTGGAAATGACTTTAAATGTATAATTTGTATTTTATTTTTAAGTGACATGATACACTTAAATGTCATATACTCTGCTGAAAAAAGATTTAGAAAATAATTTCCTTATACAAGTAATTTTTCCATCCTTTATATTCAGTTCTTCTATCTGGCAAATAAGGTCAGATTATATCATCTCCAAGGTTCCTTTAAGTATCCAAAAGTATGAAAAAAATTTTTATTTTGTCATCAAGAGAATTCCATACAAGAATAAGACACATGAGAAACATACAATCATCACAGTACTCTAGGAAGCTGTATCTCTTACTGATATGTATGATCCATTGAATTATGGAGACTGTGAATGTATTGAGAACAGTTAGAAGATTTTTGTGACTGTCTTCACAGAGCCTAATCCAGGATAACAACTTTGGAAACAGTAAGGGATAGGCATGAAAGACCATTATTTGTTTGTTGATCAGAAAATTGTACATTGAATCAGCATAATTTTATTTGCATTTCCAATCAGTCTTAGCTAGACCACTTAAACTTTTTATAGTAGAGCTTTTAATATGCAAAGTAAAACTCATAATCCCTGTACAGCCATAGAGGAATATCTAGGGAGTGTCACTGCTGTGTGTGTGTGTGTGTGTGTGTGTGTGTGTGTGTGTGTTTAGAAATGCTTTGATAAAAATATTTTAATAAGTACTGCTCTGGCCAGTTTGGCTCAGCAGTTGGACTGTCAGACCACAGATTGAAAGGTTTCTGGTTCAATTCCTGGACAATGGAACGTACCTATGTTGCAGGTTCGATCCTGGCCCTAGTTGGGGTCATGCAGGAGGCAATCAGTTGATGTGTCTCTCTCATATAAATCTCTCTCTCTCTCTCTCTCTCCCCCTCCCTTCCACTCTGTCTGATAATCAAAAGAAAAATATCCTTGAGTGAGGATTAAAAAAAGATTAAAGTATTATCACTTTTCATATTTTTCTGTCATTTACATTCACTAATGGGCATTTCCATGAAAACTCTGTTTTCTCTCTTATTTCCATGTAAATACATATTAGACTATGTCTGTGTGACAGAATACTTTCTCAATATTTATTATTAAAACAATTTTTAACTAGAGATGAATATAAATGGTCATAATGGCTCAATGAAAAATTAAATAGGGTTTATTTTTATATGAAAATATGTTTTATCTTTACCATTTTCCAGTGAGAGACCCTTCTAATGTTTCAAAAGCCAAATACTTTGAAGAAGAAAGAAAGAAAGGAAAGTGCTTCATATTAACAAGAAACAAAATATGCACTGGTTTTTGGAAACTGGCATATCAGAGTTTTGAAACTTCAGCTACTGAATAGTTCTGTGCTTAAATTTGCTATACTTGTCTGTAAATATTGGAATAATGATTATTGTAAAAACGTGTGCATGTCAAATGAGACAATGAATGAAAGGCTGGCACATAATACATAAAGTAGTTGTTATTAAAAACAAATAAAATATAGTTTTTAGGTTGTCTTTGCAAGTAGATATGAGTGGGGTGAAAGAGAAAGCATAATAAAGAAGATATTTAGGAGTAATAATTGGCCAAAGGACAATTGCTCTTCTTATGCCACTTCTAGAAACTGGGAGCATAGTTAGAAATAGGAGTCAAGAGAGCAACAAAAACTATTCCTAAAAACTGGCAATCCATTTAGTGGTCAGTTTACTAATGCTTATTAATTAATAAATTTTAGCCAAGTTTTTGCTTACTATTTATAATCAGACACCTTCTCTAGATGCTGCACATGTTAAATATATGGTCTTAACACTGTTGCTCAGGCTAGAAATTAATAATATGGTGATAGTATAAGTTAGTGAACATGTTTTTCTTATCTATACTTGTCTAATGCAAATATTACAGATATGAAAAATTGGAAAAATTACTTCTGGCTTTGAATGAATGAAGCTGAAAGATATACACAATAAAATATGGAGAAAAGCTAGTTGTTTCCAATTAGATCTAATTACTAATGATTGCAGTGAGTACTTATCTGAGTCCTGGTTATTTGAAGTTAATTTCTTGCCTCAAAAGAACTAGACATGAAAGTGATACATATTTTAACAAATTAGAAATATCCAGTTTCTTAAAAAAAGACATTTATATATGATGAAATAAAATTTTATATTGTTTTCTAAATATGAAATCTGTTTACTTTCTTCTCATGATAACCATGGATTTTTTTTTCCTGGTGAGCTGAGAAACCTGAAATCTTTAACCTTTGGGCTACAAAGGTTTTGGAGTAGCTCCCTACTGTCAGCAGATATGATGCCATGGATTACTCTGATTGTGATTGTGATTAATAATGTGTTTCTCTCCAGACAGCTTCTGTTAGTTTCATGATGAATTGATGTTAGAAATTTCCATTGCACTTTAATGGTTGATTTACTGATGTTTATAAAATGAAAGGTCAATTCAATAGTTTAAAATAGTTGTAATAGCACTGATAGTGAATGATATTTATTTGTAAAAAGGGAAATAGTAGAGAAAATCTGGCTGATAAGGTCATAAAGTTGAACAGATGAATGTGTCTAATTGCTCTATTTTCTTTAAAAGGCCATAAACTTTGCCACCTTTTGTAAATGCCAGGGTTGCCATCTCACATGTAGAACTATTCCTAATATATAGCATCAAAAATAGAAGTTCAAAGGAAGATGGAAAAGAGACTTTGAATGAATCCTACTCTATAACTTATCTGCTGAAAAAAGGCTTCAGGAAAGTCTAAAGTCAATGTTGACAAGGAATAAAAGGAAACATATTACAAGAAGAGAAAATATTTAAAAATTATTTAAGCACCCAGATAAATCTGGTTTTAGATGTGTACATTTTGACAACAGTCACATTTTATTTTGTTTATAGGGCAAAAAGAAAGAAAAGGAAGAAATTATATGCAAGATTTCTGAAAGTCTGTGCTTGTGTTTAGAATTTATTTATCTTTCAACTTTCAGTTTTGATATTCATGTAGTTTTGTTTTAGAATAAGAAGAAACAAGAAGCTCTTTCATAGTGCCAGGACATGGCTCCAGCATTTTCCAGATGTATTGAAGTTACTAATTTCAATATTATTTAACAGTTGTTTTACTGATTTTTTTTTTTTTTAACATCAGTACTGTACTTATTTAAAACACTGTACCTATGCCCTAGCCAATTTGGCTCAGTGGTTAAAGTGTCGGCCTGCAGACCAAAGAGTCCTGGGTTTGATTCTGGCCAAGGGCATGTAGCTCAGTTGTGATTTGTCCCCAGCCCCAGTTGGGGTCCTGCAGGTGGCAACCAATCAATATGTCTCTGTCACATCAATGTTTCTCTCTCTCCCCCCCCTCCCACTCTGTCTGAAGATAAATGTAATAATATCCTTGGGTGAGGATTAAAAATAATAAATGAATAAATAAATAAATAAGCAAACAAACAAACACTGCACTTATAATTACTTGATAATTATAATTATATATTATATTTTTAGTTTAATTGTCAGATTTTCAAAAATTACTCCATGTCATGTAGGTGTTTTTCTAATTTGTTCTAAAAGTCTTGTAGTTTTTTTATGTTTGCCTTTTTATCTTTGTCAGAATCATTAGGGAGTATTTATGGACTCACCATTTTTGTTTCACTAATGTAGGTATTTATCCCTTTACCCAAACCACATAATCTAATCTTAAATTTGGGCAATGTGGTTCCCCCAACTTCATTCATCTTTTTCAGTTGTCTAACATATCCTAGCTCTACTATTTTTTCATACACATTTTAAAATTATCCTGTTTTTATCTCCAAATAATTTTTCTGGGATTTAGATTGGAATTATATTAAGTCTATAAATCAGTTTACGGAGTATTGATATTTTTACCATGCTGAGTCTTCAAATCTAGGAGCATAGTATGTCTTCAATTATTTATGACTTTGATTACCTTCATCACTACTTGTAGCTTTCAGCATAGAGATCTTAAGCACCTTTTGCTAGGTTTGTACCTAAATACATTCCTTTATTGTTTGAGAGAGATTTATCCATGGAGCTATAATCTATTATATATTCACTTTGAAAAAAAAATTACTTTACAATTGTACCTTACTAATGTATAGATAAATTATTGATTTTGAGGTGTTGACCATATATCCAGGAATTTGCTAATCACTTATTAGTTCTACATTTTTTAGATTCATTGGGATTTTCTATCTAGACAGTCATGTCATCTACCTATAGTGACCGTTTATTTCTTGCTTTCTAATCTGTATAATCTTTATTTATTTTTCTTAATTTATCACATTGGCAAGGACTTCCATTATGATAGGAGTAGAGAGAGTAGTCATTTTCCCTTGTTTCCAGTCTTAGGAGAACAACATCTTGTCTTCTAACTTTATTTTATTTATTTATTTTTTTATCCTCACTCAAGGACATTTTTTTCATTTTTCATTCAGATAGAGTGGGAGGGAGAGAGAGGAAGAGAGAGAGAGAAACATCGATGGGAAGGGGACACTTCGAGTGGCTGCCACCCACACGACCAACCAGGGCCGGGGACAAACTGCAACTGAGGTACGCACCCTTAGCGGGAACCGAACCCGGGTCTCTCTGGACCACAGGCCGACGCTCCAATCGCTGAGCCAAACCATCCAGGGCTGGTCTTCTAACTTTAAATATAATGTCAGTTGTAGATTTTCTTGTAGACACAGTTTGTCAGGTTGAAGAGTTTGCTGAGTGTTATATACATTTTATCACTAGTATACATATAGTCAATTGCTTTTCCTATATCAGTAGATACGATCATGTTGTTTTCTTCTTTGACCTGTTAATAAGATGCATTTCATTGATTGATTTCTGAATATTAAACCAGCCTTGAATTCTCAAAATAAAATATTAGCAAAAAAAGTTGATAGGTCTATGGTTAGGAGGACTATTGGTCCATAGTTTCCTTTGCAGTCTGTCTGGTCTTGGTATCTCAGAATCGCTGGTCTTATAAAATTAGTTGAGGAATATTTCCTCCTCCTCTATTATTTGGAAGAAATTATGTAAAATTGTTATTTCTTCTTTAAATGTTTTGTTGAATTTGCCTTTGAAATCATCTAGGCCTCATGGTTTTTAACTAGCAATTCAATACCTTTTGATAGTTATATTACCATTTATTTGATCTGTTTACTCTTGGGTGAATTTGGGTAATTTATAATTTTTAATACTTATTAATATTTTTATTAAAGATGTTATTACAGTACTTTATAGATTTTGAGAAAATGGTTTATTCCATGTGAATTGTTGAATTTATGCTCATAGTTGTATCAATCCTGTTTAATCCTATCAACGTCTTTGGAGTATGCATTGATATTCACTCTTTAGTTTCTAATATTACTCCCTTGTATATTCCTTTTGTTTCATCAGTCTTGCTATGTTTAATCAAATTTATTAACATTCTCAAAGAATTGGCTTTAGTTTCATAATATTTATCTTGTTTTCCAGGTTTCAACTTCATTTTTTTTTTTTTTTGGTCTTATATTTATTATTTTCTTTTTTTGCCCACTTTAGGTTTATTTTTCCCTTCTTTTGCTAGCTTTTTAATTAAGATGCTAGATTTTAAGGTTTAGACTTCTCTTCTTTTTCTTATATGAGCATTTAGTGTTATAAGTTTCTCTCTAAAAACTGCTTTATTTGTGCCCCACAAATTTTGACATATCGTGCTTAAATTTTATTCAGTTTAAGATATTTTCTAATTTATTTTGATAGTTCCTTTTTAATAAATAGATTAATTTGTTGTTTAAGTTCTAAGTATTTTGAGATTTTCTTGTGTTTTTTTTTTTTTTTTAATTATTAATGTCATGCTTTATTTTATTTCTATCAGAGGATATATTTCACATTACTTCAATAAATTTATATTTGTTAAGAATTATTTTATAAATCAGAATATAATCTATATTAGTTTACTTTCCACCAGCACTAAAAAATGTGTATTCTGCATTTTGGGGAAGATAACCATATTTATAGAATTCAATTACATCCTGTCAGTTGAATGTATTATATAGCTCTTTGATATCCTTGCTGATTTTCTGTCTATTAGTTCTATCACTGAAAGAGAAGTATTGAAACCTCTATCCATAATTGTGGATTTATTTATTTCTCCTTTTAGTTCTAATTTTGCTTTATGTACTTTGGCTGCTTTGTTGTTTGTTTCTCTAGAAACATTCAGTAGGGTAAAGATTATATCATCAAAGAGAACTCCTTTTTTATTCTTATGGAATATATGTATATTATATTCATAATCTGAAACTATAGACACTAAAATATATAAAAATATATTATTTTAAATTGTTCTGCTCAGATTTTAAAAATAAGGTTAAATATTACAAAAAATAAATTGTGTTCTCTATGTAAAATTGTTGACACCTCCTTGATTCAGCCATTCTCAGGGTTTTTTTGCACAAATATTCATATTGTAAATTTATTTGACAAATGTGTTATTGTTTAAATATTCTCTGAAGCTTAATTATATAAATCTCTTCACCTTAAATTCCTTCTGCTTTTTAGAGATCTTTTAATTTTCCTTTTTAGGAGATATTTAAAATAATAAAATTGTTAATGTATTGCTTATACAACTCTGTACATTCCTACTTAATTATATTTTCCTATATTGCCTTTTTCTATCCATAGGTTTAATTAAGTTGTGCTTCACTGAAATCTTTACATTTCTTAAATATTTCAAATTTCTTTGCATAAGGGTACAGAAATCTTTAGGCAATATTTTTCAAAAGTTTGAAGGACAACTCAATATCCTCTCAAAGTCACCTTCTCTAAAATCACAGGACGCTGCTCTGTTTCCTTTATGCTCATACAGCTCTTCATACTAGATGATACAAATGTCAGTGTTTTAATTGCACCTGCTTCATTCTTTCTCCCAAAAGTTTGAAATAATTTAAAAGAAGGAAGCTCTGTTCTGTTTGTAAAATGTGCTATCATATGACTGATATCACAGCCATATCTGAGTGATTAAAACCTCCACAATTTAACTTCTAACCAATTTTAGGCTTTTCTTATCAGCAAAAGTGTTTTATGATGTTTTCCTTTACTGCCTTGTAGCTTTGTAATAATATAGATTATACTGCTGTCATTATCTTCTGAACTCTTATGTGTCAGCTAAAATATTTGTATTACTATTACTCTGCAGATTCATTATTTTCTTTTGCCACTTTCATCAACCTACTTTCTATATTATTCCCCATTTCTCTTGTAGATATTTTTCTTTAGTTTATATTTCCTGCTTCTTTATAGTACTGAATCTTTCTATCTGGTTAAAATTGTGCAATATTGAGTTATGGACCTTAAGAGGACTTAACAGAATAATTTATGTATCTTTCTTACTAGTCATATTAGTTTCTAACTTTGTTAAATCTTCAATGGAATGTAAAGATCTAGAGGATAAGAGCTGTGACTTTTTTATACAGGACATGCACATTAACTCTTTTCAGCATCATTTATATGCAAAACAAAAAATAAAATTATATATTGCCTGAGGTAAATCGTATAAGAATGTAAAGGGTTTTCTGAGAAATTAATAATAAGTGTTATAACATTGCTCTTAAAACAACTTATACATTCTCACAAGAGAATAACATAATCATGACACTGGAAAGTGTTGAAAAGATCAGTCAAGCACTGGTGTCTTTAAAAAAAAATGCTGCTGTTTCTCCTTTTTCTATAACAAAAATAAATTTAAAAAATAAAATAAAATAACAATATGATTACCAAAAAAATGCTGCTGGCTTCATATTTAGATTCACTTTCATGACTATTTGGTCATATTTTGAGAGTTTAACAAATATTTTCACTTTGAAGATTTACATATTTTAACTTTAATATGAGTGTTGTCTACCAGGCAATTTTCCATAATGGTAAGAAATCTATCTGCTCACATTCTACCAAACACTCTAGAGTTTGCATGTATTTTCTCTGAAATTATCCTATTTGCTTAAAAATTACCAAAACATATTCCACTTAAAGACTGTGTAATCCCTGACTCACCTCTAAAATCTTACACTTGGATGACTCATATCACAACTGGTTTATTTTGAAACTAAGAAATCAAAACCAAACAATAACAACACGTCTTTTGCATATTTATAAACAAAGTCTGAAATTCTCAATTCCCACCTCTGTATTCTAGCATTGGCAACTCCAAGACCCAGTGGACTCCTAAGAATGGAATTCAAAACACTTAGAAAAGGTTGTGCTTGCTAAGTTCCTGTCAACTTTTGGGAGGTGAAAGAAGCTTATGTGAAACCATAGAAAGGATGGGCATTTGCTTTAAGCATAACTTGCTTTCCCTGGCCTTTCCAGTTGTAGAAAGTCAGAATCCATGTATGTATACTGGGTAATATACCTGAGAAAGGTAAAAAGAGGATTGTCTTGTGAAAAGGGAACTGTTTTATCAGTGACCTTCCAGGCTGGAAGGAAACAAAAAGGTCTACAATTTGTTTCTGTCCTGAGCTTCAATTTTTTTAATGGCTTTATGTCCCATTAACATCATGCTTTTAAACTCACCAACTTTTTTATTTTTCTCTTAGAACTAGCTTTTTTGGTCTATAATAAAACATGTACACTCACTGAACTTGAAAAGATCATTTTTGACAAAGAAATTCACTGCAACAAGCTATTGAAATGTAGAGGAGGCATTGAGAATTGTAAGCACTGAGGAAACAGGGGAGTTACTTGGGCTGATACAAGCATGTGCTGTAGAAATGGAAATAGCTGGTTGAAATTGAACATGGTAAAATTTAGTCTGAATGTCAGAAAAAGTTGTCAATGCTGAGATTTAATTAGGTAGTGGAATAGTTTCCCAGAAGAAATGGCAGGAATTTATTGCTGGAGCTATTTAAAATTGGCCTGGACAAAGCACTAGGGAATATACAAAATGGGGCAATCCTTCACATATTCTTGAGGATTGATGTAGATAGCAATTGGTCTTTTGCATTTCTAATGTTCATGACCATTATTCTAGATTTTACTTCACAATGCTTGCTAAATGTGTTCTCTTTACCACTGTAACCCTGAAAATCAGAACATTACATGATACCCACAGGGATACCTACACCTACTTTTAAAAAAAAAAGTAGGTATCCAAGCTGAATATCCCCATTTAATTTGTTAATCTCATGGCTCTTTCTTTCTTTCTTTCTTTCTTTCTTTCTTTCTTTCTTTCTTTCTTTCTTTCTTTCTTTCTTTCTTTCTTTCTTTCTTTCTTTCTTTCTTTCTCCTTCTTTGCTTCCTTCTTTCTCTCCTCCTTTCCTTCTTTCCTCTCTCCCTCTCTCCCTCCCTTCCTTCAATCCTTCCTTTCTTTTATGACTGGGCAGAAAAAAATACTCCCAGGAGGCTCTGATTAGTATCCTTTTCTTTCTTATGTCTCATCTCCGTGTGTGGACCAAAAACACTGATAGATTGATTGACTGATAATTTTAACTTTTTATTTTGTATAAACAATAAGCTTTTTCAATAGCTCATATACATATCATTTTTCATCTAAACCATAGTCCATAAGGGGTTTTATTTTTTCTTCACCTGTCTTGCAAAGCCTTCTGAATATGCCCATAATCATTACATTTAGAATTTTCATTTAGCAACTCTTTTTTTTTTTCCATTCAATCTCTGAATAAGAGAAGGCAGAAGTAGAATCTGAACTTAAATAAAATGTTCTTGATAACTAATGTTTCAATAGCCTTTGCAACCAAATCAATAATTTTGTTTTCTGTGAGGTATGTTAATAGTTTTCCTTTGAGAAAATAAACATATTCACAATATTCATTAATCATACTCAGTAGGTCATACTCAGATTGTATTTTATTGCTACAAAATGTGTTTTCTTTTAGCAAAGATGTTAGAAATATACCTGTGTGCTAACTACCACACACCAATATATACCTTACAGGCATACAGTATTCAATTAAAAAATTGGCTCTTCTCCTTGAACTTTTCAGCCACTTTAAAAGTTAGGAGAGTACCTATATACCTACCCCTTTATTCTCTTTCTAATAATAATAGCTAACAACAACAAAACTAGTCAGTACCAGACAATTTATTAGGTTCTTTTCATGAATTATGATTTTGAATCTTCACAATAATTCTGTGAGGTAGCTATGCTTGTTAGCCTCATTCTCAAGTAAGTAACTTGTTTAAGGTCACACAACCATTAACTGGTTGAGTAAGGCTGAAATGAAAATAGTCTGACAGCAGTGCACATACTCTGAAAACCAGTGCATTGAAATGATTGAAGTGATTCTGAATGGGGAGTAAGGAAAGCTATACAATGTTCTGTGAGTTTTGAGAACCTTAGGAATAAGTGCAAATGAATTATCTTCAGTATGCTAATATATACATCTCAGTGATATATGCAAAAAATCAAGAGGCAAGACAAAGTCTTATAATATTTGATATTCTATTTCTGCATATCTTCTTTCCCCACAGATTTTATTTCCAGTGTCTGGAAGTGTATCAGATGGACTGCAAGTTGGGAAGTCCATTGTTCACCAGATGCTAGTACCCAATGGTTGATGATTTAGAGTCCCTCTCCTAGCTTTTAAATACTAAGCAAGATGGCATTTCAAATCCTTTCTTAATTTCATAATTCTGCAAAATATAATTAGGTCACCACTAATACATATTTTTCTTTATGTTTTTAAAGTTATCTTTATGTTGAAAGTATTACAGATGTCCCCCTTGTTTCCCCCACTGACCCCCCTCCACCCAGCTCCAACTCACCCTCAGTCTTCACCAAACAATTGTCTGTGTCCATGGGTTATGCATGTATGCATACATACATAAAAAGTTATTTGGTTTACCTCTTCCCAACTCCCATTCACTCTGAAATTAGTCTGTTCTATGCATCCATGTCTCTGGATCTATTTTGTTTGTCAGTTTATTTTGTTCATTAGATTTCACATGTAAGAAAGATTATGTAATATTATCTAACTGGCATATTTTGCTCAGCATAGTACTCTCCACACTATCTCAAAATGTAAGATATCCTTATTTTTTATAGTTGCATAGTATTCCACTGTGTACATGTACCATAGCCTTATTTTATCCACTCATCTACTGATGAGCACTTGGGCTGTTTCCAGATCTTAGCTATTGTAAATAGTACCTCTATGAACATAGTGGTGCATATATTTTTTCTGATTGGTGTTTCAGGATTCTTAGGATGTATTCCTAGAGTAGGGTGGATAACTGGGTCAAATAGCAGTCTCAGTTTTAATTTTCTGAGGAAACTCCATACTGGTGGTTGCACCATTCGCCATTCCCATCAGCAGTGTACTAGGGTTCCCTTTTTTTCACATCCTTGCCAGCACTTGTTGTTTGTTGAATTATTGATAGTAGCTGTTCTGGCAGGTGTGAAATAATACCTCATTGTAGTTTTAATTTGCATCTTTCTGATGATTAGTGATGTTGAGCATTTTTTCATATATCTATTGGCCATTTGTATGTCTTCTTTGGAGAAATGTCTATTCAGATCTTTTGCCCATTTTTAAATTAAATTGTTTGTCTTCCTGGTGTTGAGTTTTTTAAAACCACAATAACCTCAATTTTCTTAAGCTATAATTATTATATATACCCTTGAAATATTTGGGGACAATGGATATATACTTAGTGAAGCATAAGTGTTGTTCCCATGTAACAATATAAGTAGAAATGAACAGAGCTTGGTAAAATTTAATGAGTGCTTTACAAAAGGGAGAATCATATTTGCTATTCTGCTCCTTATTTTCATTATTTCAATTATTTATAATATTCTAATATAGACAATTTATATTATTTTTCAAAATTCCATTGCATTGCTTAGATCATAGTCAATTAATTCCATTATTAAAGCTCAAATTACTTGCTTTATAATCTGCATTACTTATATATGAAGGTTAAGAATATCTAAACATGGGAAAATGAACATGTTTCATACTCAAATTTGATATTATTATGCAGTGAATTTTCTATGCTCTTTTGATCATCAGAAAATGCTAAAAGTAATATCAGTCTAAGGGGAACAAACTAATTAGTAATAATGATAGTGTCTGAGAGCATACCTTAAAGCTGTTTTTGCATCTGTCAATATCAATGAAAACAGTGTTATCAAATGATAAAGGTAGTTTTGGGAGCTTAAATACTTTTTACACCAGAAGCAAGGATATATTACTAATTGGGTAGTTAGAGACAATAATTCAGTAAGAAAAAGTCTCGTTAGACATTTATGTACATAAAATAATTTTTTGCTTTTGGCCCTGTGTTTGTTAGGTCAGGTAATTTTGAAGAGTTGTCACTAATCAAGAGTCAAAGTAAATGATATCAAAAGTCTAGATGAAATCTGACATAAGTATTATTGCGAATATTTATTTCCATTTATCATTATGTGAGAGATGTTTTAGAAATTCATTCTTCCCCCAAAAAAGAGTGGATTTAATTTTGTGCAAGTTAAACACCATTATTTTAAATGTCATCAGACAGATGCTATCACCAAATTTTTGTGAGCTAAATTATTATTCATTCTATCATAATACGGGCTGAAATCCCACTGGAACTTGAAATCCAGGTGGATCTACAGGCATGAATGAAAGGCTTGGAATTGTAAAAATTGGAATATAGTTAGGAGACTTTTTGAATTGCTGTACAAGGACTAAAATGGAGAAAGTAGAGCCATAACAAACTCTAAGTCCAAGAAGTTTAAAGGGAACAAATGCACTAATCAATTATACTTATCCAAGGTCCAAACTGAGTTAAAATTCAGAGGAGTCAGGCAGGAAATGAAAAGAAATGTCTGTGAATAAAAGCAATCCAGTAATGCACAATGACTAGTGTAGGAACTCTTAGTACACTCTCTGCATGGTTGATAAGAGCAGAGTTGGAAAACTGATGTTGGAGACAAATTTTCCAAAACTGCAGAATCTTGGTTTGGGATTAATTTTGTTAAGAACGATCATGGATTTTCTTACAAAGGTAAACGACAGGCTCTTTATAGGCTTCCTGAGAAGTCAAAATCTAAGGCTGAACTCTAATAAAGATATATGCAGCTATAAGAATTTTTTAAAAGCCAGGAATTTTTAGCAGATCATTATAATTCTGTCTATATTTTCAGTACTATTTTCCCTGTTTATTTTCATGGGTACATGCATCAGCCTGAGACATAACACTACTGTACAATCCCCATTGACCTGCTTGGGCATCTTCAAAAATTGGATAGCCATGCCATCCTTGATGATTCCTCTTAGAGGGGCGGTTGTTATTATTGGTTAAAGGGCCCATACTGATTGTGGTGGTTATAACTTTAGCCCTCTTCCAGAGAAAACGCAGTGATATTTGGCTGACTACCCCCTGAGTATATATCGTCCCATGGAGGCATAATGTTGGGTGTGTCAGAAAGTCTCATGTCTAGCAGAAAGTGCTTTGGCATACTGAACTAATATCTATGAAGCTATTTTTTCTATAACTTATGTTAAACACATATAAGAAACTCCAAATTAAAAGCAGTTCACTCTGTTTCTCTTTAGAAATTTACTTCCTTGAGGAACTCTTTTTGTTTTTATAGCAAAATATCCAGCTGAGTCACCAACCAGTATAGACTGATTTCTCAAGAGACCCAGTAAAAGCTCCATGATGCTTAGCTCTTTCAGAGGTTTTGTGAGAACAAAATTCAAGTGCATCATATGCCAACCTATAAGAAGTAGTATTTATGTTTTAAACTACTCTGAATATGTCTCAACAACAAACAAATCAAGTACTCAATCATTTTTCTTTCAGTAGTCATCTGTTAGGTACCTACTATATGCCAGGCATTGTTAACACTGCTGATTCTATGATAAGGAAATTAATATAGCCCTCCCCAGATTTCTCCATCTAGAAAAATCTAACAGAAGCATATTTATACTCACTAAAATCAGGCAGAACTAACAGTTCTAGGCATTTGGGTAAAAAAAAAAAAAAAGACAGGCAGCTTAACAAATGCTTGGATATGTATTCTCTGTAACAGTGATTCTCAAACTTCTGAGGGCACATGAATCACAAGATAAATTATTTGAAATGCGTGGTTTTGAACCCATCCCAGCGCTTCAGATTCATTAGGTGTGTGGTGGGGCAATAATCTGTATTTACAAGCATTCAAAATGTTTCTGATGCATTTGTCTATTAATTCAATGTAGAAAAATAAACTGCCCCATACATTCTCTCACTGCCAAAGACAATATCCTCCACTGTAGGTCTCTTTCTTCCAAGTGACATATTTGAACTTTAAGTGTCTTCTAAGAGTGGAGGAGGGGTATAGAGAGCTAGAAAGAGCAATCCCAACTGCATAAACCAAATAAACAGCAAGTTCACAACTTTCCTTGAACCTATCAGAGTGCAAGTGTTTCAGAGTATCAAATAGGCCCAAAGTCAAAAGAGAGGCAGGCACCTGCAGGAAGAGACAGAGTACTGACTGAGGCATGGTGTATCATCATACCACTAAGAGTTTAATTAAGATGACTGGCAAAAAGTGAAGGCCTTTGAGTGAAAGCCTCTGCAGCCTCAAGTACAGGAGGAGTACACAGCCTTTTGCAGGCAAATCTTCCACTCTTCCCCTGGAGATGTGCAGAGATTAGGAGTCCTGAGAAAGCACCCTTGTGATAAAGAATGGGAAAAGTGCATAGTAGCAGTCTCTGACGGAGAGGCAAAAATCTCCATGGGACCTTTTTCCCCATCAGCTTTAAGAAGCAAAAGCCTTAATCTTCGTGCAGTAGTGGTAAGGAAGAGCTATGAACATTGTTGCCTTCAGGCCCTGGTGAAAACCTATTACAACTAGAGGAAAGGAAAGGAAAAAAAAAAAAAAACAACAACAACTCTTGCCCTGGCTGATATGGCTCAGTTAGTTGGAGCGTTGTCTTGTACATTGAAAGGTCATAGCTCATGGGTTTGATTCCCGGTCAGGGCACATGTCCAGGTTGTGTGTTCGAGCCCTAATCAGGGTGCATATGGGAGACAACTGGTCAATGTTTCTCTTGCACATCAGAGTTGATCTCTCTCTCTCCCTCTCCCATCCTGTCCCTCTGAAACCAATAAAAGTATATCATCAGGTGAGAATTAAAAAAAAATAACAACAGTCCTGGCCGGTTTGGCTCAGTGGTTAGAGTATTGGCTCACGGACCTGAGGGACCCGGGTTCGGTTCCTGCTAAGGGCACGTATTTGGTTGCAGTTTGTCCCCGGCCCTGGTTGGGGTTGTGTGGGTGGAGGCCAGTCTGGGTGGAGGCCAGTCGATGTGTCTCTCTCACATTGATGTTCCTCTCTCTCTCTCCCTCCCTCTCTATCTGAAGATAATTGCAAAAAAATGACAACAAAAACAAAAATAAATTCTCTACCACTGGTGTGAATGTGAAATGTATACTAGGTTTATGATTATAACCTTATGAGGGACAGGAATATTAAAAATTTCACAACCTAAGAACCAGGAACGAGTTGCCAGCTTAAGACTGAAATTTAATCAGAATGTTAGAGAACTTTCCCAGCCCCTACTGTGAGAATAAGAAGGGTGAAGTTACACATAGTTTGTAAAACAGAGACCCTTTTTGAAGGGCAGCACAAATGAAAGCTCAAAAGCTGAGGGTAGAGCATATATGAATAAAATCATTAAGGCAAACAAGGCCCTAAATGCAAGATATTACTTGAAGAAGTTAAAGCCTATGGTACAGTGAGAGTAACCATAGCAACAACAAACCTCAAACCCAGCCCAGTGCTTAGATTAACTCAAACGGTTGTACTGGAGACTTAGCAAGAGGAAAAGCATGCACATTACCAGGAATAAAATTTATTTACTTAAGTTTTGACCATCCTAGACAAAATGTTTGACTTTTAAAAAAATATAAAGCATAAGAAGTAGCAAGTAAAATCAACACACTCCCATGACATAAGAAAAAAATTATAATCAGACCTAGGTACAACACAACTGTTGTAACTGATAAGGAGTCTAAAATAACTACAATTAATATATTAAAGACTGTAATAGAAAATGTGGAAAATGTAACCAGATGGGTAATTTCAGAGCAGCGATGGAAATTATAAAAAAAAATATTACAAATGAAAAACACTGTAACAGAGATGAAGAATGTTTTTAATGGACTCGTCTCCAGACTTGACAATGGTCAAGGAATATATCAGGTTTACATAAAGGAAAAAAAAAAAAAGAGAGAGAGAGAATAACAAAACCAAGCATCTATAGGCTGAGGCATTCTACTAAAAAAATCTAACATGTGAGTAATTTCAATCCTAGAAGAGAAATGAAAAAAAAAAAAAAAAATGGAGCAGAAGAAATATCTGAAAAAATAATGACTAAAAACAAAATGACAGATTGCCTTTGGAGTTTGCCAAATGGTAGACTTTGGGTAAAGTCTGCTTTTGAGTATCTTTGGCCCCTTCCAAAAATATTCTTAACCAATCCTCAAAACCTGTAAATATGTTACCTTACAAAGAAAACATGACTTGCCCTGGCTGGTTTGGCTCAGCGGTTAGAGCGCCCGCCTGCGGTCCGGAGAGACCCGGGTTCGGTTCCCGCTAAGGGCATGTACCTTGGTTGCAGTTTGTCCCCGGCCCTGGTTGGTCGTGTGGGTGGCAGCCACTCGATGTGTCCCTTTCACATCGATGTTTCTCTCTCTCTCTCCTCCTCTCTCTCCCTCCCACTCTGTCTGTACAAAAAATAAATAAATAAATAAATAAATAAATAAATAAATAAATAAATAAATAAAAAAAACATGACTTTGCAGATATGATTAAGTTGGGAATTTTGAGATGAGGAGATTATTTTAGATTATCAGGGTGGACCCTAAAGCCAATTGCAGGATCCTGATAAATGACAATGGGTTGCAAGAGGGTCAGAATAAGATAAAGATTTAAAATGTCACACTGCTGGTAGTGTATAGGTGGCTTTTAAACCATTAAAATGGATGAGAGCCTTGGTTGGATGGCTCAGTTGGATGGAGCGTCATCCCTTACAGCAAAATTTTGAAGGTTCTATTCCTGGTTAGAGTATACATGGAGGCAACTGGTCAATATTTCTCTCTCATATCGATGTTTCTTTCTCTCTTTCTCCTTTCCTCTCTCTAAAAAGTCAATAAAACCATGTCCCTGGGTGAGAATTTTTAAAAAGAGTAAGAAAACTGCTATTAAGAAACAAACAAATAAAAAAAGTTTTCTCCAAGACTATGGTACGTTTGAGGGGACAGAATAGAAGCACAACCAAGGTTAAAAACCCAATTAAGGAATTAAGAGACAAAGAATATCCCTGAAGAGGTACTAAGGGGAAAATCCCAAGAAGACAGGCTTCTCAGAGGGAAAAAAAAAAAATAGAAGCAAAAATTTAGGTGGCTACAATAGTTTTAAAACATGTTATAGCCATTGAGGTAGAATGGGGGTGATATAAGTAGGCTAGAGAGGTCACTATTGGCTGCCCCCACAGGCAGAAGTGATGCTGAAAGGAAGACAAAATTACATAACCTTAAATCCAGACTCCAAGTCTCAAATGATTGTTTGATATTTGTTTGATATTTTCAATAATATACTGTCTCATCTTTTTTATCCATATTAAAGTCTAATGTGGAGGTTATGTTTAGATGTGCACATTACTCTATATGTGTTTTTTTTTTTTTTTTTCAAATATGAGCAGCTGCCTTAAAACTTTACATCTAGAATAGAAACATGGAATCTGAAAATAATGCATTTCAAATATTTTTCTAAATGGAATCCCTCTTGCACACAGAGAGAGAGAGAGAGGAAGAGGGAGAAAGGAGAGAGAGGGAGAAGGAGAAAGAGAGAGAGAGAGAGAGAGAGAGAGAGAGAGAGAGAGAGAGAGGGAGAGAGAGAATCTTCATTTTCCTAACCATAAGCCAAGGTAAATAAACTCTCAAGACATAACCAGGTCTCTGGCCAGCAATATTTTAGAGGTCCCAATCCTCCTTGATTCGGCTAGAGGATACTATGTTAGAAACCAAGTTCACTAAAGATGCTCTTTCAGGAACATGACAGATTCCTACTTCTGTGTAATTTTGCATAAGTAAAAAAAAAACTATTTTTTTAAAATTCACATTTGTGTAATGTTTTTATATAGGTTTTAATTCATACTAACATAAGTAGCCCTTTTGTTGATGGATTTTTCAGTGGAAAACATTGCTTCAAGAAATATAGAGCATTGAATTATTTTGAAGTAAGAAAGTTGAGATTTAGAGGAAGATAACTTCACTATGTAATTTTTTCTTTTTTATGTTTTTGAGCCTAAAATCAGTGTTCAATCTGTATAACCTTAGGTGGTTAAAATTCAGATAGGAAACATATAGTCTTACTAGCTTAAGTAACTGGAATACAGAGTTTCGGACTAGTATGAAATATCAGAAGTGAGGAGGTTCCCATAAAAGAAACATTCAGAGAAGGATTCCCAAATTCTGTGTATAAGATCTACATATAGAGATAAACAGTAAGAGCAACATTGAGCTAACAAAAGGATTAGCAATCAACACAATAGGATTTTATAGTTGCTGTTATACATATGTTCTAGGTCATGAAAAATAGGCCTATATTAAGTGAAAAGATAGGAAGTATCAGCAGAATAATAACAAAATAAAATTTATAGAATTTAAATATTCAAATCTCAAATTTAAAAACACCACTTATGGGCTCAAAAATGCATTAGTAATAATGGGACAAAATGTCAGTCAATTTGAAGACAGAGCAATTTAAAGTGTTCAACAAAAAAAAAAAAACTAAAAGAAAAATGAATTCTTAAAAATTTAATGAGGGGAGGAAAAAATGGTGGTGGAGTGAATGTAAGCTACACAGACCATCTCCCCGGACCAAACTATAATTACAACTAAAATAAAGACAAATCATTGGGAAAAAAAACAAAAACAAAAACAACTGAAAAGCAGCTGGAGAGAATCCTTATATCCAGAGACAAAAAAAGGATACCAAATTGAGCCTGGTAGAAACTGCAGCAACACAAGAGGGCTGGTTGGGTCCCCACACCCTTACAACACCTGGCAAGTGACATCACCAGAGCTGAGGCTTTGTCTAGCAAGAAGAGGTGCATGGAAAAACAGCACCTCACTGAAGGGCCAGACAACTAAATCAGCTACAGCCACTCACCTTGGGCTCTAGCAGAGGGAGGACGAACTGGACTAAAACTGTGTGAAGAGTCAGGGGTTCATGGCACAGGAGAGATAGATAGGAAGAAGGACACCAGGGGTTTTATGCTAAATCGCTCCCTCACAGGACAGTAGCCATATCACTCAAAGGGCCCCATAGCAGAGCTCTGGGGAGAAGCAACAGCTCCTCTGTCAGGAATATAACACCACCCAGCTGGAGATATGCAATTTGAGGCTCATTAGCAGCTAGAGACTACCAGCAAGCAAGGAGAAAAAAAAGGCTCCAAAAGATCTGAAATTTGGAGCATCTCTGTGTTAGGGGTCCTGTCAGTGCTGGGGGTCCTATCAGTGTTGGAGGTACTGGCTCTGAGGACTGAGAAATGAAGGCTCTAGTCTGAATTCCTTTGCTGAGCTCCTCCCCCATGGCTTCAGTAGCCATCCCTGTCAAATAATCCTCTGTTTAAACCCAGGGCAGAAGCAACTGCCCCTCCTGCAGGAATTTAGCACCACCCTGTGACTCTAGGAATTGATCTGTGAAGGCAGAGGCCAACAAAACATTTTCATATCAAAGCAACTTTAACCCAGGGAAAAGCAACTGCTCTACCTGCTGGAAATTCTCTTAACCTGTACAGTTCAGAGATTTTTATTCAGGGAGGACTACAACATGAGGCTCATCAAGTAACTGAGACTAATAGCCTGAAGGCAAAAGCTAGAGGATAACTGAACTTTTACTTGGCCTGCAATTTAACCCAGGAAAGTACTACTTGACAGTGGTGTTTAAGGTGGGTCTTCCCACATTCATCCAAACCCAGTTGAAGGAACCACAATCATCAGGACACAAACACTC
Organism: Molossus molossus; assembly: GCF_014108415.1. NCBI lineage: Eukaryota > Metazoa > Chordata > Mammalia > Chiroptera > Molossidae > Molossus > Molossus molossus. Next base: position 25,245,524 of record NW_023425355.1, on the reverse strand, counting down.
AGGGAACATTTGGCACTCAGAAACCCAATTAGACAGCCAAAATGCTGAAACTAAAAAACTAATCCCAAATTATCCTTCTTCTATAGAATTCTCAAGAAGGAAAAGAGCCAATAACGGTGCTGCTTTTGGTTGGAAACGCAGCAAAACTAAAATGTCAGTTCCTGATTATCGATACTCTTGCTGCATAAATATTTTTCTTAATATGACTTGATAAATTTTATCTTGTTAATTTCAAGCCACTTTAAAACATGGGATTAGAAATACAAATGTTTGCCAAACTAGATGATGACTAATACATACTCTGTTTCTTCACCAATTTAGTCATCTGTTTTAAAGTGGCTGAAATACTTTTTATAACCTAATAATATTTGTGTAGTAAAGAATACAGGTTTTGCATAGGACTAAAATCAAGGTGACCGCAGGGCTTCTGGTAGCTCTAGGGGAGAATACTTCCTATTTCCTTTTCCAGCTTCAACAGAGTACCAGCATTCCTTAGCTCATGGCCTGTTCCCCCATCTTCAAAGCCAGCAGTATGACATTTTATTTTTTATTTATTTATTTATTTTACCAAAGGCATATTTATTTGACATAACTGGAAGATGAGACATTTGCTTTGTTCATATTAAGACAGAATAGCATAGTGGCTAAAACAACCACTCTGACAGCCACTTACTAACCATACAACTTGAGGAAATTAGTTAAAACTCTCTTCCTCATATCTCTGGGCCCTTTGCTGAGAATAATAGTAGTATGTGTCTCCCAGGGTTGTTTTGAATATTAACTCAATAAATACAGGTAAATCTTTTCAAATGGTCCCATGTACACAGTAAATGTCAATCAATATACATTAGCATCTTGTTACAAGGAATGTATTAGCACCAAACCAGCACTGCAAGACATGTTAAAAGGACTGCTGTAATAGGCAGAAAAAATAGGAAGGTAAACATAACCAGAATAAACAAAAATGGCAATAAATAAGTACATATCAATAATCACCTTAAATGTAAATGGACTGAATGCTCCCATAAAAAGACACAGAGGAGCTGATTGGATAAGAAAGCATGACTCATCTATATGTTGTTTACAAGAGACCCACCTCACAACAAAAGACTCACATAAGTTGAAAGTGAAGGGATGAAAAAAAATCTTCCAAGCAAACAAAAAGAAAAAAAGAAATGGGGTAGCGATACTCGTATCTGATAAATATACACTTAAAAATGAAGGTCATAACTAGAGACAAAGAAAGCCACTACATAATATAGAAAAGATCTGTCCAACAGGAGGATATAACCTTGGTAAACATATATGTACCCAATACAGGAGTACCAAAATACATTAAATAACTTCTAGAGGACTTACAAGGAGAAATCGACAGCAATACAATCATAGCAGAAGACTTCAACATGCTACTGACATCACTGGATAGATTCTCTAAACAAAAAATTAGCTAGGAAACAGAATAGAATAGATCAAATAGTTTTAATACATATCTACAGAGATTGACACCCCAAAACTGCAGAATTTAGTCTTCTTAAGTGTACATAGGAGACTCTCAAAGATAGACCACACGTTAGGACACAAACTAAGTAATCACAAGTACAAGAAGATTAAAATCATATCAAGGATCTTCATAGGCCACAATGGCATGAAACTAGAAATCAACTGCAACAAGAATATGCAAAGACATTTAAAAACATGAAGGCCAAATAGCATGTTATTGAACAAAGAATGGGTTACCAAGGAGAGCAAAGAAAATAAAATTTCCTGGAAACAAATAAAAATGAACACACAACAACCCAAAATCTATGGGATGCACTGAAAGCAGTCTTGAGAGGGAAGTTCATAGCATTACAGGCCTATCTCAAAAAAAAAAAAAGAAATATTTATAATTGATTATATAGCTTTACCACTTAAAGAACTAGAAAGTAAATAAATAAATAAAATAACCTAGACCAAATAGAGGAAAGAAATAGTAAAAGTCAGAGCAGAACAAAGAAACAATACCAAGATCAATGAAACAAAGAGCTTCTTCTTTTAAAAGATAAACAAGATTGATGGACCCTTAGAAAGACTAACCAAGAACAAAAAGAGAGGACCCAAATAAACAAAATGAGAAACAAAAGAGGAGAACAAATGACACCACAGAGATACAAAGGACCATTTAAAAATACTATGAACAATTATATGCCAACAAATTGGAAACTCGAGGCAAAACAGAAAATTTTCTAGGATCAGTCTCCCAAAACTGAACTGGTAAGAGAGAGAAAACTTCAACAGAACTTCAACAGACCAATAATAACTAAGAAAATTTAAGATTTAATTAAGAAACTACCAACAAACAAAAGCCCAGGCTCAGACAACTTCATGGGAGAGTTTTACCAAACATTCAAAGAAAAACTAACGCCCGTTCTATTCAACCTATTCAAAAAACTTCTAAAACAAAGAAGTTTTACAAACTCATTTTATGAGGCTAGCATAATTCTAATTCCAAAACCAGATAAAGACACTACAATGAAACAAAACTATAGGCCAATATCCCTGATGAACATAGATGCCAAAATTCTTAACAAAATATTAGCAAATCAAATCCAGCAATACACTAAAAAAATTGTTCACTGTGACCAAGTGGGATTCATCCCAGGGATGCAAGGCTGGATTATCACAAATTAATAAATGTGGTAAACCACATACACACAATCAAAGGTAAAAACCATGCAATCATACCAACAGATGCTGAAAAAGCTTTCAACAAAATCCAGCACCAATTTCTGATTAAAATGCTCAGCAGTGTGGGAATAGAAGTATCATATCTCAACATCTTCAAGGCCATATATAAAAACCTAGAGACAACATCATACTCAATAGGCAAAAATTAAAAGCATTTCCCTTAAGAACAGGAACAAGACAGGGATGCCCACTTTTGCCACTCTTATTTAACATAGTACTGGAAGTCTTAGCCACAGAAATTACACAAGAAAAAAAAAAGGGGGGGGGGATCCACATTAAAAAGGAGGAAGTGAAACTGTCATTATTTGCAGATGACATGATTTTGTACATAAAAAACCCTAAAGACTTCATCAAAAATCTAGATTTAATAAATGAATTTGGCAAAGTAGCAGGATACAAAATTAACATACTGAAATCGACAGCATTCTTATACACCAATGATGAACTCACAGAAAGAGATACTAAAAACACAATCCCATTTACCATTGCAGCAAATAAATTAAGGTATCTAGGAATAAAGTTAACAAAAGAGGTAAAGGATCTGTTTGCACAAAACTACAATAAATTTAAAAAAGAAATAGAGAAAGATATAAAAAAGTGGAAGCATATGCCTTATTCATGGATTAGAAGAACTAACATCATGAAAATAACATAATACCCAAAGCAATCTGTAGATTCAATGCAATCCCCATTAAAATACCAATGACATATTTCACAGAACTAAAACAAATACTTCCAACGTTTATATGAAACTAAAAGAGACCCCAAATAGCCAAAGCAGTATTGAAAAAGAAGAACAAAGTAGGAGGGATCACAATACCAGATATCAAGTTATACTACAATGCCATTATAGCAATAAAGTCGGCTACTGGCATAAGAACAGGCATACAGATCAGTGGAATAGAATAAAGAACCCAGAAATTGACCCAAGACATAATATTTAATTAAAGCTTGACAAAAGTGGCAAGAGCATACAATGGAGTAAGACAGCCTCTTTAATATATGCTGTTGGAAAAACTGAACTGTTATATGTAAAAAAATAAAACTAGACCACCAACTTACACAAAAATAAACTCAAAATTGACAAAAGCCTTTAATGTGACTCGTGAATTCACAAAAATCCTAGAAGAAAATGTAAGCAACAAAATTTCAGACATCACACACAGCAGAATTTTCATTGATGCAATGCCTAAGGCAAGAAAAACAAAGAAAAAAATTAATACATGGGACTAAGTCAAACTAAAAAGTTTCTGCTCAGTAAAAGAAACGAGCATCAAAATGGAAAAAAAAATTACTATAAGGAAGAGCATAATTGCCAATGATACATCAGATAAGGGGTTGATTTCCAAAATATATAGAGTGCTCATAAAACTCAACAAAAGGAAGACTGAAAACCCAAATAAAAAATGGGCAGAGGACCTAAATAGACACCTGTCTAAACAGGACATACAAATGGCCAAGAAACATAAAAAAAAAAAATGCTCAGAGTCACTAATCTTCAGAGATTAAAATTTAAATAACTATGCTGTATCACCTTACACCTGCCAGAATGCATGCCATCAACAAATCATTAAAAAAGTGCTGGCAAGGGTGTAGAGAAAAGGGGACTCTAGTACACTGCTGGTGGGAATGCAGACTGGGGCAGCTACTATAGAAAACAATATGATGTTTCCTCAAAAGGTTAAAAATTGAACTGCTATTTGACCCAGCCATCCCACTTCTAGGAATATATCCTAAGAAGCCTGAGCCACCAATCAGAAAGAATGTATGTACCCCTATGTACATAGCACCACTATTTACAATAGCTAAAATCTGGAAACAGCCCGTGTCCATCAATAGATGAGTGGATAAAAAAGCTGTGGTACATATACATCATGGAATACAATGCAGCTATAAGAAAGAACACATCTCTTATTCTTTGAGACAACATGGAGGGACCTAGAGCATATTATGCTGAGTAAAATAAGCCAATCAGAGAAAGTCAAATATCATGTGATCTCACTTATTTATGGAATATAATGAACAAAGTAAGCTAATGAACAAAATAAACCCAGAGACACAGAAGTAGGGTTCAGACTGACAAACCTCAGAGGAGGGGTGGGGGAATGAAAGAGATAAACAAAAGAACTTATATGCACATATGCATAACCAATAGACATAGATGACAATGCTATGTGGGTGGGGGGGTGTTGGGAGGTGGGTGTAAATTAAGAAAAAAGAAGAAACATCTGTTACAAAAATAAATTTATTAAAAAACAAAATAAGAGAAGATGGCTGTGGGCAGGACCAGAGAGAGGCTGAGTGTGCGAGAGAGTGAGCTAGTGTGTGAGAGAGTATGAGTGGACGTGAAGGTGGAGGACCAAACTCATGCAATGCAGAGATGCTGAGAAGAAGGTTCCTGTGCTATGGAAGGGAGCAGCAGGCTACCACAGTAAGCAGCTCCTCAGGGCACTTCTCCATGCACTGCTGCTGGGAGATTCCACCATTTTGGAAGACCCCGGGTCTTTCCTGGGAGGAGGCAGTGGGAACCGCTAGGACACAGGAACCTGAGCCCACTAGAGCACCTGACACCATTGGACCAGTGGACACTCTGTGTCAACACAGATCAGTGCACAGTAGTGGAGCTCCCAAGGTGCCTGTTGCAGAAGCCACAGACAGCCCAGAGCCGAGCACCATCCCCCATAGTAGCAGCCCGATCAGTGTCTAGATATACTCCCAGCAACAGAAGTTGGGGAGCAGACACCCATCCCCAGGCAATAGAATAACAGACCAGCAGCTGAGACCCATCCCCAAAAACTACAGTGAAAGCTGAGCAGGAGTTGAGCCCCAGGGGGCAGCAGCACTCCCCAGCCTCCAGCCTTGGGACTTGGGATGCCACAGAGGCCTGTGCAGTCCAGCAGCTCATAAGAGCAGTGGGAAGCCAGAACCCAAAAGACTGGTGCAATCCAGCTGCCTGCCTGCAGGTCCTGCAGGGTGCAGGGGCAGCAGAGAAGCCTGTGTGACCCAGCAGAGACTGTGCCATCCAATTACCCACAGGACCTGTGGGGTGCTGAAGCACAAGAGAGGCCTCTGTGACCCAGTAGGGACTATGCTATCTAGTTACCTGTGGGACCTGTGGGGTGCTGAAGCACCAGAAAGGCCTGTGTGACCCTGCAGGGACTGTGTGATCTAGTTATTCACTGGAACTGTGGAGTGCTGAATCACCAGAGAGGCCTGTGCAACCTAGTAGCCCATAAGATAAGCATAGAGCCTGGTCCCCAAAGGGATGGTACGATCCAGTTACCCATGGTACCTGCAGGGTGAGGGGGCACTAGAGAGGCCTGTGTGACCCAGATGCTCACAAGATAAGCAGAGAGGATGTGAAAATAAAGGATGAGTGAATAGAAGCTACACAGTTGATCTCCCAGAACCAAACGAGAATTACAACTAAAATAAAGACAAATCCTCAGAAAAAAAGAAACAGTAAGGCAGCAGGACAGGACCATATAACCAGAAACACTGGTAGGATCTTTGGAGGCAGGAGAGGGTGGCAGACTAAGAGCCCAGGGACAGCAGCAGTCTTAGCTGTGAGCAGGGCCCTTGGAGAATAAAGACAAAGCCTGCTACACGGCACAGAGAGCCTGGACAGAGCGCTAAAATAGCCACAGCCACTCACCTGGGGGCTATGACAGAGGGAGGGCAGATTGGGCTGTAACTCATGAGGACACCCGGGATTTGGAGGGCACTCAGAGTTTTTGGTGAGTGGCGGCCACAAAGGACGTTGGCCAGTGTACTCCTTCCCACAGCTGCGGGGGAAAGCAGCAGCCCCCCACCCTCAGAGATGCAGCCTTTCCCAGGTGAAGCAAAGGAATGCAGATTGAGACTCATTAACAATCAGCATCTACCCCACCCTTTGGAAATCCTCTTATGCAGAGCACCAGGGCAACATTCCAAAGCACTGAGTAACTGACATTACTAGCCACTAGGAAAAAGCTAGAAGATAACTGAACCTTTGCTGGGCTTGAAAATCTACCCAGGAAAGTAAGACTTGACAGTGGTGTTTAACGTGGACCCATTCAGGATCATCCAAACCCATTAGAGGGAGCCACAAACCCTGTGGGGTGCTGAAGCAAAAGAGAGGCTTTTGTGACCCAGCAGGGATTGTACAATCTAGTTACTCAGGGGACCTGTGGGGTTCTGAATCCCCAGAGAGGCTGGTGGAACCCCGTAGGGACTGTGCTATCTAGTTACCTGCAGGACGCCCAGTAGAAGCAGAACACAAACACACCCACAGGAAAAATTGGGCAGGCTCCAAAAGCCATTGAGATAGCCCAAATGGTGAAACAAAGAAAAAAATTCCAAATGAAAGAAAAAGAACTCTATCAAAGATGAGATCAATAAAATGCAGCTAAGCAAATTATCAGAGTTAGAGTTCAGAGCCATAATCTTGAGGAAGCTCAACAGAATGAGTAAGGACATCGGCACCATGAGTAAAGATATAGTAACACTGAAAACCAACCAAGTGGAAATGAAGAATGGCATAGCAGAAATTAAGAACCCATTGGAAGGACTAATCAGCTGGATAGAGGAGCTGAGGACCAGATCAGAGAATTAGAAGACATGGTAGAAAAAAAATTAACCAATCCGAAAAACCAAAAAGAAAAAACAATAAAAACAAACAAACAAACAAACAAGAAAACAGCTTCAAAGAACTGTGGGACAACTAAAAACGTAATGATATTCACATCGAAGGAGTCCCCGAACAGGAAGAAAATGGGCAAGGATTAGAGAATATATTTGAAAAAATAGTGACAGAACACTTTCATAACTTGGTGAAGGAAGAAGGGATTCAAGTTCAAGAAACACAGAGAGCCCAAGTAAGAAGAACACAAACAGGCCCACACCAAGAAACTTAGTAATCAAAATGTCAAAAATTAAAGACAAAGAGAAAATTCTAAAGGGAGCAAGAGATAACAGGTTACCAACAAAGGAAACTCCATAAGGATCTCAGCTGACTCCTCAACAGAAACACTACAGGCCAGAAGGGAGTGGCATGAAGTAAACAAGGTCATGAAAAACAAGGATCTAAATCCAAGACTAGTCTATCCAGCAAAGCTATCATTCAAAACAGAAGGGAAAATAAAGAGATTTCCAGACAAAAAAAAAGAAAAGGCCAAGGAAATATATTAACACCAAACCAGCACTGCAAGATATGCTAAAAGTACTGCTGTAATTAGTAGAAGAAATAAGAATAAACATATAACCACACTAAACAAAAATGGCAATAAATAAGTACATATCAATTATCACCTTAAATGTGAATCATTTGAATGCTCTGATAAAAAGACACAGAGTAGCTGATTGGATAAGAAAGCATGACTCACATATATGTTGTTTACAAAAGACCCACCTCACAACAAAAGACTCACATAGATTGAAAGTGAAGGGATGGAAAATAATCTTTCAGGCAAACGGCAAGAAAAAAAAAAAAAAAAAAAAGCTGGGGAAGCAATACTCATATCTGATAAAATTGATTTCAGAATGAAAGCCATAACTAGAGACAAAGAAGGCCACTGCATAATATTGAAAGGATCTATCCAACTTGAAGGTATAACCTTGGTAAACATATATGCACCTAATATAGGAACACTAACATATATTAAAATCTTCTGGAGGATTTCAAAGGAGAAATCAACAGCAATACAAACATAGCAGGGGAAATCAACACCCCGCTGACATCACTGGCAAGATCCTCTAGACAAAAAATTAACAAGGAAACACAGACTCTAAATGAAGTACTAGATCAAATGAATATTTCATAAATTGCTACAGAGAATTATACCCCAAAACTACAGAATTCACATTCTGCAAAGACATTTGAAAACATGAAGGCTAAACAGAATGTTATTAAACAACAAATGGGTTACTGAGGAGATCAAGGAAGAAATTAAAACCTTACTGGAAACCAATGAAAATGAACACACAATATAAAATCTATAGGATGCAGCGAAAGCAGTTCTGAGAGGGAAGTTCATAGCACTACAGGCCTACCTCAAGAAACAAGAAAAATTTCTAATAGCCTATCTAACCTCAACTTAAAAAACTAGAATGCAAACAAAAGAAAACCCCACAGCAAGTAGAAGGAAGGAAATAGTAAAATCACAGAAGAAATAAATGACATGGAGACCAAAAAAACAATTCAAAGGTCATTGAAACAAAGAGATGGTTTTTTGAAAAGATAAACAAGATTGATGGACCCTGAGCTAGACTCACCAAGAAACAAAGAGAGAGAACCCAAACACAAAATCATAAATGAAAAAAGGAGCAATAATAACTGACACCACAGAAATACAAAGGATTGCTAACAGATATTGTAAACAATTATATGGCAACAATTTTGACAATCTAACTGAATTTCACCAATTTCTAGAAACACATAGACTCCCAAAACTGCACCAGGAAAAGATAGAAAACTTGAACAGTCCAGTAACAATAATTTGAAGGTGTAATAAAGCCTCTCCCAGCATACAAAAGCCCAGGTCCGGAGAGCTTCATGGGGTAATTATACTGAACGTTCAAAGAAGAACTAATACCCATTCTCCTCAAACTATTTTAAAATATTCAAGAGGAAGAAAGACTTCCAAACCCGCTTCATGAGGCCAGCATAATTCGAATTCAAAAACCAGAAAAAGAAACTACAAAGAAAGAAAACTACAGGCCAATATCCCTGATGAACATAGATGCCAAAATCCTGAACAAAATACTAGCAAATTGAATCCAGCAATAAATACATCAAAAAAAAATTATTCACAATGACCACGTGGGATTCATCCCAGGGATGCAAGGCTGGTACAATATTCACAAATCAATAAATGTGATACACCACATAAACAAAATGAAAGATAAAATCATATGATCATATCAATAAACAGTGAAAAAGCATTCGACAAATTCCAGCACCCATTTCTGATAAAAACGCTCAGCAATCTGGGAATAGAAGAATCATATCTCGACATAATAAAGGCCATATATGAAAGATCTACAGCGAACATCATACTCAATGGGAAAAAAACTAAAAGCATTTTCCTTAAGAACAGCATAAAGACAAAGATGCTCACTTTCGCCACTCTTATTTATCATAGTACTGGAAGTCTTAGCCTCAGTAATCAGACAGAAAGAAAAAAATAAAAGAAATCCAAATTGGAAAGGAGGAATGGAAGCTATCATTATTCGCAGATGACATGATTCTATATGCATAAAACCTCACCGACTCCATCAAAAATTAATAGACTTAATAAATGAATTTGGCAAAGTATCAGGATATAAAATTAACGTCAAGAAATCGATGGCATTCTTATACACCAATGATGAACTCACAGAAAGAGAACCTAAAAAAAAAAATCTCATTTACCATCGTGGATAAAAAATGAAGATACCTAGGAATAAACTTAACTAAAAAAAAATAAAGTTCCTATTCACAGAAAACAAAAGGTCATTGAAAAAAAAATAGAGGAAGATATAAAAAAGTGGAAGCACATGCCTTGTTCATGGATTAGAAGAATTAACATCATTAAAATGTCTATATTACCCAAAGCAATCTATAGACTCAATGCAATCCCTATCAAAATACCAATGACATACTTACAGAACAGGAACAAATACTTAAAAAGTTCATATGGAACCAAAAGAGACCTTGATTAGCCACAGCAATCTTGAAAAAGAACAAAGTAGGAGGGATCCCATTGCCAGATTTCAGATTATACTACAAAGCCACTGTCCTCAAAACAGCCTGGTACTGGCACAATAACAGGCAAATAAATCAATGGAACAGAATAGAGAACCCACAAATAGACCCAAGGCAATATGCTCAATTAATATTTGACAAAGGTGGCAAGAGCATACAGTGGAGTAAGGACAGCCTCCTTAATAAATGGTGTTGGGAAAATTGGACAGCTACATGCAAGAAAATGAAACTAGACCATCAACTTACACATACACAAGAATAAACTCAAAATGGATAAAAGACTTAAATGTGACTCATGAATCCATAAAAATCCTAGAATAAACTGTAGTCAACAAAATTTCAGACATCATATGCAGCAGAATTTTCACTGATACATCACCTAAGACAACAGAAACAAAGGAGAAAATGAACACATGGGTCTACATCAAACTCAAAAGCTTCTGCACAGCAAAAGATACAATCATCAAAATGGAAAGGCAACCCACTGTATGGGAGAGCATAATTGCCAATGATATAAGAGATAAAGGATTAATTTCCAATATATAGAGAGTGCTAATATAACTCAACAAAAGAAAGACAAAGAACCCAATTAAAACATGGGCAGAGAAAATAAAGAGACACCTCTCCAACAGGACATACAAATGGCTAAGAGAAATATGAAGAAATTCTCAACATCATTATTCATCAGAGAAATGCAAATTAAAACAACAATGAGATATCACCTCTCACCTGTCAGAATGGCTGCCATCAACCAATCATCAAACAACTAGTGTTGGCTAGTGTGTGGAGGAAAGGGAACGCTAGTAGACTGCTGGTGGGAATGCAGACTGGTGCAGCCACTATGGAAAACAATATGGTGTTACCTCAAAAATTAAAAATTGAACTTCTATTTGACCTAGTGATCCCACTTCTAGGAATATATCCTGAGAAGCCTGAAACACCAATCAGAAAGAATACATGTACCTCCATATTTGTAGCAGCACTATTTAAAATAGTTAAGATCTGAAAACAGACCACATGTCCATCAGTAGACAAATGGATAAAAAAGGCTTGGTACATATACGCAATGGAGTGCTGTGCAGCTGTAAGAAAAAAGGTCTCTTATCCTTTTAGACTACACGGAGGGGCCTGGAAAGTATTATCCTAAGCGAAACAAGCCCAGCAGAGAAAGACAAGTATCATATGATCTCACTTATTTGTGGAATATAATGAACATAACAGCCTGAGGAATGGGGTAGTCCCAGAGAGGTGGAAGTGGGGTACAGCCTGACAATCCCCAGAAGAGGGTGTGCTGGGGGAGAGATAAACCATAGAACTTATATGCATGTATGCATGAACAACGGACATGGACAACAAAGCTGGGGACAGGTTGGGGAGGGTGGGTGAGGGGGGAATCAGTGGGGTAAAAGGAGAAACATCTTTAAGAAAAATTAATTAATTAATTAAAATAATAAATAAATAAAATAAGAAGTAATATAAAATTCTAAATTTAATGGATGTGTTGGGATATTGTCAGACAATATGAAGTGGTTAAACATGCACATATTTGGATACTTAGAATGAGAGAAGAGACAAATTTGAAGATAAAATATTTGAAAATATAAATTTTCCAAATTTAGTGAAAGATATAAATTTATAGTCTAAAATCTCTGCGATCTCCAAGCAGAAAATATACTAAGAAAATAACACCTAAAATTACATAGTCAAACTGGTAAAAAAACAATGTCAAAATTAAAACCTTTAAAGCCCCCTCAAAATGAGAGGTTACATATTTAAAAGTGTAAAAAGTAAAATATTACATTTTGTGAAAATTTAATTCTAATATTTGTTGATCTTTCATGATAAACAATGGTGCCCAAAATGCAGTTAGACCAACATCTTAAAAAATCTAGCAGTAAAAACATTTAATTTAGAATTCTATATGAAACAAAAATTTACTCCAAGAATAAAGTCAAGTTGCATCTGGGATGGGGGACATTATTCTGTCTCCCACAATAGATACATTTAGATAAATAAAAATAAAAACAATATATTTCCACCAGACTTATTCTACAAAAACTGCTAAAGAAATTTTGTTCTGGATGAAGAAAAATGCCCCCAGATAAAAATTCAAAACATTAGACAGAATGAAAAGCACCCATAATGGAAAATATATAGGTATGTTGTGGCAGAAATTCGGCTGACAGGAAGAGACATAGTGTACACGCTCGGAGGATTAGAAAACGACTGTTTAATGTGCACTGGTGCTGGCCCAGTGGAGTCACCTCCAAAGTTTGAGCCCCATGCCTGGGTTCCAGTGGCCTTTTATACATGATATAAGCCTCCAATATTTGGGACTTTCTAGTTCTAGTAGTTTAGGTGGTTGGCGGATGTAAGGGAGTTACAAAAGCCAAGGGCAGGATCTCTGCACTGCCTAAGGGGCTGCATCTGGCTTGCCTTCTCATTCCCCACTCTAGATTCTCAAGCTGCTCCTAGCAGACTTAGAGAACATCTTGTACAGGGAGTTCCCTTAGTGTCATGTGAGAAAGAGGGGCAATGATCTCTTTGACTGCTTCCTGCTGAAATAGGGGCATTAAAGGGGAAGGATGCAGCAACTAGAGTTCTTCACCATCCAGAGGAGAGTAGTTGGGGATCATTATTTGAAGCATCATTTGGAGCTTTATTGTTTCTAAGTTAGAGAAAATGAAACAGGTTAGCATGTTGAGAATACAAGGTCCAAACAGGAGTGCTATAAAAAACATTAACAGAAAACCAGATAATGGGAGTACCCAAGATGCCCAGTTCCAATATGTTATTCCAGGAACTCCAAGATTCCAATAATTTATCTTTTGTAATTTAACTGCTGGGTCATGTCTAACTATTTCTGATGGATTAACATAACAGCAACATTCCTCATTTAGGAAGAGGTATATTCCTCCTTTTGCAGCAATCAGTAGGTCTAATCCCCTTTTACTTTGTAATACTACTGCTGCTAAGGATTCTACTTGATCCTGTAAGGCTACTAAGGATACAAAGTCCAGTACTGGGATTAATCTAGAAGGTGATGACCATCAGTTCTACTGGCAGAGTCCTCAGATACTTGCTGGAGACCGATCAACAGGTTTCACTGGCCACTTAAGGGTGACCTGTAGAGAATTGTTCTGGCAGATGGTCACTCTCCAGGCAGGTTGGTTGTCATGTGGCAGGTGAGCTGCCTTCACCCAGATATTCAGACCTGCAACCTTGAGAACTATGGGAGTGGTTAGTATAACTAAATAGGGCCCTTTCCAGGTTGGTTTGAGGGGTTCCCTTTTCCATTCTTTTATCCAGACTTGGTCCCCTGGTCTGTGGGGGTGTATAATTTTCCCAGGGAAATAGATATTCTATCGGTTACCCACTTATGTACCTCAAGAATGGTTTTTCCTAGTCAGTGGGGGAGGTCTCCCCTATAATATTTCAAAAGGGGAGAATCATATCTTTGCCGAAGGGATACAACGTACTCACAGGAGAGCTAGGGGCAGTCCAGGGTAGGTTGGTTTCTTGACATAGTTTTGCCATAGTCTGCTTAAGGGTCTAATTCATGCTTTCTGCTTTCCCTGAGCTCTGGGGCTGTCAGGCCATATGCAAATTCCATTGGATGCCTAGAGTTTTAGCTACCTGCTGTACTATTTCTGCTATGAAGGCTGGGCCATTGTTTGATCCTATAGTCAATGGCATTTCATACCTCAGGATGATGTCTCTCAGTAGAGCTTTGGTTACTTCTCTTGCCTTTTCCGTATGTGTGGGATAAGCTTCAACCCAGCCCAAGAAAGTACAGATGAAAACCAGGAGATATTTATTTCCTCTAATGGGTCCAGCGGTACAGTGGCTGGTTGTAGGGGTGAGGTGGATGGAGGTGGGTTGTCAGGCAGGTGAGGTTCCCCATCCTTAGGTAGCAGGTCATATGGTGGTGGCAGTAGAGGGACCTCTTCTGAATCCCCTTGTAATATAGGAGGCTGCTTAATTCACTGTGAAGTCTTCCTTTAACCTTGTGCTGTTAAGACCTTACACTGTTCCTGATTGTTAACACAGAGTCAAACCCAAGGAGGCCTGATTTGGGCCATTTCCAACCACTGGTCTATGTAGAGAAATTGGTCAGATGGTCAGAGTCTCTGGTGATGGCCTGGACTGTGGGGACATCTAGGGTGCCTTCAGAGGGCTATTCCACACCAAAGATCAGCCATTCTAATTCACAGAGAGTGCAATTTTATGGGGGTCAATTTGGCCCCATAATCTCCTGAGAACCCCTTTATAAAATTCTTTATCATACATTCCAGAACAATGAGTTTAGAGGAACTTCCCCCCATAATGATATCTAAGATGGTTAAGCAAACCCTCCCAGTGAACAGTGTCGTGAGACAAACAAGCAGAAACTCTTGTTTCTTCCATCTGGCCGCTCTCCTTTAGGGGATTTAGGTGCCTCTTGGCATTGGCAGGTCAGTATAAGTCCCTAACTCAGCTCAGATTTGCTGGTGGAGACAAATGTCCCCAAGAACCTGATACTGCCCTTAGCTATATGAGGTCACCATGGATGTACAGCTTGGGACTCATGCAGGCTCAGTAATAGGCATTGTGGAGCACAGTGACTCACAAACACAATCACACAGAATTTAAACTTCCACCCAGGAATTCCCTAGCCTGTGCAACATCTATGCCACTTGGGTGGTGATCAAGCTCTCCTTCCACCTCAGAGGTGGGCCTGAACTTGGTGCAAGGTCCCTGGAGACACTTACTAATTTGATATCCTAGAAGGTATTTCTATTTTGCCCGAAGTCAGTTTGAGCACAGCAGTGGCCGACTAGAGTCGGGCCCAGTGAGGGTCAGGTCAGGGTCCAGTGAAATAACCAGTGGCACACTTTCCTCTCCAATGTGGGGGCCCAAAATTAGTGGTTTCTTCCCTTCGGCTTCCGACAACAATGGCTCAAGGGACCAGCACATCTGTTGGCTTCCAGGCCAACTCACCAAAATATTGTGGCAGAAATTTGGTCTGCAGGAAGAGACAGACCGCATGCACTTGGAGGTTTAGAAACGACTGTTTAATACGCAACAGTGCTGGCCCAGCAGAGTCACCTCCAAAGGCTGAGCCCCACACCCAGGTTCCAGCTGCCTTTTATACATGATGAGCCTCCGAGTATTTGGGGCTTTCTAGTTTTAGCACTTTAGGTAGTTGGTGGATGTAAAAGGATTACAAAAGCCAGGGGCAGGGTCTCTGCACTGCCTAAGGGGCTGCACCTGGCCTGCCTTCTCAAGTAGAATTAAAGAAAATGTTTTTACTTTTAATTTTCTTAAAGTACATGATTATTTAAAGAATAACTTTTTACAACATTGTATTATGAGTTTTATAACTTATTTAGATGTAAGTCATAATGTAGGGCTTGCCAAACTATACCAATGGGCTAAATCCAACCTTAGACCTATTTTAGTATAGCTTCTGAGCTAAAAATGGTTTCTACATTTACATTTTTAAGTGTTAAAATATATAATATTTCATGACACATGACAATTGCATAAAATTCAAATTTCAGTGTCCTCAAGTAAAATTTTGTTGGAACACAGCCACACTCATTTGTTTATATATTGTCTATGGCTTTTGATTACTACATCATATTATATGCAAAAATTAACTGAAAATTGATTATAGAACTAAACATAGAAACTAAAATGCCAAAACATCCAGAAGTAAAGAGTGCAATATATTTGTAACTTTGTGGTTGGCAAAGATTGGTTAAATAAAACACAGAAGTAATAATCATAAAAGAAAATGGACTTCATCAAAAATTTAAAACTTCCATGTTTCAATAGGTAATATAAAAAAAAAATGTTTTAAAGGCAAACCAGAGACTAGGACATTTGCATTACATATATCTGTCACAAGATTTGTATATACAATATATGAAGAGCTCTTACAAACTGTGAAAAGGTGCCACATGCTAACCTGACAAACTCCGGAAAGACCTGCGTGACAGCCTTGCAAACTCAAATACCTAAAGTAACCACAAAGGATGATCTAAAATTTAAACTTTTTAACTAAAAGAGTTTATGGCAGGTAGTCATGTCCCAGGCCGGCATCTTCCCTGACAGAGGTCAATTTTCACCTTACTTGAGCCTATTGCCCTTTCTTTTCTTTTTGCATCTAAAATAACATACCTTTGGAATGTGAAGTGACTTTCTTTTTTCCAGACCCGTCAGGGCACAACCTATGCACCAGGCCAGAAACCACAAATCCCCTCATTGTTACTATTATCATGTTACTTGTTGACTATTAACTATTCTGTGCCCCTCTATGTAAAAGAAGTATATGTCTTCTAAAATGGATAAGTAAAAGCTCATCCATTTTACTTTTTATTCAATCCCAGAGATTTCCCTCTGCTTTGCTTTATTCTGCCTCCCTAATCTATCACCAATGGATTTTTTTTATCCTCACCCAAAGACATTTTTTTTCAATATTTTGTTCAGATAGAGTGGGAGGGAGGAAGAGAGAGAGAAACATCGACATGAAAGGGACACACGGTTGCCACCTGCATGACCAACCAGGGCCGGGGACAAACTGCAACCAAGGTACATGCCCTTAGTGGGAACCGAGCCCGGGTCTCTCCAGACTGCAGGCCGACGCTCCAACCGCTGAGCCAGATCGGCCAGGGCTCACAAATGGATTTTATGTAACCCACTTATGTCTTCTCTTTTGATTGTAATGTATAAATTAAGATGCAAAACTGCCATTCTCCAGAGAATTATCTCAATCCATTGAGGTTTTCCTTCCTGGTATTTATCAACAGTTTGGCTCAAATAGACTCACAAAATTCTTCACAGCTTTGAATGTTTTTTGTTGACAAACCCAATAAGATATATTGGTTTCCTATTACTGCTACAATAAATAACTATTAATTTCATGGCATAAAACAATATATATGTTTATTATTTTACAGGTCTAGAGGTCAGAAGTTATAAAGTCAAGATGTCAGCAGGGCTACATTTCTTCTGGACGCTCTAGGGGAGAATCTGTGTCTGTACCTTTTCCAACTTGTTGAGGCTACATGAATTCCTTTTCTCATGGCAACTTTCTCCACCATTAAGCCAACAATAGCATCTTCAACTATCACTCTCTGTCTTTCTGTCTCTTGGGAGAGGTGCATTATTCTGTCTCTCATAAAAGACAAATAGTCCCATATTTTAAAGGGCAATTATTTGAACAGACACCTTACAAATGAAAATGTAGAAATGAATGACCAATAAGCACATGAAACGTTGGTAACTATCTTTATTCATTAGGAAAAGTCAAAACAAAACCTCAATGAGATACCATCACTCACAGTAGAATGGATAAAAGTTTAGAGTCTAATAATACAAAGCTGGGGTGAGGATGTATTATTAAATGGAACCCTCACACATTACTGATGGGATGCAAAATGGCCAAGTCATTTTGGAAAAAGATTTTCTAAATTCTTACCACATGATTCAGTAACTCTATTCCTAGGCACTTACATAAAAAATGAAAATTTATACCCACACACAGAAAAAGCTTTAAAATTAACATTCATAGCCGTTTTCTTTTTCTTTTCTTTTTTAAATATGGTTTTATTGATTTTTAGAGAAAAAAAGGGAGAGGAAGAGAGAGATAGTAACATCGAATGCCTCCTGTACACACCCCACTGGGGATCAAGCTGGCAGCCAGGGAATGTGCTCTGACCTGGAATTAAACCAGCAACCTCTTGGTGCCTGGGACAACACTCAACCAACTGAGCTACACTGGCTGGGCATAGCAGCTTTCTTTATAATAGCCCAAACTGGAAGTGATTAATTGTGGTGTATTCATACATACTCTGATAATATTTTGCAACAAAGAAAACAATAAGTGTAATATTGAATAGTTATAAGTCTCAAAAACATTATACTAAGCAAAACTATTAGATAAAAATATTATGTTTTTCAATATGAAGTTCTAGAAGGAGAAAAATTAATTTATAGAGATGGAAATCATATCACTTGTTACCTGTATATAGGTAGGGACAATTGATTGCAAAGGGCTATGATTGTTTTAGTGTTTACACAAGTGTATATATTTATCAAAATATATTGAATGGCACAATTAAAATAGATGAATTATTTTGTATTCTAGTTATAGTTCAATAAAGTTGAAAAACATTATGGAGAAGCAACAAAGAACAAGAAATGAATATAACTGAAGTTAAAGGAGAATTTATTAATTTGGGTTTAACTAGAATTTAATCAATGGATATTCAATATTGAGTATTTCATAACTCATTGTAATGTTATGATTCTTGTATCAGGTACATACTATGTGTCAGACAGGTTCTAGTGCTGAATATATGGGGTGGGGGACGGTGGAGGGGTGGAATGCAGCCCTAGCTTGCATGTGTCTGTGAGAAACAATAAATAATAAACATCTAAATATAACAATTTCAGAGAGTGATAAGCACTAGGAAGAAAATGAAATAAAGTTATAACATATTTAGACACAAAATTTAATGGTTAACCCTACTGCCTCTGGAGCCATACCGCTTATGTTCAAATCCTGACCTAAATTCCAAAGCTGCTACTTGAGCAGACCAATGAAACTTTCTCTGCCTCAGTTTCTACATCAATAAAATCAGGACAATAATCGTAGCTTATAAGATCATTATAAATATTAAATAAGCAATATTTTAAAAAATGATTTAGAATAGTGTTTAGAATGTGGTATGCATAAATTTAAAAGTAGCTGTTATCATTATTATTATTATTATCATTACATTCTCATTTGTGAGGTGTGATTATATAAACTGGAGTTATACAGCTCTGAGATAAACAAAAATGAATGAAGTAAAGAAGTTACGTTTCTATAAAAGAGGACAGACAGCAGTCTGCTTTACTTGGCTACAATCTTTCCTTTTTGTCTTCTACTGAGTCACTTCCTTTGTTTGTGCTCACGTTTAATCTTTCTTTTTCAGCATTCTTTTTATGACTGAGTCTCACTGTGAATTTGAGTTGTAATATGCTATATTTGATAGTGCTAGTATAAAAATAAATTGAATTGTTTTGTTTTCCATTTAAATCTAAATTTAGACAGTTTTTTCTCTTGATGTTGCAAAGATATGTTAAGCATAAAAACTACTTTAGTCTTACATTTATAATTAGCACTTAATTTTTAAAGTATGACATGTTAAGAAGATATTCTTTTTAAATATCTTAAGATATTTAAATATTTTTTTAAAAATCATTCCTAAATTTAGCTTTGAGAAAATTGGTCTATATTCAAATATAATAAGCTGCATATGCTTTTAAAGAATAAAAGAGCATAACCCTTATAACAATTTGATTTTATAATCTACCAAATCAACTGTTTCAAACCAGTCTCTTGTGAATGTATATAAACAAAATTTTACTTTTCAGTATATAATTTTTCATTGATTTGCCCAGAGTAAAACTAAATGCTCAGTTAAAAAGATGATGGAAAATTCACTTAAGCTATAAGAATCTAACAAGTTTACATTCATTTAGAAGAATGACCTTAATAAATTATTGGAATTGTTGAAAAATTAATGCTTTGTTTAATTTCATAATATATTGATGTTTTTGTTGCTCTACCCTTTTTAAATAGTGAAATAACAATGGAGAAGGAATTTGCTAAATCATCATTGTAAACAAAAGTAGAAGTTTATGTTTTTATAATCTATTTCAGTGCATTCTATGCTTTTTAATAGCCTTTCCAAATAATTATGCACTGTGTTAGTGAGTGTAAAATAATGGAGCTTCATTTGCAAACTCTTTAAATCAAGGCCTCATTAAGTATAAGAACTTTACATTGTTCTCTTCATGAAGAGGAAGACATTTCGTTCCAAAGTAGGCATGTCCCCTGCTAATCCAACAAACACCAATAACTAAAAATTGAATAGCAGAACTGCCTGAAGAAACAACCTTAGATATGTAAGAAAATGCCAATCTCTAAAATAACTGGCTCCATTAGGAAAAACTGTTTTTGTAGATTAAAATCAATACCTTGATGCCCTGACTGACATGGCTCAATTGGTTGGGCACTGTCCTGTGTATGGGAAGCTTGTCAGTTTGATTCCTGCACAGGGCACATGCCCAGGTTGCTTCTCAATCCTTGAATCTTTGGTAGGGGGCGTGTGGGAGGTAGCTGATGTTTCTTTCAGGATGATCTTTCTCTCTCTTTCTCTCTGTCTCCCCCTTCTTCTCTCTTTCTAAAAAAGCAATAAGAACACTTTTTTTAAAAATGTGGAAGAGGAAAGCAAGAGTCAGGGGCAGAACCCAGCATACCTTGGAGACATTATGGGTTCAGTTTCAGATCATTGCAATAAAGCAAATATCACAATAAAGTGAGTCACATGAAAAAAATTTTTTTTTTTTTAAATCAATACCTGCCCTGGCCAGTTTGGCTCAGCGGTCAGAGTGTCAGCCTGTGGTTCAGAGAGACCTGGGTTCAGTTCCTGCTAAGGGCACGTACCTCAGTTGCAGTTTGTCCCTTCCCCAGTTGGGGTTGTGTGGGTGGCAGCCAGTCAGTGTGTCTCTCTCACATCGATGTTTCTCTCTCTCTTCTTCTATCTCCCTCCCACTCTATCTGAACAAAAAATGAAAAAATGTCCTTGGGTGAGGATAAAAAAAAAAAATCAATACCTTGAAAAGCAGCAAGAAATGAGTAGCTCGTCGATGCCAAAATTCACAAGCTAAGTTAAAAGTTTCCCACAGAATTAGTACTAGTAAAATGCTTTGGCTTAACATTGAGTTTGGTTTTGTAATTTAGCCATACATAAAACAAGTTTACATTAAACAATCCCAGAACACAATTTCTGATCTTTAGTCTAAATACTATGGTATTTTCTTATCATTGTTCTCTTTGTAAATCATGACAAGAACATTTATTATTACTCACTGGTTCCATCTTAGATCTCAACATAGAGCACTGGTAACACAATAGGTGCTTAATTAATTATTGTTGATTATTTTCCCTCTGGTAATATTTTATTCATTGGCGTGGGGTTTTGTTTGTTTGTTTGTTTGTTTATTTGTAAGGCATGTGTCATTCTGCTATGGCTAAGAGTATGTAAAATGACATTATTCAAGCAACTACTAGAACCAGAAAAGTTAGTGCTTATTTCTGTGTTTACAGAGCTGTGCTTTTATATCCCAATCAATTTAATTTTATGATTATGGCAGATTAGTCTAAAGCTCAGCAGAAGCTGTATTTCATAACCATCATGGACAGAACAGAAAGCACCATTGGAATCTGTTACATAAATGTATAATTATGTAAACTAAATTCATAGCTCAAAAAATGTTAACCATGGTTGATATGTGTGCATATGTGTATATATACGTATCACGGTGTGAAGTAATAAAAAAAGAGAGATCTAAGATTCATAATAGTTAAACAAGTTTTGCCTATAAAAAGTGTGTTTTATTTCCTGTGTAAGCTTGTAATTTAAACAATTTAAACATAATTTTCATAGTTGCTTGTAATTCCTCCCACAATGGTTTACCTGTTCAATAGCACTTTGTAGTACTTTGCAATAGTAAACTCCTATCCACAGTTGCATTCTCCTTTCTTCACATTATCTCTTAATTCTATTAATTGAACAATCAACACAGAAAACCTTTTTTCTGTGTTTTTCTTGTTCTAAATGAAATTAACATAAAAAAGACAGTAGTCGTTCTTTTTATCCCAAGAGAAAAGAAAAATGCTTATGTGAAGCACCAAAAAGTGTAACCCAGTGTTAAGTAATTAAAGTTACAGCTCACAGTTTGTACCAATCAGCTGTAAATAGTTGTATTTTGCAGAAATCAATTAGTACATCTTTAGTGGGTTAATCATTTTATGTTTAATTATCATATCGATAACACCAACATAACCTTTTAGCAAAATTTATAATTATTATACCAACTAATTAAAACCAAATTTAAAAAGTAGCTTGATAAATACTCTATTTATGAAATGCAAATTCAAAGAGAAAAAAGACAAAAATGGGGCTTGATACTTCCTCTTTTCAAAATGTTGTTCTCTTACTCAGCTAAGCATGTGACTGCCTATGCGAGTAAATAATCCAGAAAAATAATTAGATTTCATCTATTTCTCTATTTATAAGCAATGCAAAATAAAATATATGTACATGTGCATGTTATCAACTATGAATAAATGATTAAACATTATACCTTGAGCTCTTGATTTCAATTACATTTTATTCATTTAATAAACATTTATGTCTCTATGGAATGCTGGAGAAACAAAGCTGAGTAAGGTCTATGCCTCAGAAAGCCTATATAGTGGGAGGAGACAACATAAAGCTAAATGAATGCTATATGATAAGTACTATGAGAAAGACATGGCACATTGCTGTGGAGAACTAAAAAGCAAAGAAATAACTGCAGAAAAGTCTGGAAAGTGTCCATGGAGGACATGATAGTAAACTCAATCTTGAGTAGGATTTTTCTCAGCTAGAAAGAGAAGAAAAGGCATTTTATACAAGTCCAAAAGCATAAAAATATAAGAGGGTTGACATATTCAAAGAAGTTCAGTCTAGCTGGAATTTAGTTTGCAAGACAGGAAAAGTGAGAGGCTTTGAGGAAGGAAATAGCGCTATAGACAAATTAGTATTGTTCACATTGTGAAGGATTATGTATGTTACACAAAAGAGTTTGGACTATATACAGTAGGTGATTTTGGATCATTACCATTGAAAGTTATTAAGCAGATGAGTGATAGGATCATAATTGTTAGAAGGACAACTTTGTTATCAGTTTAAAGAATTTCTGGGTGGCATTATTGAGACAGGAGTCAGGGAACCCTCTATCAATTTGTTGAATAGAACAAGTCAAATGATAGGGGATAAAATAGGATTGTGACAATGGAAATGGAATAGGGGGTGAAGCCTTGAGAAATATGTCAAAGATAGACTAAAAATGCATCAGAGACCAGCTTGGATATGGGGATAGAAAGAAATAAAGCAGTAAAAGACTAGACCAAAATTCCTAGCTAGGAAAACTTGGTGGAAGGTTGTAAAATTTATCATTGTAAAAGGAAGTTAAGGAGGTTAAGGAAGAAAAATATAAGTGATAGTATTTTGGTAATGTGTTGATTAGAAGTACTTCAGAGACATTTAAAATAGAGACTTAAAAAATACAGAGCAGGAATTCAGGATGAAATGGGAGGTGTGGATTTTGGAATCATCAGTATTTTTAATGACGTGGATGGCAGCAACCAGGGAAACAGCAGAGAAGTAAGGTAAGGGACAGAAGACCTTGAAGAACAACTTAACATTGAAGATATAAAATATAAAATATATTAAAAAGTTGTAAATAAAGTTTTTGTTATATTTAAATTTAAAATTTCCTAAAAATAATGACTTTGTAATGATTATTGAATCCTTAATTTCCTTGTGAATTGTATTTTTTGGCAAGTTTATATATAATATGTTTAAGTTATAAAACTGCTTTTAGAGTTTATAAAATGCAATTATAGAGCATACTCAATGATACATGTGCCAATGGCAATTTCCTGAATGTTTTTGTTTGTTGAGCATTTTTATGATGAATTGATATCGAATTTCACCAAATGCTTTTCTGCATCTATTGAGATGATCATTTAATTTTATCCTTAATTGTGTTAATGTAGTGTATGACACTGAATGATTTGCAGATGTTGAACCATCTTTGCATCCCAAGAATAACACCACTAAAGAATTTTTGCATCTATGCACCCAGTTGAGAACATTTCTCTAATCACTAATAATACCAAACAACTTTTCACATGCTTATTATCCATCTATGTATTTTCTTTGGTAGGGTGTCTTTTGAAACCTTTTGTCCAGTTTTAAAAGTGGATTGTTTGTCTTGTTGAGATGTGAGTGTTCTAATATATTCCAGATACAAGTCATTTGTTAGTTCTATGCTTGAAAATAATTCCTTCCATTCCATGCCTTATCTTTTAATTTTTATAACATTGTTTTGAAGAGCATAAACTCTTAATTTTAATGAAGTCTGATTTACTTATTAATGATTTTCTTTTATAGTTTGCATTTTTTAATATTCTACTTAAGAAAACCTTTTGGGCCCTGGATGGTGTTGTTCAGTGGTTAGAGTGTCAGCTCTCAGACTAAAGGGTCATGGGTTTGATTCCAGTCAAGAGCACCTACCTGGGTTGCAGGTTCAATCTCCGGCCCTGGACAGGGTGCATGCGGGAGGCATCCAATCAATGTCTTTCTCTCTCTCTCTTTCCTCTCTCTCTCCCCACCTCGTTACTCCCTCCCACTCTCTAAAAATCAATAGAAAAAATATCCTCAGATGAGGATTAACAACAACCAAAAAAAGAGAAAACCTTTTGGGATGCTAGTAATGTTCAGTTTCTTGTTATTGATGGTGATTACAGAGTTTGTATTATATTTATTATAACTCATTGAATTTTACTCTCATGACTTGTGTACTTTTCTGTATGTATGTTTTATATTCTAATAAAATGTTTTAAAATAAAAAAAATAAAAAATAATTTTTGCATCTATACTCATCAGGGATATTGGCCTATAATTTTCTTTTCTTGTGGTATCCTTGTCTGATTTTGGTATTTGGGTAATGCTGGCATCATAAATTAAGTTTGGAAATGTTCCCTACTCTTCTATTTTTTGGAAGAGTATGCAAAGAGTTGGTATTATTTCTTCTTTAAATATTTGATAGAATTTACTAGTGAACCTATCTGGTCCTGCCTTTTGATTAGGATTCAACCTCTTTACTGGTAATTGGTCTATTCTAATTTTCTATTTCTTCATGATCCAGTCTTCATAGGTAATAAGAAACTTCAATGCCCCACTTTCAACAATGGATAAATCACCCAGATAAAATCAATATGAAAATATCGAATTTAAATTATACATTAAATCAGATGAACTTAATAGATAGGTACAGAATATTCTATCCAAAAGCAGCAAAATATACATTTTTCCCAAGCACACGCAGGACATTTTAAAAAATAGATCATATGTTAGACCACAAAACAAGTCAATAAATTGAAGGTTAAAATCATATCAAGCATCTTTTCCAACTACAATTGTAAGAAAGTATAAATCAATTACAGGAAAAAAAGAGACAATTCACAAATATGTAGAGATTAAACAACATGCTACCAAACAACCAATGGCTTAAAGAAAAAATAAACAGATAAATCAAAATTATATTGAAATAAACCAAAGTAAAAATACAAGACGAAGGAAAAAATGGTACTAAGAGGTATGGTCATAGTGATTAATGCCTACACTAAAAATAAGAGCTCAAATGAACAGCCTAACTTTATAGCTCAAGGCACTGAAAAACAAACAAAGACCAAAGTTAGTAGGAGAAAAGAAAACAAATATCAGAGCATAAATAAATGAAATAGTGACTAAAAGGCTACTTACCAATAAATTTGAAAAAGGTAAAATAGAGAAAATCCGAGGAATAATATTTAATTACCAAAGCAAAGTAAATAAGAATTACAAACCTGAATGACCAAATGTTGTTAAAGATAACTTCTGACAAAAACTCATTGAACAGATAGTTTCATACTTAAATAAAATTTCTAGAAAAAAGAAAAAATTGGAATACTCTCTAAGTTCTTTTATGAAGATAACATAACCATGACAACAGAACCAAAAGAGAACACTGTAAGAAACAAAATGTTCAGGCCAAACAAACTAATGAACATAGAGAGATAATCTTAAGCAACTTATTAGCAATTTAAATCCAACAATGTATTAAAAATACATTTTCTTTTCTCAATAAATAAAAGAATAGTTCAACATCTAGTTAATAAGCCAATATTACATACATGAAATTTACTAAGAGAGTAGATCTTAATGCTCTCACAAAAGAAAAGTAGTGGTAACTATATCAGCTGCTAATATCAATTTGATTCTGAAGCAAAATGGCTGAAGCCTAAAGAAGTTCTGTCCATTTGCTCCTAGCACAGGCCAAACTTGAGGCTAAACTGCAAAACATTTGACTTAAAAAACCACCTGAAAATAACTAATTGGAATTACCAAAAGCGGGGAGCATGAAGAGGGAACAGGAGAAGACGCAAAGTGGGTGAGCAAACTTGTGCAGCCACACAGTGAGCAGTGTGGCTTGGAAGATGGAGGGAAGGTGTGGAAGTTCAGTTCCTGCCCCCTATAAGCAGAAGAACTCAGCCCCACACACAGATCCCCACACGAAAAGAAAAGAGAAGGGAAGGGGAGCCCACATAGCATTGGACAATGAGAATCAGAGGTGATTTGGCCCACCCCGGAGGACTCAGCATTATCCCAAAATGGCATACCTGAGGAGAGGTCTGCACAAATAACACAGCAGTGAATCTGAGGGGCTATTTGCCAAAAGAACTTTGATGGGGGCTAGTCAGAGTGCTCAGGAAAAGAAGCACATTCCTCCCCACCTCAAACAAAGGGGAGGTGTTTCTTCCCCCACCTGTGGAACAGCTCTGGGTTAGAAATTGGCACCCCAGCAGCTGGGCATGGTGATGCTGGGAATTTGGACATCTGGTAGCTGGGTGGGAGCCTGGGCAGATGCCCTGCCCAGCGAGAACCAGCCTCACTGAAAAATTAAAGAACTAAGCAGGGCATTTTTTTCTTCTCTGTTCTTCATTGCTTGGGGTGGTGACCAGGGTGTACCAGCAGACTAGGCAGAGCTGAGGCATTGGAAGGAGAGGAAGAGACTGCCTGCTCCTCCTGTATACTGCAGGCACCACCTCCAATGCAAATCTGTTTAAACCATCCTCATTGCACCCAATACCCCGCAGAGCCCAGTACCATGGAGGAAGGAAAAACAGCCCAGAACAAACACATTGAAGTGGTGAGCCTGAAGCAGACCCAACCTCTGGGCTAGGGAAACCCCACTCGCCAGAATACCTAGGATCTCACCCTGCCAGCCTTCAGACAGGAGGCCTAGGGCAAGGGAAGGACAGTGATTCACATTGTCCTGTACCAGAAAACTGCCCAAGAGAACAGGGACCCACACACCAAGGGGCCAGATCCAACAATATCAGAACAAAATTCATTGAGCTCCATAAATAGCAGATCTAAGATTTTTTTCTATGTTGTTGTGGTTGTTTTGGTGTGTGTGCTTTTTTTAATTTTTGTTTTTTAGTTGTTATTTTTTTAGCTTTTTGTTTTGATTTTTTAAATGTTTTTTTATTGGTTTTTAGAGAGAGAGGAAGAGAGAGACAGATAGAAGCATTGATGTGAGAGAGAAACATCAATTGACTCCCTCCAGCACCACCACCCCTACTGGAGATTGAGCCTGCAACCCAGGTATGTGCCTGACCAAGAATAGAAGCAGGAGGGGGACCTCTCAGTCCACGGGATAACGGTCAATCAATCCACTGATCCACACTAGCCAGGCTTAATTTTTATTTTTAATATAATTTTATTTTCTTTTTTCTTTTTCCACTTCTTACTTTTCTATTCTATATTTTATTCAATTTAGCATTATTACTTTCTAAAATTATTACTATTATTTCAGTCATTATTTTCTACCTTTTATTTTTTATACTTACACTATTTCTGGTCTCTGCCTTCTTTGCTCTCATATACTTTTTAAATTTCCTCTCCCTCTCTCATTCATTTGGTCTCACACCTTCTAGTATATAGTATTTTGTGTGTGTGTATGTGTGTGTGTATTTTCTGTTTGTTTGTCTTTAATCTTTTTGTTGAAGTTGGTGCTTTTATCATTGTTTGTGCTGATATCTTTTTCAGGTTCTTTTTGGTTTGGTCTGGTTTTGTTTTGCCTTCTTTACTTCCATGTTTTTTATTCTTCTTTTTTTTTACTCCCTCCTCTAATTCATTTGGTCTCATGCCTCCTAGTATTCATTTTGTGTGTGGGTGGACTTTTTGTTTGTCTTTTAATATTTTTTGTTGTGGTGATTGCTTTTAGTATTGTTGATATTAATATTTTGGGAGGATTATTTTTGGTTTGGTCTAGTTTTGCTTTGTTTTGTTCTGTCAACACCTATGTAACAGTTGGCACAACAGGGTCGGGATTGAGACACATAATCAACAACCCTG
Source organism: Molossus molossus (assembly GCF_014108415.1). Taxonomy (NCBI): domain Eukaryota; kingdom Metazoa; phylum Chordata; class Mammalia; order Chiroptera; family Molossidae; genus Molossus; species Molossus molossus. Next base: position 25,217,021 of record NW_023425355.1, on the reverse strand, counting down.
AGGGCTGAGCCCACCCACAAATGAACAATAGTAATCAAGAACCAATTTCAAAATGAGAGCTCACATACCCACACAAGGGTCATTCCTAGAGCACCCATCTCATAAGAACAAGAAGATTACTCCACTGGGTCCCACAAGAAGGTCACCACACCAAGAATGGGAAGCATATCAGTCTTATCTGATACACACTGACCTGCCTAGGCATCCCAGTGCACCTCACCTGGCCCCGAACTAACAGACTGCTAAGAGGGTGAGACAGAAATAACCCCCAAAAGACAGAAAAGAAGAAATACCAGAAAAGGAACTAAACAAATGGGGTTAAACAGTGTGTCAAATAAAGAATTCAAAGCAATGCTTTCAAGGGTACTCAAACAACTTAGTAAGAATTATAAGCAGTTCAATGGAATTATAAAGATCTCAGTGGGAAACTCTTGAAAAAGATGGCAGTGGGAAAAACTGGAGTGAGGGTGAGTGTGTGAGAGTGTGAGCAAGTGTGAGAGAGAGTTAGTGGCTGTGAGTGTAGATGAACAACCTCAAGCAGTGCAGAAATGTGGGGCAGAGGGTTTCTGTGCTCTGAACGGGGAGCAGCCAGCTACCACTGTAAGCAGCTTTTCAGGATGCTTCTCCCTGCATGCCAGGAGGCCCCATCATTTTGGAAGATCCCTGGTATTCTCTGAGAGGAGGCAGCAGGAGAAGCTAGGGCCATCCAACCTGAGTCCACCAGTGTGCCTTGAACCATAAGACCAGTGGACCCCGCTGTGTCAATGTGCACCAACACACAGTAGCAGCACTGTCAAGGTGCCTGCTGCAGAAGCCACAACCTGCCAGGAGCTGAACACCTTTCCCCACAGCAGCAGTGACTGGGCTGGAGTGGAGCCCCATGCCCAACAGCAGCTGAAGCTCGGGAGCTGAGCATCTTCAGCCCTCAACAGCAGCAGATGACTGGGTGCTGAGTGCATCCCTTGACAATACCAGCAGCAGTAGCAGCACAAATCAGGAGCTGATACTCCAGCAGCATCAAAAGCAGCTGATCAGGAGCTGAGCCACATAAGGCAGCAGCACAACACAGCAGAGCCCCAGCAGTGGGGACCTGTGTGTGCTTTATAAGAGCCCTGGAAGCAGGGATCCACATGCCCCTATAGAGCCCCGGCAGCAGGATTTCATGTGCCCCAGCAGAGCCCCAGTGACAGGGACACATGAACCCCAGCAGAGCCTAACATGACAGACTGATACCAGCCACCAGCTGTCAATCCTCCAGGACCCACAGCAGGCAAGAGGCGCCACACATCAAAGCAGTCGGGGAAGCACAGCAGCCTGATTTGATACTCACCAACCTGCCTACACATCCCAACATCCCTCACCGGGCCTAGAACTACCAGACTGCTAAAACGGGAAGACAAAAAAAAAATACCCAAATTGAAAAAAAAAATTTAAAAAGAAGTAATCAGAAAAAGAACTATATGAAATGAAAGAAAGCAATTTGTCAGATAAAGAATTCGAAGCAATGATTTTATGTGTGCTCAAACAATTTAGTGAGAACTACAAGCAACTTAATGAGAATTATAAAGAAATCAGTGGGAGCTACAACAGCTTAAAAAAAGAAATAGAAGCTATAAATAAAAATCAAGAGGAAGTAAAGAATGACATAGCTGATATAAAAAATACCTTAGAAAGATTCAATAGTAGATTAGGAGAAGCTGAAGACTGAATCAACGAGTAAGAAGGCAAGGTATAAAAAAATGCCCAAACAGAGCAGCAAATGGGAAAAAAATTAAAAAGCAGGAAAGTTTAAGGGAGCTTTGGGACAATACAAAATGTAACAACATTCACATCGTAGGGTAAAAGGAAGAGAAGAATCAGAGAAAGGGATAGAGAACCTATTTGAAGAAATAATGACAGAAAACTTCTCCAATTTGGTGAAGGAAAAAGTCACACAAGTCCAGGAAACACAGAGGGTCCAAAGCAAGATGAACCTAAAAAGACCCACAGCTAGACACATCATAATTAAAACAGCAAACATTAAAGACAAAGAAAGAATCTTAAAGGAAACAAGAGAGAAACAGAAAGTCACCTATAAGGGAGCCCCCATTAAACTGTCAGCTGATTTCTCAATAGAAACACTGCAGACCAGAAGGGAGTGACATGAACTACACAAAGTAATGAAAGGCAAGGGTCTGAATCCAAGACTACTCTATCCAGCAAGACACTCATTCAAAATTGAAGGTGAAATAAAGAGCTTCACAGGCAAAAAAAAACTAAAGGCATTTACCACCACCAAACTAGCACTGCAAGAAATGCTAAAGGGACTGCTGTAAGAAGATGGAGTATAAATAGAGAGAGAGAGAGGAACATAGGCATAAAATAAAAATGGCAATGAATAAGTATCTCTCAATAATAACCTTAAATGTAAATGGTTTAAATATTCCAATCAAAAGATATAGGGTTGATGACTGGGTAAGAAAACACAACATATATATATATATATATATATATATATATATATATATATATATATATATGCTGTCTACAAGAGACCCACCTCACAACAAAAGACTCACACAGGATAAAAGTGAGGGTATGGACAAAAAATTTCCAAGCAAATGAAAATGAAAAGAAAGCTAGTGTAGCACTACTCATATCTGATAGGATAGACTTCAAAACGAGGGCCATAATAAGACACAAAGAAAGTCACTACATAATATTAAAATGATCAATCCAACAAGAGGATATAACCCTGGTAAACATATATGCACCAAATACAGAAGCAGCAAAATATATTTAAAAAAAAAATTCTGGAGGACATCAAGGGAGAGATCAACATCAGTACAATCATAGTAGGAAACTTGAACACCCTACTGATATCACTGGATAGATCTTCTAGACAAAAAATTAACAAGGAAACAGAGACCCTACATGGCACTCTAAATCAGCAGGATTTAATTGATATTTACAGAACATTTCACCAAAAGTTGCAGAATCTGCTTTCTTCTCAAGTGCACATGGGAAATTCTAAAGGTAGATCACATGTTAGGACACAAACATAGTCTTCATAAATTCAAAGATTGAAATCATATCAAGCATCTTCTCAGATCACAGTGGCATGAAACTAAAAATCAATTACAAGAAAAACACTCAAAAACATTCAAACACATGAAAGCTAAATAGCATGCTATTAAACAATGAATGGGTTACTAATGAGATCAAGAAAAATCAAAACTTCCTGGAAACTAATGACAATGAACATGCAACAACCCAAAATCTGTTGGACACAGTGAAAACAGTCTGAGAGGGAAGTTCATAACATGAAAGACCTACCTCAAGAAACAAGAAAAAAAAATTTAATAAACTACCTAACCCTACAACTTAAAGAATTAAGAAGAGAACAAAGAGATAAACACAGAGTTAGTAGAAGGAAGGAAATAATAAAGATCAGAGTGAAAATAAATGACATAGAGATTTAAAAAAAATACAAAAGATAAATGAAACCAGGAGCTGGTTCTTTGATAATATAAACAAGATTGATGAAACTTTAGCCAGACTTATCAGGAAACAAAGAGGACCTAAATTAATAAAATCAGAAATGAAAAGGTGAGTAACAACTACACCACAGAAATGAAATAGTTGTAAGAAAATACTATGAACAATCATGTGCCAACAAATTAGGCAAACTAAAAACAATGGAAAAATTTCTAGAATTATACAGTCTTCTAAAATTCAACAAGGAAGAGTCAGAAAACCTGAATAGACCTGTAACAACTAAGGATATAGAAGGAGTAATCAATAAACTCCAATCAAACAAAAGTCCTGGTTCAGATGGCTTCATAAGAGAGTTTTACCAAACATTCAAAGAACTAGCATTAATTTTCCTGAAACTAATCCAAAAAATTCAAGTTGAAGGAAGACTTCCAAGCTTTTCTATGAGACCAGCATAATCCTAATACCAAAACCAGAGAAAGACACTACAAAGAAAGAAAATTATATGCAAAAAACCCAATGCACATAGACACCAATATCTTCAACAAAATATTAGCAAATGGGATCCAGCAATATATTGAAAAAGTATTTAGCACAACCAAGTCAAATTTATCTCAGGGATGCAATGCTAGTACAATATTTGCAAATCAATAAATGTGATTACATCATATATAATCATATCAATAGATTCTGAAAAGGCATTTGACAAAATTTAGCACCCATTTTTTATAAAAAACTCTTAGTAAAGTGGGAATAAAAAAATCATACCTCAACATAATAAAGGCCATATATGACAAACCAAGAGCCAACGTCCTACTCAATAGGCAAAAGCTAAAAACATTTTCCTTAAGAACAGGAACAAGATAGTGATATTTGCTTTTGCCACTCTTATTCAACATAGTCCTGGAAGTCTTAGACACAGCAATCAGACAAGAAGAAAAAATAAAAGGGATCCAAATTGAGAAGGATATAAAACTGTTATCATTCATAGATGACTTGATATTGAACATAAGAAATCCTAAAGACTCCACCAAAAATCTAGCAGATTTAATAAATAAATTTGGCAAAGTATCAGGATACAAAATTAAAAATCCAGAAATAGATGGCATTTTTTATATACCAAAATTGAACACCCAGAAAAAGAAACCAAAAAAAAAAAAAATTCAATTTACCATTTCAACAAAAAAAAAAATTAAAATACCTAGGAAAAAATTAACCAAGGAGGTAAAAGACCTGTTCTAAGAAAACTATAGGACATTCAAAATAGAATTAAAGATATAAAAAAATGGAAGCATATACAATGTTCATAGATTGAAAGAGTCAATATCATTAAAATTCCCATACTACCCAAAGTAATCTATAGCTTCAATGCAATCCATATGAAAATATCAATGACATACTTCACAGATCTAGAACAAATACTCTAAAAGTTTATAGAGAACCAAAAAACACCCCGTATAGCCACAGCAATCTTGAAAAAGGAGAACAAAGTTGGAAGGATCACAATACCAGATATCAGGTTATACTACAAAGCCATTGTATCAAAACAGCCTGAGACTGGCACAAGAACAGGCATATAGATCAATGGAACAGAGCAGAGAACCCAGAAATGGACCCATGACATTATGCTAAATTAATATTTGACAAAGGTGGCAAGAGCATACAATGGAGTAAAGACAGTCCATTCAATAAATGGTGTTGGGAAAATTGTACTGGTACATGCAAAAAAAGAAACTGGACAACTAATTTATACCATACACAAAAATAAACTCAAAATAGATAAAATACTTGCCTGCCTAATGTGGCTCAGTGGTTGAGCATTAACCCATGCACCAAGAGGTCACTGGTTTGATTTCCGGTCAGGGCACATGCCCAGGTTGTGGGCCCTATCCCCAGGGGGAGTCATGCAGGAGGTGGCCAATTGATGTTCTCTTTCATCGATGTTTCTATCTCTCTCTCCCTCTCCCTTTCTCTCTCTCTAAAAATCAATTAAAAAATTTTTACGTGGATAAAAGACTTAAATGTAACTTATGAAACCATAAATGTCCTACAAGAAAATGTAGTCAGCAATATCTTAGACATCACACATAGCAGAACTTTCTTCGATACATTGCCTAGGGCAAGAGGAACAGACGAAAAAATTAATTTATTGGACTACATCAAACTAAAAAGCTTCTTCACAGCAAAGAAAAACAGAATCAAAATTAAAAGAAAACCTATTTTATGGGAGAACATATTCGCCAATGATCCATCAAATAAAGGGTTGATTTCCAAAATATTAGAGCACTCATACAACTCAGCAAATGGAAGACAAACAATCCAATCAATAAAATGTGCAGAAGGCCTGAATAGATACTTCTCCAAAAATGACATAGAAGTGGCAAAGGGACATATGAAAAAACGCTTAATGTCACTAATCATCAGAGAGATGCAAATTAAAACAATGATGAGGTATTACCTCACACCTGTCAGAATGGCTGTCCTCAACAAATCATCAAACAAGTGCCGGTGAGGATGTGGAGTAAAGAATACTTTAGTACACTGCTGGTGGGAATGCAAACTGGTGCAGCCATTGTGGAAAACAATATGGTGTTATCTGAAAAATTAAAAATTAAGCTGCCATTTGACCCAGTGATCCCACTTCTAAGAATATATCCTAAGAAGCCGGAATCACCAATCAGAAAGCATATATGCATTCCTATGTTCATAGCAGCATTACTTACTGTAGGTAAGATCTGGAAATAGCCAAAGTGTCCATCAGTAGATGAGTGGATAAGAGTTGTGGTACATTTACACAATGGAATATTAGTTAGCTCTAAGAGAGGAAGATCTCATACCCTTTAAGATGACATGAAGAGACCTGGAGAGTATTATGCTAAGCAAAATAAATCAGTCCGAGAAAGACAAGTATCATGTGATCTCACTTATTTGTGGAATGTAATGAACAAAATAAGCTGAGAAACAAAACAGATCCAGAGACATGGCCACAGGGTATAATCTGACAAACCTCGGAGCAGGTCGGGGACAGGAAGAGATAAAACAAAGAGTTTATATGCATATATGCATAACCAGTGGATACAGACAACAGTGTAGTGAATCCCGCGGGGTAGGAGAAGTGGGAGCAGGAAGCAGGATGTCTACTGGGGGAAAAGAAGGGCCATTTGTAATAAAAAATAAAAGTTAATTAATCCAAAATTTAAAAATAATAAAATTGGTAATCATTTCACAATTTATATGTATTTCAAAACATCACATTTTATACCACTAATATATGTAATACTAACTGTCAATTACACTTCAATAAAGTTGGAAAAATTATTGGTATATAATTTGAGGCAATTTGACATGAATTATTTGCATAAAAATTCAGATCTTTCTGTAGTTACTTATGATTTACATTATTAGCAGTCTGTCACTGGTTCTACTCTTATTCTTTTGCCTGTATACATTTTCTTCCCATTTTTATAACTTAATTGTAAACATGTGATATACACATATAATTTTGTCTCCTGTTTTTATAAATTTATGTATAAATACTTTTCATATTAGTACATAGTCTGATATTGTGTCTAATATTTAATTCACTGTATTTGCTATGGCTTTGATCATGTCCATATTATGAACATTAGGTACATTTCACTTTTTCAAAAGAAAAATTTGAAGTTATGGGTGGTGTTATAAATATAATAAATAACAATTAAAAATAAAAGTAAAAAACTCCTGAACATCTTTTAAAATGCAGGAAAGTAATTTAATAAAATAATTATTTTTGATAGAAGGACATTATCTTAACTTATGGGTAAAAGAGGATTTTTTAAAAATATGATAGAGGGCTTCTTCCAAAACACTTAGAGCTAACATGTTAATTGTGAAATAGTAAAAGCATTTATCTTAATTTCTAGAACAAAACTCATCATATTTTTAGATATTGTGTTGGTGTTTCTGGCTACCACAGTAGAAAAATTAAAGAAAATATAATCTGGAAAAACAAAAACAAATTTAAAATATACCAATGATGCTGTTCTCTACATAAAGGCCCCCAAAATCCACAAATTATTAGAATTAATAATAGAATTTTGCAAAGTTGCTTTACGTATGATTGTATACAAAAGTTCATTGACTTTGTATTTTAACAGGTATTATTAAAATGCAGTATTTGAAAAGATATAATTTATCATTCTGTTTTTTTGTACCTCAAAACAGCATGAGACAGATAAGTTAGAAAATTTGGATAATATATAAATTTATATGAGAGCTACTAAAGCATTGAGGACTATAGGGGCTAAGCTTCTGAAGAAGAGAAATTTGGAGAGCTAAGCTGAATTCAACTACTTTTCCACTGGAGACATTTGCCAATTATGAATACAGGCAGAGGCTGAAAATCTGGGCTTATCTTTGAAAAGAGTCACTGCTGGTAAATTGAGAAACATACTTACAATATGATCCAACCATTCCCACTCCTAGATAATTATCCCAGAAAAATAGAAATGTATGTTCACACAAAAACCTGTACATGAATATTCATTATAGATATATTTGTAATAGCACCAAACTGGAAACAACCCAAATTTTCTTCCACAAGTGAATAGTTAAACAAAATGTGGTACATCCATACAATAAAATATTATTCAGCAATTAAAAAAACACTATTGATACACACAACAACTTGGGTGGATATCAGGGCATTGTGCTGAGTGAATGAAGCCAGATATAAAAGAGAATATACTGTATGTTTTAATTACATAAAAGATTCTTGACAATGCAAACTAATCATTATTGACAGTAAAATAGATCAGTTGTTTCCTGAGGTTGGGGGTGGTAGAGAGGGAAAGGTTGTGATTACCAAAAGGGAATAAGGAAATTTTGGAGTGATGAATATGTTCAGTCTCGATTGTGATGATTGTTGAATGGGAAATACATATGTGAAAATTACCAAAATGCACACTTTAAATATGTGTACTTTATTGTATATCAATTATATCTCAATAAAGCTGTTAAAAACAAAGTTAAAGATAAAATCCAAGGTGTAAATATATGCTTTTTAAACATTTTTATGTGTTTTACTTCAATAAAACATTTACTTTAAAAGTAATTTAGAGTAATCTCTAAAAACTGAGCATATTTATCTCATTTTAAAGCTAAATATTACCCAAATTTTAAACATGTATAACAGATTCTCTCAATAACCTTTAATATGCTATAAAATGGTGTATATTTAGCTAGTTAATGCAATTAAATTAAACTTTTCCTTTTATGCCGTGATCTGACTGCTATTTTATTTGAAATACAAGATAGTTAACTTTGAGAAGTTACCATGCATTGCTAAAAACCAGCATTTTGAGTAATGACTGTAGTTATTTATCCTTATAAGTGACTATGTGGCTCTTCTTCTTTTGCATGTTTCTCTGAGAGACTCATAAACACATGCATTATTTAAAATGTACACAGTATGGTGTGACATTTCCCTTTTGAAGTGAATTTGCTTTTTATTCATGTAAAATTCAGTGAATAGTGAGCTTGGTTGAAGTTCAAAACTCTGTAGTCTGCCTACTCCTTGAATAAAGTTCATTTACTCTGAATTTACAAGTTTAATTTTTATTTTACTTATTTTAAAATGATTTTATATTCTACCTAGAAAATGTTAGAACTACCTTTCTAATGTAATGATTCTCAACTATCTCACCTACTATAAAATACATCTTGGGTGATGTTTACATAACCTATATGTACATCTATGCAGGTATAACTCTACCATTCAGGAAAGCTTATCAGTATACAAATGAATGAAAGTATTGTTTTTTGTTGTTGTTTGTTTGTATCCTCACCCAAGGACATTTTTTTTTTTTTTTTGCATTTATCTTCAGATAGAGCGGGAGGGAGAGAGGGGGAAAGAGAGAGAGAGAAACATCGATGTGAGAGAGACATACGACTGGTTGCCACCCATACAACCCCAACCAGGGCCCGGGACAAACTGCAACCAAGGTACATGCCCCTAGTGGGAACCAAACTCAGGACTCTCTGATCCACAGGCCGACACTCGAACTGCTGAGCCAAACCTGACAGGGCTGAAAGTATTGTTTTTTTAACAACCTTGAATTCTCTGTACTGTATCAAATATTTATGCAAAAATGTTGGTACTTTTATTATTAGCACCAAATTATTTTCAAAACCTTACAACTAATTTCATACACCAGCAGTAAATTGTGAAACACTACTGTGTGACAATGCTAAGGTTGTAAAGTCTTATCCTAATGTTAACCTCATTCTTAACAAACAAAATCTTAGTTTATAGCAAGAAAAAATTATTTCTAAGCTGTCATTTTAAAATATATTTCTCTTCACCTTTCCTTCCTTTTCCTCTCCCATTTCTTTTTATTTTTTTTTGGGGGGGGGGTTAACTTATATTTTTTATTAATTTGTTTTTGTTACAGATGTTTCTCCTTTTTCCCCCATTAACTCCCTCCTCCCCATCCCCCCACCCCATCCCCAGCTTTGTTGTCTCTGTCCATTGGTCATGCATATAAGTTCTGTTGTATATCTCTCCCCCGAACAACAACCCCTCCTCTGAGGTTTGTAAGTCTGTACCCCACCTCTATGTCTCTGGATCAATTTTGTTAATCAGTTTGTTTAGTTCATTATATGCCACAAACAAGTGAGATAATGTGATATTGTTTTTTTCTGCTTGGCTTGTTTGGCTTAGCATAATACTCTCCAGTTCCTTCCATGCCATCTCAAAGGATAAGAGATTTTTCTTTCTTATAGTTGCATAGTATTCCATTGTGCACATGTACCACAGCTTTTTTATCTACTCATTTACTGATGGACATTTGGGTTGTTTCCAGATCTTAACTATTGTAAATAGTACTGCTATGAGCATAGGGGTACATATACTCTTTCTGATTAGTGTTTCAGGCTTCTTAGGGTATATTCCTAGAAGTGGGACCCAAAACCAAACAGGAGGAGGAAAGCATCCACATGTGGAATCAAAGCTCAGTAGTGTAAGAAGGGTGTCTCCTTGTGGGGGAGGAGTATTCTATATGGGTGTTAGCACAAACAAAATGAGGAGGGTATTATATGGCAAGATGACCTGCTGGGGAAAGTCAAAGTCTGACCAAGCTCAGGAGGGTATCCACAAGGCAATGGAGGCAGCTCAGAATGGAGTCTGAGAAAAATAAAAGAAGCATTTGTGCAGGGAAGACAGACTAGAGCAAGGAGATGTAAGAGAAATATATGATGGGAAGTGTATTTCAAAGAAGAGTAGTTCTGGCACAGTGAACCAGAACAAAGTGGGATGAGAAAAGCCTGACATTCAAATTTCAGTGACAATGAATAAAGTTTTATCAGAGTACAACCATGCTCATTTATTTCTGTATTTTTTATGGCTGCTTTCTTGCTTCAATGGCAGAGTCAAGTAATTGTTATAGGGAATTTATGACCCAAAAAGTCTAAAATATTTACTACCTGATCATTTGTACAAAAATTAATATTTACTATCTTTGTCTTAATGTTTTGATGTCAAAATTTTGAAGGATACATAAAATTGGAAAATGTTCTCTATTCATATTTTATGAGAGGGTTTTTGTAAAGCATGCTATTTCTTTCTTAAGTGTTTGATTTATTGGTGAAGCCATCTGGGTCAGAAGTTTCCAATGTGATAAGCTTTATGGTAATAGAATTAATTACTTTATTCCATAATTTTTTCAAAGTGTGGTTTTGGTAGCCCCAAAGGTTTCTGAAACCCTTCCAAACATGTGGGGGATATTCTTGTGATATTTTTGTTATTGACTTCTAGCTCACTTCCATTATAGCTAGGTAATACACTCTAAATAATTTCAATCTTTTTAAATTTGTAGAGGTTTATTTTAATGTCCAGCACATAATCAATTTTTGTATATATTTCATTTGAACTTAAAACGTATATGTACCCTGTCATTATTGTGTGCAGTTTTCTATGTAAATTATCAATGACAAAATATGTCACTGTGTTTTTTAGATCTTTTATACCTTGTTGATATGTTTTGTCTGCTTGCTTTCTTAGCTATTAAAGGCAATCTATTAAACTCTCCCACTAAGATTGTATACTTATTTATTTCTCCTTTTATTTTTTTCTATTACTATCGATATATTTTGAAGTTATGATTAAGTAAAATATTTGTTATATCTTCCTGTAAGTATGCTCTTTTTTCTTTATAAAATATTTCTGCTATCTTAAATAATTATTTTGTCTTAATGTTTGTCTATATCAACCGTTCTCAACCTGTGGGTTGTGACTCCTTTGGGGGTCAAACAACCCTTTCACAGGGGTTGCCTAAGACCATCAGAAAACACATATTTCCGATGATCTTAGGAACTAAGACACTGCTCCACTATCTGTCTCCAGGTGGGTGCACCCACATGCAGATACACCCACATACAATTCCTGGAGTGATAACATCATCACGCCAACCCTATCACATACACCTCATACAAATACAGGGGTATGTGACAAGGTTGGCACCATAATGTACTTATGCGGACCAGTCACACATGTGTAGAGAACAGCTACTATGTAGAGAGCAGCTACTGTATTAAAAGCAGCAGTATTGGAGGTAAAACGACACTTCATGAATTATAATTACTGGGTAAATGTAAAATCATCAACTACTGCAAAAAGTATATATCTGTACCATGGGAATTTAATCTGGATGCTGATCAGTCTTTTTATATTCAGCTGTGGTTAATGTGAATACTGTCCCCTTGTGATAGTAGCAGGTATGTAAAACAACAACAACAACAAAAACAGAAAATAGTAAATCATAGGAAACTTTAATGAACTGTATTGACTAAACTATATCATCTTTTGTATTATTAAAGCTATTGTTATATATTATTTTCACTAGCAAACCATCCCATAACAATGGATCATGTAGAGAAGAATGTTAAGAAACAATATAGTGAGGATTTTTTATAGTATAGTTTTACCTCAAAAATTACAGCAGAAATTGAGAAACCGCACTGTGTTATTTATTTGTTGTGAAGTTCTATTAGCAAAATCTATGAAGCCAAATAAACCAAAATGCCATTTTGATAGCAAGCATCTGAGCTTTACTGGCAAGGTTACCAACTATTTTAGAAGCAAAGCTGATGGATTCAAGAAAGTCAGACTTGACACTGGTGGTAAGTACCACAAACAAAACATAGCAGCCATTGAAGCTTCATATTTGGTGGCACTCAGAATCACCAGAGCTATGAAACCTCACACCATTGCTGAGGATTTATTGTTGCCAGTGGCCAAAGACATTGTTTGAGTTATGATTAGAGATGAATTTGTTACAAAATTGAGTGCAATTTTCTTATCTAATGACACTGTCCGCAGAACAATAGATGACATGTCTGCTGATATTCTTGATTAGGTAATCCAGGAAATTAAATCTACTCCATTTCCAATATTTAGCATCCAGGTTGATGAATCTACAGTTGTTGCAAACTTCACAGTTACTGATTTACTTGAGGTATATTAATGATGGCAACTTTAAAGATGAGTTTCTTTTTTGCAAACCTCTTGAAACGGCAACTATTGCATGTGATGTATTTGACACAGTTGGTTCATTTCTGAAAGAGCATAAGATCTCTTGGGAAAATGTTTGTGGTGTTTGCACAGATGGTGCTCCAGCTATGCTAGAATGTCAATCTGGATTTCAACGTTTGTTACCGAATGAGTCACCAAAAGTCGTCGGAACTCACTGTATGATTCATCAGCAAATATTAGCAACAAAGACGATGCCACAAGAGTTACAAGAAGTAATGAAAAGCGTTATAAGTTCTGTCAATTTTGTAAAGGCGAGCACTTTAAACAGTTGACTGTTTTTTCAACTGTGCAGTGAGTTGGACGCACCAAGCAATGCTCTGCTATTTCACACTGAAGTGAGATGGTTGTGGACAGGAAAAGTTTTAAAACTTGTTTTTGAGCTTTGTGATGAACTCAAAACATTTTTAAATCAGAAAGCAAGACCGCCGTTTGAAGCACTTTTCAGCAATAAAAGTGAACTGGAGAAAATAGCTTATTTGGTTGACATCTTTGCCATCTTGAATGAATTAAATTGATCACTGCAAGGACCAAATGCAACATACCTCGATTTGTCTGAAAAGATCTGATCATTCCAAATGAAGCTTCAGCTTTGGTAAAAAAATAAATAAATAAATAAATAAATAAATAAATAAATAAATAAATAAATAAATAAATTGGATGAAAATAAAATCTACATGTTGCCTACCTTATCTGCTTTCTTTGAGGAACATGACATTGAATCAGACAAAAGGATTACGATGATAATTTCTGTGAAAGAACACTTGCACATGTTTGCAGACGAAATTTTGTCGTACTTTCCAAGTCTACCTGACACCCCATTTGCACTGCCAGAAGCCTATTCACAGTCAAAGTTGAAGATGTTTCTGAGACAGCACAAGAGGAGTTAATTAAACTTATTAACAGCAATGCAGCAAGAACTGATTTCTCTATAATTCCAGTTACAAAATTCTGGATCAAGTGTTTGCAGTCATATCCTGTTCTGTTTGAGACTGTGTTGTGCTTTCTTCCATTTCCAACAGCGTATCTTTGTGAAACAGGGTTTTCCAGTTTGTTGGTTATCAAGTCTAAATTCAGAAGTAGACTTGTTGTATAAGATGATCTTTGTTGTGCTCTTGCAAAGACTGCCCCAAGAATTTTTCTATCTGGTGGGAAAGAAGCAATCTCAACCTTCACACTGACATTGGCTTTATACGCATACTGTTGCAAAATGTAGAAATGTAGTTTACTGTTATTATATTAAGACTGTTACCCATGCTACACTATGCTTTAAGACAAAATTTCATTTGTTTGTGATTATAAATAAATATTTTACAATATACAATTACATATTGTTTTTGTGATTAATCACTATGCTTTAATTCTGTTCAATTTGTAACAATGAAAATACATCCTGCATATCAGATATTTACATTATAATTCATAACAATAGGAAAATTACAGTTATGAAGTAACAATGAAAATAATTTTATGGTTGGGGGCCACCACAACATGAGGAACTATATTAAAGGGTTGCAGCATTAGGAAGGTTGAGAACCATTGGTCTATATTGTCTATTATGAGTATTGATATGTCAGTTTTCTTTCAGTTTGTGTTTGCATGATATATCTTTTTTCATTCTTTTCCATTAAATGTTCAATATCTTTAAAATATGTCTCTCACAGGCAGCATATAATTTAATCCAATTTGATAATTCTGCCATTTAATTGGAATGTTTAGTTTATTTATATTTAATATATTGATATGTTTGTGTTTATATTTACTCTCTTATTTGTTTAATCAGTCCCTCATTTATGTTCTTTTTGATTCTTCCTTACTTGCCATTGAATTAATCAGGAATATTTAATTAGATCATGTGTCTCCCTATCAATTTGTTAGTTATGTGGGTTTTTTTTAAAGTACTTTTGTTGCTATTGCCCAGAAGAGTGGTAGACAATCTGTTTTTAAAGGGTCAGTAAGCAAATATTTTATGGTATAGTGGCCATACAGTAACAACTTGCCAAGATAGAGCAAAAGGAGACAGGCAAAGAGTAAACAAATGAGTGTGACTGTGTACCAATAAAACTATGTAAAAAACTGGCGGCTGGCCCACAGGTGTTCCAACCCTGGCCCTAGACATTAAAACATGCACATTGACTTACTGATGTTTAATTATACAACTCTTTTTTTTTTAAATCCTCACCCAAGGATATATTTTTATTTGACTTCAGATAGAGTGGGAGGAGGAGAGAGAGAAACATCTATGTGAGAGAGACATCTGGTTGCCTGTGGCACAACCTGACCAGGGCTGATGACGGAACCGCAACTGAGATACGTGCCCTTGATGGGAATCAAACCTGAGAATTTTTGGTCCACAGGTTGATGCTATAACTGCTGAGTCAAAATGACCAACGCATAATTAGATGACTCTTATCACTTTTCAAACAATACTAGGGTCATAAAATGCTTTAAATGCATGTAACAGCCTCTCACTTTCTTTGCCATTATTATTTTGTATTTTAGTTCTTTATAATTTTAAATTTTTATTTCAAAATAATTATAGACTTTTAAAAAATCTTGCAGAAAAAAAGATATAAGGAGGTCCCATGTGCCTTTACCTTGCTTCACCAAATAGGGCACCTGGCATAATTATAGTATTAAATATTAAAACCAAGGAAACAGCATTGGTACCATTCACAGAACTTAAGACTTCACACATGCACTACTGTGTGTGTATGTATGTATGTGTAATTCTATGCAATTTTATCACATGTGCAGCTTTGTATAACTTCTACAAAAATTAAGATACAGAACTGTTCCACCATGAAGCAAACTTGGCCTACTACTTTTTAGACATACTTCCACACCCCTTTCCCAATCCCTGTCCTCTGGAAACCATTATTCTTTCCTCCGTCTCTGTAATATTGTTTATTCAAGAAGGTTATAAAATGGAATTCTTGAGGTCTATTGGAATTAATACAGGTGTCAATAATTTGTTACTTTTCATTTTTAGATAATAACCCATGGTATGGATATGTCACAGTTTAACTATTTGCTTATTGTAAGACATTTTGATCATTTCTATTTTTTTGGCTTTTATGAATAAAACTGCTATGAGTATCCTCAAACAAGTTTCTGTGTGAACATAAGTTTTGATTGTTCTGGGGTTACTGCCCAGGAATACAATTACTGATTTGTACACCAGTTACATTTTAATGTTTTAAGAAACTGTCAAACTATTTCTCAGAGTGTATCATTTATATTTCCATCAGCAATTTGTAACCCAATTTCTCTGCATCTTTTCCAGTATTTGGTATTGTCACCATATTTTATTGTGGATATTCTGAGAGGTGTACAGTGATATCACTGTGGTCTTAATTTGCATTTTCCTAATGGCTAATAATATTGAATATCATGTGCCTATTTGACATCGTTATATCTTTATCAGCAAAATATATTTCAGTTACTTTGCCTATTTCCTAATGGAATTAGTATTGGTGTAGAGAGAGTTTTATGAATTCTAGACAAGTTATTTATCATTTGTTACATACGTGGTTTGCAAATATTTTCTTCCAGTCTGTAATTTGTCTTTTCATACTATTAACAAGATCTTTCAATAAACTTTATATGAAATCCAAGTTATCTAAGACCTCTTCACCTTGGTTTAGATCCCAAAGATTCTCTCTTTGTTTTAAAAGTTGTATACTTTTGTCCAGCCAGTGTGTCTCAGTAGTTGAGAGTTGACCCATGCACCAGAAAGTCACCGGTTCAATTCCTGGTCAGTATACATGCCCAGGTTGTGGGCCTGATCCCCAGTGCAGGGCATGCAGGAGGCGGCCAATGGATGTTCTCTCTCATCGATGTTTCTCTCAGTCACTCCCCTTCACTTCCACTCTCTCTACAAATCAATAAAGAAAAAAATTTAATAAAATAAACATTGTATACTTTTAAATATTATATGTAGGTTAATGATTCTATTTTGAGTTTATTCTTTCTATAAGATATGAGGCTTAGGTCGATGTTTATTTTTGTACCTATGGATGTCCAATTGCTCTAGCACAATTAAATTGTTTCTGTGCCACTGTAGAACCCAAAAAGCAGCTGGACATATTTTTTGTGTGGATGTATTTCTGAGTTCTCTATTTTGTTCCATTGATCTATGTCTACTTCTCTACTGATAGTACACAGTCTGAATTGCAATCTTTAAATCACATAGACTGATTCCTCCCCCTTTATTTATCTTTTTCAAAATTAAGTTAACTATTCTAGGTCTTTTATTTTCTATATGCACTTTAACTATAAAGATATCTGGGATTTTTATAAAAATTGTATCTCAATTTGTGGAGAATTGACATTTTTACAATATTGAGTCTTACAATCTATTAACATGGTTTATCTCTTTATTTAGATCTTAGATTTCTTATGTCAGAATTGTGTAATTTTGACAGAATTGCGTAGTAAATAAAACCTGTACATGTTGGAATTACACCTATGAATTTCTCTTTGTGTGTGTGTGTGTATGTGTGCAATTGTCAATAATACTTTATTATTATTTTATACCCATGTATTCATTATTAGCATATATATAATATGATTTGTTCTTTAGATTTTTATATTGCGTCCTGAAACCTTGCTGAACTCACTTATTAGGAAATTAATTTAGTGGATCCCTTGGTATTTTCTATGCAGTGAATTATATTTTCTGCACATAGGGACAGTTTTATTTCTTCCTTTCAAATCTGTATATCTTTTATTTCCTTTTAATGCCTTCCTGTGGCCAGCTAGAACATCCAGGACCATGTTGAATAAGAATAGTAAGAGTGAATATGCTTGCTTTTTTTCGGATCATAAGTGTAAAGACTGTCTTTCTCCACTTAGCTGTTGGTTTTTTTAGATACATTAATCAGGTTGAGAAAGTTGCTTTTTACTCCAAGATTGCTGAGAGTTTTTATAATGAATGAGTATTGGATTTTGTAAAATGGTTTTTCTTCATCTGTTAATACAAATACATAACTTTTTCTCTAATCTGTTGATATGGTGGGTTTCATTGATTACATTTTAAGTGATGAACCACCCTTGCATACTTAAAGTAAATTCCACTTGAACATGGTAGATTATTTTTTAACAAGTGGCTGTCATAGGCCAATATGTTGCTGAGAATTTTTTGTCTAAATTTATGAGACATGTTAACCTGAAGTGTTTTTTGTTTTATTCTGTTTTGTTTTGTACTGTCTCTTCTGGTTTTGATATCAGGATAATAATGATCTCATAAAATGCTTTGAAAAGTGTTTCATCTTAGCTGAATTTTGGTAATTTGTGATTTTCAAGAAATTGGTCCATTTCTTCTAAGTTGACAAATTTATGTATGTAGAATTGGTTATAGTACTCCTTTATAATCTTTTAATGGCTTCAGGAGCTATAGTGATACTTCATGTTTCTTTCCTGATATTAGTGATTTGTGACTTCACTCTTTCTTTGTCTGCTTTGCTAAAAGATTATTTATATTTTATCTTTTCAAGAACTAGAGGTTTCTTTAATTGATTTTTTCTTTTGTTTTCCTGTTTTCAATTTCATTGATTTCTGCATTTGTTTATACTATTTCCTCTCTCTACTTGTTCTGTATTTATTTTACTTTTTCTTTTTTCTAATCTCTTGATGTAAGAGCTTAGATAATGGATTGAGGTGTACCTTTTTTTTTAGATATAAGCATTTAATTTGATAAATATCCCACTCAGCTTTATTTTAGTTGTGTTTTACACATTTTATATGTTGTATCTTTATTTATTCTGCTCAATATATATTTTTAAGTTCCCTAAGACTTATTTTTTTGACTCATGGATTGTTTAGAAATGTATTAATTCCCAAGTGTTTCAAGATTTTTCTGTTGTCTTTCTGTTCTTGATTTCTAGTTTGATTTTATTAAGATCAGAGAACATACCTGAGTGATTTTAATTCTTTTAAGTTTGTTGAGGTTTAATTATGACTCAGGGTATGGTCTATCCCGGTAAACAATCTGTAAGTGCTTAAAAAGAAATTATATTCTGTTGTTATTGGGTTGGTTATTCTATCATACTGATTAGATCATATTGACTGATGATGCTGTTTAGTTCTAAATCTAGTTGTTCTACAAATTGTTGCAAGTGTAGTTCTGATATCACAGACTACAATTGTGGATTTCTCTATATCTTTTTTTAGTCCTACTGGTTTTCTTTCATTATTTTGAAGCTGTATTGTTTAATGTATTCACATTTATGATCCTTTTGTCTTTTGATGGATTGGTATTTTATGTCCCTCTTTATCACTAGAATTTCCCTCTGTTCTGCAGTCTACTTTACCCAATATTCACATAGTCCTGTTTAAATTTTTTTTATTGATTTTTAGAGAGAGAGGAAGGGAGAGGTAGAAAAAGATGGAAACATCGATGAGAGAGAACATCGACTGGCCACCTCTTGCATGCCCCTCACTGGGGATCGGGCCCACAACCTGGGCCTGTCCCCTGACCAGGAATTGAACTAGTGACCTCTTGGTGCATGGGTCAATGCTCAACCACTGAGTCACACCAGCTGGGCTACATAGTTCTGTTTTAAAATCAATGTTGTAAAGATGTATCTTTTTTCATATTTTTACTTTCAAACAACTTATGTTGTTATGCTTGAAATGAGTTTTCCATACACAACAAAGAGTTTTCATGTTTTTTTTAAATCTACCCTGGCAATCTTTTCCATCCTCTATACAGGCTGTTTACATTTAAAATAATTACCTGGATTTATCCACGGTACTGATACTGAGAAGAAGCACAATTTTATTCTCTCCTTCTTTCTTCATTCTTACATTCATAAGTCTCACACCGCTTTTGCCTGGTTGAAACTCGGGAAGGTCTCTGGAGGTGCATTGTAAAGTTGGAGGGCTATGCCTGCACCACTTAGCTGCTAGATTTCTGAAAACACTCTTATCGAAGGTTCCACTTTATCCTCTCAAGGATAGTGCTCCTTTAAGAATTGGTGAAACTGCCTAAAAGTCAAAGGGCATTGAAATATAACTCTGGAGATTCCAAAATGGCAGTAGAGAGAATGGAAGCTACACAACCATCTCCCAGGACCAAACTGAAATTACTACTAAAATGAAGACATATCATCGGGAAAAAGCAACAGAAAAGCAGATTGCGAAGACCATATAACCAGGGACACTGAACCAGTCCTGATAGGATTATAGAGGCACAAGAAGGGGTCTGGGAGCCCATGAAGAGCAGCAGTCTTAACTCTGAGTGGCGCCCTCGGGTAAAACTCCCAAGTATCTTCGAAGTGCAGAGCCTGGACAGATGCTAAAATAGCCAGAGACACTCAACGTGGGCTCCAGCAGAGGGAGGGCAGACTAGACTGGAACTGTGAGAGGACACTTGGGATTTGGAGGGCGCTCAGAGCTTCAGCTGAGTTACAGCCATGCAGGATAGTGGTCATCTTACTTCATCCCAGGGCTCTGGGAAGAGGCAGCAGCCTCACCCTTGAAGATTCAACCCCACCTGGTGGACCATGAAAATGCAAATTGAAGCCCATTAACAACCAGCATCTGCCCTACCCTCAGGAAATCCCCTTACTCTGAAAACCTGAAGGAGTTTTTCATTCAACTGAGAACCCAAGGCTCTTCAAGTAACCACTACTAATAGCCACCAGGTAAAAAGCTAGAGGGTAACTGAATGATTCCTGGGCTAGCAACTCTACCCAGGAAAGTAAGACTTGACAGTGGTGTTTAATGTGGGTTCTCCCTCGCTCATCCAAACCCCGTAGAGGGAGCCACAAGCAGCAGAACACCAACACACACAGAGAAAATTTGGCAGGCTCCAAAGCCCACTGAAATAGCCAAAATGGTGAAACAAAGAAACAAATCTCAAATGAAAGAACATGAGACCTCTACCAAAAATGAGATAAATGAAATTCTGTTAAGCAAGTTAACAAAGCTAGAATTCAGAG
Source organism: Molossus molossus (assembly GCF_014108415.1). Classification (NCBI taxonomy): domain Eukaryota; kingdom Metazoa; phylum Chordata; class Mammalia; order Chiroptera; family Molossidae; genus Molossus; species Molossus molossus. The sequence continues at coordinate 25,196,036 of NW_023425355.1, read as the reverse complement.
CCATGATCTTTAGGAAGCTCAACAGCATGTGCAAGGACATCAACAACATGAGTAAAGACATAGAAATGTTGGAAATCAACCAATTGGTAATTAAAAACCACCAAGAAAAAATGAAGAATGACAGCAGAAATAAAAAATACATTGGAAGGACTAAACAGCAGAGTAGAGGAAGCTGAGGACCAGATCAGTGATTTAGAAGACAGGGTAAAAAAAAAATCAACCAATCAGAAAACCAAAAGGAAAAAACAATTAAAAAACAGGAAGACAGCTTAGGATAATTGTGAGACAACTGGAAACATAATAATATTCACATCATAGGAGTCCCCGAAGAAGCAAAAAATGAGCAAGGTTTAGAGAACATATTTGAAAAAATAGTGACAGAAAACTCCCCTAATTTGGTGAAGACAGAAGGCATTCAAGTTCTAGAAGCACAGAGAGCCCCAAGTAAGGAGAACCCAAACAGGCCCACACCAAGACACATAGTAATTAAAATGCCAAAAATTAAAGACAAAGAGAAAATCTTATAGGCATCAAGAGATAAGCAATAGGTTACCTAAAAAGAAACTGCCATAAGGCTCCCAACTGACTTCTCAACAGAAACAATACAGGCCAGAAGGGAATGGCATGACATAAACAAGGTCATGAAAAACAAGGATCTGAATCCAAGACTACTCTACCCAGCAAGGCTATCATTCAAAATTGAAGGTCAAATAAAGAGCTTGCCAGACAAAAAAAAAAAAAAAAAGGCTAAGGGAACACATTAGGACCAAACCAGCACTGCAAGAAATGTTAAAAAGGACTGCTCAAAATAGTAGAAGAAATAGGAAGAAAAATAAAACCACACTAAACAAAAAATGGCAATAAATAAGTATATATCAATAATCACCTTAAATGTAAATGGATTGAATGCTCTGATAAGAAGACACAGAGTAGCAGGTTGAATAAGAAAGCATCACTAATATATATGTTGTTTATAAGAGACCCACCTCACAGAAAAAATACTCATCTAGGTTTAAAGTGAAGGGATGGAAAATAATCTAAACAAATGGAAAGGAAAAAAAAAAAAAAAAGCTGGAGTAGCAATACTCATATCTGATAAAATAGATTTAAACATGAAGGCCATAACAAGAGACAAAGAAGGCCATTACATAATATGAAAAAGATCTATCCAACAGAAAGATATAACCTTGGTAAACATATATGCACCAAATATAGGAGCACAAACATATATTAAAAATCTTCTGGAGAACTTCAGAAAAGAAATCGATAGCAATACAATCATAGCAGGGGAATTCAACACACCGCTGACATCACTGGATAGATACTCTAGACAAAAAATTAGCAAGGAAACAGACTCTAAATGAAGCATTAGATCAAATGGATTTAAAAGATATCTACAGAGAATTACACTCTAAATCTGCAGAATTCACATTCTTCTTAAGTGCACTAGGGATATTCTCAAAGAGACCACATGTTAGGACACAAACTAAGTCTCTAAAAGTTCAAGAAGACTGAAATCATATCAAGCATCTTCTCAAATTACAATGACATGCAACTAGAAATCAACTGCAACACGAACATGCAAAGACATTTGAACACATGGTGGCTAAATAGCATGTTATTAAACAATGAATGGATTACCAAGGAGATCAAGGAAGAAATAAAAAATTTCCTGGAAACCAATAAAAATGAACACACAAAAAAACACAAAATCTATCAGATGCAGCGAAGCAGTTCTGAGAGGGAAGTTCATAGCACTACAGGCCTACCTCAAGTTACAAGAAAAATTTCTAATAGACTGTCTAACCTCACAACTTAAAGAACTTGAAAGCAAACAAAAAGAAAATCACACAGCAAGTAGAATGAAGGAAATAGTAAAGATAAGAGCAGAAATAAATGACATACAGAACAAAAAAACAATTCAAAGGAACAATGAAACAAAAAACTGGTTTTTCAAAAACATAAACAAGATTGATGGACCCTTAGCTAGACTCACCAAGAAACAAAGAGAGAGAACCCAAATACACAAAATCAGAAATGAAAGAGGAGAAGTAACAACTGACAACACAGAAATGCAAAGGATCATTAACAAATACTATGAACAATTATATGGCAACAAATTTGACAACCTAAGCGAAATGGACAAATTTCTAGAAACACATAGTCTCCCAAAACTGGACTGGGAAGAGATAGAAAACTTGAACAAACCAATAACAATGAAGGAAATTTAAGAGGTAATCAAGACTCTCCCAGCAAACAAACGCCCAGGCTCAGATGGCTTCATGGGGGAATTTTACCGAACATTCAAAGAAGAACTAACACCCATTCTCCTCAAACTTTTTCAAAAAATTCAAGAAGAAAGACTTCCAAACTCATTTTATGAGGCCAGCATAATTCTAATTCCAAAACAAGAAAAAGACACTACAAAGAAAGAAAACTACAGAGCAATATGCCTGATGAACATAGACGCCAAAATCCTGAAACAATACTAGCAAATCGGATCCAGCAATACATCAAAAAAATTATTCACCATGACCAAGTGGGATTCATCCCAGTGATGCAAAGCTGGTACAATATTTGCAAGTCAATAAATATGATACACCACATAAACAAAATGAAGAATAAAAACCACATGATCATATCAATAGACACTGAAAAAGTATTCGACAAAATCCAACACCCATTTCTGATAATGCTCAGCCATCTAGGAATAGAGGGATCATATATTGACATAATAAAGACCATATATGAAAGACCTACAGCCAACATCATACTCAATGGGCAAATACTAAAAGCATTTCTCTTAAGAACAGGAACAAGACAGGGATGCCCACTTTCGCCACGCTTATTTAACATAGTACTGGTAATCTTAGCCACAGCAATCAAACGTGAAGAAAAAATGAAAGGGATCCAAGCTGGAATGAAGGAAGTGAAACTGTCATGGTTAGCAGATGACATTATACATAGAAAACCCTAAAGACTCCATCAAAAATCTACTAGACTTAATAAATGAATTTGGCAAAGTAACAGGGTACAAAATTAAGTCAAGAAATTGATGGCATTCTTATATACCAATGATGAACTCACAGAAAGAGAAACTGAAAAAACAATCCCATTTATCATTGTGGCAAAAAAATTAAGATACCTAGGAAGAAACTTAACCAAAGAAGTAAAGGACCTATTTGCAGAAAACTACAGGTCATTGAAAAAAGAAATAGAGGAATATATAAAAAAGTGAAAGCACATACCTTGTTGATGGATTGGAAGAATTAACATCATTAAAATGTCTTTATTTTCTGTCCAGTGTAGCTCAGTGGTTGATCACTGACCCATGCATCAAGAGGTTGCTGGCTCTATTCCCAGCCAGGACACATGCCCAGATTGTGGGCCCGACCCCCAGTGGGCAGCATGCAGGAGGTAGCCAATCAATATTCTCTCTCATTGATGTTTCTATCTCTCTCTCCCTTTCACTTCCTCTCTCTCTAAAATCAATAAAAAAAAATTAAAAATAAAATAAGATGTCTACATTACCCAAAGCAATCTATAGATTCAGTGCAATCCCCATGAAAATACCAATAACATATTTCATAGAACTAGAACAAATACTTCAAAAGTTTATATGGGACCAAAAAAGACCCCAAATAGTCACAATAATCTTGAAAAAGAAGGACAAAATACGTGAGATCACAATAACAATATCAGGTTATACTGCAAAGCTAGTGTAATCAAAACAACCTGGTACTGGCATAATAACAGGCATATAGACGAGTGGAACAGAACAGGGAACCCAGAAATGAACCCAAGACATTATGCTCACTTAATATTTGACAAAGGAAGCAAGAGCATACAATGGAGTAAAGTCAGCCTCTTTAATAAATGGTGTTGGGGAAATTGACAGCTATGTGCAAGAAAATGAAGCTAGACCATCAACTTACGCCATACACAAGAGTAAACTCAAAATGGATAAAAGACTTAAATGTACCCTTGACTCCATTAAAATCCTAGAAGAAAATGTAGGCAACACAATTTCAGACATTATACACAGCAGAAGTTTCACTGATACATCACCTAAGGCAAAAGAAACAAAGGAGAAAATGAACACATGGGACTACATCTAACACAAAAGCTTCTGCACAGCAAAAGATACAATCATCAAAATGGAAAGGCAACCCACTGTATGGGAGAGCATAATTGCCAATGATATATCACATAAGGGGTTAATTTCCGATATATAGAGAGTGCTCATACAACTCCACAAAAGGAAGACAAAGAACCCAATTAAAAAATGGGCAGAGGAACTAAATAGACACCTCTCCAAACAGGACATACAAATGGCAAAGAGATATATGAAGAAATGCTGAATATCACTAATTATCAGAAAGATGCAAATTAAAACAACAATGAGGTATCACCTCACACCTGTCAGAATGGCCGCCATCAACAAATCATCAAACAACAAGTGTTGGCGAGGGTGTGGAGAAAAGGGGAGTCTAGTACACTGCTGGTGGGAATGCAGACTGGTGCAGCCACTATGGAAAACACTATGGTGTTACCTCAAAAAATTAAAAATTGAATTGCCATTTGATCTAGTGATCCCACTTCTAGAAATATACCCTAAGAATCCTGAAATACCAATCAGAAAGAATATATGTACCCCCATGTTCATAGCAGCACTATTTACAATAGCTAAGATCTGGAAACAGCCCAAGTGTCCATCAGTAGCCAAATGGATGAAAAAACTGTGGTTATATACACAATGGAGTACTATGCAACTGTAAGAAAGAAAGTTCTCTTATCCTTTGAGTCGACATAGACTGACCTGGAAATTATTATCCTAAACAAAACAAGCCAACCAGAGAAATACAAATATTACATTATCTTACTTATTTGTGGAATATAATGAACATAACAGTCTGAGGAAATGGGTAGACATAGAGACGTGGAAGTAGAATACAGACCAACAACCCTCAGAAGAAGGGGTGGGGGGAGAAAGGGTCAACCACAGAACTTATACGCATGTACCCATAACCACTGGACATGGACAACGAAGCCGGTATGTGGTAAGGGGCATGGGGAAGAGGGTGTCAATGGGGAAAAAAAGGAGAAACATCTGTAACCAAAGTAAATTAATAAAATATTTTTTAAATAATAATAAAAAGAAATAATATAAAATAAAATAATTATCTGTATATTAGGGCTGAATTCTGACATTTTGTTATATTCTTTTCTTTTTATATTCTTTCTTTCACATTTCTGTTTCCTTTTTCTTACTTTTCTGTTGGTTAATTGAACAATTTTAGTATTTCTGCTTTAGTATACTGCTTTTGAGTGTATATTTTGTTTAGTCTTATTGGTGGTTGCTCTAAGTAATTATATATAACTCATCTCATCCTACTAATATTGGCATTTTGCAACTTAAAGTAACAAATATTAAAACATGATTTCTCTCAGTCTCTTTGTCCTTTTTCACCTTTGCTGGCAATACTGCTATGGCAGATTGGGCCCACAACTGCCACTAGGTTTGGGTCTCCTAACTAGGTCTCCACACGCTTTTCTCTTTCCCAGATCTTTGGCCAGATGAAGCAGTATTTTAGGTGTTATGTTTTGTTTTCTCTATGTCTGTTGACCATTCTGATTTGTAGATTTCTGTGGTTCCTAGTCTGAAATAATGGGAGATAAAAAGAAAAGCCAGGGAATGCACTGCCAGGCCATTTCTCAAATTCTGATGTACCTAGGTAGTTCACCTTGTTTTCTACCTTTCAGAGTCCTTTAATGATTTTCTGTTGAAATATTTCCAGTTTACATAATGTAAGAGCTAAAACAAAAGGCAATGTTGCCTTGTTCAGCCTCAGCTGGGAAGATGTACTTTGGGTGACTCGAATTTTTTTCTGCTCTCCACATAAATATAACCACAAATGATTGTGGAAGTGTTATGAGTATTGATTTGAGGATTACATATAAATTTATGGTAGGCAAATTTTGCAAATATAAAATCTGCGAATATTGAGAATTAACTACATATAGCTAGGATTAAGATTAGAGTTAGAATTATGTATATTATATATTAATGCATATTACATATTTATATATTTGAACTTTATATATATTGTCATTAATATTATTTTTATTATTATAGTCAGTATTGATTTATATTTACCCACATATTACCCTTTATGTTATCCTTTATTTTTTCTTATATTTCTATCTGAATGGAATTATTTTTCCTTCTTGTATAACTATTATTTCTTTAGTAAGATTCCAGTTTTGTTTGGAAAGATGTTTGTATTATCTTGATCTTTCATTTCATTTTTTTACTTCATGTAAAATTCTAAGTTATCAGTATTTTTTAAGGACTTTAAATATATCATTTTAATTTTTATTGTGTCTGTTTATATATTAAAGGTAAATATATCTTCTAATTTTCATTGTGTTTATTGAGAAGTCTTATTTCTCTTGTAATAAATGTGTTTTTTATTCTTATTGCTTGACTTTCAACAGGCTTCCTATGATGAATCTAGGTAGTTGTCTTTTAATTTATCTTGCTTGGGGTGGTAGGGTTTCTTGAATCTGTGGCCTGAAATCTGTAATCCATTGTTGTTGTTTTTTCCAGCCTTATTAACTTATTAACATGTAATTGACATATAACATATCTAAGTTTAATTTTAAGGTATATAATGTGATTATATATATATATATATATATATATATATATATATATATATATATCAATAAGAACACCTCCATCACCTCACATATTTACCATTGTTTTTTGTGAGATGGTAATGTTTAAGATTTATTCTCTTCACAACTTTCAAATATATAACACAATATTTTTAATTATAGTGACTATATGGTACATTAGATCCCCAGAATGTGTTCATCTTAAAACTGAAGTTGCGAAAAGCAAGTTTTCCATCTTTTTCTTCAATACATTTTGAAAAATTGTTGGACATTATCCTTTTCACTCTCTGCTCTTTGTGGACTATAATTACACATATGTCAAATATTTCAATTGTCTCACGCATCTCTTATGATCTCTTCTATATTCCCTATGTTGTTGTTTTTTTTCTCTCTGTGCTTTAGTCTGGATTTTTTTTTAAATTACTTTCCAGTTCACTAATCATCTCTGCTGCTATATGCAATCTGTTGTTATACTTTGTTTTCAATTATTTCATTTTCAATTTAGAATTTCTTTTTTTATTTCAGTTTTCTGGTGAAATTCCTCATTTTGTCATCTATTATCTTGAGTATACTAATCATAGATGTTTCATATTCTACCTGATAACTCTAATACCTCAATCACTTGTGAATTTGTATTTTCTATGTTTTCTTTTGATCCAACTTTTGCATGTCTGTTTTGTTTTAGTTTTGAATACTAGACAATATGTATGATAAATACTTGTGACTGTGTACAATGTTCCCTTCCTTCAGAGAAGGTTTTCCTTATCCTCTGATAAGCAGATAAAATAAGAACAAATCATCTTAATCCAGTCAGGAACTAAGATTACTAGAGTTTTGGTGTCAGTTTTGTAAGGCTTCTTCTAACTATTTCATCTCTAGTTTTAGGGTGAAATCCTTCCTGAAGATGCACTGAGATGCTGAGGTTTCAATGGGGCAATGGGGCATTTCCTCCTTGGTGGATAGTAAACTGCAATTTTTGTCTGCTCAAATCCTCTGGAAGCTTTTATTCTTCTCTTCAGACCTTTCTTCTTGTTTCTTACCCTCATGATTTGCACCGTTAAAGAATCTGGCAAATGCTTATAAAGGGAAACTTGCAGTCTGTCAGGGTCAATTTGAAGCACTTCCCTTTTCACTGGGTTCTTACTGGCTGTTTAAAACAAATTCAAACTCTAATTTTCGTCTCTCTTGACCCATAAGATTGCCAAAAGTTGTACTTGTTTCTATGTATCTTGGCAGTAGCCTTATGTTCTGGCTCGCTGCCAGAACAGTGGACTAAAAATAAGCAAATGCTACAGATTTATTGCTCACTACTCTGTGACTCTTCTCTCTGTTGCTCTTCCAGTACTTTTTGCTCAGCAGTTGTTTGATACTTTCAAATATGATTTTATCCAGCTTTCTGATTGTTATGATTAGGGGAATTTGTGTACCTCAAGCTATCTTATCATAGCCTGAAGAAATCTCAAAATGATTAATTTTTTATTAGTTTTAAAGTGGCTCTATGTTATCATCTTTTCCTAAAATGAAAACTTATTCTTTTTTAAAAAAAAATTTATACCAAACAAATCATTTTTATTCATATATAACAGTAATATTTATTTGCATGTATTTCAAGTATTTTGTAAGGACAAACATTTTATAATTTTCTAGCATTTTTCACTTTTAATTGTTTTATTAATATCAAAACAAAGATCTGATTATAGCTTTTAGAGGGAAAGTTGACAATTTTCTTCATTTGCTTTCATCAAATATATATGTGTATTAAGTGTCACCATAAAAATACATGATGACCAAGCTGAAGGAATCAAGTAACAAAGGCTCATCTTCCATCCTTAGCATATTAACTCTCTTATAAAGATTGTTATCTTAAGCAAATGTCAATTAAGACTCATATCTATCCTTTTAGCTTGGTATCTCATTCTACATGAATGATGGAGAACTTTGTGGGATCAAAGTTATTGGACAGTAATCCTGAAAATCATGTAAATGCTTTCTTTGGAAATTTTTTTTTCTCCTATACTCATTTTCTCCACCGAGTGTCTAAAATGTATTTTCAGCAAAAAAAATTCTGATCGTATCATTAAAAGCTTAATTAATTCTTCCTTCCATTATACAAATATAAATATATATTATCTATGTATTATGTATAACATATATATGTTGTTCATGTCAACAGATATAATTGATCTATATATAAAATTACATATTCATTCTATTTCTGTTAAAACTAATTCTGGAAATTTAAACCAAATCTTCCCATAGCAGTTACTTTTTATGATAAAACTATTATAGCAAAATAAACAATGTCATTGGTGAAAGAAATGTTAAACTGCTTTTGAATTGACTAAACAGCAACTGATGTCCTCAAGGATTCTAGAGTATTATGACCCTGCCCTGCCAATCTGTTTAGCTACTGACGCTTCACCATATGGGGTCAGAGCAGTGATTTCTCACATAATGCCAAATGACCTAGAAAAGCCTTCAGCATTTGCTTTGTGAACACTTGCTAAAGAATTAAGCACAGATGGGGAGGTTTTACCTTATATGCTTGGATTTGTTGCCATTAAATTACTGAATGTCACTTCTATGTATACTCAGTCATCATGAGAAAATCTATGGTACTGAGACTCTTACTTCTGTTGGGGGTCTTTTGTAGTGTGAATAACTCAACTTTGGCTTAAATTTGGTCATTTGTAGTGGTACACATGTTTCTATAAATCTGATGAATTAAGAAAACTTTGAGAGAATTATTAATTTGTCTTAAGAAACACCTTTCCCTAAGAGGTAGAGAGATCTAGGCTAAAAATATAGTAGAGGAAAAAGAAGTAAAGAATTTGATAGGTCTTAATAATTACCTTTCTACATGTCTGCTCATACAGAATAGTTATTTCATGTCATGTGGAAAACCATCTTGAATGAAAGCAAATGGTACAGAGAATGCCAAGGGGCATATGCAAGACACCAGAATAAAGCAGTTTCAGAGTGGTTACAGGACTGTCAGGGAGAGCAAAGTCAATAGAGACGGTGAATAATATTTGACTTTATACATGATTGAGGGCATATGTTGATTTGAATGTACAAAAGAACAGATACCTAGTTTCAAGGAAGATGAAAGAAGTTGTTCTACTTAATATTATGTATTATGCTGGAAATGAGCATATTAGAATATAGGACAAAGGAGATTGCTGCTGACATTAGAGAGGTTTTTCTTAGGGTCAGGAAAGCCAAGAAAATGTGAATGGCAGTTAACAGACATGAGCTTTAGTTCAGTTTAATTAAAATAAATGGTGGGAAAGAACTGAGTGACTCTGAATGCATGGGGGGAGGGGCAGCTAATTGTGAGAATCACAAAGCACATTATTTGGCTTTGACTGAGAAGCCATAGACATTTTTTCATCCAGTGCTCCATGTCTCCACTGTTAATTTTCTTTCCTTTTCATATCAGTTTGCTGATGAAAGTATTTTGTTCCTCCTTTCATCATCTGTCTCTTGATGATGCACAACCACCTGTCCTTGGTCTCTCCTCATAAATAGACCACAATAAATTCATCACCTTAAAAAAATGTATCCTTCAGTGAAAGGTGTCTGCTGTTCTATATTTTCAAGAATCTTGAAAACTGTTTAAAATATGAGAGCTTGAAAAAAGAGAGATTATCCTGAACTATTATACTTAGTTTAGAAGTTCTACCGAATCCCTAGTGATGAGTAAACCACTATTTTATTTTCAAATAGCTTAGTGATATCTTGTTCTACATGATTTTGCATCTAGTGAACCTGCAAAATACATGTGTTCCAGTTAAATACACACTAAATCTTCTCATTCTGCTGTCTGATGGGTGATTGGATTATTTGTTTTTAGCTTTAGGTTAAGGTCTTTCTCTCTTTAGCTAATGGAAATATTATCTGTTGAATTGTGATTATGCATTAAATTTCCCCAAAGTTTTCCAACTAAGTTTCATATATATATATATATATATATATATATATATATATATATTGCATTTATCTTCAAACAGGGCAGGAGGGAGAGAGGGGTGAAGAGAGAGAAACATCAACATGAGAAAGACACACCTATCGGCCGCCACCCACACACCCCAACCAGGGCCAGGGACAAACCTTAACCAATGCACGTGCCCTTAGCAGGAACCAACCTGGGACTCTCTGGTCTGCAGGCGGACGCTCTAACCGCTGAGCCAAACTGGCAAGGACAGGTTTACAATTTTAACTGGATCATTTTAGTATAAACAAAATAAATTATTTTAAAATGATCTGTGGCCACTATGATTAGTACAAAGACTGCAGAAGCCTAATAAATAGTTTTCTATTCATTTTTAAAATAAATTCAACCTTAAGAATGTGCACAACTCTCAATATTGTCAAACCCCAGAACCACTGTATGTTGCTTTTTCTGAAGTTAAAGAAATTAACCCTTTTTCTAAGTTTGCCTAACAGTTTGCAATTGGCTTAGAATGCTTTTTTTTTCTTGATGCTTTCCTAAATGAAAAAAAAAAAAAAAAACGTGCTTTATGTGAACAAGCTAAAACTTCTTTAAGCTTAAAAAAACTGCTTTAAAAAGCAAACTACCTTCTGAAAACACTGCCTGGAAAAGGAAATATAGAAGACATTATGAGGATGAGAAACCTGCCCAAGTGGAAATTGTTACATGGGGAATGGATGGTTTACAGGAGCATAGAACAGAAGGAAAAAACTGAACACATCCAGTTTAGATTGAATAATATCCATCATAAAAGAAAGTTGGTGAAATAAGAAAAAAAAACAGAGGAACCAGACTATACTTTGCATATATGTATGCTATCTTGCATATTCTTTTATAATAGCTCACCAAGGACTAAAGTTATGTGTTTCTAGGGCCTACCTCTATGTAAATATTTCAGCATATAGTACAGCTTAAAATTACAAATGTATGTGCTAAGGAGATAACTGTGTGCCTGTTGGCAAAAGAACAAATTGGGTATGGGATGAAACATTTGTGTGCAAACTCTTAACTTTTAAATTTATATTACAGAATTTCTTTAAGTTCATTTTTTTTTCCAACACATTAGCCAAGGTGAAACTCCCCAGCCCCCACTACTCATAACTGCACAAACTGTTTTTACTCTGTAGACACAGTAGCTACGTCACACTTTTATAAATGATATAGAGGTATCTTAATTATATTCTCCCTCTGGTCTATTAAGCATCTCAAGTAAAGTGATTGTTATATATCAAATCTTCTTTTGTATGCACAAGAAGAAGACAGAGTGTGTGAAGACAGAGCTACAACGTAAGACTCTTAGATAAAAACTGACTGGTGGAGAAATCTTTGGATAAGCAATCTGGTCAAAAAGTCCAACCTCCTTCTGTGGGTACATGTATATGGACATTTATTTACATAATTCTAAGTTATTAGACTTATTTATAGAATATTTATAGATCACTTTAATTGTGTGACTGACTCAAAAAGCCCCTTTCTTGAGCTGCTAAGTATCTAAGTTGAATTTTATAAATTGATTCATAGTAGAATGTTTGGGGAGTGGTTGTCAATGATAAAGTTTTTCAATCATGTACAGAAATATATTTTTGAGGAACACTTTATTTCTGAAATTATGGGTAGAGATATATGTTTAGAATAAATTGTCTAATTAAATATCGGCTTCCTAACTGACTTTCCCACACTCTGTGACATAAAATAAATCATTTAATTATTTGGGGCATATGTAAGCCACATATACCCATATACATTTTCCTAGTAGCAGTGCTAAGAGAATTAATGTTTATAAAACACACTGGGATTCTAAGATGAAAAACACAAATTGCTAAACATGCCAATAAACATGCTCATCATAAAATGTTTAAGACTGATGAGCAACACGCATTTTATTTCTTGAGGTCTTTCTCAGCTTTAGTTATTATTACAGAAAGAAACTAATGTTATGGGGAGAGTCAGGTACTTTAGAAGGTTAACTTTCTCCAATGCAATTGTAATCACACACACACACATCTTAAGGCAAATAATTTACTGTTTTAAATAAAGAAATAAGAGTATGCTTAAAAAAAAAAAAGACCCTCATTCTGTTTAGTTCTATCTCTAACTCATGACTTGTTACACAAGGTGGTATTTTTATACTATTTAGCAAGATTTAATGTATAAACGCATGAGCTACAAAAACTGCATCCTCTAAATGGTAATCTGAGAAATAGGGCAGCTGCATGTAAAAAAAAAAAAATGAAACTAGACAATCAACTTACACCCTACACAATAATAAACTCAAAATGGATAAAAGACTTAAATGTGACGCATAATCCATAAAAGTCCTAGAAGAAAATGTAGGCAACAAAATTTCAGACATCATACGCAGCAGAATTTTCACTGATACATCACCTAAGGCAACAGAAACAAAGGAGAAAATGAACGCATGGGACTACATCAAACTCAAAATCTTCTGCACAGGAAAAAATACAATCATCAAAATGGAAAGGCAACCCACTGTATGGGAGAGCATAATTGCCAATGATATATCAGGTAAGGGATTAGTTTCCAATATATAGAGTGCTCATACAAGTCAACAAAAAGAAGACAAAAAACCCAATTAAAAAATGGGCAGAGGAACTAAATAGACACCTCTCCAAACAGGACATACAAATGGCAAAGAGACATATGAAGAAATGCTCAACATCACTAATCATCAGAGAGATGCAAATTAAAACAACCATGAGGTATCACTTCACACCTGTCAGAATGGCCGCCATCAACAAATTATCAAATAAAAAATGTTGGTGAGGGTGTGGAGAAAAGGGGACTCTAGTACACTGCTGGTGGGAATGCAGACTGGTGCAGCCATTATGGAAAACAATATGGTGTTACCTCAAAAAATTAAAAATTGAACTTCCATTTGACCCAGTGATCCCACTTCTAGTGATCCCTAAAAAGCCTGAAACACTAATCAGAAAGAATATATGCTCCCCCATGTTTGTAGCAGCACTATTTACAATAGCTAAGATCTGGAAACAGCCCAAATGTCCATCAGTAGATAAGTAGATAAAAAAGCTGTGGTACATATACACAATGGAGTACTATGCAGCTATAAGAAAGAAAGATCTCTTATCCTTTGAAACAATGTGGAGAGACCTAGAAAGTATTATCCTAACTGAAATAAGCCAAACAGAGAAAGACAAATATTATATGATCTCACTTATTTGTGGGATAAAATGAACATAACAGTCTGAGGGACGGGGTAGTCCCAGAGAGGAGGAAGTGGGGTACAGACTGACCATCCCCAGAAGAGGGGTTGTGGGGGAGAGATAAACCACAGAACTTATATGCATGTATGCATGAACAATGGACATGGACAACAAAGCTGGTGACGGGGTGGGGAGGGAGAGGGAGGAGGGAATTAGTGAGGGAAAAAGGAGAAAGATTTGTAAGAAAAATAAATCAATTAATTTTAAAAAATAAGTAAAAAAGAGAAAAAAAAGAGAAATAGGCAACTATGTGCCAACATGAGGTTTATAGAATATCTATAGTGTTAGTAACCACAGGATTTGTGGTTTGAATAGTAGCAATAATATTAATGAAGAATAATATCTGTATATATATATAAGGGTTATAAAAATATTATGTTAATAATATGCGATCCTCGAAACAGTATTATGAAAGCTAACTTTCAGAAGACAATATTTTATTCTCCAAAATCCAGACTTCAAATATTAAAAGACATCATTTTAATGAAAACATTTATCTTTATGGTGAAAGTTTCTAGAGATGATCTGTAGTACTTTGTCCTAAATGTTGGCTTTTCTGTACAAGCCTCTTCAAGACATTACTGAGTGAGGACTGCTACTGGGATGAATACGGCAGGGAGCTCACATGGAGGATTCATGGGCCAGTCTTACAGACAGGTACTTAAAAAGACAAATGACACTAGGATGTGATACCTGCTATAACAGAGATAGGAACAAAGGACTTGGAGAGCTCAGAGGAGGGAGGAAATCATTCAGCCTGGGGGAATCTGAGAAGACTGCCCTGAGCCCGGTACAATTGAGCCAGTGATGACAAAGGATGAGTTCACAGGGTGCACAGAGGCAAGAGACTAACAGGTGAATGGGAACTCCATGGACAGTCACTGAAGAATATAAAAAAGGGCATTTGATTTACCATGTGCTGAGTGCAAGGACTACCAGGAAACGAGGCTAGAAACACAGTGGAGAGTAGATCAGAGGTCTGCAAATTACGGACCACAAGGCCCAAAAGCTAAAGGTAGATTGTATATTTTTAAATAAAAAAAAATCAAAAGTAAAATAAAACTTCATGAACAACACCTGCTGTGGGCAGAGAAGCCTGACCCGGGTCGCCTGGGGTTGTCGCCGGCGCCGCCGATCCCTCAACCATCCACGGGGGTGGAAACGGTCCTGGTACACACTGCAACTGTTTTCAGAGAGGTGGGAACTGTAGTGTCTTAGGTGAAATAAGTACTTTTGAGCCACATGGACTCGCTGGGACCAGGGGACTCAGTGGGAAGTTGCTGCTACCACCTCCCCTGCGACCCCGCATGAGTCCTGCGAAGTCTGTTGCCCTCTAAGCCGTCTGCTGGTGCCGCACGGACTCGCTGGGACCAGGGGAGTCAGCGGGACCAGGGGGCTCAGCGGGAAGTTTCTGCTACCGCCTCCCTTGGGACCCCGCATGAGTCTTGCAAACTCTGTTGCCTGCTAAGCCCTCGGCTGGTGCCGCACAGACTCACGGGGACCAGGGGACTCTGCTGGAAGCTGCTGCCACCTCTGCAGTGTCCCCCTACAAAGGCTCACTCCTGGGGTTTCTGCTGAGTGCAACGCCCTTGACTGGAGCCACAGCCGGGCTGCCCTTGGCTGGAAGCAGCGCCCTCGGGTTAAAAGTCCCAGGCGCCTCCACGACGCAGACTCCGGACAGAGGCTAAATTGGCAGCGGCCACCCACCTAGGGCTCCGGCAGAGGGAAGGCAGACTGGACTGGAACTGTGTGGGGATACTCGGGTTTTGGAGGCTGCTAAGAGCTTTCACTGAGTGCAGCCACGCAGGACTGTGGTCATTTTACTCCTTCCCAGGGCCCTGGGGAGAGGCGGTGGCCCTTACCTTAGAGATTCAACCCCACCTGGTGACCATTGAAATGCTAATTGAGGCCCATTAACAACCAGCAGCTGCCCAACCCTCCGGAAATCCTCTTACACTGAGCACCTGAGGGAGTTTTTCAGGGAACTCAGAAACCAAGGGTCTTCAGGTGACCTCTACTAATAGCCTCCAAGCAAAAAAGAAGCTAGAGGATAACTACCATTCCCTGGGCTAGCAACACAAAACAGAAAAGCTAAGACTTGACAGTGGTGTTTAAAGTGGGTCCTCCCTGCCTCATCAAAACCCAGGTGAGGGAGCCACAAACAGCAGAACACTAACACCCACAGGGAAAATTTGGCAGACTCCAAAGCCCACTGTGATAGCCAAAATGGTGAAAAACAGAAACAAAAGCCAAAAGAAAGAACAAGAGACCTCTACGGAAGACGAGATAAATGAGGTGCAGTTAAGCAAGTTAAGAGAACTAGAATTTAGAGCCATGATGTTGAGGAAGCTCAACAGTATGTGTAGGGAGGGATATGAGCACCATGAGTAAAGACATAGAAATGTTGAAAATAAACCAGTTGGAAATTAAAAACCAACAGGAAGAAATAAAGAATGACATATCAGAAGTGAAAAACATATTGGAAGGTCTAAAAAGCAGAGTAGGGTAAGCTGAGGACCAGATCAGTGAATTAGAAGACAGACTAGAAAAAATCAACCAATCAGAAAACCAAAAGGAAAAAACAATTAAAAGTTAGGAAGACCGCTTAAGAGAACTGTGGGACCACTGAAAACGTAATAATATTCACATCATAGGAGTCCCTGAAGAAGAAGAAAATAAGCAAGGGTTAGAGAATATATTCAAAGAAATAGTGACAGAAATCTACCCTAATATGGTGAAGGAAGAAGGCATTCAAGTTCAAGAAGCACAGAGAGCCCCAAGGAAGAACCCAAACAGGACCACACCAAGACACATAGTAATCAAACTGCCAAAAATTAAAGACAAAGAGAGAATCCTAAAAGCAGCAAGAGATAAGCAACAGGTTACCTACAAAGGAAACCCCATTAGGCCCTCAGCTGACTTCTCACAAAAAACACTACAGGCTAGAAGGGAATGGCATGAAGTAAACAAGGTCATCAAAAACAGGGATCTGAATCCAAGACTACTCTACCCAGCAAGGCTATCATTCAACATAGAAGGTCAAATAAAGAGCTTCCCCGACAAAAAAAGGCTAAGGGAATACATTAGCACCAAACCACCACTGCAAGAAATGTTAAAAAAAAAAAAAACTGCTGTAATTACCAGGAGAAATGGGAAGAAAAATAGAACCACACTAAACAAAAATGGCAATAAATAAGTACATATCAATAATCACCTTAAATGTAAATGGACTGAATGCTCCCATAAAAAGACACAGAGTAGCTGATTGGATAAGAAAGCATGACTCATCCATATGTTGTTTACAAGAGACCCACCTCACAACAAAAGATTCACATAGATTGAAAGTGAAGGGATGGAAAAAAATCTTCCAAGCAAACGGAAAAGAAAAAAAAAAGCTGGGGTAGCAATACTCATATCTGATAAAATAGATTTCAGAATGAAGGACATAATTAGAGATAAAGAAAGCCACTACGTAATATTGAAAGGATCTATCCAACAGTAAGATATAACCTTGATAAACATATATGCACCCAATATAGGAGCACCAAAATATATTAAAAATCTTCTGGAGGAGTTCAAAGGAGAAATCGATAGCAATACAATCATGGCAGGGGACTTCAAAACCCCGTTGACATCGCTGGATAGATCCTCTAGACAAAAAGTTAGCAAGGAAACAGAGACTCTAAATGAAGCACTAGACCAAATAGATTTAATAGATATCTACAGAGAACTACACCCAAAAACTACAGAATTCACATTCTTCTCAAGTGCACATGGGACATTCTCAAAGATAGACCACATGTTAGGGCACAAACTAAGTCTCTACAAGTTCAAGAAGATTGAAATTATATCAATCATCTTCTCAGATCACAATGGCATGAAACTAGAAATCAATTGCAAGAAGAACATACCAAGACATTTGAACACATGGAAGCTAAATAGCATGTTATCAAACAATGAATGGGTGACCGAGGAGATCAAGGAAGAAATCAAAAACTTCCTGGAAACCAATGAAAATGAAGACACAACAACACAAAATCTATCAGATGCAGCAAAAGCAGTTCTGAGAGGGAAGTTTGTAGCACTACAGGCCTACTTTAAAAAAGAAGAAAAATCTCTAATAGACTATCTAACCTCACAACTTAAAGAACTAGAGAACAAACCAAGAGAAAACCCCAGAGCAAGTAGAAGGAAGGAAATAGTAAGGATCAGAGCAGAAATAAATGACATAGAGACCAAAAAAAAAAAAAAAAAAAAAAAACAATTCAAAAGGTCAATAAAATAAAGAGCTGGTTTTTCGAAAAGATAAACAAGGTTGATGGACCTTTAGCTAGACTCACCAAGAAACAAAGAGAGAGAACCCAAATACACAAAATCAGAAATGAAAGAGGAGAAGAAACAACTGACACCACAGAAATGCAAAGGATCATTAACAAATACTATGAACAATTATATGGCAACAAATTCTACAATCTAAGCGAAATGGACAAATTTCTAGAAATGGATAGTCTCCAAAACTGGATCAGGAAGAGATAGAAAACTTGAACAGACCAATAACAACAGAAGAAATTGAAGATGTAATCAAGACTCTCCCAGCAAACAAAAGCCCAGGCCCAGATGGCTTCACGGGGGAATTTTACTGAACATTCAAAGAAGAACTAATACCCATTCTCCTCAAACTATTTCAAAATATTCAAGAAGAAGGAAGACTTCCAAACTCGTTTTATGAAGCCAGCATAATTCTAATTCCAAAACCAGAAAAAGACACAACAAAGAAAGAAAACTACAGGCCAATATCCCTGATGAACATAGATGCCAAAATCCTGAACAAAATACTAGCAAATCGGACCCAGCAATACACCAAAAAAATTATCCACCATGACCAAGTGGTATTCTTCCCAGGGATGCAAGGCTGGTACAATATTCGCAAATCCATAAATGTGATACACCACATAAATAAAATGAAGAATAAAAACCACATGATAATATCAATAGATGCCTAAAAAGCCTTCGACAAAATCCAGCATCCATTTCTGATAAAAAACGCTCAGCAGTGTGGGAATAGAGTGATCATATCTAGACATAATAAAGGCCATATATGAAAGACCTACAGCCAACATCATACTCAATGGGCAAAAACTAAAAGCATTTTCCTTAAGAACAGGAGCAAGGCAAGGATGCCCACTTTCGCCACTCCTATTTAACATAGTACTGGATGTCTTAGCCACAGCAATCAGACAGGAAGAAAAATAAAAGGACACCAAATTGGAAAGGAGGAAGCGAAATTGTCATTATTTGCAGATGTCATGATACTATACATTGAAAACCCCAAAGACTCCATGAGAAGTTTACTAGACTTAATAAATAAATTTGGCAAAGTAGCAGGATACAAAATTAACGTCAAGAAATCAATGGCATTCTTATACATCAATGATGAACTCACAGAAAGAGAAACTAAGAA
This sequence comes from Molossus molossus, assembly GCF_014108415.1. Lineage (NCBI taxonomy): Eukaryota > Metazoa > Chordata > Mammalia > Chiroptera > Molossidae > Molossus > Molossus molossus. The sequence continues at coordinate 25,176,655 of NW_023425355.1, read as the reverse complement.
AACAATCCCATTTACCATTGTGGCAAAAAAAACTTCATGACACATGAACATGAAATTCCATAAATAAAGTTTTATTGGAACACATACAAAAAATATATTTTTGTATTTTCTACAACTGCATAGGAATGAAAAGAAAACGGGTGAAATGGAATTGTATCCATTTTCATGTCCCCATCATTTAATATCTGAATGCATTGGAGGCTAATCCCAGGTCTGATGCTTACTAGATGTATGACCAAAAGCAAGAGTTTTAACCTCTCATTTGCTCATCTGTAAAAATAGTTAAAAACAACCTTCAGGGTCATTGTGGGCATTAAAAGAAAGAATTTCTTTAAAATATCTCCCATAATGTTTAGAAATGTTGCTTCTCTTTTTGTCATTAACAGTTTCATTCCTGTTTTTTGTTACTATTACTACTCCTTTTACTATTACCTCGATTAAAGGTCATGTTAAAGTATCTTCATTTGTCTTAATATAAACGATCCATAGAGTTCAGACAAAAATTACTGTCAAATTGTAATCTCTGTGTAGTAAGTGTCAATCAACTTTTTTTTTCCTTGCAGGAACTGATTGCGTTCTTTTCTTTGGAACAATTTGAGTTTCCTGCCTCTGCAATACTGTCAGCAGAGCCTGCACAATGACATGGTAGACAGGTAACAAGTCAAACTGGAATACGAAAGGGCACATAAGTTAACTGTAACAACAACAACAATAAATATTCAAAAGTGTCTGTCTTCTTTCCCTGATATCAAAGCCACAAAGAAGTCTACTTTCAGCTTTATGTGAAAGCCACATGTGGAACCATAAAATTCCAGCTATCAGTCAAATAAACCTCTTTCATCACCTTTCTGAGAAACATGTTGCAAACCTAAAGACACAATTTACTTCCGTGAAGTGAGTGAACGTTTTATTCTCTCATTTTGACAATGACATAGGAATTTCCCAGGTGAACAAGCCCTCCTATTAAAACTCTCTGTCGCACTGGATCTATGCATGAAGAAGGGAATAGGGAAAGCTTTTTGTCAGTGCAAATATGTGAATAAACTTTGGTTGCTGAACCACAAAGAAAGAAACTTTGTGTTTATGCCCCCCCCTTTTTTTTGCAATTTGTAATAATTGTTCTTTTCTATTTGCATTTGTGCAGACACATGGAGAGTAGATTCCATAGAACTATTTGTCAGGCAGCCTAAATGGAAAGTGGTTAATATTTAGAGAAATCCAACTTCTGCATATTAATTTCTAAAATGAGATTGTTACAGCGTTTAGCATCCATAGATAATAAGGTTGTTGGGATGATTGGGTTAATAATTTAATAGTATTTGAGAACCCTTGATTAAAAGGTATGATATAAGGAAACATGATGAGCAGAAGTATACTATCAAACAAGAAAAAAATTCCAATTTTCTTCTGTGAAGTAAACTTACAATGTAGACCAAATTTTCAAGAAAGGTATAATGGGTATGCTTACAAAATTTCATGTACATGTGTTACACACTCAGAAGCACATAATTGCGTATGCAAAATGGATAATTGCATATAAAATTGCCCATTTGTGTGTGCAATTACCCATTTTATGCCCACAAATGCTTGTTTGAAAATCTGGCCCTAAAACTCTAGCAGTAGAGAAAAAAATTAGCTTGCACACATAGTTTCTGAAACAGAAATTGTGGCCTGCCTTGAATGTATAACTGCTGTCAAGTATTTTAGCTGTCTTGGTTTCAGTGTTGAATCAGAATGTATTCCAGACTGCATAACAATACAGTAGCATGAAATATATTTTTAAAAGATAAACATAGAAACTTTTTATCCAGCTGCCACCAAAGATGCTAATATATCTTATGGCACTAGCAGCTAGTGATGAGGGTTTTGTAATCACTGCTGGGTATGTAGAGGAAAAGGGAAATATGTTTGATCAAAACTCTGAAGCATTATGTTTTAAAGATCCACATTTGTCCATGGTATAGGATTACTGAAAACAGCCAGTTAAACATTGATCTATTTAAAAGTAGACTGTTTTTTGTTGCTGTTGTTGTTAACTAAACTAGCATTTATATAACTTGATATTTCTTTATTAGCAAAGACTCATCTATTACCTAAATAGGTTCTATAGTATACAGGGTCTATGAGGAGAAATTAGAGTGGTGGGGTAGAAATGCTTTACAAATTAGCTTATAAGTGTAGAACTTGAATTATTAACCCATTATTTCCCATTTTTTAATTCCCATTATCTTTATCCTAGCTCTTTCTTTCAACAAAATAATCTATGGTTATAGAAGTTAATCTCCAAAATTCTCGTCTCAATTCTGATTATTTTTCCTTCTGAGGCCTCTGGCTATACTATTATTTTCCTCATGACTAATTCACCCTCTCTTCAACTCTATAAGGGTTTCTCCTTGTTTTCCCCACTCAGACTATACTTGCTTTGTATAAAAAAATCTTTCAGTAAGGTATGTCAAACTTCCCCAAATGTGTCCTTTCATGGTTTTCGTTTTGTCTGCCACCCTCTTAATCTATGTCAATCTCACTGCTCCTTTCTCATTTCTGACTTGATGCATTTTACCAGGAAATCCCTATCATCCCAAGCATGGCAAACGTTATTCCTGCTTTTGCTTTTTTTATTGTTTTTGTTTGTTTGTTGCTATTTTTATATAACATATATTTTATTACTTTGTGCTAATACATGTTCATATTACAAAGGCAATTTGGTAACTGCCTTTGAAAAGAAAATAATCTTTCTTTTGATATTTGAATTATCTGAAATAACATAACAACTGTACATCAAAAAAGAAATCCTCATTTGGGCCCTGGCCGGTTTGGCTCAGAGGTTAGAACATCGGCCCCACAGATGAGAGAGACCCAGTTCAGTTCCCACTAAGGGCATGTACCTTGGTTGCAGTTTGTCCCCGGCCCCGGTTGGGGTTTTGTGGGTGGCAGCCAGTCAATGTGTCTCTCTCACATCGATGTTTCTCTCTTTTCCTCCATCTCTTTCTCCCATTCTGAAGATAAATGCAAAATGTCCTTGGGTGAGGATTAAAAAAAATAACTAAATAAATAAAAATCCTAATTTTGATAACAAAAAAAGACAAGCTGAACAACAAAAAATTGTCCTTTCTTAAAGGTGGACACTGAAGTGGACCTAATTTTGTTTTCTTTTTTAACGCCTCCAAAGACAAAAATAGCTGAAAATCTAATTAAAATTAATAAAAAACTTGTTTATACTAAAGTACTGGTCTCTGGCACCGTTTTCTGTTTTCTACTATTTTGATGCAGGTTCTTCTTTGTCTGTTTCTTCTCTTGCTCTTTTTACTGGTCCAGATGTACCATTTTCATCACGTTCATCATCACTATCAAATTTAGTTTTCTTGCCCTGGAACTGTGCTTTTCCTTTAGCAGACCCAGTCTGAGCCGCTTTATTTTCCTTTCCTTTTACTTTACATCTGCAACCTTTTATCTTCCATTTGTTTAGGGATTCTTGTTGGTTTTCTATACTTCTTTTCATGCTTCTTTTTCCACATCTCCATCTACGTCACTTTCCATGTCACTTCGTTTTTTGTTTTTTAATTTTTTTCTTTATTAATTTTAGAGGAGAGAGAGAGAGAGAAACATCAATGAGAGATAACATCAATTGGCCACCTCCTGCATGCCCCCTACTGGGGATCGGGCCCACAACGTGAGCGTGTGCTCTGACTGGAAATTGAACCAGTGACCTCTAGATGCATGGGTCGACACTCAACCACTGAGCCACACCGGCTGAGTACTTCTTTGTTTCTTTTTTTTTCTTTTTTCTTTTTTCATCCTCACCAGAGGACATTTTTCCATTTTTTGTTCAGATAGACTGGGAGGGAGAGAGAGGAAGAGAGAGAGAGAGAAACATCAACGTGAAAGGGACACATCGAGTGGCTGCCACCCACACCACCAACCAGGGCTGGGGACAAACTGCAACCAAGGTACATGCCCTTAGCAGGAACTGAACCCGGGTCTCTCTGGACTGCAGGCCAATGCTCTAACCACTGAGCAAAACCGGCCAGGGCTTTGTTTCTTAATTGAAGGTTACCATTATTTGCATCTTTGGCTTTATCCAGTGCTTCCTTAGCTTGTTCTTTAAATAGAATTATTCCTTCTTTTGCTCCTGTGACAAAGTCTATTTATTTTATTTTACCATGATATGAAAAAAAGATGTGCAAATCTTCTCTACGGGTCTGATGGTCTAGCCCCCCCCCCCCCAATTTCAACAGTAGCTTATCTTTTCTTTAAGAGATTTCATTTCAGCATTTTCTGCTAACTTGTTTTTCTTCTTGCTCTTTTTTAGCTTGTAGTTTAGCTTCCACTTTATTTTGCTTTCTCTCATTTTTGTTTTTTGTTGTGTTTTCTTTTTTTGTTTATTTGTTAGCAAAGTAATCTTCCTTGAAAAGTATCAGCAGATCTGTCTTTGTACTTTTGTTCAGGGGTTTCCATAAAATTTTTAGCAGATTCAGTACTATCAAGCACAGCAAATATTAATCCCTTAAATGCTTTGTGCAATATTCATCTGAATATTTAGTACTTGACCATTATCTTCTACTCATTCTTTTATGTCATCAAAGGTTGCATCAGTAGGGAAGCCTTCAATATAAACAGATCTGTTTTTTACATCATTGTTATACTCATTGGTCACTTCAGGGTGGGGTTTGTTTGGAGAGCTTCTATTTTCATTTTATCTTCACTTATCCCCATGAGTTCTACCTTTTATTCGCTCAATGCTTCTACTGTTACATTAGAGCCTGTTGTTAGACAGTTTAACCTATTGAATTTTATCATTATTTCCAAAGGTACCCAGCCTTCATCCAGTTTGAGTTGTTTCTTTAAAAAATTCTTCCTTTGGCAAATTGAAGTCACCAAAATAATATTCAATTTGATGACAGATTTTGGCCTCCAGAGCAACCATTTTTTCATCACCATTTTCAAGCATTGTGGCCACAGTTTTGTGGAGAGTAGTTGTCAACTGACTTGTTTTTAATAGGAACATTTTTGTGACACAGTAGAGGTTTTTCAAAAGTGGGAAGAGATCTTTGCGCGCCTTATAAGATGCAATGCGGTGGTTGCGTAGCATACTTAGTGATCTTGTGGCCAGACCCTGCGGGACCTGGACCTTAAAAATTCTATTTGTATAATCTTGTTGCTTTAATGTGAATTCCAGTGGAGAAAGAGAGGTGGGAAGGTAGGCAGAGGTTGTATCATATCTGTAGTAAGCATATTACCTATCTTAAGAAAATATTAGATTTTATATAAAAGTCCTTTTGCCGATTACAGTGAACTTACAAATATAACATCCCATTCATTCTTTCTGAGTCATTTTTAGAGATAGTAAACAAAGCCTCAGCAAGAGTCTCACTTGACTAAGAGAATGTGGCTTATTAGTGATGGGTTTCCATAATTCTGATCCAGATTTTGTAAACTGCAGAACTAGGTTCTATCTACTATCTAAGTGCTGGCAGCATTTAAATAATTGCTTAAACACAGAATGAGTAAAGGACACTAACATATTCCTACACACTATCAGAATCATCACAAGTCTCTGATGGATAAAATTAATAAAGCTGCAGGAATACCTTGCAATTAATTAATATTCAGCTTTTAAAAGAAAAAATGTATCAAAAAATATAAAATGCCTGTACTTTCTGAAGACTTTCTAAAAAGCAGAGATCTGGATTTAATTGTTGTAAGTTCTCTTATTCTTGCATATTTTTTTCAAAAGTCAGAGAGCAGATCTCAAAATATTTTATAGGTAGTATTGTATGAGACAAGAAATCACATGCTCAATATTTGCTTCAATTGTAAGGAAGGAGGAAATGCGTACTTCTACCCTCATAAATTCAACTGTAGTGCAAATGGTTTCTACAGATTCAATAAGAAAAGTTGGTCTTGAGAAAATAAAAAAGTCTAATAGCTCATTTGTGTAGCTCGTGGATGTGAATATCATGACTTAGGTGCCATTTTCAAGTTTGAGATGCAACTTCATTTGGTGTATGAACCAAACATCAAGTGTATGCAAAAGAGTGCACTTAAGATCTATAGAATATTCTCCCGTGGGATTTAAGCAAGAAAGTTTTAATAATCATAATATATTGAAGATAGTTTCTTGATCTAAAATGTAATGTGTATTATAAAGTTGAATAGTTTATATATTACAAATAAATTTATAGGAAATTACTACTTAAATGGAAAACTAACAAATTTTTATCATACCAATTACAATTAAGAAAAATATATTCACCATATCTATGTATTTTTTTATTGCCAATAGACTTCTAAAAATTTGCATAGTGTTTTTCACCAGGTTCTTTATGTAAAGAATTTGTTTATTTCTTAATGAGTTTTATAATAATTTGTGACAATATGTAATATATACTTAATGTCGCTTCTGAAAATTCTCAGCTCTCAAGAAAACATCATTTTAAGAAACCAACATTTATAAAATAAGTGTTACTCAAACCTGGTCATATTTTAATTTCAATTGTCTAAGTTCGAATTCCGATTTCAGAATAAAGCATTCTACAAATACAAAAATATTTAAATAATCACTAAAGTACATACATTAATATTGCTATGTTAACTGTAGTTTAGTAAAAAATTGTTTAAGCCCAATGTCAAAAACCAATTTGTAAATATAAACAACATTAATTATATATAGTGTAGTTGTCTCACCTTTTAAAATATTGTCATTAAAATTATTGCAAGGTATTAATTTTGTCCCTTTTAGACAAAATGCTCATTCATAAAGGGAAAAATAGTTGAAAATAATACCAACTATTGATGAGGGAAATAATCAAGTGTCATGCTTAAACATCCTTTTAGTACTTTTTATTGTTTGGGGATTTTAAAATAAGAAGCCCAGCATATCAATTTTAAGTCAGAATATGATAACAATTAAAACATTTTTGAAGCCACATCAGAAGGTCCTATTGAAATTCAATCCAGGACTTATTGAACTTAATTGCTGAGGACACAGTATTAATAAAGGCAAGGTTGACTTCTCTTCTATTTCCATGACTATAGAAAGCAGTTCTCATACCAGCAAAATTGGGCAGTGAATAAAAGGGGACTGGACAAACAGTGTAAATCCATTCCTACAATTGAAAACTACTGCTCAAAGGATATATCTTTTTTTTTTCTTTATTGACTTTAAAGAAAAAGGAAGGGAGAGGGAGCGATAGAAACATTGATGAGAGAGAACATCGATTGGCTACCTCCTGCATGCCCCCCACTGGAGATTTGATCCACAACCTGGGTATGTGCCCTGACTAGGAACTGAGCCAGCAACCTCTTGGTGCATGAATCCATGCTCAATCCTGAGCCACACTGGGGGGGGCAAAGAATATATCTTATTGATGGTTCAGAAGCATTTATTTACATACAAAGTATCATGTCATTAATTGAACAAACAAAAATAAAGGAAGCCACAGAAAAACACAACATTACAAAGATGAAAAAAACAGAGGATTTTGCAAGCTTAGGAAAGTTTTAGTGTTTTTATAAAATATAATTGAAATTGTTTTGTACAAGTAAGATTACAACAGGCATAAGGAAGATCGATGGGGTGAAAGTGAAGGCTGTAATTTAGCTCTTGTCATATTTCAAATGTGTTTTGTTTAGTGAATGTGAGAGATTTGGTTTCTAGCAATATTGTTGAAAATGAAAATATATAGACTTTTATGTAGATTGTTAGTCACAAGGGTGCAGCCTAAATGAAAGACTATACAAGTGCCTCTGTCATATTCCACCAACTATGGTTATGGAGTTATGTGTACTAGTTTTGTCACATGGTCATGTGTGCACATATAATGAGAAGGAATATTTCAAGATTGCATATCTGGTAAACAGTAAACTTGCCTTGATCCTCTAAACATCCCCTCTCTGTCTTGCTCGCTCTTCACCTAATGACACATATAATTGGAACACACACATGCACCATCCAAACTGGAGATAGTATTTCAGGCTGAGTTGTAGGTATACATTCCAAATTTGGACAATTGTGATCCCCTAATTCCTGAGGATTAACATTTTTTGAGCAGAATAAAAACATGAGTTATCTGTTGCCATAGTAATGCTATAACACACCATTCTGAAATTCAGTTGCCTAAACTAATAACCATATAATATTGCTCATAAGTCAACATGTTGGCTGGGAAGTTCTCATATTGGTTGAGTTTGATGAGATTCATTCATGGACCTGCGGCTCAGCTAGGAAATTTTGCTAATCTTTCCTCTCTGTCATAACTGAGACCTGATCTGGAGCCACTTAGACTGAGAAGGTTCTGCTCCATGTGGTGGCATATCCTCCAACAGGAGAGCCTAAGTTTGTCCCTATGAAAGAAGCAAGATCCTTAAAAAAAAAAAGTAGAAGTGCATGAAGCCTCTTTAGGCCTAGGCTTAGAACAAACCCATCATCTGCTACATTCTCTTAGCCAAATAAAGTAACAAAATGTACCCAGATTTAAGGAGTAGGAAAACAGATTCTTAAATATTGATGGGAACAACTGTAAAATCCCATTAATAAGGGCATAGGTAAAAAATAAGTAGATAATTGGGTCACTTATGCAATCAATCTATCATAAGAATATTCTAATAAAAGAAAATCCCCAAAATTCAAGTGTCACACAGAATTGGAATCCCCCAATACAAGGTCTGAACACCAGTGAAATAAGCTTGCAAATGGGGGACCAGGGCACATCTGCACCCAGATAGCTGCATTACTACCTGTCTCAAATAATTTACTTTCTGCTGTTTACCTCTTCAGAGAGGCCTTCCCTAACAACCCTCCATCCTCTAAGGCTTTATCCACTTTAGTTTTTCATCCTAGCACTCATCATCATCACCTGACATACTATTTATTTGTTGTTTGTTTGTTTGTTTGTTTTACCTATCTACTCTCAACTAGAATGTATGTTCCATGAGTCCAGGAATTTTGTCCACCTTGTCCAATTGTGTATCCCTGCACTTACAACACTGTATGGCCTATTAGATGCTTACTAAGTGTTCAGTGAATGGATGTCTTCATAGACCAAGGCTATTGAGGTCCCACAGGTACTGACTCCAGTGCTAAGCATAAAATTCACAACGTCTATCGGTAGCTATATATATTTCTGACTTGGGCACTGGCATACGATCAAGTCATACCTGTTTATGACTTCTCATTTATAAGTCTCATCTACTGATTCTGTTTTGGTAAGGTTTGACCCTGAAGCATTACTCCACTCAATGTGTTCTTTCATGATTCCTGACCACAGCTCAGCCATTAGTTTTACCTAATTGTAAATCTATATGGTTCTCAGTATGTCTTTGTAACAATGCTTCTTGCTTTAGGAAGATATTATGGACTGGTGAAAAGACAGTTTTTTGAGCATAAAGACCTTGTTTCAAATCTAATTTTTGTTTGGTTGTAACTTTGGAAGAGTTACCTTCTTAAGACTTGTTTTTCTTGTGCTTGTTACATAAATGATAATACGTACCATCCCTGAGCCCATAGTGGCCCCCTTAAAGGAAGCCTGGTCCACAGAAGTGTACTACCCATAGCCATGTTTGTACTTGATGATCATCCCCAGTCATATTGGATTGGCCCCGATTCAGCTGAGATTGAACCAATTAGCTTTTTTTCTCTATCTACCTCCTTCCTTGGAATTGGAATTGAGGTTTATGAACTTGATCTGTGGAGAATGAGTAACAGAGAAATACTCTAACGAGCAAGAAAGATAAAGCAGGCCCTAAGGAAAAAAAAAATCAGAGGCAAAAAAAATGGAGGGAAAACACTCTCTGGTTTTCCAATAACTTCTGAATTTATTTTAATTATTTACCAAGGCCTTTCTATTCATGTCTTTAGGCATCATGAAACAGTCCTGGTTCTAAACATAGAACCTCCCTCATCTTTGTTAAGCTAGTCAAAATTTGTTTCAGTTATTTACAATCAAAGAAGTCCAAAGCAGTAAAATTACTTTTTGAGTTGTTGCAAAGATTAAAAGAGAGAAGGTGTGAAAAATCCCTTCCAAGCTGTACATTAATTATTATCATTTAACTCTACTGGAACTATGCTGGTCCCTAACCGTAATCTGTCTATGGCTCCTACTTGTGTCCTCAGTTACCCTGCTCACTGCTTTCTCAGCTGAGACTGGACAGGTTGTGGTACTAAATTTTATCCAGATCTATTTTATAATGTATTTATGCATTTGTGCCTTGATCATGAATTTTTAAAGTAAATGTATATAATTTTTTCTAAGCAGCCATACTTCAGAGATAGATCACACCTACTTTGTCCTCCCTAGAGATCTTGCTCCTATAATCTTAACCACCAAACGTACTTGAAACTCCAGCTCTGTCATTTGCTAGTTATGTGAACATAGGTAAAATACTTAACCCATCTTGCCTCTGTCTCTTATTCTGTAAAATTGGTTTAAAAATACTACTCACTAAATAAATTGTTTTGAGGCTTTAGTGATAAGAGGCAAAAAACATTTTAGAACAATTATTTGATATTGAACTGACTCAGTTCTTCTCAGTCAACATAAAGTACCATCAAAAAACTTAACCCAACCTGTTCCAAATATACTTTATTGTTTTTTTATAGTATTAACTCAAGTCCATAGGTACCAACACATTCCTTCTGATTATTCCTGTTATGTCCTCCTTAGCACTTACAGAAATAATCTATTGTTTTGCATTGTCTGATAAATTAGATTTGCATTTTGAATATTCTTACGAAAAAATAGCTCCACTTCACTATAACTATAAATTCCTTAGGGACAGGAGTTATTTGCCTCCTCACAGCTGTTTTTAATTATGTTTTATGTTTGATATACAGTATTTTCTCACCATTCACTTATCTTAATTAAAAATATGTACATTATTTTGAGATATTATATAATTTAGACTTTATTATCATTATGTTACTGCAATGTCTTAAATCTGTATCAAAAGTGAAAGAATAGGTTATGTGACATATTTGGATTTTTTGTTTATTTAGAATGTGCTTATATTTTGTAAATACCACCTCAGAGATTATCTTCAGCTTTTTATCTTCATTGTGGTATTCTTTTAACTGGACTGAATTTTATTGTATGTAATTAATACTGTAGCACTAGAAATAAAATTCCCTAAAGAATAATCATTGAATACAAGTAATGAATAGACTCTTGGTTGTTTTGTTTTGATAATTCAATTATAAAGGAATGAATCGTGATCATATTGGAAAAAATATTTCAATTTCTGATTTGAGATGAATTACTGACATTAATAAATGCAGCAAAAAACTCAAAATGCATCAGTAAAACCAGGACATTGGTGACAAACTAGACAATGAGTGTTGTCAATTCTAAGATTACCTCAGAGTTATCATTGCACAGGAAAACTTAAAATGCCCTTGAAATCTTACATCTGATATATGAAAATAATTTGATAGTTGTCCAAATTTGACAATTCTAAAATTGATATAGCATTGCCAGTAGTAAATGTGTTATAAAACTGAAAAGAAACTTTTTAAAATTACTAAAAATTTAAAAATAAAGATTCACCATATTATAATAAAGCATGGTTAATCTCCTTATTCTCTCTATAAAAAATATTGCAAAATTATTTTTATATGTGCAGGAGATCACTGAGAGTGCAGCCTAGAAACATGGAGGGAAACTATTATAACTGTGAAGCATAGTTAATTAATAAAAACATTCTGCTTCTTTTTCCTGAATTTTGCCATGTTTATTGTATTTGACAGATTTTTAATAGGTGTTTTTTATTCTTAATTAATTTACATTTAATATTATTTTGCATTAGCTTCACTTGTACAGATTAATGGTTAGACAATGACAGATTATTAAATGTGTAATTTATTGCCAATTATTTTATCTTCAGAGTAATATTACTTTTGTGCTTAATTAACCTACTTACTTGAAATTGGTATTCTATTTCTTAAACATAATCTCCCAAATTATTTAAGCTTCAGGTCTCACAATACCTGGATCTTCTCCTCATCATATGATTTTATTTTCTGTCATTAATTTTTAGGTTGAAATAGAAAAGTGTGGAAATTTTACAATCACATTTTTATTAGAACAGGCTAAAATACAAAAAAAAAAAAAAAAAAAAAAAGGAGAATCACCTACTTCATTAGTGATTTTCCCATTCAGTATTGGTATTTCTATTAAAAAAAAAAAGAATATTTAAGATTAATTCTTGGAATTGTGGATGAATCCTTGCACCTATAATTCCCCAAACAAAAAATGAACAAAACTAGTCCTGTGTCATTTATGTTTTCCATTTTATAATGGCCAAGGCTGCATAGATTTCAGAGTTGTTAAAATGGAGAATTTTATTTTGGAATGAATTTTATACAAATACAGAAGTGTGAATGCTAAGAAATGCCCTGGTAACCGAGGTATAAGAGATTGTGCTGCATGTTAATAAAAACACAGTTTCTGACTGTTCATTAAAATTGATTGAACATTGGAACTTTGGAACATGCATTAGGATTAAATTCAAGCAGTTTCATTCTTTATGACATACAATTTATCTCATTAGTGCACTTTGGTTGCTTTTATATGTGATTTTCAACCCACTGCTTTATATATTATACATTCCATTTTCACAGAAGCAATTAGTACATCTTTTAAAAAAAGAAAATTGATTCTTATATATATTCTAACACTGCCTTATAGATGAGTGTATCAAGTTTTGACAATTATAACGCCTCTCAGATTCTGTTTGAGATTGCTATAGCAATATACATATGAAGGAAAAGTGCGTTGAAAAATACTTTGGATTTGTGTTTTGGTTTTCAGTTTATTTTATTAAGGCTTGAAATCTCTATATGCATTTGTGTAGACCTTTGCTTCTAGTTATCTGCCACCCTAGAAAAGATCACTCTGCAATAGAATGATGGCTTTGACACAAATAATTGAAACTCAAGAGGGTGAATTTTTTACTTCTGTGGTACATATTTTTGCTTAAAATGTGACTGTGCATTTGTGTATTTAATAACTTTATTAAATAAGCATTATATGTAGACCCACATCAAACACATGTGAGGCCTGGAACAACAGTATAAATAAAGGCCCACATATCATATGTGTAAATATTTACAATTTATAAATCAGTCTAACAAATATTTCATCAAAATGACAAAATTTTAAACTATGTAAAGCTATAATTTTCATATGACTCAAAGTGGGAAAAATATCAAAACTTACCATATTTATCATTATTCTGATATTGGGTCAGCAATGTTTGGATTTTTAATATGTATGTAATGCATAAATTATATTTATTCCATATATTTATTTATATATATTTTATTGCAAAAATTTATTTTTCTTAACTTTATTTCACTATAATCACTATGTTGCAGTCACTATGTTTCACATAATTTGTTGGCTATTGACACTCTTTATTTAAATAATTTAAAAATAAAATGTTATTAAATTCGATGTCCACAAAGTGAAAGTATAAGATAAATATTAAATTTAGTATTGATATAAGATTGCAGTAAATTATTTTTATTTAAAATATTCAAAATATGTATTATACATAAATAAAAATACAAATTATATTTAATAAATAGTAAAATTTTAAATTTAAATTTATATGAATAAAATTGAAATTTTATCATGTTTTCAAATATAGGAATTTTTATTACATATCTTTGCAAGTAAAACTATTCAGAATTCTACTATTCAATGTAAATCAATAACTATTTAATATGTACTATTTCTATATCTCCATAATTATAAATTAAAGAATTATATGAACTATTTTATATTGCAAAATATTCCTCAACTACCATGTGCAAATGTCATGCTAATACATGTAAATATTTCCAAAGCTATAAATTTGAACATGCACTGAAGCAATAAAATGGACATAGAGCTACTTGGAATTTATACAAGAATATATTATACCTATGATATCTAAGAGGAAGAATTTTATCTACTTTATTTTGAGTTTATATAAATAGGAACAACATTAGAATCCCAATAGACACAGGCAAAAGATATGAAAACTCATTTTACTCAAAATAGATATATAAGGCAAACAATTATATGGAAACTTGTTCATTTGACTACTAATAAAAGTAGTGATCATTACAATAAAATCAAAGTGTTATTTTAGTCCTATTAAATTAGAAAAAATATTTTAAATATATTTAAAAGCCTGATAATGGGAGATAATGTATAGAAACTGGCATAGTGACACTTTTCTGGTGATAAGGTAAATTAGGACAGTTATTCTGGACAGAAATTTGAAGTTTTATCAACAAATCAAGAGACATAAAATTGTTCATATCCTTTCTTAGAATAATCTCATCTAAAGGAATTGCTCTAAGAAATCTATTCAAAAAGGAAGAAAAAAATTCCAATTTACACACATGTATATATCTTTGTATTAGAAAATTTGAGACAACAATTATGGTTCCACATAGGGAAAGAATTAAATAGATCATGCTATATCAAATATGTGAAATATCTATTAAAAATGATAAATTAAAACTGTAGCAAATTTTTAAAAATATTTTTTCTAACTGAAGAAACCGCACAAAAGTGAACGTATAATATGCTTAAATTAACTAAAATATTCATACATATGGCTAAAGACTTGCCAGGGAACAGAGTCTTAATAACTGTAAGAATATGTGCAATTCTTTCTTTTCTAACTTTCTTGACACTACAAGAGATTTCATTTTAGCTTGCATTTATACCAAGTTTACACATCATTGACTACCATTTCAATATGCCAAATGCTAACCCAGAAAGCATACTACTCCCCTATCTTCTCTCAGTACCTATCAGGCAAAAATTCCAACTCTGGATAAAATCAAGTATCTCTTCACCTACACACAAGCAGATGATTATTGCCAGAGGATAAACATGACAAAGGTTTTTGTAGGACTCTAAATTAATTTTCACCAACCTCAAATCAGTCTCCAACCACTCTGGCTATTTTAATTATTTAAAATTTTTTTTTTCGCCCTGGCCAGTTTGGCTCAGCGGTTAGAGCGTCAGCCTGCGGTCCGGAGAGACCCGGGTTCGGTTCCCGCTGAGGGCACGTACTTTGGTTGCAGTTTGTCCCCGGCCTTGGTTGGTCGTGCGGGTGGCAGCCACTCGATGTGTCCCTTCACATCGATGTTTCTCTCTCTCTCTCCCTTCCTCTCCCTCCCTCCCACTCTATCTGTACAAAAAAATGGAAAAAATATCCTCGGGTGAGGATTAAAAAATAAATAAATAAAAATAAATAAAATAAAATAAAATTTTTTTTTTCTATGTCGTTACCTCCCCCTCCCATATCCTACAATGATTATTTCTAAATTAGTTCTATTGACTTCAAATATCTGAAGTCTCCTCCTTCTCACTCACTTTCAGTAGATGATTTCTCAGGGAGAAAAAAAAGCTATCTAATAGGATTTTTTCTACTTCTATACATTACATTAAAAAACCTAC
This sequence comes from Molossus molossus, assembly GCF_014108415.1. NCBI lineage: Eukaryota > Metazoa > Chordata > Mammalia > Chiroptera > Molossidae > Molossus > Molossus molossus. Next base: position 25,161,200 of record NW_023425355.1, on the reverse strand, counting down.
TTGAGTCTAAGATACAGCATAGTATTATGATTAAGAACTTTCAAATAAAAACCAGCTTTGAAGCCTGACCTCCTGTGCCTGAAGCTTACCATTATTATTTACTAGTTGTGTGATTTGGAAAAGTTATTTAATCTCTCTTTAATTCTATCTCCGCACCTGTAAAGTATAAATAAGAATAGTTTCATATAAGATTATTACAACAATATAAGAATTTAATCTTTTGAATATATTAGAATGGCATCTGGCATATAATCAGGATTCAATAAATATTAGCTATTATTATCTAAATCCATCATTTTGCCTTTTATTTTTATTACAATGCATAAATAACCCTCTACTTTGAAATGTGACTGAATTGCATCATCTTATAACTGTTCAAGAATATTACCTAGTGGAATTTCCTTTTTATTGCTACATTTTCAACCACTTCTTCAGGAAATACTCTATTCCATCTGTATTTAAATATGCTTAAGCATCTTTTTTTCACAACTAAATTTCTCAAAATAATTGTCTCTATCAGTCATTCTCAACTTGAGCATATATCAGAATCAATGGGAGGGCTTCTCAAAACATATTTCTGGGCCAACCTCCAGAATTTCTTATTTAGTCAGTCAGGTGGAACCCGATAATTTGCATTTCTAACAAGATTCCAGGTGATGTGTCTATTACTGGTCCAGAGACCACACTTTGAGAATGCCCAGCCTATCCGCTCACTACCCACATATTCTTTCTTATTTTTCATAGATTTCATTTCACATCTTTAGAACTGGTCAATATAAGATCAGCAATGACCTGCAGGTTGTCTTTTGGATACTTACTTTGCAACAATTTTCACTCACTCTTTTTTGTCCTAGAGAAATTATATTGTCAGTTTTCACACTACACTTTGTTGAACATGATTAAAAACAAAACAACCATAATTCCCAAATGATATTAACATCAAAAGCCCAGAAAATATCATCAGCTCCAGATGAACAAAAGTAATTAGAATATATAAAAATTACATGAAAGACATAAAAAAACTATGGTGTTGAGATTTGGATACCATACCCATAGACTTGGAGTCTAAATCATTCTTTTTTATAAGTCTACCAGGTGATATTGATGCAAATGGGCCTTGAACTACACTTTGAAAAATAGTGACTATCAATATAAAACCAAAAGTGTTCATTTAGGTTAAGAGCCGATAAAAGATCCAGCTCTAGGAGACTGATGACTTTTTGAAATATTGCTTCAAGGCTTTTGTCCATTTTTACATTGTCTTTTTTCTCACTAAGTTATAATAGTTTTGCATATATACTGGGTATGGGTCCTTTGTCACTTGTATGTTCTATGAATATCATTCCCCACACTTTGCATAGGAGATCTTTTTTATGTTCTTAATGGTTTCTTTCGATGAAGAGAAGTTTTTAGTTTTAATATAGTCCAATTTTCCTTTTTTTTTTTTTTTTCCCTTTAAGGTTAGTTCTTTCTGTATGTTAAGAAACATTTGCCTCTTCCAATGTCAGGAAGATAATATGCTTTTTCCTCTAAAAGCATTATTATTTTATCTTTCACATTTATATATTAAGTTAGTAGAAACAGATTTTGTTATATGGCAGTGATTCTCATGTGTTTTAGTCTCAGAAATCCTCTATAGTCTTAAAAATTAGTGAAGGCTGCAAAGAGCTTTTGTTTATGTGTTTTTGTTTTGTTTATATCTATTGATACTCACCATAATAGAAAACTTAAAATATTTATGTACCTATGCAATTAAAAGAGTAATAAAATTGCATGTTAACATAATTAACATATCATTAAAATTACACTTTTCAAAACAAAAAACATTTTTAGTGGGTAAAGTAGCATTGTGCTTTTGTTTGTTGTTTACATTTTGCAAAAACTCTTTAATACATGACAATGTAAAACAGCTGGGTTCTCATATCTGCTTCTTCAAACTGTAATGCTATGTTGTTTTAATTGAAGTTTATGATGAAAATTTAGTCTCATATAGATTGTAGTTGGAAAAGGGAAGGGTATTATATTGATCTTTCAAAACAATTGTAGATATTTTTTTGATACTACATTTGACAGGTAGTAGTATCTTAAAGGTTAGTTGAAATATAAAATCTGAAAAAAATAACAATGAACTTTTTGTACTCTTTTACTTTAAAAGCAATTGATGTATCTTGCATGGCGAATAGATCTTTGACTTTTGCATGATTTTGAAAATCATATATTGATCACTTGGAAAATATTTATCCATTAATTTATGTAGATCTTTCAAAAGTTGACACACTTTGCTATAAAATATTTTTTAATTCACTAGTTAATATCATCACAGATCTTAGTACAAAAATATTTCAGTACTTGGAAGGTATCGGGTTCACAAGGGTAGATACAACTTTTCCATAATTCCAATTTTCACTTGGAGATCAAATTTTATTATGGGTAATACAAAATATTTGTTTATCTTCAAGTGACAGTCTGACGTCATTAATTTTTAAGAATATGTCTACCAAATAATAAAGACTTAATAACCACAGTTTGATATTCATTCATGCAAGTGAATATGGTGTTCAATGTAAAAAGTGGCTAGTTCAGCTAGCAAGCCAGACAATTGTTTTTTATTGAGACAACCATCATACTTCAGTACACAGAAGTACTTTATTATATACTTTTATTTCATAATATAAAATATTAAAAAGATGTATACTAGAGACTAAAATTTAGCAAAAGTAATAATTGTATTGCTTCATCAAGGTCACTGGTTTTTTTCCTTCATTTTTCAATTGTAGTTGACATTAAATATTATTTTACATTAGTTTCAGGAGTACAGGCAACATAGTGGTTATATAATTACATAATTTACAAAGTGATTCCCTGATAATTCTTTCACCCACCTGGTACCATACATAGTGAAACTGGCTTTATTTTTACTGTGAGTGCATAGTGGCAAATAAAAAATACAATGAATACTAGTATAGTTTGCTGTCACTGACTTGATTAGTCCTAAGGTACCATGGGTTTTACCTCTCACTTCTTTTTGTGCCAACATTGCAAATGTCAACAGAGTGAAAAGGGTAAAGAATGCCTTAATATTGTTATGAAAATAGTTTTAGCTTCAAAGATTCCCTGAAAGGATCTTCAGAATTCCCAGAGGTCCATGGATCACACTTTGAAAATCACTAGTGTTGTCCTAGATCAATGTTTTTCCATATGGATATCCAATTGACTAAGTACAGTTTACTGAAATAACCCATCTTTCACCACTGTATTATAGTATCACCTTTGTCTTAAATCGGTTGACTATGTTTTTTGGTTCTTTTCTCTAATCCATTAGTCAGTTTGTCTATGTAGGTGCCAGTAGCACACTGCCTCAATTTCTATTGTTTTATAATATATCTTGATATCTGATACTTTATCCTCAAGCTTTGTTTTTTTCTTAAAGACAGCGTTGGCTGTTCTTGGTTCTTTTACGTTTCATTTGAGTTTTAGAGTCAACTTAATAGTTTCCTCAAAAAAACTGTCAATATTTTTTATTATCTTGAATTTATAGAATAATTTGAAAGAATTGACACATTTGCAGTATAAAATTTTAAAATCCAACATGATATGTTTCTCTAGGTATTTCTTAGTTTCTCTCTACAATGCTTTTTAAAAAGTTATTAACATAGAGGTTTTGTCCATTTTTCATTTGATGTAGTCCTAGATATATAATTTTTTTATGATTTGGTACTTTTTTAGTTTTTAAGGTTTTTTATTGTAATAAATATACATAACATAAAATGCATCATTTTAAGTGTACAGTTTAGTAATGTGAAATATATTCACATTGTTCAACCAGTCTCTAGAACTTTTCATCTTACAAAACCCTCTACCTCTTATACAATAACTTCCCATGAATCTTTTTCCCTAGCCCCTGCTAACCACAGTTCTACTTTTTATCTCCATAAATTTGACTATTCTAGACAATTCATATGTGTGGATTCATACAATGTTTGTTCTTTGGTATCTGGTGTATTTCACTTAGCATGTCTTCAAAGATCATCCACGTTGCAGCATGTATAAGAATCTAATTCCATTTTATGGCTGAATAATTGTATTGTATGTATATATCATTTTTTGTTTATCCATTCATATTTTGATGGACATTTGTGCTGTTTCTACACTGTGGCTTTTGTGAATAATGCTGCTATGAATATTGGTCGACAAGTATCTGAGTCCCTGCTTTTAATCCTTTTAGGTATATACTTAAGAGTCAAATTGCTGGATCATAATTCAAAGTACTTTTCAAAGAGGCTGCAACATTTTACAGTCACCCAATGTTGGAGGTTATTTTCTTTAAGAAATATATTTCAACTGAATGATGCTGGGACATAGACATTTTGGGTTTTCTAGGTACATAATTATGTCATCTACAAGTAATAAAAGATTTATTTGCTTTTCAAATCTTATACCTTTATTTGTTTTATTTTTATTCTTAGACAGACTAGCTCCTCCAGCAGAGTACTAAATAAAAGCGGTGGTAGTGGGCAGTCAGTTGTGTCTCATTCCTAAATTCAGTGAAAAAGTTTCCAATAGTTGCTGATGGAGAATCATATGTGTTGTAAGGTTTTGTAGATGCCCTGTGGTGAGCAGTATAGTGACCCAAAGATGTCCGTGCCCTATCTGGAATTCATGAATATGTGAAGTTATCTGGCAAAAGAGACTGCCCAGATGTAATTAATACTACAGGTCTTAAAATAAGGGGATTATCCAGGTGGGCCTAATCTAATTACTGAACCCTTAGCAACAGAGCACTTTCTCTACCTTGAGTTAGAGAGATGAGGTAGAACAGGAAGCAGGAGAAATGCAGCAGAGAAATTAAATGTGATTCCAAGCACACCATTGAATTGGGGCCAATTACAAGGACCAGACAGAGGCCTCCAGGAGGTAAGGACAACCCTTAGATGATAGCTTGCAAGGAAACAAGAACTTCGGTCGTACTATTGCAACACTGAATTCTTCCCCAAACCTAAGTTTAGAAGCAGATCTTTTCCCAGAGCATCCAGTAAGGAGTGAAGCTGTGCCAATGCCTTAATTTCAGCCAAGGCCACCCAGACTTCTGATCATAGAACATGTTAGATAATACATTTGTAGCCCACTAAATTTGTGGTAATTTCATATAGCAGCATTAAGATAACTAAAATATGCCCTTTGTCACATTAAAAAAAGTTCCCTTCTATTCTTAATTTACTTAGAGTTTTATCATGAATAGCACTGAATATTTTCAAATGTTTTGTCTGTATCATTCAGGATAATCTTATGAATTGCCCAAGTTTTCTTTTTCTATTAATGCAACTGATTTTCTGATACTAAAGCACTCTTGTATAACTACAATAAATATAGTTAAATAAAATCCATCATTCTTTTAATATAGTAATGATATCAATTTGCTATTATCTTGTTAATTTGGTATCTATATAAATGAGATTGACTTGTAATATTTCTTTCCTGCCATGCTCATGCCAGATTATAGAATTAAGCTATACTATCCTTAACAAACAGATAAAGAAAGTGTTTCTTCTGTTTTCTGGAAGAGTTTGTACAAAATTGGTACTATTTATTTCCTACATATTTGGAAGAATTCATTGATAAAGCCATGTGATCTTAAGTGTGTGTGTATGTGCTTTCAGAAAAAAAATGACAACATTGTTTCTTTAAAAGAACACTGTGGAGTTTCCTCAAAAATTAAAAATGTAACTGCCTTTTGACCCAGTGATCCTACTTCTGGGAATATATCCTAAGAATCCCAAAACAACAATCTGAGAGAACATATGCACCACTATGTTCATGACAGTGTTATTTACAGTGACTAAGATCAAGAAATAGCTCAAATGTCCATCAGTAGATGAGTGGATTAAAAAGCTGTGGTACATTTACACAATGGAATACTATGCAGCTGTGAAAAAGAAAGCACTCTTACCCTTTGTGACAGCATGAAGAGACCTGGAGAGTATCATGTAAGCAAAATCAGCCAGTCAGAGAAAGACAAATAATGTTTGATCTCATTTATATGTGGAATCTAATGAACAAAATAAACTGACAAACAAAATAGAACCAGAGGCATGGATACATGGAACAGATTGCCAGCTGTCCGCAGGGAGGTGGAAGAGAGGACTGGATGAGAGAAAGTTAAGGGATTAACCAAAGTACATACATACATGACACATAGATACAGAAAACAGTGTGGTAATGACCAGAGGGAAGGGGGGCAAGGCTAGGTGGAGGTAAGCAAATGTGGGTGGGAGCGGATGGAGACATTTGTAATAGTATCAACAATAAAAAGTAAAAACATTTTTAAAAAAGAAGTCATTACATAATGATTTTTAATATCCTGTCAGCTTTGATAGCTTATGCTTTTTGAAGAATATTACATTTCAAGCAAACTGTTAAAGGTATCTACATAGTCATTCAAATAACCTCTTGTATGGGAATATGGGCCCCTTCCCATACTCCAACTCCCCCTCCCACCCTGTGGGAATATAATGAAGGCCATCTGTGAGCAGAATGTGAGATCCTGGGAACCTGGCCAACAACTTGGTCTGAGAAAGGCCAAAGAGAAACTGCTTCTAGATGTGAGCATGGATTGTAAACAGGTAATATTTTGATCTCACACAGCTTGTGCACGAGTACAACTCCCTACCCTTGCATACCCTGTTTTTTTGTTTTCTGTATTCTACAAAACATTGCCCTGGGAAAGTCTGGGTGGTGGCAAAATAATAGCACTGGCCAACCATCCCCGGTGCGACCCATCCACAAGCTGGATGAGACTTACTGTGACAACTTCACCAGTGCCAGTGGTACAGTGGTAAACTTCACTAGTTGACTGCCACTGGTGTGCATGTGAGTCCTAATAAACCCATATCTTTCACAGCCAGTCCTCAGGGTTATTTCTTTGGAATCCACAAACAACATGATGAGGTTTTTCTGGGACCTCAGCACTTTGTATAATACCTCTCATCTCAAAATGTCTGTAAAATCTTGTTCTCCCTTTTATTTTCTTGGTAAGTTTTTTCTAGAGATCTATCATTTCTATTAATGTATTTAGAATTGATGCTGGCTTTGCTGATTTTTCTTTGTTTCTGTCTGTTTTCTAATTCATTGATTTCTACTCTAATTTTTACCCATCTATTAGAATGTGCAAATGTTCAAGTTGCTCCACATCTTCACCAACACTTGTTATATTTAGTCTTTCTAATTCCACCTATTCTGATGTGTGTGTGTGCATGTGAGTGGTCTCACTATGTTTTAAATACAATTTTTAAAATAACTAACAATGTTGTGCATCTTTTTATATGCTTTTTTGCCGTCTGGATCCTAAGTTTTAAACGGTGAATTATCTGGAATAATTTTTGCTACCCACCTTATCTTTTCACTCTCCGCTTTTTCCATAGAGCATCTTATCCAGTCCCATAGATTTATTACTATGTGTACACCAATGACTCCAAATTTGTACTTGTACCATAAACCTTGCTACTGGGTTCTAATTCCTTACATTTAAATGCCAATGCACCCTTGTGGTGTGGCTCAGTGGTTGAGCGTTGACCCATGCACCAAGAGGTTGCTGGTTCGTTTTCTGGTCAGGGCACATGCCCAGGTTGTGGGCCCGATCCCCAGTGGGGGGCATGCAGGAGGCGGCCAATTGATGTTCTCTCTCATCGATGTTTCTATCTCACTCTCCCTCTCTCTTCCTCTCTCTCTAAAATCAATAAAGAAAAAATGTTTAAATAAATAAATGCTCACACTATATCTCCCACTTCTTCACCCTTTCCTTTGCTTCTTCACCCTCTTCCTTCTTGACTAGAATATTTATGTGAAGCCTGGAGACAATGCAGTTATCTTGTAACTATAAAGCTACAAACACAAGGGCAAAAACCAACATATTAAGAACAGCAGAAGATAAATTTGTGCAGGACTTGGGGGTTGGGAGGTGATGAAAATGTTCTATAATTGATTGTGGTTGTGGTTTCACACACCACAATGTACTGAAATCTATGAAGTTATGACTTTATTTTTTCCCTTTTCTCCCACTCCTCAGCTTCTTTAAATAGATGAATTACATGGTATGTGAATAATCTCAATTAAGTTGTTAAAAATATAGAGTAATTTTAATTATGACAATAATTCAAGCTCTTCCATAAGATTTGCTTTGAATAAAATTTTAGAATGAAATTTTAAACAATCTAAGTACTAGTTTAGTCTTTATATTCTCATAAAAATATATTTTGCATGTATATACTCTTTGTGTGGTTTATCCATATTTGAGAAAAGAATAAAATTATTTGTTTGAAAACTATAGCCTATAAAACAGACAATAATGTAATAATTTGAATAAATGCATTATGTCAGGGGATCCTTGGCTGCATTTTAACTAGCAGTCATTAATACCATGGTATACAATTACATCAGCAAGTAGATGCCTAATTATAAAGGCTATTTTGCTGTAAACAAATCTTAATCTACACTGAGAAATGTACTGTGTCCAGACCTCCCTCCTTCCCAATAAAGGCATTTTTTTCATATTTAGATTACTATGACAAAATAATTATAAATTTACTAATAATGGGTTTAATTAATGTCTAAAATATTTACTTTCAATATATAGCTATTCAATTTTACACTTGTATATGTTCACATAATGAGATGTCTGTTTAAAAGCTCAAAATGAAGAGATCTGATTGCTTAGATCAAAACAAAAATTTTGAAATTAACAATTCTGAAATATAATTACATGTTTATTTAAATAATTTACAACCTTTCAGCTATACCAATTTATTTTCCAAAGTTAGCCCAGCTACACTGGAGAGACTTTCCTAAGTATTTGCTTAGAGCAATCAGCTCTTAATCAACATTTCAAGTCAATCAATGCTTTTGGCACTTTTCAAATAACAGGACACAACTTGTTTTGGCACTGAAAGGAAACTTAGTTTTGACTGCTCCCTTCCTTCAATTAATCACTTGTCACTTTAAATCTACAATAGGAAAGTCTCTATCTATGCAACCTGTGTATGACTAGCTTAGATTGTTCGGGATTTCCCTCTTAATGTCTTTGTTTTCTATCATTTTGTGTATTTTTTTTTTTATCCTCACTCAAGGACATTTTTGCATTTATCTTCAAATAGAACGGAAGGGAGAGTGAGAAATATCAATGTGAGAGAGACACATAAAGTGGTTGCCACCCACATGCCTCCAACCCAGGCCAGGGACAAACTGCAACCAAGTTACTTGCCCTTAGCGGGAACCGAACCCAGGACTCTCTGGTCCGTGGGCCGACACTCTAATCCCTGAGCCAAACCGGCCAGGGCTCATTTTGTGTATTTTAAAAATAATTATAAAGCTTACAAAAGAAAAAGAAGGTAATAGGAGTGGTAGGTAATACTTAGAAAGATGGTTGTTTCTGTGTTTTTTCACATTCTCCAAGATTTCAAATACATCGTCTTCGTAAACATATCAACAAATTTATTTCCACATTTGACTTAACATATTATGTGCATTGCCTACTATTAGAAATAGGAAGAGAATGAGAGAGACCATCTTTTGAAAATACTTGAATTTTACTGGAAACAATACTTTTTTAAGAAACAAGGCACACATATTGTCCTAGACAACACTGAATATGTACCTTCCTCAGAATCTTCTTCAGACCGTCAGATAATAGCATACAAATGTGTTATTCATTTTTAGATGGAAAACTATGGTTAACAACCTGCCACAAATAAATCGGTGACAAGTAAATTAATTATTTGTTTTGTAATGTATCAAAAGTAAGTATAACTATATTTTTTCTCTTTGAATTGTCAGAATTACCTAATTGTTTTGGCATTTTGAAGACTTAGAGATATATATCTATATCTATATCTATCTATCTATCTATCTATCTATCTATCTATCTATCTATCTATCATCTATCTATCTATGTGTATATATGAACTTTTTGGAACCCAGGGAATTATTGACTCATCTTTTAGTAACTTAACAAATGCACCATATCATGCTTAATACTTTAGGCTTATATAGAATATTTTTGCAAATTAAACACAATCTTATGTACAGGAATTTTTAATTAGGTTACCCTGAAGAATAGGTGAATCAAGAAGTACAATTTCTAGAACTGGGAAATTTTTTCCAGAGCTAGTCTGCCAAAGGTCATATCGGAAATGTTGTAGGAATGGTATACTACGCTAATGTTAAAAATATCAGACAGCCCTGGCCGGTTTACTCAGTGGTTAGAGTGTCAGACCAGAGTCCCAGGTTCAGTTCCCGCTAAGGGCACGTACTTCAGTTGCATTTTGTCCTCGGCCCCATTTGGGGTTGTGTCGGTGGCAACCAGTCAGTCAATGTGTCTCTCAAGTTGATGTCTCTCTCTCTCTCTTCCCCCCTTTCTCCCTCCCGCTCTATCTGAAGATAAGTGTCCTAGGGTGAGGTAAAATATATACATATATATATAGATAGATAGATGATAGATAGATAGATAGATAGATAGATAGATAGATAGATAGATATACACACACACACATATACATGTACATATATACACACACACATATATATACACACACACATATATATACATATATCAGACACATAAAAAATTTTATTTATTGCGTCATCACTGCTTTTAGACATAAAGTTCATAATAAAATTGCAACAACCAAAGATTTGAATCACACCCTGTAACAGATGCTTTTCCATAACCCTGTGATAAATTTGCTTGGTCTACCTCTGATTTCAGCTTCAGCTTCAGTGGACATTTCCTAATGAGCTTATTTTCAGCTCACACTTAGCATCTTTGCTTATAATTATTTTTCTTTGATTTTTTTTTTCCCCACAGCTCCTTCTCTGAAGTAACTGAGAAAAACAAAACTTTTATGTTATCTGGTTCAACTCTTATTCTACAGAGTAGGTCTCTTTGTAGTTGCCAAACATAATGGACCAATGCTTGGGACAAATTCACAGCGAACACATGGTACAAATTAGAAACACATTATCAGAGAAATTACAAACTAAAGTTTCACAAGAAGAGAAAGAAGTATGCATTCCAAATCCTTCCATTTTTTTTTTTTTTTATAATTATGTTCATTATAGCACTTCTAAATTTTTAGATGGAGAAATCTGAAACTCAGAAAATCTTGACCAATTTATGCCAAGCTGCCCTATAAATTAATGGTAAACTCAAATTTAAAAACTGGTCTTCTGATTACAGATTAATGTTTATTTCCTATACCATTGGTTCTGAAAGTATCTCCTTTTCTTCAGAATCACCCATCCAATTGCTTGTAAAAAAAAATGCAGATGGCTGAGGTCCATTCCAATTCTTTCTCTGCTTTTCTGCCCTACATATTTGAGCACATGAATGTCATGAGCTCTTGAGTTTTACAACCTACTAGAGAGAAACGCTGGAGAAAAAAATCTGATCAGCCCAACTTAAGTCAGGTATATACTTTTGTATCAATTAATTCACAGTTGGAAAAAAGACATTTCCATATATAAAGACCAGCCTCTGCCAAGACCTAGAGATTAGAGAGCTGTGAAGCATTTATGAAGAAGTAGTTAAATTTGAAAAGAAGGAAAGATTTATATAGCTGGAAAATAATGAAAAGGTGCTTTGGAATAGATCATAGCAGGCTTTGTATGTCAGAGTGACTAGTTTGAACTTTATGCAGTGGATAAAAGGAAATCATTATAGTTTTTTAGCAGAAAGCATCATGTCAGAGCTAGATTAAGATTAATCTTCCACCAGTAAGTGGAGTAAATTTAAGTGGGGATCGCCCAGAATAATGTTGCTCAAACTTATGTGTATCTAAAAAATATTTATGATGCTAGTTTTAAAAAATGAGTATTCCAGTCATCTGGGTTCAGAGATTGTAGTTCAAGGTATATTTCGGAAATGAAATAAAACCAGCACTTTAAATGTCTATTACATAACATATACTAAGGCCGGTGTTTCATACATGAATGTCCATACATGCATACTCAGAGATTTCCTACATACAAATGGTCCTTACATACATAGTATTTGAGAGCTCCTGATCTGATTTGCCTTAATACCGATCTTCTTAACCAATACATTAGCAATATGATTGGAGTGGAGGAAAATGTGGTGAGCAAAAGAACAGGCTCTCTCTGAAGCAGACAACTGTGACTCAGATTAAGCTGCTTATTGACATTCAGGAAAGTAGGCCCAGTTTGTTTCATTATCTGCTTTTTCAGAAGAAACTAAACCAGGTATGTGAATAAATTCTTACAATTACTCTCCCAATTAAATTTTTAATGTTTAATATTTCTCTCTGTGTGCACAAACCATAACAAAACTACTTTTGGTTGGATTTGGCTCAAGGGCAGCTAATGTAAGACCTCTGACCTTTTTTGACTAGCCCCACTCAGTTCAGGTTTGTCTATTTTCATATTTTTTTATTAGCCTTTCTTATTCTTGGCCTTCATGTTTACATTTAGTTCTATTGTGTTGTACATATCAATATGTACTTTTTAGACAATGACTCTCTCCTTAGGTCAGCCAAGAGTTCCTCAAAAGGAAGGACCACATCCCCTGTTTCAATTCTGCTCTACTTACAGGAGCACATCATAAGGAGGGTAGGGGTTGACTCATGCTAGTACAATAAATGCTATTTGTGGTTACTGTGTTTTAGTGATTATGACTCTTACAGCCTAGTATTAAAATATATATTTTCAATTAATTATAAAGAGGGAAATAGTCAATCTGTTATATTTTTACTTACGTTTCCTATGCTACATAAATTTATGCATATAGATCTTTCCTGCCAGTGTTATCCTCTCTTCATTTTTGCAGCACATTATATGCTGTATGTTGTGCAAATGTTTCCCCACACTTACTTTTCAAGTGGTTTCTCATAGCAGATGTTCCCCCAAGTGTACTTTCTTCCTCTTTTACTAGCATTTCTTTCTGTACAAACAACAGATTGCTTTTCGGCTGTCCTTTAGATTAAAGGAGAAAAAAATTTGCCACTACAGATGTTTGTTTGTCTCCCCCCCCCCCCAAGATTCTCAGAAAAGATTTATAAAGAAATATGCATCCTTCTTCCTCTCTTTCTTCCCTGACTCCTTAATATCATAATATAAAGCTTGGCTTTCAAGTCGTTTCAATAGAATCATCTTCTTTGGATTCTCTGAGCAAAATGACCTTTTTAGAGTATTAGCATTAGATGAAAATATGGTGTGAAGAGACCCATAAGCAAAACTTAATCTAAGTATCAACCAAATATCAGCTATAATACAATAATTTTATATTACCTAAAATTAAAAGGAGATAATTAAGAAGGTTGTTTTTCATCTGAAGTTAAGTCTTCTGATTGTTATCAAGGGACTTTGTAGGACTAGGAATAAAAATACAGGTGACAAACACCAGACTCCATATACCCACTATATATTTCAATAGAATTTTTCAGTTTACACAGGGTTTCACTATCCCATTTCGTCCTCACACAAGCTAGTATAAGTTGTATTATCCCCATTTTTACAATTAAAGGCTGAGAAATAATTTACCCAAGCTCACACAATTACCAAACTGAGATACCAGTACTCCAACCCAAGTTCAGTTCTTTATTTGCACTGGACTACCCTGCCCCTTTGCCACTTCTATAATGACTTTTAAATCACCTTCAATTGCATTTTAACAGCTTTGTTGAAATATAATTCAAACACCATCCAATTCAGCCATTTAAATTGTATAATTTAATGGTGTTTAGTATTCACAGAATTGTGCAACCATCTCTGAAATCTACTTTTAGAATATTTTTATCACCTCAAATAGAAACATTATACCCAAGAGCAGTCATTCCCCACTCTCCCTCCCTCCAGGCCCTGGTAACTACTAATCTTTTTGACTCTATGGATTTGCCTATTCTGGAAAGTTCTTATAAATGCAATTATACAACACCAACACGTAACCTTTTGTGTATGGCTCTTCTCACTGAGTATAATGTTTTAAAGATTCATCCATGCTGTGGCATATATCAATGCTGTATTCTTTTTTATGGCTGAATGCTATTCCATTGTATGAATATACTACCTTTTATTCATCCATCTATTGATAATGGGTATCAGTGTTGTTTTCACTCTTTGGTTATTGTGAATAGTTTTGCTGAAAACATTAAATTGCTTTTTTCATATGTAATATATACTCAGCATTTTCACTTGTAAATCTGTTCAAAGGCCCATAGAGGAGTGTACTTGTGGCTCATTTGGGTATCTAAAAAATGTTAAATATGGCTGGAAGCCTAGAATAAAGATTTTGAAGCAGGGAGCGGTAAAAGTTGTGGTTAGGGTTTTAGGAAGGTATCAGATCTAGGGAAGCTTTAGAGACCATTTTAAGGATCTGATCTTTTTCCAAAGAGCTCATGAAAGCCACCAAAGAGTTTTAATCTGGCCAGTTAAGTGATTTTTTTGTAACTGTAGAAAGACCACTTTGAGTACATTGTCAAGAAAAGACTGGAGGGGAGATAGCCTATTTCAGCACTGCCTTTAGAGTAATCAAATCTGTGCATCACCCTCACCTAAAAGGTATTGCTTCGTTTCTGTCTTGTACTGAGGCTTCTCTACAGTTATGGCAGGTGTAGTGTCTTATGACATAATTATTTGAAGTGCACTTTTCTTAAATCTTTTTTTTTTTAACTTTAGTGTAGTTGGTATACAATCTTATATTGGTTATATTTGTTTCAGGTGAACAATATAACATTTTTATACCTTAACATGTGCTCTTAAAATATTCCAGCCTATTTTGATTGTGGTAGGTAAAACTTTGCTTTCTAAGTAACAGTTCCTTGAAACTTTTGGTCTACATTATAGTGTCAGAGTGAGAAAGAGTGCCAGAGACGTTCTAATCTGATCCCTTTATATTATGGAGAATAAAATGAAGCTCAGAAAGATTTTTTCCTCATTATCACAGCTGTGTGGCTTATGCCTCTTGACTTCTAGTAGAATATTCTTTTTACTACATCATGTTTCTTTCCCAACTTAGCATTCATCATACAAGAATTGTTTGTGAAGTACCTATTTGAGGCCTAGAACTGTGCAAAGTGATATGGAAATTATTAAAAGTGTAATCTTCTTCTTTTTTTTTTTTTTTTTTTGCCCCTGAGAAGCCCTCAAAGGGATGAGGCTTATTTGTCTGAGTTTCTGGACATTAATAATAGTGTTTAGGCTCCCTAGAGGCATGATTTGGACTGTCATCCTTACGCAGAGCATCTACACAAATCCCTGCCTCACATCTTTTTGTGAGTAATAAATGATGTTATGCACACTGCATATCTTTCACAATATCTGGCCAATAAATAAACAATAATGTTGGGAAAGAATGTGAATTAAGGACAAGCTCAATAAGATTTCTCAGAAGAAGGTGATCAATGGGGGGTAAAATCATTGGAGAAGGATTCATGGATGCAAGGGGTCTCTGAACTGGGCTTTTACTGAATGGAAAGCACTGTTTCCCTTTCTAAGACTGTCAGGTAGAGTGCAGTTTTAGGTGGCAAGTGTGTCTGAGGTCAACTTCTATAGATTGCTTTCTTTCTTTACTTAACACAGCGTCCAATACAACTTTAGAAATAAATGCTGCTGAGAACTTGAGATTTAATGACATTTTATTACTAGTGGAAATGTGTGGTTATTTGGAGAATGAGTCATAAATAAAGAGTAGTACTGTGTTTACTGGTTATATAATATGATTCACAACTTGAAAGAAATCTAGGTGAGTTTCCAGGAGACATTTTATGAACTTTGAATATGTGGTTCAAATTTCCTTTCATGGTCTTTTAACATTTCATTTCTTAGGGAACTGAAACAACCTAATTACTTTAAAAGCTATCACTGCATCCTTTCTCTCTCTCTCTCTCTCTCTCTCTCTCTCTCTCTTTTTTTTTAATCTTTATTGTTGAATGTATTATAGATGTTCCACATTTTTTCCCCCATTGACCCCCTCCTCCCCACTCCCGCCCCCATCCTGCCTTTTCCCACACTATTGTCTGTGTCCATTGGTTATGCATATAAGTTCTTTGGTTTATTTCTTCCCACCCACCCCCAACCCCTTTCCCTTTGAGGTTTGTCAGTCTAGCAATGAATTTGTACTTCTTAATCCCTTCACCCTTTTCACCCATTCCCCCAATCCCCCTCCCATCTGGCAACCAACAAAATGTTCTCTGTATCTACGGCCATACCACCCTGAACGCACCCAATCTCATCTGCATCCTTTCTCTTTACTATGTAAAGTAGTGATGTGAATTTGACCCTTTGCCTAGCTTATTTCTTCTAATGGGAAGATTTGCTCACATACAGCATCAATACAATTATGATTGTCATACCATCTCGGGTAGTTTTAATTCTGGGTCCAATTGCTTGAATCATTACCATCTACCAGCCTTGTCTATCAGTTTCTTTAGTCCTGATCATTGAAAATTCTATAAGTATCTGGAATTTCCTATGCATTTCTTATGTATTACACAGAGACCTAAAAGCACATGATGATTCTAAGATTTTCCAATAGGCAGTTCAAAACGTAATTCAGACAAGCTTGCCTAGTTAACTGTCAGCATTTGGGGTGAAATTTAAAACAAGAATGTCAAGTGATGCTTAAAAAGTTGGACTATTTTTAGTCAATTAAATATGAAATAAATGTCAGCTACTTCTTAATTTTATGACCTATGAAAAAATATTAACCTCTTTGATTCTAAGCTGTTTTTTTTTTTAAAAAAAAAAAAGACTGGAAATAATAAAACCACCTACATCACAGGGAGCATAAACCAGAAAGTAAAAAAGTATATGCAAAGAAGCTTGTCACCAGTATATAAAAATAGTTTCTCTTTTATGAACTCTTCCTTTGCAAAGTACTGTACTACATACATGTACTAGTGTCCTAGGGCTTCCATAACAAAGTACCACAATCTTGGTGCCTTAAAACAACAGAAATATATTCTCCTACAGTCCTGAAAGTCAATAATCTGAAATCAAAGTTTTGGCAGGCCTATGGTCCCTTGGAAGTTCCTGGGGAAGAATCTGTTCTTGCCTCGTCTACCCTCTGGTTGTTGCTGACAATCCTTGGCATTCCTTGGCTTGCAAATGCATCACTCTAATTTCTGCCTCTGTCTTCACATGGCCTTCTGCCCTGTGTGTTTGAGTCTCTGTCTAAATTTTTCTCTTCTTATAAGGGCTCCTGTTATATTAGATTTAGGTACCATCTTAATCGAGTATGACCTCATCTTAAAAGGTATTATTGATTACATCTTCAAAAGTATTATTTCCAAATAAAGTCCAATTCACAGGTTTCAAGTAGATCATACATTTTGAATTTTGGGGAGACACTATTCAATCCAACAGATAATGCTAAAATTATTGTCTCACCGAGTTCTGTTAATAGTGCATGGTAGGTATCTGTATTTTTGTCTATAAAAAATTAAAGTTCAGGGTGATTTCAAAATGTCACACAGCTCATAATTGGTAGGACTAATATTCTAGTATATAGCTGACTGAATTCTAAAACTTCCTTTTTATTCTACTATTATGATGATTTTTCCAGCATTACATGAATATAAGAAATGTTAAAACCTCTTATCTTTATGAAATTGTGGTAGTGCATATGTGTATGAAAGACTCTTATTATAATATATAGCATGGTAACTTCTAGAATTATGTATTTTTAATATTGTAATACATATTTTAAAATTGTCTTGCAGAAAGTATTATATCAATTTACATTTATCTAGCAATATAATATTATAACATTTTTTCCTTTACCAAAATGTTTGGTCATAATTAACCTCATATTTCTGCATTATCATGTGTTTGTTTAAGTATTAGTAAGGTTAAGTATTTTGAAAATATTTGCTGGATATTTGTATTTCTAATTTTGTGAATGGCTTATATATGTATTTAATAAATTTTTATTGAGGTGTTTCATTTCACTTATCTGTTTCTAAAAGTTGTTTATATATTCATGTTATTAATTCTATATCCTAGATGTTGCAACTAATTTTTCCAAGTATGAGATATTATTTTATATTTATGCATTTGTAGGTTTTTAAACTAAAGATTTAAATTTTAAGGCATTCAAATAATTGTTTTTATTTATTGAATCTGGATTTTGTCTCTTACTTAGAAAAACCTTCCTTACTTCATAATTATAAGCATATTATCCTATATTTTATTGTTGGGCTTATATGATTTAATGTTTGCATTTAATCTTTAATTCATATGGGATTCTTTAAATTTAAAGAATGAGGTATGTATTGACCTTCAAGTTTTTAAAAGACTTGTCAATTATATGAGTAGTTAAATAATAACTCTTTTGTTTGTTCATTTGAAATACTACTTTTATCATATATTACATTTTGTTATGCATAAATTTTAATTTGAATTTTTATTGAATTTATTAGAGTGACATTAGTTATTAAATTATACAAGTTTCAAGTATAAATTTATATAATACATCGTCTGTGTGTTGTAGTGTGTGTTCACCACCCTAAGTCAAATCTCCTTCCATCACCATTTATCCCTCCTATATCCTCTTCTACCTCCCTACACCCTCTTTTTCCTCTGGTAATCACCATACTGTTGTTTCTTTCTATGAAGATTTTTTTTCTGTTTTTGCTTAATCCCTTTAGCTTTTTAACCCAGTCCCCCAACACCCCTCCCCTCTAACAGCTATCAGTCTGTTCTCTGTATCCATGAGTCTGTTTACACTGTGTTTGTTAGTTTATTTTGTTTATTAGATTCCACATGTAAGTGAAACCATATGCTACTTATCTTTCTCTGACTGGCTTATTTCACTTAGCATAATATTCTCCAAGTTAGCCAGTACTATGTTATTGTACTTAAATTATTATAGTTATATAATATTTTTAATATCTTACATAGCCAATTTACATTGATTACTATTATTCCTTCAGAACTATATTTTCTATTTTTATTCCTTTATTTTTATAGATTAAATATTGAATAATGTTAGATGTACAAGAGCCCAGAATGCCTAGAAAAAAATTTAAAAGGAAAACAAGGTTATACAAATGGCCAAGGGACATATGAATAAATGCTCAATGATACTAATCAGTAGAGAGATTCAAATCAAAACGACTATGAGGTATCACCTCACACCTGCCAGAATGGTGGTCAACAAATCATCAAACAACAAGGGCTGGCAAGGATATGGAGAAAAGGGGACTCTAGTATACTGCCGGTGGGAATGCAGATTGGTGCAGCCACTATGAAAAACAATATGGAATTTTCTTAAAAAATTAAAAATGGAACTTCCATTTGACCTAGTGATTTCACTTCTAGGACTATATCTGAAGAAGCCTGAAACACCAATCAAGAAGAATATATATGTGCCCTTATGTTCATAGCAGCACTATTTACAATAGCTAAGATCTGAAAACAGCCCAAGTGTCCATCAACAGATGAGTGAATAAAAAACTGTGGTACATATACACAATGTAATACTATACAGATGTAAGGAAGAAAGATCTCTTACCCTTTGAGACAACATGGAGAAACTTGGAGAGTATTATGCTAAGTGAAAAAGGCCAATCAGGGAAAGACAAATATCACACAATCTCACTTATTTGTGGAATCTAATGAACAAAATGAGCTGATGAACAAAAAAGACGTAGAGACATGGAAGTTGGGATCAGACTGATAAACCTCAGAGGGGGTGGGGGTGAGAATAGATAAACCAAAGAACTTATATGCATATATGCATAACCCATGGACATAGATGACAATACTGTGAAGGGGGAGGGGACAGGAGTGGGGGAAGAGGGTGTCAACGGGAGAAAAAGGAGAAACATCTGTAACAAAAATAAATTAATTATTTAATTTTTAAAAATTGTCAATGTCAAACATCAGAATGTGATAAAAAATCATCACCTATTTAAGGTTGATGAAACATGTGCCTATAAAAACTAATAATAAATAAAAGGAAAACAAAGTTGATGGACCCACTCTTCTCAATTTCAAAACATACTGAAAAGCTACAGTAATCAAGACACTGTGGTACTGGCATAAGGGCAGACATATAGAACAAAGGAATATATCTATGGCCAATTAATTTTCTTTTTTTAATTTTAAAATGTTTTATTATTATTATTATTATTATTATCATTATAATTATTTTACAGATAGGGAGAGATAGAAACATCAATGAAAGGAGCATCAACATTGATTTGCCGCATGCCCCCTATTGGGAATTGAGCCCACAACCTGTGCATGTGCCCTGATCAGGAATTGGACCAGTGACCTCTTTGTGCCCAAACCACAAGGAACAAAAGAAACAATTGATAAGTTAGATTTCATAAAAATTAAAACTTTTGCACATGGAAGGACGCTATCAAGAAAATGAAAAGGCAACCTGCAGAATGGGAGATGTTTGCAAATCACACATCTGATAATGGTCTAATATCTAGAATATATAAATAACACAATTGAACAGTATGAAGACAAATAATCCAATTAAAATGGGCAAATGATTTAAATAGGTATTTCTCCAAAGATTTCCAAATGATCAATAAGCACATTAAAGTATGCTTAACATTATTAGCCATTAGGGAAATGTAAATCTCAAAGACAAGATATCACTTCACTCCCACTAGGATGGCTATATTAATAATAAAAAACCAAGGAAAATAACAAGTGCTGACCAGTATGTGGAGATATTGGACCCTTAGTACATTATTGGGAGGGATATAAAATGGGCAACTGCTGCAGTAAAGTTTTATTGGTTCCTCAAATTTTTATTTTATTTTTTTATTATTTAATTTTTTTATTAATTAATTTTTGTTACAAATGTTTCTCTTTTCCCCCCCACTGATTCCCCCCTCCCCCCCTGCCCTTTCCCCCGTTTGTTGTCCATGTCCACTGTTCATGCATACATGCATATAAGTTCTGTGGTTTATCCTCTTTAGGGGATTGTCAGTCTGTAACCCACTTCCACGTCTCTGGGACTACCCATTCCTCAGACTGTTATGTTCATTATATTCCACAAATAAGTGAGACCATATGAAACTTGTCTTTCTCTGTTTGGCTTGTTTCACTTAGGATGATACTTTCCAGGTCCCTCCATGTAGTCTCAAAGAATAAGAGATCTTTCTTTCTTACAGCTGCGTAGTACTCCATTGTGTATATGGACCACAGCATTTTTATATATTCGTCTACTGATGGACACTTGGGCTGTTTCCAGATCTTAGCTATTGTAAATAGTGCTGCTACAAACATGGGGGTACATATATTCTTTCTGAAGCCTGGAGTTTCAGGCTTCTTAGGGTATATTCCTAGAAGTGGGATCACTGGGTCAAATGGAAGTTCAATTTTTAATTTTTTGAGGTAACACCATATTCTTTTACATAGTGGCTGCACCAGTCTGCATTCCCAGCAGCAGTGCACTAGAGTCCCCTTTTCTCCACACCCTCGCCAACACTTGTTGTTTGATCATTTGTTGATGGCAGCCATTCTGACAGGTGTGAGGTGATACCTCATTGTTGTCTTAATTTGCATCTCTCTGATCATTAGTGATAATGAGCATTTCTTCATATGTTTCTTAGCCATTTGTATGTCCTGTTTGGAGAGGTGTCTATTTAGTTCCTCTGCCCATTTTTTAATTGGATTCTTTGTCTTCCTTTTGTGGAGTTGTATGAGGACTCTATATGTATTGGAAATTAACCCCTTATCTGATATATCATTGGCAATTATGCTCTCCCATACAGTGGGTAGCCTTTCCGTTTTGATGATTGTATCTTTTGCTGTGCAGAAGCTTTTGAGTTTAATGTAGTCCCATGTGTTCATTTTCTCCTTTGTTTCTATTGCCTTAGGTGATGTGTCAGTAAAAATTCTGCTGCGTATGATGTCTGAGATTTTGTTGCCCACAGTCTCCTCTAGAATTTTTATGGATTCATGAGTTACATTTAAGTCTTTTATCTATTTTGAGTTTATTTTTGTGTAGGGTGTAAGTTGATGGTCTAGTTTCATTTTCCTGCAAGTAGCTGTCCAATTTCCCCAGCACCATTTATTAAAGAGGCTGTCCTTACTCTACTGTGTGCTCTTGCCACCTTTGTCAAATATTAATTGAGCATATTGCCTTGGGTCCATTTCTGGGTTCTCGGTTCTGTTCCACTGGTCTATATGCCTGTTCTTGTGCCAGTGCCAGGCTGTTTTGATTACAGTGGGTTTGTAGTATAACCTGAAATCTGGTATTGTGATCCCTCCAACTTTTTTCTTCCTTTTCAAGATTGCTGTGGCTATTCGAGGACTTTTTTGGTTCCATATGAACTTTTGAAATAATTGTTCTAATTCTGTGAAGTATGCCGTTGGTATTTTGATGGGGATTGCGTTGAATCTATAGATTGCTTTGGGTAATATGGACATTTTAATGAAGTTCATTCTCCCAAACCATGAACAGGGTATGTGCTTCCACTTTTTTATACTTTCCTCTATTTCTTTTTTCAGTGACCTGTAGTTTTCTGCAAATAGGTCCTTTATTTCTTTGGTTAAGTTTATTCCTAGGTATCTTAATTTTTTGCCGCAATGGTAAATGGGATTGTTTTCTTAGTATCTCTCTCTGTTAGTTCATCATTGGTGTATAAGAATGCCATCGATTTCTTGACGTTAATTTTGTATCCTGCTACTTTGACAAATTCATTTACTAAGTCTAGTAAACTTTTGATGGAGTCTTTTGTGTTTTCTATGTATAGTATCATGTCATCTGCAAATAATGACAATTTTACTTCCTCTTTTCCAATTTTGATCCCTTTTATTCAAAATTTTAAATATAATATTATATGGCCCAGCAATTACATTCAAGAGAATTGAAAACATAAGCCCACAGAAAATACTTGTACAGAGTTTTTATAAAAGTATTCAAAATAGCTAAAATGTGGAAACAACTAAAACATCTATCAACTGACAAATCGATAAGAAAAATGTGCTGTACATACACAATAAAATATTGTTCAGCCATAAAAAGAAATGAATTGCTGACACATAATACACATATATGAACCTTGAAAACATTATCCTAAGTAAAAGAAACCAGACAAAAAAGATCACATCGTATATAATCCTACTGTACATATGTCTAGAATAGGCAAATCCTTAGAGATAGAAAATAATTTAGTGAATATAAGAGATGGTAGGAAGAGGGAAATTAACAGGCATGGCATTTTTGCCCGGCCAGTGTGGTTCAGTGAATTGAGCATTGTCCCATGGACTGAGAGGTCCTGGTTCAATTCCCAGTCAGGGCACATGCCCAGGTTGTGGGTTCAGTCTCCAGTAGGGGGCATGTAGGAGGCAGCTGATCAATTTTTCTGTCTCAAATCAATGTTTCTATCTCTCTCTCCCTTCTTCTCACTTTAAAAGAAATCAATAAAAAAATAAATTAAAGAAAAAAAAAGTATGGCATTTTCTTTTTGGGGTGATAAAATGTTCTGGAATTAGATAGTGATAATATTTTTACAATAGTGTGAACATTCTAAAAACTGCTGAATTGTATGCTTTAAAATAGTTAAAATGGATTGTATATAATGTGAAGTTCATCTAAAAAATTCTATGAAAGAACATAAAACAAATTAGAAATAAATATAAATATTTTGGATTAGAATATTTAATATTTTCAAAGTATTATTTTTCAAAAATTTAATATATAAATTGAATATACTTATGATTAAAATCTTAGTAGAGTTTTCTACAACTAACTAAGTGATTTTTAAAATGTATTTGTAAGCAAAATACCTAAGAATAACCATAAAAGTCTTGAAAAGAAAGAAATGTGAGAGACTTTCTGGAGCCATTTATCAGAATGCTGGATAAAGCTACTCTAAAAAAAAAATGTAGTATTAGTATGCAAATTGACAAAAACATCACTGGAACACAGAAAAAGATCCAACTGTCCAAAAATTTAATATATGACAAAGTGGTATTTCAAGTTTTTGGAAAAAAAAAAAAAAACTGCTATGACACAAACTAGTTAATTTTTTTTTAAAGAAAATAATATGTTGACCATTTTATACCATATAAAAACAAATTTCAGAAGTATTTAAGGCATAAATGTAAAACAATAGAGCTTAAAATTTAATCTACTTGCCTACTCATATAATCTAGGTGGTAGAGAAAATCTGAACCAAAATTGGAAACCTGGAAGCTACAAAAGAAAGTCTAGAGATATTTAATTATATGACTGAAAATATTGTACAAAAAATGCATATATAAAGTCCATAAAAGTGTATTAGATTTGAGTGGAAAATATATTTGCAATATAAGCAGATACATAGGTATATTTCAAACATTATACAAATTAAAAGAAAATAAAAATATCAGAAAATGGGCAAAAATATGAATAAACAGTATCAATGGTCAATAATCATGCAAAGTTGTTCAAATTCACTAACAGAGTAATAAAAGTTACAAAGAGATTAATTTTCTATTCATTCAATAAGCAATAAAATAAAATGCAATAATGCATATTACTACCATAGATGAGGGCATAATTGTACCCACAAGCTGAAAGAAGATATATTGGTTGTTAAAAGTGTTTGAAAAGGCAATCTGTTGATATCTATTAAAATTAAAATGCATTTTAACTTTAACATAGCAATCCCATTCTAGGATTCTCTCCCTTAGAAGCAGCAATAAGGATATGTGTCATGGAACATTTATTAGAACATTATTTATAGTGCAATGAACCTGAAAATAAATTGAACAACTACCAAAAAAGAAATGATTGAATATACTTATGGTCTGTTTACATCATGGAACCTTATGTGACCATTTAAAGTAATAAATTATAGCTTTCCTGTTTACTTTGAGAGATTGCCATGACATATAGTTTAATGAAATAATAAAATGCAGTAAGTATGTATGGCATAATATTTTTTATAAAACAATAACCAAACCTTTCATATGTGTGTATTTGTAAATGTGTATATAAATATGAAAATAAGAAATTATGCATAACATAATAGGTTTTAAATATGATTTATGGAATCTGTCATTTAGGTAGAGGAGGGAGAGGAGAGAATAAGGAGAGGTAAGCTAAAAGTAAAAAAAAAAAAAAAGTGGTAGACTAACACTTTAATGAAGCATACATGTTATATATCATGATCCCATCTCATTTCTATATATGGTTATTAAAAATAGATGTTCATACAATAACTTTATAAAGTAAGATTAGATCACATTAGGATTGTCAGAAATATTAAAATAACCCTGGAGAAAATTAAAAACCATAAGGTATTGAGCCCTGGCTGGTTTGGTTCAAAGGTTGGAGCATCAGCCTACGGACCAGAGAGTTCAAGGTTCGGTTCCCGCTAGGAGCACATAACATAAAAAACAAAAAACAAAACAACAACAACAAAAAACATACCATACTGAGACTTCTCATCTAAAAATGGTGTGTCTTGCCCGGCCACTGTGGCTTAGTAGATTGAACGTTGTACCATGGACTGAGAGGTCCTGACTCAATTCCTGGTCAAGGCACATGCCTGGGTTGCAGACTCAATCCCCAGTAGAGAGCACACAGGTGGCAGCCAATCAATGTTTCTTTCTCACATTGATGTTTTTATCTCTCCTTTTCTCTGTTTTTAAAAAATTAATTAATAAAAATATATTTTAAAAAAATTTTAGAAAGGTGTGTCTCTTCATATATTCTAACTTCTATTAATGTTCTTTAAGAGTATACCATATTTTAATTCTAATAAATATCTCTGAGAACTATAGAATCAGATATCTTAGGTGAACTTTAATATAAGCAATAAAAGTAGTCTATAAAATAATATGTGAATTAACTAATATAATTTTATTTACCTTTATTTTATATTTTTGTTCAACAGTTGCATATAAGCCAATATTCAGAATTTGTAAGAATTTCAATATAAATAATCCCAAAATGGCGGCAGAGTGAATGGAAGCTATGCAGATCATCTCCCAGGACCAAACTGGAAATACAACTAAAATAAAGACAAATCATCCGGAAAAAAATAACAGAAAAGCACCTAGTGAGGACTATATAACCAGGGACACTGAATCGCTCATGGTAGGATTGCGGAAGCATAAGAGGGGGACTGGGAGCTCACAGACAGTAGCCGTCTTAGTTGTGACCAACGCCCTCTGGGTTAAACTTCCAAGCTGGCTCCACAGTGTGGAGTGGAGACAGAGTGCTAAAAGAGCCACAGC
Organism: Molossus molossus; assembly: GCF_014108415.1. NCBI lineage: Eukaryota > Metazoa > Chordata > Mammalia > Chiroptera > Molossidae > Molossus > Molossus molossus. Next base: position 25,134,998 of record NW_023425355.1, on the reverse strand, counting down.
CACTCAACTTGGGCTTTGGCAGAGGGAGGGCAGACTGGACTGACGCTGTGAGGGGACACTAGGGATATGGAGGGCACTCAGAGCTTTTGCTGAGTTATGGCCATGCAGGACAGTGGTCATCATACTCCTTCCCTGGCCCTGAGGAGAGGTGGCAGCCACTCCCTCTAAGATTGAACCCCACCTGGTGGGCCACAGAAATGCAAAGTGAGGCTCATTAACAACCAGCATCTCCCCAACCCTAAGAAAATCCCCTTGGCTAAACACCTGAGGGAGTTCTTCATTCAACTGAGACCCAAGCCTCTTCAAGAAACAGCTACTAATAGCTTCCAGGCAAAAAACTAGAAGATAACTGAACCATTCCTGGGCTTGCAACTCTATCCAGGAAAGTAAGACTTGACAATGGAGTTTACGTAGGTCCTCCCTCATTCATCCAAACCCAGGAGAGGGAGCCACAAACAGCAGAACACCAAAACCCACAGGGAAAATTTGGCAGGCTCCAAAACCCACTGAGACAACCAACATAGTGGAACAAAGAAACAAATCTCAACGGAAAGAACAAGAGACCTACAATGAAGATGAGATATATGAAATGCAGTTAAAAAAGTTAGCCCTGGCCTGTTTGGCTCAGCAGTTAGAGCATTGGCCTGCAGTCTGGAAAGACCTGGGTTCGGTTCCCGCTAAGGTCACATACCTCGGTTACAGTTTGTCCCCGGCACTGATTGGGTCATGTGGGTGGCGACCACTAGTTGTGTCCCTTTCACGTCAATGTTTCTCTCTCTCCCTCCCACTCTATCTGAACAAAATATCAAAAAATGTCCTCGAGTGAGAATTAAAAAAAAACAAACAAAACTGTTAACAGTACTAGAATTCACAGCCATGATCATGAGAAAGCTCAACAGCATGTGTAAGGACATCAACAACATAAATAAACACATAGAAATATTGAAAATCAACCAATTGGAAATTAAAAACTACCAAGAAGAAATGAAGAATGACATAGCAGAAATAAAGAACAATTTGGAAGGACTAAACAGCAGAATAGAGGAAGCTGAGGACTGGATCACTGAATTATAAGAAAGGGTAGAAAAAATCAACCAATCAGAAAACCAAAAGGGAAAAATAATTAAAAAACAGAAAAACAGCTTAAGAGAACTGTGGGTCAACTGAAAATGTAACAATATTCGCATCATAGGAGTCCACAAAGAGGAAGAAAATGAGCAAGGGTTAGAGAATATATTTAAAGAAATAATGACAGAAATCTTCCCTAATTTAGTGAAGAAAGAAGGCATTCAAGTTCAAGAAGTACAGAGAGTCCCAAATAAGAAGAACCCAAAGAGGCCCACACCAAGACACATAGTAATTAAACTGCCAAAAATTAAAGACAAAGAGAGAATCCTAAAGGCAGCAAGAGATAAACAACAGGTTACCTACAAAGATACCCTGATAAGGCTCTCAGATGACTTCTCAACAGAAACACTACAGGCCAGAAGGAAATGGCATTAGGTAGTCAAGTTCATGAAAAACAAGGATCTGAATCCAATACTACTCTATCCAGCAAGGCTATCATTCAAACTAGAAGATCAAATAAAGAGCTTCCCAGACAAAAAAAAAAAAAAAGGCTAAGGGAATACATTAGGACCTAGCCAGCACTGCAAGAAATGTTAAAAGGACTGCTCAAAATAGTAGAAGAAATAGGAAGAAAAATAAAACCACACTAAACAAAAAATGGCAATAAATAATTACATATCAATAATCACATTAAATGTAAATCGATTGAATGCACTGATAAAAAGACATAGAATAGCAGATTGGATAAGAAAGCGTGACTCCTATTATGTAATTTCAAGAGACCCACCTCACAAAAAAAGACTCACATAGGTTGAAAGTGAAGGTATGGAAAAAAATCTTTCAAGCAAATAAAAAGGAAAACGCTGGGGTAGCAATACTCATATCTGATAAAATAGAATTTGAAATAAAGGCCATAACTAGAGACAAAGAAGGCCACTACATAATATTAAAAGGATCTATCCAACAGGAAGATATAACCTTGGTAAACATATATGCACCCAACATAGGAGCACCAACATATATTAAAAATCTTCTGGAGGATTTCAAAAGAGAAATCAATAGCAATTCAATCATAGCAGGGGAATTCAACACCCCGCTGACATCACTGGATAGATCCTCTAGACAAAAAATCAACAAGAAAACAGAGACTCTAAATGAAGCACTAGACCAAATGGTTTTAATAGATATCTACAGAGAATTACATCCCAAAACTAAAAAATTTACATTCTTCTCAAGTGCACATGGGACATTCTCAAAGATAGACCATATGTTAGGACACGAACTAAGTCTCTACAAGTTCAAGAAGATTAAACTTATATCAAGCATCTTCTAAGATCACAATGGCATGAAACTAGAAATCAAATGCAACACGAACATGCAAAGACATTGGAACACATCATGGCTAAATAGCATGTTATTAATAAATAAACGGATTACCGAGGAGATCAAGGAAGAAATTAAAAATTTCCTGGAAACCAATGAAAATGAACAGACAACAACACAAAATCAATGGGACACAGCAAAAGCAATGCTGAGATGGAAGTTCATAGCACTACAGGCCTACCTCAAGAAACAAGAAAAATTTCTAATAGCCTATCTAACCTCACAAGTTAAAAAAGTAGAAAGCAAAAAAAAAAAAAAAAAAAAAGACAAAAGAAAAAGAAAACCCCACAGCAAGTAGAAGGAAGGAAATAGTAAAGATCACAGCAGAAATAAATGACATGGAGACCAAAAAAACAATTCAAAGGTCAATGAAACAAAGAGATTTTTTTGAAAAGATAAACAAGATTCATGGACCCTTAGCTAGACTCATGAAGAAACAAAGGGAGACAATCCACATACAAAAAATCAGAAATGAAACAGAAGTAACAACTGACACCACAGAAATACAAAGGATTGCTAACAAATACTATGAACAATTATAAAGCAACAAATTCTACAATCTAAGTGAAATGGACAAATTTCTTGAAACACCTATTCTTCCAAAACTGGACGGGAAAGAGTTAGAAAACTTGAACAGACCAATAACAACTAAGGAAACTGAACAGGTAATCACGACTCACCCAGCAAACAAAAGCTCAGGCCCACATGACTTCACGGGGGATTTTTACCGAACATTGAAAGAAGAATTAATACCCATTCTCCTCAAACTATTTCAAAAAATTTAAGAATAAGGAAAACTTCCAAATTCATTTTATGAGGCCAGCATAATTCTAATTCAAAAACCAGAAAAAGACACTACAAAAAAAGAAAACTACAGACCAACATCCCTGATTAACGTAAATGCCCAAATCCTGAACAAAATACTAGCAAATCAGATCCAGCAACACATCAAAAAATTATTCACCATGACCAAGTGAGATTCATCCCAGGGATGCAAGGCTGGTACAATATTTGCAAATCAATACATGTGATACACCACATAAACAAAATGAAATATAAAAATTATATGATCATATCAATAGACACTGAAAAAGCATTCGACAACATCCAGCACCCATTTCAGATAAAAACGCTCAGCAAACTGGGAATAGAGGGATCAATTCTCGACATAATAAAGGCCATATATGAAAGACATACAGTCAACATCATACTCAATGGACAAAAACTAAATATATTTCTCTTATGAACAGTAACAAGACAAGGATGCCCACTTCCGCCACTCTTATTTAACATAGTACTGGAAGTCTCAGCCACAGCAATCAGACAGGAAGAAAAAATGGAAGGAATCCAAATTGGAAAGGAGGAAGTGAAACTCTCATTATTTGCAGATGACAGGATACTCTATGTAGAAAATCCCAAAGACCCCATCAAAAATTTACTAGAGTTAATAAATGAATTTGGCACATAGCAGAATACAAAATTAATGACAAGAAATGATGGCATTCTTATACACCAATGATGAACTCACAGAAAGAGAAACTAAGAAAAGAATCACATTTACCATTGGGTCAAAAAAATTAAGATACCTAGGAATAAGCTTAACCAAAAAATTAAATGACCTATTTATGCAGAAAACTACAAGTCATTGAAAAAAGAAATAGAGGAAGGTATATAAAGTGGAAGCAGATACCTTGTTCATGGATGGGAAAAATTAACATCATTAAAATGTCCATCCTACCCAAAGCAATCTATAGATTCAATGCAATCCCCATCAAAATACCAATGACATACATCACAGAACTAGAACAAATACTTCAAAAGTTTATATGGAACCAAAAGAGACCTCTAATAGTCACAGCAATCTTGAAAAAGAAGAACAAAGTTGGAGGGATCACATTACCAGATTTCAGCTTCTACTACAAAACCACTGTAATCAAAACAGCCTGGTACTGACACAAGAAGAGGAAGATAGAGCACTGAAATTGAATAGTGAACACAGAAATTGATCCAACACAATATGCTCAATTAATATTTGACAAAGATGGCAAGAGCAAAGAGTGGAGTAAAGACAGCCTCTTTAATAAATGGTGTTGGGAAAAATTGGAAAGCTACATGCAAAAAAATGAAACTAGATCATCAACTTACACCATACACAAGAATAAACTCAAAATGGATGAAAAACTTAAATGTGACTAATGAATCCATAAAGATCTTAGAAGAAAATGTAGGCAACAAAATTTCAGACATCATACGCAGCAGAATTTTCACTGATACATCACCTAAGGCAACAGAAACAAAGGACAAAATGAACACATGGGACTCAAAAGCTTCTGCACAGCAAAAGATACAATCATCAAAATGGAAAGGCAACCTACTGTACTGGAGAGCATACTTGCCAATGATACATCAGATAAGGGGTTAATTTCCAATATATATAGAGTGCTCATACAACTCAACAAACGGAAAACAAGGAACCCAATTAAAAAATGGGCAGAGGAACTAAATAGACACCTTTTCAAACAGGACATACAAATGGCTAAGAGGCATATAAAGAAATGCTTGACATCACTAATCATCAGAGAGATACAAATTAAAACAACAATGAGGTATCACCTCACACCTGTCAGAATGGCCCCCATCAACAAATGATCAAACAACAAGTGTTGGCAAGGGTGTGGAGAAAATGGGACTCTAGTACACTGTTGGTGGGAATGTGGACTGGTGCAGCCTCTTTGGAAAACACTATGGTGTTACCTCAAAAAATTAAAAATTGAATTGCCATTTGATCCAGTGATTCAACTGGATCAAATAGCTATACCCTAAGAAGCCTGAAACACCAACCAGAAAGTATGTATGTTCCCCCATGTTTGTAGCAGCAGTATTTACAATAGCTAAGATCTGGAAACAGCCCAAGTGTCCATCAGTAGATGAATGGATAAAAAAAGCAGTGGTACATATACACAATGGAGTACTATGCAGCTTTAAAAAAGAAAGATCTCCTATTCTTTGAGAGGACATGGAGGGACCTGGAGAGTATTATCCTAAGCGAAACAAGCCAAGCAGAGAAAGACAAATATTACATTATCTCACTTTTTTTGTGGAATATAATGAACATAACAGTCTGAGGAATTGGGTAGACCCAGAGACGTCTAAGTGGGGTACAGACTGACAACCCTCAGAAGAGGGGTAGTGGGGGGAGGGATAAACCACAGAACTTATATGCATGTATTCATAACCGATTGACACGCACATCAAAACCAGTTTTAATGAAGATCTCTGGATTCACAGCTTGAAATAAAGCTTACGTGCAGACACCTCTGAGCTCTGGGTTTTGAAAATCTTTCTCTTGGGTGGTTCCTTGGGTGCTGAAGACATTTTGACTAACGGTGATTTATTACCTAAAAATATAATAGATAAAAAAATTCAGTATGAAAATGAATTTATTTTAAAATATATATATGGTATTCAGATTATCTTTCTCATCATATTATTAATCTTCTTGATATTTTAGGATAAAATAAGGAAAAGGATAAAATTTATTTATTTATTTATTTATTTATTTATTTTCTTCTTTTCCTGATCTTAATTGAGAATCCTGTTAGATAACTGGAAATCTTATTCTTATTTTCTTATTCTTCCTTTATTTGTCTTCCTGTCAGTCTGCAAAATGGGGAGGCATTTATGGTTGATATAAAGAGTATTTTAAATATTTTTAGGGTGAAATCATTTCTCTTTCTTGGCTCTAGCCTCTGTCCCACTAATCACAATCCTGAATAGTTTGGTACAGAAACTCTAATGGGATTGGACAACAACCAAGGTCAGTGAAGATAATTAAGAATTTACTTACAATAAGTATGAATGTGAAATACATTAAACGTGTTTATATTTCAATTTTTGTTGCCTATGTGTCTCACTTTTTAAAAATTATACATAAAAATATGAACAAAATTGAAAAATCAGAGGTTTACATTTCACCTTTTAAAATTATTTTCTTTACAAAAGAAATCAATCTAAAATTATCTCATCATTTAAAATATAATATAATTTATCAAAATTTAAAGAATATTTTGTTGTTGCTTCTAGTAAGCATAATTTCTTTGCAGTTACCAAAGTAGGAGCTGGAGCTCACCCGCTAATTAAATAATTCCACTGTGAACATCCTTTTTATTTTATTGCCATTTCTGTTTGACTTCTTTTTCATTCACTTTGACATCCTTTAGAAAAAAAATTTTATTCAGAAAAAATATTGCTCCTGAACACTTCTAGAAATACAGTGGTGTCTTTAAAATGTGTGCCCTAAATATAAGAAGCTTTGTGGTACTTTGCCTGGATCTGGGGGAAAGTTGTACAAAAGAAAACCAAAAGTTGAATATGTTTATACCAGATCCTTGACATTGTTTTTGCCAAAAAGGATGTCCTTTTTTTTTTGACCAGACTTATTGACATTGTTTGCAAGATGGACTTTCAATCATCTGGGTTTGGAATGAGACTACTAACTCATTGTGCATAGTCCACAAAGCAGCTAACAGATACTAAAATCTGAGTCACTATTCATCTTGGCTACATTCAAGATAGTAGCCCATGGCCAATAGGTAGCTTCTTGCTTTCTTAATCCTGCAGTCCTTTACTTCATCTATGGGGTTACAAATTTCAAATAAAGTATCCAAATAAATCATCTTTCTATAAATTTTCTGAATTGCTCCTTAGCATAATATTATTTGCATTGTTAAAGCTGTTTTATCTGAATGATGGCTCCTAACATAATACAGTGATTCCAATCAAAATCCATTGTTGGCTGCTATGAGTCTTAATGGATATGTGAAATTCATTTACAAAACTTCAATTTTCTTTTAAAAAAATTCATGTGAGTTTATGAAAGGGACTGTGTACCAATTGGAGGCAACTTTACAATACTTTCAGGACTTCAAGCTATAACTATTATTGGACAATTTTTCTTTTAAAACATTCATGTGAGTTTATGAAAGAGACTGTATACCAACTGGACGCAACATTACAATACTTTCAGGGATAATTTCTATAATTTGTTAATTTTTTAAAATTAAAACATTTGAGATTTTGAGTAACTCTGAAAAGGAGCTTAATCATAATCTATAATGAACTTTTCATTTATAAACTGAATAACTTGCCCAAGGCCACAAAGCTTTCTATTTGCAGAGACAGAATTGAGATTTCAGAGAACCTAACTTAGTACCTTATTTTATAAAGTAGAATGCATGTTTCTCATTATAAAACTCTGAAATCATTCCTTTTTCCTCTATAAATCTTTTAACAATGCAATATTTCCCTTCTCAGCTAGCCAAATCATGTATTTCAACAAACTTTAACAAACATTCAATTTTAAAAAATTGTCCTTTGTATGATTTTTAGTCTAAGCAAGTCCAACCTGTGATTTTTTATATTGGAAAATCTAGGTCAGTATCAAGTCTCTTGACATTATTTCTATTTCACTGATTTAGAAATGGAAGACCAGAGAGTTACAGTGACCTATCCAAGATGTCATAAGAGTGGGAGCTTGGCATATAACTTATGTCTCCTGATATTCACCTGTGGTTCTTTGCACTAAAATCTTCAGTCTGAAAAGATTTTAGCACTCAGCATTTCTTCTAGCTTTAGCTTTCTGGTAGTCATTGTGTCAGGGAATTATGAAATATCAGAATTTCCTTTTTATTTTCAGGCATTCTGTACTCACGGGATTTCAGGGACATTGGTTATGAGCTATGCTCTCACTACAGAGAAAGATATGGCAAATGTCAGAAAGAGATGAAGTGATAGAATAAAAGCCTGTAAAGTGCTTTGATGACAAAGGTTGTGCAAGTGTGAAGGAAGACTCTTCTCACACATTTTGTCATTGAGAAGGAGAAGACTTTGAAGCACAATTTAATGGCCAAACAGAAGTCATAAGCTGACCAAAACTATCTGGATCTGGTATGCTTCAACAGGGCTATAAATTATTCCTGTAGAGTAATGATGATCTACTCTTTATCTAAGAAATAATGAACAATCTTGTGTACATTGACCTGGATTATTATGCACTGGTGCTCACATAAAAGAAAAAAAAAAATGTTGTTCAATATATTTTTAGAATCCTCAATCAAAACTAATGACACATGAGTGAAAGCTTTTAATTTAATGTATGGCAAAAGAATAAACTTATTCAATAAATAAATATCCATTTCCTTTATTTGGGAACAGTTTAATCTCCTGCTCAGTGATTCCTCCTTCAATAAATAGGTTTGAATACCCCAACTCATTTGTGTGCATTCATGGAGCCCATAAGCATCCTCAATTAAAAACACAGCCACTTTACTTTTCAAAACAACAACTTGAAAGACTGTGGTACTTGCTAATCAAGACATTCTAGAAAACAAAACACAAAACTTGATGCTCTGTCTCACTGTGGTTTTAATTTGTATCTATGAATATTGAGTTCAAAAGCATTTTCATATGTTTATTAGCCATTTGTATTTCTTTTTTCCAAAGTTTTACTTCAAATATTTTGTTGATTTTTCTGTTTTTCTATCTTTCTTACTGATTTTTAGTTCTTTTCATTTTCTATATACTAGTTTTTGTCAGTTTTATGTATTGCAAATGTCTTCTACTATTCTGTGCCTTGTCATTTCACTGTTTTGATTTTGTCTTTAGATAAACAGAATTTGTTCAATTTGTATCCCAAGTCAATTACATTTAATACATTACATTTATTGACTATGATGATTTGATACTTTATTATATCTTTATTATTTAAGTTACATGTGTAAAACTTGAATAATTCTCACAAGACTGTGGGCGTTCATTGATTTAAAAACAATAGTCTTGCCCTGGCCTGTGTAGCTCAGTTGGTTTAGCATTATCACATGCACTAAAAGGTCACCAGTTTGGTACATGCCCAGGTTGCAGGTTCGATCCCTACTCAGGGTGTGCAGGAGGCAGCTGACTGATGTGTCTCTCTCTCTCTCTCTTCCTTCCTTTCTTTCTAAAATCAATAAAAACATATTTTTAACAAATAGTCTCCTTTCAGAACTACTTCACTGCCCATCCAAAGTTAACAACTAGGAGACATTTTTCTAGACGTGTGTGTGTGTGCATACATATGTTCATGTGTGTGTGTGTGTAAAGAGACAATATAAAGTTGTGGTTAAGATCATAACTATTAGAATCAGATACTTGGGTTCAAATATAATCTCCAAGTTTTATCAACTATGTGGCTTTAGATAAATTGGTTCACCTTTCTTGTTGAATATACTCCTCTACAAATTAGAATACTAATATCTACTTCATGGAGTAGCTATGAAAATAATAATATGTAAGGCATTTAACATAGTGCATAGTCTATAAAAGAATAATATATAAAATTGATTTAGCACTTACTATGTGCCAAGTACTTCTCACGCATTAATCTATTTAGCTACCACAATTATTTCCTCCATTTTTTTGTTATCCTCACCTGAGGACATTTTTCCATTTTTTTGTTTGTTTGTTTGTTCAGATGGAGTGGGAGGGAGAGAGAAACATTGACATGAAAGGGACACATCGAGTGGCTGCCACCTGCACAACCAATCAGGGTCGGGGACAAACTGCAACCGAGGTACGTGCCCTTAGTGAGAACCGAACCCGGGTCTCTCTAGACCACAGGCCGACGCTCTAACCGCTGAGCCAAACTGGCCAGGGCTATTTCCTCCATTTTTTTAGTTGAAGAAACTAAGGCTCAACGGGTTGAAATAAGTGACACTGCTAATAAACGGAACGATTGACTAGTTTATGAAGTCCAGACTGTCTGATTCTAGTATTCACATTCTTTTTTTTTTTTTAATGTTTTTTGGTGGTGGTGGTGGTGTTTTTTTGTTTTTTTAATTTTTTATATATAGAGAGGAATAAAAACATCGATGAGAGAGAAACGTGAATCAGCTGTCCGCTGCACACCCACCACTGGGGATCGAGCCCACAACCAGGGCATGCGCCCTGACTAGGAATCAAACTGGGGCCTCTCAGTCCATGGCATGACTCTCAGTCCACCTAGCCACACCAACCAGGCTCACATTCTTTTTTTTTTAAATTAAAAATATATATATTTAGGGTGCACAATGTAACAATTTGATACTCATAGTGAAATGAGTACTACAGTCAAGCTAATTAACTGTCTTTTCACATATATACCATTTTTTTCTTTTGTGCTGAAAGCTCTTGAAATTTACTCTTAGCAAATTGCCAGTTTTCAATAGAGTACTATTAACTGTAGTCATCAGGCAATATGTGAGATCTCTAGCCTTAGTCATCCTCCATAATTGTAACTTAGTATTCTTTGAACAACATCTCCCAGTTTCTCCCACCTACCCACTCCTGGTAACCACTATTCTACAGATTTCACATTCTTAACTACTATACTATATGTTAATCATCCCCTCAAAAAGTATTTCATCAATGTTACCTGATATTACATACACATGAAAACATAGAATTTAGTGTGTTTTATTTACATAAATAGCATCATACTAAATATATTGTACTGCCACTTCCTTTCCTCATTTTACAACATATTACCAATCTTTCAATGTCGGTGCTTTATTTTTAAACAGCTATGATGTATACCATAGAATAGTCATCATTGTCTAAATCTGTTTGGGCTGCTATTAAAAAAAAAAAAACATAAACGGGGTAGCTTTTTAATAACAGAAATGTATTTCTCACTGTTCTGCAGGTTGGAAGTACAAGATAAAGGCTTCTGGTAGATTCATTGTCTAGTGAGCACTTGCTTCCAATTCATAGTTGTCTTTTTGCTGTATCCTCACATGGCAAAAGGGGCAAGCTCATTCTCTGGATCTCTTTTATAAGGGTGCTAATCTCAAACATGAAGTCTCTGCCCTCATGAGCTTATCACAAAGGACCCACCTCTTAATGACATTATCTTGGGGGTTAGGATTTAAACATGCAAATTTGGGGGTACACAAACATTCAGACAATAACATCTATATAATAAAACTTTTCTTTTTTGATGAGCATTCAGGTGTTTTTTTTGTTTTTGCTATTACGGTCAATGTGGCAACAATCTTCCTTACACATGCATGTTTTCTGCGCATGTGCAATTATTTCTGTAGGATGGATACCAAGTAATAAAATTTTCTGGTCGAAAGATTTGATTTTTTCAAGTATTTGCTCAGGTAAGCCATCTCTGAGTAAACACTGATTTTATAAGTTACATAAAATTTACATTATAGATCTTTATATATTTGCTTTTCAGAGCCAGAATCTGTCGAATGTTCTTTGCCTGCTTGTCTCTACTATGGTCCAAATGCTTACTTTTTTAACTAATCATTTTATTTATTTCACTTAAAAAGTACCTTTCTAGCAAATCCTATAATATACTTAGGTAAAAATGTTATGAGCATCCTATTTCCATTTTCCCCTCTTGGAATCAGCCTTAAAATGTCTATCAATTCTCTCAATTCTGTTTTCTTTCGACATCTACACAAACCATCTACAATATCAGTGCAGTGCAGTCTGTATGTCTACTCACCCCACTCCTTTTATTCCACAAGCAAGTTATCAATCACTTGAGCATCAACATAAAAATTTATCTGTCTGCTCAAGAAATAGGGTTGATTATGAAACACTGTAAGGACACCTGTAAATTGTATTCTGCCACAGGCTTTTTCCATAAAGGAGAGATAAATGCGTATATAGTTGTTGGACCTAGTCCCCTTAGTCTTTTCATCTGTGTGGGAGTCCATTCTAGCAATGCAAGAGAATATAGGTAGATAGTTTATTTCCCAATCACACATCGCTCTGAAACTGGCCAACAAAAAATGCTCTCCTTGGATTTCAAACCTACTAAAGTACCCTCCACTTTCCTAATTTTTTTTTGCACTTTAGTAAAGCTCTTTTAATTGCTCTTTGAAGACTTGAACTTAGCATATTTGGGAGGTTTTACCTATGAGAAAATTGGCATGCATTTTGGATAGCTAGAGGAAGCCTCTCATCCCTGAAAATACTTCAGCAAATTGGGGATTTGCTTGACCTCTTTTGTGGAGTACATCTCTAGGCTGAATAAATGAGTTGTTTCCTGTTAACAAAAGATATGTGTTTTTAGTATTTAAGCCTTTCATACAAGCCTAATAATGTTTTGCTTTCATTGTAATGCTAGTATACTTGAAGGAGAGCAGCCAAACCTATTCATAGAGGATGATAACGAAAATGATTTATTGTATAGACTTGAGTATATCCAACTCAAGTAACTTTTCTAAAGCTGCCCTATATTATTTTTAATTTAAATTTATCTGAATCAGATGAGATAACCAGTGTAACTGATTGGAAAGGCAAGAAGGTCCAAGTTGTTGATGAAATCTGGGAATTCTCAGAGCATTCTAGGATTTCTAATTTCTTTCAGACCCAGCAGGAGGGCAATCAAATTTAGTATTCAGGACATGTTTGTTTTATTGGGAAGCAGATGTATAAATAAGTATATCCCAATTTTTTTTTATTTTTTATCCTCACCCGAAGACATTTTTCCATTTTTTGTTCAGATAGAGTGGGAAAGAGAGAGAGAGAGAGAGAGAGAGAGAGAGAGAGAGAGAGACATCAACTTGAGAGAGACACATCGAGTGGTTGCCTCCCACACAACCCAACCAGGGCCGGGGACAAACTGCAACCTAGGTACGTGCCCTTAGTGGGAACTGAACCTGGGTCTCTCTGGACCGCAGGCCGATGCTCTAACCGCTGAGCCAAACCAGCCAGGGCAATATATCCCAATCTTTATTCCTCAGCCCTGTTCCCTCTGCCTCATCTACCTTGGTCCAAGGAAAAGAATACTTGTATATCATATTTCCTATAATCATAGATAAAAGGTATATTGTGTGTTAACTGGGTCCCTGAGGGAAAAAGGGATGGAAAGAATGTTGAATTACTTAACTATTCAGAATTCTTCCACCTAACATCACATCCTTGTCCTTAAGGCATGTACAAAAAAGTGTATGCTAGTCCTAAATGAAACTCAGGCCCCAAATTTCTGTGATTACCTACCCTTATAAACTGAGCTGTATTATACACAATTTTTTTAAGAATCTATTTTTTTAAATAAACTTTTTATTTTGGAATAATTTTAGATTGACAGGCAAGTTGTGAAGATATTAGATAGAGTCCCCAGATATCCCATATTATTCTCCAGTTCCTGGCATTTTGCATTACCAAGGTGCATTGGTCAAAACTATTGCTTTTGATCCACTTCTAAAACTAAACTAAAGGATCCATTTTTTTTTTTTTACTCTAGTTTTAAACAAGGAATAGGACCTAACTGTGACATCCCAAATCTTAGTTTTTGATGGGTGAAAGTACTTTGGAAAAGTAAGAGTAAAAATAAAGAGTTTTAGGGAGAAAAGCCTCAAGCCCAGCTGAATTAACCATCCCATTTCCTGTATCTTTTCACTTAGACTCCACTCCTGTTTCTGGTAGACAAAGAATAGGGAGCAGGTTGGGACTTCTAGGCAGAAAACAACCCCACGCCTATCCTACTGCACCAAACACATGGCACAGAAGAAGAAAAATAAAAGAAAAATGAAAAAAAAGAAGAAAGAATATAACAAAAAGAAATGAGTTTTTAAATATTGTCACTCCTTCCACTAAAAGATAGATAATTTATTAAATGCATGTCTCTGATACATACAAGAACAACCACTTGTTGGAGGAAATCTATCATTAGGGGAACCCTTAAGACACTTTCACAGGTTAAAGTATACCATATAAACTATTATGAAATTATGATACAAATCATTTGCCAAATTTTGATGGTCTAGTTTTATTACAATATTATGCTTTCACTTAAAAACTAGAATAAGATTATTTTATTGCTAACATTTTTCATCTAAGGAACCAATGGCATGGAGCTCAATATTCCGTCAATAAAGCGGAAAGTTATAAAATCCAAAGGTCAGAGGACTTTTAGATCTCCCTTCAGTTGGAAGGAAAAGTGACCAAAATTGCTTCTAACATATCTAATACAGTCATATTGTCCCTTCTTTTTTTTTTTTTCTTTGAAATTTTTTTTATTTTTTATTTTGTTACAGATGTTTCTCCTTTTTTACCCCATCCGCACCCCCATCCCCATTCCCCAGCCCCGTCCCCGGCTTTGTTGTCCATGTCCATTGGTTATGCATACATGCATATAAGTTCTGTGGTTTATCTCCCCCCCCCCACCCCCTCTTCTGAGGGATGTCAGTCTGTGCCCTACTTCTGGGTCTACTGTATTCCTCAGACTGTTATGTTCATTATATTACATATATAAGTGAGATCATGTGGTATTTGTCTTTTTCTGCTTGGCTTATTTCACTTAGGATAATACTTTCCAGGTCCCTCCATGTCGTCTCAAAGGATAAGAGATCTTTCTTTTTTACAGCTGCATAGTACTCCATTGTATATATGTACCATTGCTTTTTTTATCCATTCATCTACTGATGGACACTTGGGCTGTTTCCAGGTCTTAACTATTGTAAATAGTGCTGCTATGAACATGGTGGTACATATATTCTTTCTGATTGGTGTTTCAGGCTTCTTAGGGTATACTCCTAGAAGTAGGATCACAGGGTTAAATTGAAGTTCAATTTTTAATTTTTTGAGGTAATACTATATTGTTTTCCATAGTGGCTGCACCAGTCTGCATTCCCACCAGCAGTGTACTAGAGTCCCCTTTTCTCCACACCCTCACCAACACTTGTTTGATGATTTGTTAATGGGGGCCATTCTGACAGGTGTGAGGTGATACCTCATTGTTGTCCTTTCTTTAACTTTGATATCTTTGGGCTGCCTTGCTTGTTGAAAGATGTTTTGTTTTGGTTTGTTTTTCTTTTTTTTTCTTTATTAATTTTAGAGAGAAAGGTAGGGAAAGGAAGAGATAGAAACATCAATGAGAGAGAACATCGATTGGCCACCTCCTGCATGCCCCCAATGGGGATGGGGCCCACAACCTGGGCATGTGCTCTGACCGGGAATTAAACCTGTGACCTCCTGGTGCATGGGTCGACCTTCAACCACTGAGCCCCACTGGCTGAACTGGTTTGTTTTTATGCAGCGAGTCTCTTCCTCACTATAACTTTGATCCTTTGGTTCTAATAGGTCTGAAGCAAATTACTGAAGTAAACTCCCAAAGTAATTATTTGTTTTTCTTGTGACATACTAATACATATCTTCTCAGGGCCAAAATAACTCCAGTTCTGGTCTACAAATCAATCCTAGAGTCAGTCTTCTTTATCAGAGTTATTAATTTTAGCAAAATTGCAAACTTATTTTTCTCAATGAATAAACCCATTTCCTTTTGGGCAGTTATGAATGTATGCTATGGAATTAGAGAGAACTGGGTTTAAATTTCTGGTTGCGTATCCCTGGACAAATTACATAATCTCTGAGCCTCAATTTTCACATATGTACAATGGTTAGAGTTATAGTGCTTATCTCATCATGTTTGTATAAGAACAAAGTGAGGTTATCCATGTAAAGTGATTAACTAGCACTACACTGAAATATATCTATTCATTTTCTTTGTTAAGGTTGCCATATTCCTTGAAATGATTTTACACTAACCTATACATGACATTACAAAAAATAATTTATTTTGAAAACATACCCCAATAGTTTTCTCTTCTGGTCTCTCCCTCATATTCCCCAACAATTTAGAACCCAGGGAAGTAAGATGGATGTTTTAAGAAGGATATAGAATAAACACAATTAATAGAAAAGAAAATTAACCTTTATTAACTTTGTTATCACCAAAATGTTATTGCCTTTAATCTTCACAATATCCTTCTTAGTTATATGTTATTCTGTTACTTTTATTGTTCTATTTTACTTTAGTCAAGATACTGCTGATAATCTGTTCACTTACCGTAGTTCCTGTATTTGCTTTGGGTGACTTGTCCCAGGTCAGGTACTTTATTTCAGCTATATTAAAAAGTATAATTGAGTTAACGATCTTATCAGGTAGCCTCTGCTTTCTAAGACATTTGTAGCCTGTCCCTATAATACTCTCTCAGCATGGATGTCTTGTAGCATTGTTACTATTAAAGTAGCACTAAAACAGCTTGAAAACATTCCAAAAGGGTCATAAATTTTGAGGGAAAAGTTCAGCATAATTGCATAAATCAATTGCGATAGAGTTTTAAACTTGCTTCTTAAATAAATAAACTTCAGAAAACGTTTAAGATTCAGATATGTCTATGAAGTGGTGCAGATTGCCACTTCAAAATATGCCTCCTTGAGATACTATTTTACTTTTGTATAAGAACAAAGTGAGGTTATCCATGTTACTTTTGAGATACAAAGGACTCAGGAAAAACTTTTTATACCCTCTCATTCATAAAATAATTTAGACAGAAGTCCTGCTCCAGGAAGAGAGCTATCTTTGTAGATATATGTAGTTTAATATAAACTGGAGTGTGATAGACAGGGGGAACCTGGCAAGGCCTGTTTGATCAAAGTGCTCTCTGTGTTCCATTGTTAAAATTGGCCGGCTTTGTTTACCAAACATTTGGTTTTTCATCTCCATGTGAATTGCCTTCCTGTCCTTTGAAGTCCCAAACTACAACCTTGCCTTTCTCCTTAGCTCAAGATGGCCTGTAAGCCTCAACTATCTGATTTGTCTTTGGGTCCCATATTCTCATGGAACCCTCATGTGTACATATGCAATAAATTTGGTTACTTTCTCATGTTAATCTGTCTCAGCCAATTTGATTATTAGGCCATTCAGGAGTCAAATAAAAATTATTTTTTCACCCCTATAATTGTCAAGGTCACCAGGAGACTTGAGTGGCTGGACACTGACACTGTTTGCTTTGAGATTGCTGCAGATAAAGGAATCCTGGAACATCTGAAACAAAGTAGAAAAAACTAAAAGTTCTCAAGATGTCCAACATCTCAGATCTCTGTTGTTGGGTTGAGGTGTAAGGAAAAATAGTGAGAATCATTTTTCCTCTTTCTAAATTTAGATTTGCAGGAGAAAATATTTGTGTAACTAGTTCCTTGGGCTTAGCACTCTTGGTTATTTGATATGGGTACTCATGGGTATTTTTAGCTCTTTTCTTCCCAGATGATAAAAATAAGCCTCCTTAATGTTCTTGTTTTCCACCAGCTGGAGGATGCACATGCACCTGGTGGAAAGCCAAGAAGGCTGTAGATATGAGCTTAGAATCTAAAAATATGGGTGAACTTTTGGCTTGGTAACTTACCCTATTTTGTTTGAAATAGGGGAAAACACATGAAACCCTGAGTGTTAGGACTCACACAGGCAATATAATTCCCAATGGCCATTTTGCAAGCCTCCCTACCCTAGGAGAACAAAGACCAAACTTCCAGGAGAACTGGCTGGATAAGAAATGCCACCAGACAAGGAATCAAAGAAGCACCCAATTGCATATCCGCACTCCTGTAGACCCAAACCCCTGCCCAAACCCTCCAACCAAGAACTTAAACCTAATGACTGACAAAAGCTTCCCACCAGTGGATGCATATAAAACTCCAGCTCCTAGGGGCTGCCATCATGGACCCAATGTCCCTTGGCTCAGTAATGTGTAGCCCTTCCCTTTGGATATCCCCACCCCATCCCCTTTTCTTTAAATAGCCCATTTTTTTCTTTATTCACGATCTGAGATTGCTATTTAGCATGCCATGCCCCATGAACCACTGACTTTCACCTTTCACTGTGTTTTGGAATGCCTGTTTCTAATGCTGGGAGTGAAATTTGAGATTTTATGAAGGCTGCATCTTTTGCACTCTCTTGTGGATGCCTCTTATTTCCTTGATTAAGCCATAAAAATGTTTATTGGTTTGAGTCACTATTGAGATTAAAGATTTCTAAATTGGAAACATTTTAGTAAACTCTCATCTCAACATCTATTTTATAAATATTTATCAAAAGACCAACTGTAAAAAGTAGATACACATAAATAACTAGCCTTAAGAATTCTCTTAATTAAAAAAAAAAAAAAAGTAGTTTGGAAAACTTTATCTAATTTGCTGTCTCAGCTTCCCTTCCTGGCTCTTATAGATGATAATAAAAACATTAGGTTAATTAACATGAGAATGGGAAGAGGCCAAGGAGAGCATCAAGGGATTCTTCCTTAGTAGTTAGAAATGTTTTAAGTGTTGTTAAGAAATTGATCCAGCCCTGGCCGGTTTTGCTCAGCGGTTAGAGCGTCAGCCTGCGGTCCTGAGAGACCCGGGTTCGGTTCTCACTAAGGGCATGTACCTCAGTTGCAGTTTGTCCCCGGCCCTGGTCGGTTGTGCGGGTGGCAACCACTCAATGTGTCCCTTTCACATCGATGTTTCTCTCTCTCTCTCTGTTCCTCTCTCTCCCCCCCACTCTACCTGAACAAAAAATGGAAAAATGTCCTCAGGTGAGGATAAAAAAAAAAAAAGAAAGAAATTGATCCAACAGTCCACTTTTGAGAATATTTCCTAAGAATCCTGAAACATCAATCAGAAAGAATATATATAACCCTATGTTCATGGCAGCTCTATTTACAACTGCTAAGATCTGGAAACAGCCCAAGTGTCCATCAGTAGACGAATGGATAAAAAAGCTGTGGTAGCCCTGGCCGGATTGGCTCGGCGACTAGATTGTCAGCCTGCAGTCCAGAGAGACCCGGGTTCGGTTCCCGCTAAGGGCACGTATCTCGGTTGCAGTTTGTCCCCGGCCCTGGTTGGGTCGTGCGGGTGGCAGCCACTCGATGTGTACCTTTCACGTTGATGTTTCTCTCTCTCTCTCTTCCTCCCACCCTATCTGAACAAAAAATGAAAGAAAAAAAAAAGCTGTGGTACATTTACACAATGGAGTACTATGCAACTATAAGAAAGATCTCTTACCCTTTGAGACAACATAGAGGGATCTGAAGAACATTATGCTAAGTGAAATAAGCCAGTCAGAGAAAGACAAGTATCACATGGTCACACTTATATGTGGAATATAATGAGCAAGATAAACTGACAAACAAAATAGATCCAGAGACATGGAAGTAGGGAGCAGACTGACAAAACTTGGGGCAGAGGGCAAGAGTGGGAAGAGATAAACCAAAGAACTTATATGCATAACCAATGGACACAAACAATAGTGTGGTGAAGATGGGAGTGGGTGGGGGGGGTTGGGAGAGGGGTGGTGGGTGTTAATGAGGGAAAAAACGGGGGACATCTGTAGTACTTTTAACAATAAAGATAAATTAAAAATAAAATGAGAAGCCATTATAAAAAATGTGAATAAAAAGAGACTCTGTAATAAATCTGACAAATTCAGTGACCTAATATAACCTCAGAGGATGATCTGATCATAAATTTCTAACTCAGCAGGACATAGTGGATAGTCACACCCCAGGCCTATGAAAGGTTTATCTTTTTTTAAGCAAAGCTCTGTCCACAGTTCTTGCACATCTAGGTTAACACACTTTTGAAAAACCAGAATTAATACTCATTTCCAGACCTTTGGAGCCATAATCACATTCAAGGGAACACAAAATCGTGTTAACTATCCTGTAATCCAGTGGTTCTCAAACTTCCTAATGCCGTGAGCCTTAAATACAGTTCCTCATGTTGTGGTGATCCCCAACCATAAAATTATTTTCGTTGCCACTTCATAACTGTGATTTTGCTACTGTTATGTCTTAGGCGACCACTGTGAAATGGTCGTTCTACCCCCAAAGAGGTCGCGACCCACAGGTTGAGAACCACTGCATAGACATTTCATAGCCTTGTATTCTCCCACCTTTATATAATCACCATATGTTCCCTCCTTAATTCCAAATGTATAAAAAAATACAAAACTATTATTCTCTAGAACATTAGAGATATTGCTTCCAGACATGTCATCAGTTTGGCTCAAATAAACTCTTATAAATATTCCCTATATATTTTAATGTTTCTTACACTGACATTTATTTGGCATAGTTGGCAGGATTCTGAAGAAGCCCACCCAGGACGACCTTTCAAACCCAGACCTGATACTAGGTGTCAGCAGGGGCCGTTTGTGCCTCATTGGCTTCCTTGTATACCTTGGGTAAATTTGGGTGCTTTTCCTCTTAGAATCCCAGACTCCCTGCTTTAGGTAGCTTGTCCTGAATTTATCTGAGCTGTTTCTAGACAATCCTCAAGGTGGATAAGAGTTGAGGCAATCCAGGGAAAGGAGAGGAAAAACAGATGGCTGCTTTTAATTTTATCTTTTTAGTGAATTGCTTACTCTGAGTTGTAAAATCTTTGCTGGTTAAATGAAGCTCTGAAAGAAAAAAGACACAGGCTTTCGCAGCCCAAGCTTGGATATTATTAGGTGACTAAGAATGTTCCTGGACTGCCTGAGAAAAACATTTTCTCTAGGGCATGAAGCAGTCCAACAGGGATATCTACCACATTTGGTTCTTCCGGAGATGGGCATGTACAAGATAGTTTTTCCTAGAAGTTTTTTCAGACTCTACAGATCTCAAAGAAAAACTAAAATTAACATGGAAAATTTGGCCTCTGAGGCTGACAAACCACACAAAAGTCAGGTTGCCATGAATACTCCTACAAGAGCATGGCTGAGATGAGGATCATTTGATACTTCTAAATTAATCTTTTATATGCACAATTTTAAAAATCTGTCTATAAAACTACGCAGAATTAATAGAAAGCATATATAATTGGTCTCTGAAAGTTTCAAAAAAGAGGATTTAGATAAATGTATCAACTTAAGATGTCGTTTGGGTGCCAAACAAAATTTTCAAGGTATTAAAAACAATTGTCTTTATTTTTAAAGGGAGAAGGTCAATTTGAACTTAACTTATTTTTAAATTTTTTTATTAATTAATTTATTGATTTTTGTTACAGATGTTTCTCCTTTTCCCCCACTGATTCCCCCCTCCCCCTCCCTCCCTGCCCTATCCCAAGCTTTGTTGTCCATGTCCATTGTTCATGCATACATGCATATAAGTTCTGTGGTTTATCTCTCCCCCCGACACCCTCTTTTGGAGATTGTCAGTCTGTACCCCACTTCCACATCTCTGTGACTACCCCATTCCTCAGACTGTTATGTTCATTATATTCCACGAATAAGTGAGATCACATGATACTTGTCTTTCTCTGTTTGGCTTGTTTCCCTTAGGATAATACTTTCCAGGTCCCTCCATGTCATCTCAAAGAATAAGAGATCTTTCTTTCTTTCTTTTTTTTAAAATTTTATTTTTGTTAGAGATGTTTCTCCTTTTTTTTACCCCATTGACACCCCACATAGTACTCCATTGTGTATATGTACCATAGCTTTTTATCCATTCTTCTACCGTTGGACATTTGGGCTGTTTCCAGATCTTAGCTATTGTAAATAGTGCTGCTACAAACATGGGGGTACATATATTCTCTCTGATTGGTGTTTCAGGCTTCTTAGGGTATGAAGTGGGATGACTGGGTCAACTGAAAGTTCAATTTTTATATTTTGACGTAACACAATATTGTTTTCCACAGTGGCTGCACCAGTCTGCTTTCCCACCAGCAGTGTACTAGAGTCCCCTTTTCTCTACACCCTCGCCAACACTTGTCGTTTGATAATTTGTAGATGGCGGCCATTCTGACAGGTGTGAGGTGATACCTCATTGTTGTTTTAATTTGCAAATCTCTGATGACTAGTGATATTGAGCATTTCTTTATATATCTATTAGCCATTTCTATGTCCTGTTTGGAAAGATGTCTATTTAGTTCCTCTGCCCATTTTTTAATTGGGTTCTTTGTCTTCCTTCAGTTGAGTTGTATGGGCACTCTCTATATATTTTGGAAATTAACCCCTTATCTGAAATATCATTGAGAATTATGCTCTCCCATATAGTGGGTTGCCTTTTCATTTTGATGATTGTATCTTTTGCTGTGCAGAAGCTTTTGAGTTTGATGTAGTCCCATGTGTTTTTTCCTTTGTTTCTGTTGCCTTAGGTGATGTATCAGTGAAAATTCTGCTGCGTATGACTTCTGAAATTTTGTTGCCTACAGTTTCTTCTATGATTTTAATGGATTCATGAGTCACATTTAAGTCTTGTATTCATTTTGAGTGTAACCTTGTGTATGGTGTAAGTTGATGGTCTAGTTTCATTATTCTGCATGTAACTGTCCAATTTTCCATTTATTAAAGAGGCTGTCTTTACTCCACTGTATGCTCTTGCCACCTTTGTCAAATATTAATTGAGCATATTGCCTTGGGTCTATTTCTGAGTTCCCTGTACTGTTCCACTGGTCTATACGCCTGTTCTTGTGCCAGTACCAGGCTGTTTTGATTACAGTGGCTTTGTAGTATAACCTGAAATCTGGTAATGTGATCCCTCCAACTTTGTTCTTTCTTTTCAAGATTGCTGTGGCTATTGGGGGTCTTTTTTGGTTCCATATGAACTTTTGAACTATTTGTTCTAGTTCTGGGAAGTATGTCATTGGTATTTTGACGGGGATTGCATTGAATCTATAGATTGCTTTGGGTAGTATGGACATTTTAATGATGTTAATCATTAATGATGTTAATGATGTTAATTCTTCCAATATATGAACAAGGTATCTGCTTCCACTTTTTTATATCTTCCTTTATTTATTTATTTTTTCAATGACCTGTATGTTTCTGTGAAGAGGTTCTTTATTGCTTTGGTTAAGTTTATTCCTTGGTATCTTAATTTTTTTGCAGCGCTGGTAAATGGGATTGTTTTCTTAGTTTCTCTTTCTGTGAGTTCATCATTGGTGTATAAGAATGCCATCGATTTCTTGACCTTAATTTTGTATTCTGCTACTTTGCCAAATTTATTTATTAACTCTAGTAAATTTTTTATGGAGTCTTTGGGGTTTTCTACGTATACTATCATGTCATCTGTGAACAATGACAGTTTCACTTCCTCCTTTCCAATTTGGATCACTTTTATTTCTCCTTGCTGTCTGATTACTGTGGCTAAGACTTCCAGTACTATGTTAAATAAGAGTGGTGACAGCGGGCATCCCTCTCTTGTTTCATTCTTAAGGGAAATGCTTTTAGTTTTTGCCCATTGAGTATGATATTGGCTGTCGGTCTTTCATATATGGCCTTTATTATGTTGAGATATGATCCCTCTATTCCCAGATTGCTGAGCCTTTTTTATCAGAAATAAGTGCTAGAATATGTCGAAGGCTTTTTCTGCATCTATTGATATGATCATGTGATTTTTATTATTCATTTAATTTATGTGGTGTATCACAGTTATTGATTTGTGAATATTGTACCAGCCTTGCATCCTTGGGATGAATTCCACTTGGTCATGGTGAATAATTTTTTGATGTATTGCTGGATCTGATTTGCTAGTATTTTGTTCAGGATTTTGGCATCTATTTTCCTCAGGGATACTGGCCTGTAGTTATCTTTTTTTATAGTGACTTTTTCTTGTTTTGGAATTAGAATTATGCTGGCCTCATAAAACGAGTTTGGAAGTCTTCCTTATTGAATTTTTTGAAATAGTTTGAGGAGAATGGGTGTTAGTTCTTCTTTGAATGTTTGGTAGCACTACCCCTTGAAGCCTTCCAGGCCTGGGCTTTTGCTTGCGGGGAGAGACTTCATTACGTCTTCAATTTCCTTAGGTGTTATTGGTCTTTTCAAGTTTTCTATCTCTTCTCGGTCCAGTTTTGGGAGACTATTTGTTTCTAAAATTTCTCCATTTAACTTAGATTGTCAAATTTGTTGCCGTATTATTGATCATAATATTTGTTAACAATCTGTTATATTTCTGTGGTGTCAGTTATTATTGCTCCTCTTTCATTTCTGATTTTGTGTATTTGGGTTCTCTCTCTTTGTTTCTACGTGAGTCTAGCTAAGGGTCCATCAATCTTGTTTATCTTTTCAAAGGACCAGCTCTTTGTTTCATTAATCTTTTGAATTGTCTTTGGTCTCCATGTCATTTATTTCTGCAATGATCTTTACTATATCCTTTCTTCTACTTGCTCTGGTTGTTTTTAGTTGTTGTTTGTTTGTTTTTACTTTTTAGTTCTTTATGTTGTGAGGTTAGAGTCTATAACAGATTTTTCTTGTTTCTTGAGGTAGGCCTGTAGTGCTATGAACTTCCCTCTAAGAACTGCTTTCGATGCATCCCATAAATTTTGTTGTTGTGTGTTAATTTTTTTAGTTTCCGGGAAGTTTTTAATTTCTTCCTTGATCTCCTTGGTAACCCATTCATTTTTAAATGACATACTATTTAGCCACCCTGTGTTCAAATGTCTTTGCATGTTCTTGTTGCAATTGATTTCTAGTTTCATGCCATTGGATCTGAGAAGATGCTTGATAGGATTTCAATCTTCTTGATCTTCTAGAGTCTTAGTTTGTGCCCTAACATGTGGTCTATCTTTGAGAATGTACCACGTGTACTTGAGAAGAATGTAAATTCTGCAGTTTTGAGGTGTAATTCTCTGTAGATATCCATTAAATCCATTTGGTCTAGTGCATCATTTAGAGTCTCTGTTTCCTTGCTGAATTTCTGTCTAGTGGATCATTCCAGTGATGTCAGCAGTGTGTTGAAATTCCGTGCTATGATTGTATTGATATCGATTTCTCCTTTGAAGCTTTCCAAAAGATTTTTAATATATTTTGGTGCTCCTATATGGGGTGCATATATATTTACCAAGGTAATATCTTCCTGTTGGATAGATCCTTTCAATATTATGTAGTGGCCTTCTTTGTCTCTAGTTATGGCCTTCATTTTGAAATCTACTTTATCAGATATGAGTATTGCTGCCCCAGTCTTTTTTTCCTTTTTGTTTGCTTGGAAGATCTTTTTCCATCCCTTCACTTTCAATCCATGTGAGTCTTTTGTAGGGATGTGCGTCTCTTGTAAACAACATATAGATGAGTCATGCTTTCTTATCGAATCAGCTACTCTGTGTCTATTTATTGGAGCATTCAATCCAATACATTTAAGGTGATTATTAATATGTGCTTCTTTATTGCCATTTCTCTATTTAGTGTGGTTCTATTTTCTTCCTGTTTCTCATGATTATTATAGCAGTTTTTTTTATTTTTTATTAATTTTTTTGTTACAGATATTTTACCTTTTTAACCCATTGGCACTCCCCTCCCCACCCCACTCCTGCCCCGTCCCCGGCTTAGTTGTCCATGTCCATTGGTCATGCATACATGCATATAACTTCTGTTGTTTATCTCTTCCCACTCCCCCACCCCCTCTTCTGAGGGATGTCAGTCTGTGCCCTACTTCCATGTTTCTGGGTCTACTGTATTCCTCAGACTGTTATGTTCATTATATTCCGTATATAAGTGAGATCATGTGGTATTTGTCTTTTTCTGCTTGGCTTCTTTCACTTAGGATAATACTTTCCAGGTCCCTCCATGTCGTCTCAAAGAATAAGAGATCTTTCTTTCTTACCGCTGCATAGTACTCCATTGTGTATATGTACCACAGCTTTTTTATCCATTCGTCTACTGATGGACACTTGGGCTGTTTCCAGATCTTAGCTATTGTAAATAGTGCTGCTATGAACATGGGGGTACATATATTCTTCCTGATTGGTGTTTCAGGCTTCTTAGGGTATATTCCTAGAAGTGGGATCACTAGCACAAATGGAGGTTCAATTTTTAAGTTTTTTTTTTAAATTTATTTATTTATTTATTTATTTATTTATTTATTTATTTTTTATTTTTTTATTGATTAATTTTTGTTACAGATGATTCCACTTTTTTCCCCCCACTGATTCCCCCCTCCCCCTTCCCTCCCTGCCCCTTCCCCAGATTGTTGTCCATGTCCACTGTTCATTCAAACACGCGTATAAGTTCTGTGGTTCATCCCTCTCCCACCTCCCCACTCCTTAGGGGATTGTCAGTCTGTACCCCGCTTCTGCGTCTCTGGGGCTACCCCATTCCTCAAACTGTTATGTTCACTATATTCCACAAATCAGTGAGATCATATGAAATTTGTCTTTCTCTGTTTGGCTTGTTTCACGTAGGATAATACTTTCCAGGTCCCTCCATGTAGTCTCAAAGGATAAGAGATCTTTCTTTCTTACCGCTGCGTAGTACTCCATTGTGTATATGTACCACAGCTTTTTGATCCATTCGTCTACTGATGGGCACTTGGGCTGTTTCCAGATCTTAGCGATTGTAAATAATGCTGCTACAAAGATGGGGGTACATATATTCTTTCTGATTGGTGTTTTATGCTTCGTAGGGTATATTCCTAGAAGTGGGATCACTGAGTCAAATGGGAGATCAATTTTTAATTTTTTGAGGTGACACCATATTGTTTTCCATAGTGGCTGCACCAGTCTGCATTCCCATCAACAGTGTACTAGAGTCCCCTTTTCTCCACACCCTCGCCATCACTTCTTGTTTGATGATTTGTTGATGGCGGCCATTCTGACAGGTGTGAGGTGATACCTCATTGTTGTTTTGATTTGCATCTCTCTGATGATTAGTGATGATGAACATTTCTTCATATGTCTCTTAGCCATTGGTATGTCCTGTTTGGAGAGGTGTCTATTTAGTTCCTCTGCCCATTTTTTAATTGGATTCTTTGTCTTCCTTTTGTGGAGTTGTATGAGCACTCTATATGTATTGGAAATTAACCCCTTATCTGATATATTATTGGCAGTTACGCTCTCCCATACAGTAAGTAGCCTTTCTGTTTTGATAATTGTATCTTTCGCTGTGCAGAAGCTTTTGAGTTTGATGTAGTCCCATGTGTTCATTTTCTCCTTTGTTTCTATTGCCTTAGGTGATGTGTCAGTAAAAATTCTGCTGCGTATGATGTCTGAGATTTTGTTGCCCACAGTCTCCTCTAGAATTTTTATGGATTCATGAGTTACATTTAAGTCTTTTATCCATTTTGAGTTTATTTTGGTGTAGGGTGTAAGTTGATGGTCTAGTTTCATTTTTCGGCAAGTAGCTGTCCAATTTTCCCAGCACCATTTATTAAAGAGGCTGTCTTTACTCCACTGTATGCTCTTGCCACCTTTGTCAAATATTAATTGAGCAAATTGTCTTGGGTTCATTTCTGGATTCTCAATTCTGTTCCACTGGTCTGTATACCTGTTCTTGTGCCAGTACCAGGCTGTTTTGATTATGGTGGCTTTGTAGTATAACCTGAAATCTGATATTGTGATCCCTCCAACTTTGTTCTTCCTTTGCAAGATTGCTGTGGCTATTCGAGGCCTTTTTTGGTTCCATATGAACTTTTGAAGTAATTGTTCTAATTCTGTGAAGTATGCCGTTGGTATTTTGATGGGGATTGCGTTGAATCTATAGATTGCTTTGGGTAATATGGACATTTTAATGATGTTAATTCTCCCAATCCATGAACAGAGTATGTGCTTCCACTTTTTTACATCTTGCTCTATTTCTTTTTTCAAAGACCTGTAGTTTTCTGCGAATAGGTCCTTTATTTCTTTGGTTAAGTTTATTCCTAGGTATCTTAATTTTTTTGCCGCAATGGTAAATGGGATTGTTTGCTTAGTTTCTCTTTCTGTGAGTTCATCATTGGTGTATAAGAATGCCATCGATTTCTTGACGTTAATTTTGTATCCTGCTACTTTGCCAAATTCATTTATTGAGTCTAGTAAGCTTTTGGTGGAGTCTTTGGGGTTTTCTATGTGCAGTATCATGTCATCTGCAAATAATGACAATTTTATTTCCTCCTTTCCAATTTGGATCCCTTTTATTTTTTCTTCCTGTCTGATTCCTGTGGCTAAGACTTCCAGTACTATGTGAAATAGGAGTGGCGAAAGTGGGCATCCTTGCCTTGTTCCTATTCTTAAGGGAAATGCTTTTAGTTTTTGCCCATTGAGTATGATGTTGGCTGTAGGTCTTTCATATATGGCTTTTATTATGTCTAGGTATGATCTCTCTATTCCCACACTGCTGAGCGTTTTTACCAGAAATGGATGCTAGATTTTGTCAAAGGCTTTTTCAGCATCTATTGATATGATCATGTGGTTTTTATTCTTCAATTTATTTATGTGGTGTATCACATTTATGGATTTGTGAATATTGTACGAGCCTTGCATCCCTGGGATGAATCCCACATGGTCATGGTGGATACTTTTTCTGGTGTATTGCTGGATTCGATTTGCTAGTATTTTGTTCAGGATTTTGGCATCTATGTTCATCAGGGATATTGGCCTGTAGTTTTCTTTCTTTGTTGTGTCTTTTTCTGGTTTTGGAATCAGAATTATGCTGGTTTAATAGAACGAGTTTGGAAGTCTTCCTTCTTCTTGAATTTTTTGAAATAGTTTGAGGAGAATGGGTATTAGTTCTTCTTTGAATGTTTGGTAAAACTCCCCCGTGAAGCCATCTGGGCCTGGGCTTTTGTTTGCTGGAAGAGTCTTGATTACATCATCAATTTCTTCTGTTGTTATTGGTCTGTTCAAGTTTTCAATTTCTTTCTGATCCAGTTTTGGGAGACTATGTGTTTCTAGAAATTTGTCCATTTCGCTTAGATTTTCGAATTTGTTGCTGTATAATTGTTCATAGTAGTTGTTAACGATCTTTTGTATTTCTGTGGTGTCAGTTGTTATCTCTCCTGTTTAATATCTGATTTTATGTATTTGTGTTCTCTCTCTTTGTTTCTTGGTGAGTCTAGATAAGGGTCCATCAATTTTGTTTATCTTTTCGAAAAAGCAGCTCTTTTTTTTATTGATCCTCTGGATTGTTTTTTTGGTCTCTATGTCGTTTACTTCTGCTCTGATCCTTACTATTTAATTTCTTCTACTTGCTCTGGGGTTTTCTTTTTGTTTACTCTCTAGTTCTTTAAGTTGTGCGGTTAGGTAGTCTATTAGATATTTTTCTTCTTTTTTGAGGTAGGCCTGTAGTGCTATGAACTTCCCTCTCAGAACTGCTTTTGCTGCATCCCATAGATTTTGTATTGTTGTGTCCTCATTTTCATTGGTTTCCAGGAAGTTTTTGATTTCTTCCTTGATCTCCTCGGTGACCCATTCATTGTTTAATAACATTCTATTTAGCTTCCATGTGTTAAAATGTCTTTGTATGTTCTTCTTGCAAATGATTTCTAGTTTCATACCATTGTGGTCTGAAAAGATGCTTGTTATAATTTCAATCTTCTTGAACTTGTAGAGACTTAGTTTGTGCCCTAACATGTGGTCTATCTTTGAGAATGTTCCATGTGCACTTGAGAAGAATGTGAATTCTGTAGTTTTGGGGTGTAGTTCTCTGTAGATATCTATTAAATACATTTGGTATAGTGCTTCATTTAGAGTCTCTGTTTCCTTGCTAATTTTTTGTCTAGAGGATCTATCCAGTGATGTGAGTGGGGTGTTGAAGTCCCCTGCTATGATTGGATTGCTATCGATTTCTCCTTTGAAGTCCTCCAATAGTTTTTCAATATATTTTGGTGCTCCTATATTGGGTGCATATATGTTTATCAAGGTTATATCTTCCTGTTGGATAGATTCTTTCAATATTATGTAGTGGCCTTCTTTGTCTCTAGTTATGGCCTTCAATATGAAGTGTATTTTATCAGATATAAGTATTACTACCCCAGCTTTTTTTTTATTTTCTATTTGCTTGAAAGATTTTTTTCCATCCCTTTACTTTCAATCTATGTGAGTCTTTTGTTGTGAGGTGGGTCTCTTGTAAACACCATATAGATGAGTCAAGCTTTCTTATCCAATCAGCTACTCTGTGTCTTTTTATGGGAGCATTCAGTCCATTTACATTTAAGGTGGTTATTGATATGTACTTATTTATTGCCATTTTTGTTTAGTGTGGTTCTATTTTCCTTCCCATTTCTCTTGGTAATTACAGAAGTCCTTTTAACATTTCTTGCAGTGCTGGTTTGGTTCTAATGTATTCCCTTAGCCTTTTTTTTGTCTGGGAAGCTCTTTATTTGACCTTCTATTTTGAATGATAGCCTTGCTGGATAGAGTAGTCTTGGATTCAGATCCTTGTTTTTCATGACCTTGATTACTTCATGCCATTCCCTTTGAGACTGTAGTGTTTCTTGTGAAAAGTCAGCTGAGAGCCTTATGGGGTTTCCTTTGTAGGTAACCTGTTGCTTATCTTTTGCTGCTTTTAGGATTCTCTCTTTGTCTTTCATTTTTGGAAGTTTGATTACTATGTGTCTGTGTGTGGGCCTGTTTGGGTTCTTCTTACTTGGGGCTCTCTGAGCTTCTTGAACTTGAATGCCTTCTTCCTTCACCAAATTAGGGAAGTTTTCTGTCACTATTTCTTTGAATATATTCTCCAGCCCTCGCTTACTTTCCTCTTCTTCAGGGACTCCTATGATACGAATATTATTCCGTTTCCAGTTGTCCCACAATTCTCTTAAGCTCTCTTCCTGTTTTTTAATCTTTTTTTCCTTTTGGTTTTCTGATTGGTTGATTTCTTCTAGCCTGTCTTCTAATTCACTGATCCGGTCCTCAGCTTCCCCTACTCTGCTTTTTAGACCTTCCAGTGTGTTTTTCATTTCTGATATGTTATTCTTCATTTCTTCCTGTTGGTTTTTCATTTCCAAATGGTTTATTTTCAACATTTCTATCTCTTTACTCATGTTGCTCATGTCCTTACACATGCTTTTGAGCTTCCGCAACATCATGGCTCTAAATTCTAGTTCTGTTAACTTGCTTAACTGCACCTCATTTATTTCATCTTCTGTAGAGGTCTCTTGATCTTTCATTTGGCTTTTGTTTCTCTTTCTCACCATTTTGGTTATCACAGTGGGCTTTGGAGTCTGCCAAGTTTTCCCAGTGGGTGTTGGTGTTCTGCTGTTTGGGCTCCCTCTCCTGGGTTTGGATGCACCAAGGAGGACCCACTTTAATCCCGCCAAGTCCCCTCTTCTCCGGGAGTCTGTGTGGCTCCAGCCGAGAGCTTAGCAGGCTACAGCGTTCCCAGGGCCCGTGCAGGGTGGCAAGGGAGGCGGTGGGAATAATTTCCCACTGAGTTCCCTGGTCCCGCCGAGTTCCCTTGTCCCGCCAAGTTCCCTGGTCCCACCGAGTTCCCCGGTCCCGCCGAGTTCCCTGGGGGCCGCGAGTCTGGGTGGCTTCAGCGGAGAGTTTAGCCGGCTACAGAGTTCCCAGTGCTGTGCACGGTGGGATGGGAGACGGTAGGATTATCCTCCCGCCGAGTTCCCTGGCCCCTGCCCAGGCCGCTGCGGACCCTGGGATCTCGGTCCCCTCTCCAGTCCTTGCAAGCCTACCAGGACTGAGTGGGTGTTTCTGCTTAAGTGGTCCTCCAAGATGTCTTTCGGCTGCCCTTTCCTGACGGTTTGCCTTTATTTTCATTGTAAATCCAGTTTGATCTTAGCAGATGGTCTGTGTCGCTCCATTCACTTCGCCGCCATTTTTTCTCCCAATTTTTAATTTTGTGAGGTAACACCATATTGTTTTCCACAGCGGCTGCACCAGTCTCCATTCCCACCAGCAGTGTATTAGAGTCCCCTTTTCTCCACACCCTCGCCAACACTTGTTGTTTGATGATTTGTTTATGGCAGCCACTCTGACAGGTGTGAGGTGATACCTCATTGTTGTTTTAATTTGCATCTCTCAGATGATTAGTGATGTTGAGCATTTCTTCATATGTCTCTTGGCCATTTGTATGTCCTGTTTGGAGAGGTGTCTATTCAGCTCCTCTGCCCATTTTTTAATTGGGTTCTTTGTCTTCCTTTTGTTGAGTTGTATGAGCACTCTATATATATTGGAAATTAACCCCTTATCTGATACATCATTGGCAATGATGTTCTCCCATACAGTGGGTCGCCTTTCCATTTTGATGATTGTTTCTTTTGCTGTGCAGAAGCTTTTTAGTTGGATGTAGTCCCATGTGTTCATTTTTTCCTTTGTTTCTGTTGCCTTAGGTGATGTATCAGTGAAAATTCTCCTCCGTATGATGTCCAAAATTTTGTTGCCTACCATTTCTTCTAGGATTTTAATGGATTCATGAGTCACATTTCAGTCTTTTATCCATTTTGAGTTTATTTTTGTGTATGGTGTAAGTTGATGGTCAAGTTTCATTGTTTTTTGCATTTAGCTGTCCAATTTTCTCAACACTATTTATTAAAGAGGCTGTCTTTACTCTACTCTATGCTCTTGCCAACTTTCTCAAATATTAATTGAGCGTATTTCTTTGGGTCCATTACTGGGTTTTCAGTTCTGATCCACTGGTCTATATGCCTGTTCTTGTGCCAGTACCAGCTGTTTTGGTTACAGTCACTTTGTAGTATAACCTGATATCTGGTATTGTGATCCCACCTACTTTGTTCTTTTTCAAGATTGCTGTGACTATTCGGAGTCTTTTTTGGTTCCATATGAACTTTTGAATTATTTGTTCTAGTTCTATGAAATATGTCGTTGGTATTTTGATGGGGAATGCATTGAATCTATAGATTGCTTTGGGTAGTATGGACATTTTAATTATGTTAATTCTTCCAATCCATGAACAGGGTATGTGCTTCCACTTTTTTATATCTTCCTCTATTTCTTTTTTCAATGACCTGTAGTTTTGTGCAAATAGATCCTTTACTTCTTTGGTTAAGTTTATTCCTAGGTATCTTAATTTTTTTGGCACGATGGTAATGGGATTGTTTTTTCAGTTTCTCTTTCTGTGAGTTCATCACTGGTGTACAAGAATGCCGTCGATTTCTTGACGTTAATTTTGTATCCTGCTACTTTGCCAAATTCCTTTATTAAGTCTAGTAGATATTTGATGGAGTCTTTTAGGTTTTCTATGTATAATATCATGTCATCTGCAAATAATGACAGTTTCACTTCCTCCTTTCCAATTTGGATCCCTTTTATTTTTTCTTCCTGTCTGATTCCTGTGGCTAAGACTTCCAGTACAATGTTAAATAAGAGTGGTGAAAGTGGACATCCCTGTCTTGTTCCTGTTCTTAATGGAAATGTTTTTAGTTTCTGTCCATTGAGTATGATGTTGGCTGTAGGTCTTTCATATATGGCCTTTATTATGTTGAGATATGATCCCTCTATTCCTACATTGCTGAGCATTTTTATCAGAAATGGATGCTGGATTTTGTGAAATGCTTTTTCAGCATCTATCGATATGATCATGTGGTTTTTATTCTTCATTTTGTTTATGTGGTATATCACATTTATTGATTTGCGAATATTGTACTAGCCTTGCATCCCTGGAATGAATCCCACTCGGTCATGGTGAATAATTTTTTTTGATGTATTCCTGGATCCGATTTGCTAATATTTTGTTCAGGATTTTGGTGTCTATGTTCATCTGGGATATTGGCCTGCAGTTTTCTTTCTTCGTAGTGTCTTTTTTTGGTTTTAGAATTAGAATTATGCTGGCCTCATAGAACGTGTTTGGAAGTCTTCCTTCTTCTTGAATTTTTTGAAATTGTTTGAGGAGAATGGGTGTTAGTTCTTTTTTGAATGTTCGGTAAAACTCCCCCGTGAAGCCATCTGGGCCTGGGCTTTTGTTTGCTGGGAGAGTCTTGATTACCTCTTCAATTTCCTTAGTTGTTATTGGTCTGTTCAAGTTTTCTATCTCTTCCGGGTCCAGTTTTGGGAGTCTGTGTGTTTCTAGAAATTTGTCCATTTTGCTTAGATTTTCAAATTTCTTGCCATATTGTTGTTCATAGTAGTTGTTAACAATTTTTTGTATTTCCGTGGTGTTGGTTGTTACTTCTCCTCTTTCATTTCTGATTTTGTGTATTTGGGTTCTCTCACTTTGTTTCTTGGTGAGTCTAGCTAAGGGTCCATCAATCTTGTTTATCTTTTCAAAAACCCAGCTCTTTGTTTCATTGATCCTTTGAATTGTTTTTTTGGTCTCTATGTCATTTATTTCTGCTCTGATCTTTACTATTTCCTTCCTTCTACTTGCTCTGGGGTTTTCTTTTTGTTTGCTTTCTAATACCTTAAGTTGTGAGGTTAGACAGTCAATTAGAAATTTTTCTTGTTTTTTGAGGTAGGCCTGTAGTGCTATGAACTTCCCTCTCAGAACTGCTTTTGCTGCATCCCATAGATTTTGTGTTGTTGTGTCTTCATTTTCATTGGTTTCCAAGAAGTTTTTAATTTCTTCCTTGATCTCCTCGGTGACCCATTCATTGTTTA
Source organism: Molossus molossus (assembly GCF_014108415.1). NCBI lineage: Eukaryota > Metazoa > Chordata > Mammalia > Chiroptera > Molossidae > Molossus > Molossus molossus. The sequence continues at coordinate 25,100,513 of NW_023425355.1, read as the reverse complement.
ATAACATGCTATATAGCTTCCATGTGTTAAAATGTCTTTGCATGTTCTTATTGCAATTGATTTCTAGTTTCATGCCATTGTGATCTGAGAAGACGCTTGATATGATTTCAATCTTCTTGAACTTGTAGAGATTTAGTTTGTGTCCTATTATGTGGTCTATCTTTGAGAATGGCCCATGTGCACTTGAGAAGAATGTGTATTGTGTAGTTTTGGGGTGTAATTCTCTGCAGATATCTATTAAATCCTTTTGGTCTAGTGCTTCATTTAGCGTCTCTGTTTCCTTGCTAATTTTTTGCCTAGAGGATCTAGGGTGTTGAAGTCCCCTGCTATGATTGTATTGTTGTCGATTTATCCTTGGAAGTCCTCCAGAAGACTTTTAATATATTTTGATGCTCCTATATTGGGTGCATATATGTTTATCAAGGTTATATCTTCCTGTTGGATAGATCCTTTCAATATTATGTAGTGGCCTCTTTTGTCTTTAGTTATGGTCTTCATTTTGAAATCTATTTTAAAAGATATGAGAATTGCTACCCCAACTTCTTTTTGCTTTCCATTTGTTTGGAAGATTTTTTCCCATCCCTTCACTTTCAACCTATGTGAATCTTTTGTTTAGAGGTGGGTCTCTCCAAACAACATATAGATGAGTCATGCTTTCTTATCCAATCACCTACTCTGTGTCTTTTTATGGGATCATTCAATCCATTTACATTTAAGGTCATTATTGATATGTATTTATTTATTTCCATTTTTGTTTAGTGTGGTTCTATTTTTCTTCCCATTTCTCCTGGTAATTACAGCAGTCCTTTTAACATTTCTTGCAGTGCTGGTTTGTTGCTAATGTATTCCCTTAGCCTTTTTTTTGTCTGGGAAGCTCTTTATTTGACCTTCTATATTGAATGATATCCTTGCTGGGTAGAGTAGTCTTCGATTCAGAATCTTGTTTTTCATGACTTTGATTACTTCATGCCTTTCCTTTCTGGCCTGTAGTGTTTCTTGTGAGAAGTCAGCTGAGAGCCTTATGGGGTTTCCTTTGTAGGTAACCTGTTGCTTATCTCTTGTTGCTTTTAGGATTCTCTCTTTGTCTTTAATTTGTGGCATTGTAATTACTATGTGTCTTGGTGTGGGCCTGATTGGTTTCTTACTTGGGACTCTCTGTGCTTCTTGAACTTGAATGCCATCTTCCTTCACCAAATTAGGGAACCTTTCTGTGACTATTTCTTCAAATATATTCTCTAACCCTTGTTCATTTTCTTCTTCTTCGGGGACTCCTATGATCCCAATATTATTAGGTTTCCAGTTATTCCCCTGTTCTCTTAAGCTATCTTCATGTTTTTTAATTGTTTTTTCTTTTGATTTTCTGATTGGTTGATTTTTTTTCTACCCTGTCTTCTAATTCACTGATCCAGTCCTCTGCTTCCTCTACTCTGCTGTTTAGACCTTTCAATGTGTTCTCTATTTCTGATATGTCTTTCTTCATTTCTTTTTGTTGGTTTTAAATTTACAACTGGTTGATTTTCAACATTTTTATGTCTTTACTCATGGTGCTCATGTCCTCACACATGCTGTTGAGCTTCCTCAAGTTCATGGGTCTGAATTCTAGTTCTGTTAACTTTATTAACTGATCCTTATTTATTTCCTCTTTGGTAGAGGTCTCTTGTTCTTTCATTTGGCTTTTGTTTCTGTGTTTTACCATTTTGGCTATCTCAGTCAGCTTTGGAGCCTGTCAAATATTCCCTATGTGTGTTGGTGTTCTGCTGTTTGTGGCTCCCTTTCCTGGGTTTGGATGAACCAGGGAGAACCCACGTTAAACATCACTGTTAAGTCTTACTTTCATGGTTAGAGTTGCTAGCCCAGGAATTGTACAGCTATCCTCTAGCTTTTTGCCTGGAGGCTATTATTAGAGGTTACTTGAAGAGCCTTGACTTCTCAGTTGAACAAAAAACTCCCTCAGATATTCAACATGAGAGAATTTCCTGAGGTTGGGGCAGGTGTTGGTTGTTAATGGGCCTCAATTTGCATTCAATGGCCACCAGGTTGGGTTAAATCTCCGAGGGAAGGGCCGCTGCTACTCCCCAGGTCTCTGGGAAGGAGTAAGATGATCACCGTCCTGTGTGGCTGCAACTCAGCAAAAGCTCTGAGCGTCCTCCAAATCCTGAGTGTCCCCACACAGTTCCAGTCCAGTTGGCCCTCCCTCTGCTGGAGCCCATGATAAGTGGCTGTTGCTCTTTTAGCCTCTGTCCTGGCTCTGCACTGTGGAGCTGCTTGGGAGTTTATCCCGAGGGTGCTGCTCACTGCTAAGGTTGCTGCTGTCTGTGGGTTCCCAGCCACCCTTTTGCGCCTCCACAATCCTACCAGTATAGATTGGTGTGCCTGGTTTTATGGTCCTCCAAGCTGCTTTTCTGTTGCTTTTTCCTGACGATTTGTCTTTATTTTTGTTGTAATTCCAATTTGGTCCTGGGAGATGGTCTGTGTAGCTTTCATTCTCTCTGCTGCCATTGTAGAATTCTCCCCTCTGCCCATTTTTTTAATTGGGTTCTTTGTCTTCCTTTTGTTGAGTTGTATAACCCAGTACTGGTGCAAGAACAGATATAGAGACCAGTGGAACAGAACAGAGAACCCAGAAATGGAACCAAGGCAATGTGCTCAATTAATATTTGACAAAGGTGGCAAGAGCATACAGCGGAGTAAGACAGCCTCTTTAACAAATGGTGTTGGGACAATTGGACAGCTACATGCAAAAAAATGAAACTAGACCATCAATTTACATCATACACAAGAATAAACTCAAAAATGGATAAAAGACTTAAATGTGACTCATGAATCCATAAAATTCCTAGAAGAAAATGTAGGCAACAAAATTTCAGACATCATACGCAGCCGAATTTTAACTGATACATTACCTAAGGCAACAGAAACAAAGGAGAAAATGAACACATGGGACTACATCAAACTCAAAAGCTTCTGCACAGCCAAAGATACCATCATCAAAATGTAAAGGCAACCGACTGTATGGGAGAGCATAATTACCAATGATATATCAGATAAGGGGTTAATTTCCAATATATATAAGTGAACTTAACTTTTTAGAGACCGATGAAAATTAAGTGTCTTCTTATCCCAGATGATAAAACAAAATTTGTACCAAATTATTCCTTTTTTTTTTTATTGGTTTTATTGATTTTTCAGAAATAGAGGAAGGTAGAGAGATACACAAACATTGATGGGAGAGAGATACATCAATTGACTGCACGCCTCCTACTGGGAATGGAGCCTGCAACCCCGGCGTGGGCCCTAACTAGGACTTGAATCTGTACCTCTCAGTCCATGGGATGATGCAAAATCCACTAAGCCACACCAGGCCAATTACTACTTTTTTTATAAACTAGTGAGATATTTTTCTCATGGCCAACAAGTCTCTATTTGTATCTATCTATGTGTGTCTATATGTGTGTGTTATAAATGTGAGATAATTTTCTATCTTCAGATGGTACTATTAAATTTAATAGAATAAATCAGAAATTAAGTCAAATGCTTTTCAAGTTCACATGATCTAAGACTAATCCTTATGCCTTGGTCAGTGTGGCTCAGTTGATTGGACATCGTTCCATGTACCAAAAGGTTGCTGGTTCGATTCCTCTTCAGGGCACATGCTTATGTTCCAGGCTCCATTCCTGATTCCTGTTAGGGTTCATGCAGGAGGCAGTCAATTGATATTTGGCTTTCACATAGATATTTTTCTCTCTCTCCCTCTCACCCTTTATTACTTTTTCTAAAAATAAAAAAATAGTAAGACTAATCCTTAGAAAATAGAAGACTGGCTAAGTTTGTTGGTTTAAGGAAAAAGGCCATGTCTTTATTTTACCTGAGTTTACCTAAGTAAACATTAATTATATAGAAAAACCATACTGTCCATAGGTTTGCCTACTTTGGCTTCTTAGTACAGAGAAACTAAAAGATAAAATGCGATCTGATAATGAACATTTTTTTTTTTTGAGGAAGCATATGCTTCCAAAATTATGAAATATATTTGTCAATAAAAGAGCTTAGGTTCCTAGAGGTTAAAAAAGTTGTCATACATTTTTCTTAGTTTTCATTCAAAATGAAAGTTTTAAAAGTGAAAAATCTCAATATATGTATGCATAACTTTGCAATGTACCAGAAGGCTCCTGGAAAACCTCAAAAGTTTTATTTTCTCTCCTTAAAAAAGAGAAATTTTAAACTAATTAAGCTTACTTGATATATAAAATTGCATGAGGGACATTGTAAATAAGAGATAAAAAAAATTCAAGGGTAGCCCTGGCCAGTTTGGCTCAGCGTTTAGAGCGTTGGCCTGCAGTCCAGAGAGACCCGGGTTTGGTTCCTGCTAAGGGCACGTACCTCGGTTGCAGTTTGTCCCCGGCCCTGATTGGGTCGTGCGGGTGGCAGCCACTCGATGTGTCCCTTTCACATCGATGTTTCTCTCTCTCTTTCTCTCTTCCTCTCTCTCTCTCCCACTCTATCTGAACAAAAAACGAAAAAAATGTCCTCGGGTGAGGATAAAGAAAAAAAAATCTAGGGTATATTGTACATGTAAACAGAGATTGTGAATTAAACACATAGTTTGGACTACAGGAAATTCAAGATGGTGCTGGATTTTTCAAGGCTCCCTGGCAAGCCCCCTTTCTTTTTTTTTCCTTTTTTTTTCTTTTTTTTTGCATCACATCATGCATCATAGTGATTTAAGCTGGACCAAAGTTTAAAAAAAAACATATAAGCTGACTTTATTGAAAAAATAAGTCTTACACTATTGCCAAGTTTTGATAAAATCACTTCAAGAAAATGCCAAATTGGCATTTCTTTCACAGTGAGTCAGTCTCAAAGGACAAAGATTTTATTTTATTTTTTTATTTTTTATTCATTTTTAGAGAGAGAGGAAGGGAGAGGGAGAGAGAGATAGAAACATCAATGGGAGAGAACATTGCTTGGCCCTCTCCTGCATGCCCCCCACTGGGGATCGGGCCCACACCTAGGTATGTGCCCTGACCAGGAATCAAACTGGTGACCTCTTGGTGCACCAGTTGAGGCTCAATCATTGAGCCACACCAGCTGGACCCAGGGGACAAATATTTTAAAGGTCATTGACTGTTACCTAAACATTTTGTTTATTGGAAAGGACATCAAATAAAAGACATTCTCCAACCTCACTGAAGGGGACATTGTAAGGCACCTAACCACAATAGAACATCTGAGTCTTTGACATTTACTTCAATCTACAAAGGGCATCAAAGACACCTTAAGGATAAGAAGCCACTGACATTAGAGGTAAACAGTTATTCCAATACCAAGACAAGTCCTGTATACCTAGATTGATTTTGAACTTAGAACCTAATTGTTTGAATATCTTTACTTGTCTGATAATATTAATCATAATAATAGTTATACTTGTGATTTGGTGTGCTTTTTTCTATATAATTCAACTATTAATGAGTACTGAAAATGTATAATTTTTAATCCTCTTTTTATGGGTTATGTAAATATTAAACTAGATGCAAAATACAGAAAGATGAGATGGACTGCAAAATTGGATTGTGGTACTTCACAACATAGAAAACATCCAGAGTTTTTTTTTTTTTTTCCACAATACAAGTGATAAAACTAACTGCTTTTCCTTTATCTGCTCTTCCCTTTTCAGAAATTTTGGCCCCAATGCAACATCCCAGGGTTATGGTATTGATCCATCCCCAGTGGTTTACCATTACAACAAGATCACATTGATACAAGGAATTCCCAGGAATTCAACTTCTTAGTGCTGTGAGATCATACTGTTGAACTAAAAGCTTAGTCATCAATGCCTTCTTCAGATTTATTTATGACCAAAAAGGGGAACTGTGAATGAAAAGGACTATGTAATAAATCTGACAAGTTCAGTGAAGGAAAGTAACCTCACAGGGTGATCTGATCATAAATTTCTAACTGGGAAGGTCATGGTGGCTAGTCAGACCCAGGCCTATAAAAGGTTTATCTTTGCTTTAAGCAAAGCCTTTTCTACTGTTTTTGTGCATCTAAGTTAACACATCTTTAAAAATGTTAAAAATAATCCTCTTTCCAGACCCCTTGGAGACATAAGCATCCTCCAAGGAGCACATAATCTTGTTAACTATCCTGTAATCCAATCATAGAGACTTCCCTGTCTTCCTTTCTCCCACCTTTAGGTAATCTTCCTCAATGTTCCCTCCTTAATTCTGAATGTATGAAAAGAACTGCAAAACTATCATCTCTGGAGCACTTGAGACCTTGTTTCCTGGTATGTCATGAGTTTGGCTCAAATAAACTAATAAAAGTTATCTACAGGTTTGGATGTTTCGGCGTTGACAGAAATAAGGCAAAAACAAAAAACAAAAACAAGTATTAATAGAGGTGGCAAAGACAAGAAACAGAAATTGGTGAGTCACAAGATTCATCTCAGCATGGTGGAATCTTTAGATGGTTATTAAAAGTGGCATAAATGAAAAGAACATTGATGGGTTTAAAACAAAGATTTTAGCCCTGGCCGGTTTGACTCAGCATTTGGAGCATTGGCCTGCAGACGAGAGAGTCCCGGGTTCGGTTCCCGCTAGGGGCATGTAACATAAAAAAAAATTTTTAAAAATAAAAAATTAGAAAATACAACAAAGGTTTTAATACAACAATACCAAAGGCTGGGTGGGTCAAAGAAACTTTTCATCGATCTAGCAACAATAAAAGGTCTCAAACAACTTTTCTTTATTTACCTCAGTTTGGAGAAATTTAATAAGCTAAGAGATTTAAAGAGCAGAGATTACAATGATTGCTTGGGCAACAGTTATTCTGCTTAATCAAGTTAAAGACTGACAAAAAGGCAAGTGTCCCCATTCTTAGCTATCATGATCTAGGTAACTGAGCTTCATGCAAAAAAAATATTAAGTGAAATTAAACCACCTTCTTACACCACACACAAAAATAAACTCAAAATGTTAGATTCAAAACCATAAAAATTATGTAAGAAAATGTAGGCAGTAAAATCTCAGACATTTCTCTTAGCAATATTCTTTCTGATATATCTCCTCAGACAAAATAAAATTAAATATATACAAATGGGACTACATCAAATTAAAAATTTTGCACTCCAAAGGAAATCATCAACGAAACAAAACAAAATTAAAACAAACAAACAAACAAACTACTGACTGGAAGAAGATATTTGCCAATGATTCATCTGATAATTGGTTAATATTCAAAATTTATAAAGAACACAGACAAATTAATACCAGGAAAACAAATAATTCAATTAAAAATTGGGCAGAAGACCTGAATAAACACTTCTCTGAGGAAGGCATATAGATGACCAATAGATATATGAAAAGCTGCTCAATGTTACTAATCATCAGAGAAATACAAATTAAATCACAATGAGACACCACCTCACACCTGTCAGAATGCCTATTATCAATAAATTAACAAACAACAAGTGTTGACACAGATTTGGAGAAAAGGAAACCATAGTGCACTGTTGATGGGAATACAGATTGGTGCAATCACTATGGAAAACAGTATAGAGGCTCCTCAAAAAATTAAAAATGAAATTGCCTTATGACTCAGTGATTCTTCTTCAGAGAATATATCCAAAGAAACCCGAAACACCAATTTGAAAGAATATATGTACACCTATGTTCATTGCAGTGTTATTTACAATAGCCAAGATTTGGAAGCAGCCTAAGTGCCCATCACTAAATGAGTGAATAAAAAAGCTGTGGTACATTTACACAATGGAATACTATGCAGCTGTAAGAAAGAAGGAAATCTTCCCTTTGGAAACAGCATGGAAGGACCTACAGGGTATTATACTATGTAAAATAAGCCTGTCAGAGAAAGACAAATACCATATAATTTCAATTATATGTGGAATTTAATTGATCAAAGTAAACAAACAAAATAGAAACAAGCTTAGATACAGAGAACAGCTGTCACAGGGGAAGGGACTTGAGGGGCTGCATAAAAAAGCTGAAAGGTTTAAGCAGTACAAATTAGTAGTTGGAGAATAGCCACAGAGATGTGGATTGAAGCATGAAGAATATAGTCAATAATGTCGAGATAATGGGTTATGGGGCCAGTGGGTGCTTGGAGCAGTAGGGGGACCACTCTGTAGAGTGCATGGTTTTCTGGCTACTTTGCAGTACATGTGAAACTAGTACAAAATGGTATTGAATATAAACTGTGGTTGAAAATCAATCAATCAATCAATCAATTTATTAATAAACAAACATTAAAATGAAATAGCAAGTGTCCCTTGACTTGACCCCTACTGGGCATCCAGAACCTTTTGCACAACAGTGAGTAAAATGATCATGAGACAGGCGAGTAAGCCAGGACAAGTGGAAAAGGGAAACTGAGACAGCTGAATAAACTGACAGAACAATTTACAGCAGATACAGAAGGTCACCTCCCTAGAAATAACATCTAGGCCTCAGTTGTATTTCAGCTCCAGACCAAGAAAAGCAGCAGGGGCCACTCCAGGACCACCTGCAATTACTAACGACAGTGAACAATCAATGAGGATCACGATCCTGAAGGAGCACATCTAGAAACTGATGAATATTCTGTTAAAATCCTCCCGAGACCTCCCCTAAGATTCACCCCCTGTAAGAGAGAAATAAAAGCCTCAAGACAAAGAACCCAACTTGCGCTTTCCTTCCCAGGAGTACTCCAGAGCTTTCCCCCCTCATTTCTTCCCCCATAGGCATATAGGCATGTATCTCCTGAACTCTAAGGGACTCCATGAGGCTTGCAACCTGGGCAGCAATGGGCAGCAGCAGTTTATCCCAGGCAAACTCCAAGCCTGTCCCAAAGATCCCCTTTTCTCTGACTTATTAGTGAGCCAAAGCAGACCAGCCTAGGCGCATTTCCCCAGCCCTTCCTTGTTTTACTGTCCCCAGCTTTAATAATTCTCCTCTAAAATTCACCTGGACTCAGGTTGTGAAATTTTTTCTGCATGAAGTCAAGAACCCACACACTACAGCCCGACCCTAAACAGACCTCTCAAGGCCAAGTCCCCTTTCTGGTAACAGTCAGGGAATAAGTAAGAGAAGTTTCCAGGACTTCTTGATACAGGAATCCCACAGACTGTGATACAAAACCTACTGATGAATTCCTGACTCAGGGTACAGTTAGATTGAGAGAACATAAAAATATGGTGAATAGGATTAGGAAAATTGGAATGTTTAACCAGGTGTTATATAAAGCAGTTATGTCAACTTTGACTTACTCTTTCATGAGAATGAATATTATGTGTAGCTGGGAACACTTCCCCTACACAGTATTGTAATACAAAAACCTATTGATAAAGTTCTAATGGAGGCTCTAGTTAGAAATGTAAGAGTTGATAAAAATTAAGGTTAAAACTTATAAGAGAATTCATATATTTGAATAGGCTTTTCGTGGAGTGATTACATCTCTTTTACCTGATTGTAAAACAGAAGGCATATAAATCCATCCTTAGAGCAATATTAATTAGGAAAAACTATAACAAATACCAATAAAATGTTCTGAGACCACAAAGTGTGGAATAGAGCCTGGAGGCTTCTATCAGAGGCTAATAGGAAGAGATTATTTAAATAGTTTGTAACTTGGATACTTTCTCTGAGCCTTTATGATGTATATTTTCTACCCTCAACTTCTGTAAAACCTTAGAGGTATTTCTTGATATGCAAATAATTCCCATAAGAGAAAGAGAGAGAGAGAGAGGATATATTTAGAAATGGGGCAAATGAAAAATCTTAGGTGTCTTCTCTACAAATATTCCTAACTAGAAGATCTCTCTTTGTGTTTGCATGTTTTATGCATAGAATATGGTATTTTTTTACCTCTAGATGGTATTACTAAAAAAACTATAAAGAGTTCTGTTTAATTGGCTTAAATGCATTAAGTGTTTATATAAATTAAAATAGATAAAAAAATTTTCAAATAAATTTCAGAGCACATAATCTGGGATAATCTTAGGTAAATAAAAACTCGTTAAAGTCTTGATTTAATTAAAACAGACAAGTATTTAGAGTAATTAATATTAAATATTATACTTTTATTTTACCTGGATTTACTACAATAATTTTATTTTATCACTTTTATAAATTTGTTATCAGGAAAAATAGCTTGACTTTATCTAGTGTCTCATGCAGTGTTCAGGAGTACTCTAAATTAAATAAATGTAAGTAGAATAAACGATTTTAAGGTAAAACTTTTTAGCAAAAATTATGTGTTATATCATATATGTATTTAAGAATCATTTCTCAAAATCTTTTGGTAACTTGAAACATTAATGTTTTGCTTAGTTAAGTTAAATGATGGAAATTATTGAACATCTAGATCATTCCCAAATAAGATAAAAGACTGAAATATTCATTGTTAAGTAAGTCTAAGTTTATCTACTTTTGATGTTTCATTACAGAAGAACTAAAAAATCAGTTTGGATCTATTAATAAATATATCTTATGCTTGTTGAAAAGTGTACTATGGCCCAGCCGATGTGGCTCAGTGATTGAGCATAGATCCATGAACCAAGAGGTCACCAGTTTGATTCCCAGTCAGGGCACATGCCTGGGTTGCAGGCTCGATCCCCAGTGCAGGGAGTGCAGGAGGCAGCCAATCCATGTGTCTCTCTCTCTCACTGATGTTTCTATCTCTCTCTCCTCCCTTTCTCTCTCTCTCTAAAAAAAAAAATCAATAAAACATTTTTAAAAAAGAATGTTGTTACAAATAGCCAAGAGACAAACAAAAAAATACTCAACATCACTAATCATCAAAGAGATGCAAATTAAAACAACTATGAGGTATCACCTTACACCTGTCAGAATGGCTGCCATCAACAATCATCAAACAATAAGTGCTGGCGAGGGTGTGGAGAAAAGGGAATTCTAGTACACTGCTGGTGGGAACATAGACTGGTACAGCCTCTATGGAAAACAATATGCTGTTTCCTCAAAAATTAAAAATTGATCTGTCATTTGACCCAGTGATCCCATTTCTAGGAATATATCCTAAGAAGCCTGAAACACCAATCAGAAAGAATATATGTACCCCCATGTTTGTAGCAGCTCTACGTAGTTTACAATTGCTAAGATCTGAAAATGGCCCAAGTGTCCATCAATAGATGAGTGGATAAAAAAGCTGTGGTACATACACACAATAGAATACTATGCAGCTATAAGAAAGAAAGATCTCTTACCCTTTGAGACAACATGGAGGGATGTGAAGAATATTATGCTAAGCAAAATAAGCCTATCAGAGAAAGGCAAATAACACATGATCTCACTTATTTGTGGAATGTAATGAACAAAATAAGCTGATAAAAAAAATAGATCCAGAGACATAGAAAGGAGTACGGTTCAGACTGACAAACCTCAGAGGAGTGGGGCTGTAGTGAAGGATGAGATGAACCAAATAATTTATATGCCTGTATACGAAACCGATGGACATAGACAACAATGCTGAGAACAATGCTGAGGGGTGGAGGGGGGCGGGATCGGGAGGACGGTGCCTAGGGGGGAAAAGAAGAAACATCTGTAACAAAAATAAGTTAATTAAAAAAAAAGAATGTTGTGTTTGCACAACAAAAACTTTAAAAAATATGTACTATGAAGAAACCTATGTTTCTAGAGGTTATAAAATGTATTCATAAATTTGTTTATCTAAAATATATTGAAGAAAGAATTCCCAATTACTTAGTTTTCATTAGAAATTAAGATTTTTAAGGGTTAAAAAATTTTATATATTTAATTGAAACAACTAGAAATAATAAGGAAAACAAGATATATGTTTTCAATAAAAGAAAGTATAAAGAATAGAAATATATTTTGTTAAGGGAAAGAATCATATATATACATATATATATATTTTTAAAGAGAGGCAAAATAGAAATAGAAAAATTAGGACTAAAATCAACAAAAAAGTTACAGAGGTTTATAGAGTTGAAATTTCTGGAAGCTTTGGAAGAAAAAAAAAGTTATGTTTATAGTTACAACTGATTAGGATTTGAATAAATTTAATTGAGTAAATGAATTTTTAAAAATATCTTCCCTTTATTGGTTTTAGAGAGAGAGGAAGGGAGAGGGAGAGAGATAGAAATAGCAATGAGAGAGAACATCGATTGGCCGCCTCTTGCATGCCTCCTACTGGGGATGGGGCCCACAACCTGAGCATGTGCCCTGACTGGGAATCGAACAGGCGACCTCTTTGTGCATCGGTTGACAATCAGTGAGCCACACAGGCTGGGCGAGTAAATAAATTTTAATATCAAAAGTAAGCTGATATAAAGTAAGGGTTTGTTTTTTTCTTTCTCTCTCTCTGTTAAAAGGACTAAGTTTTCTAAGAGTATTGGTCTGCTCCTGATAAGATATTGTGAAAAGTTTTCTACCTAGACAGCAAAAATTTTGGTTCATCAAATTATTTTATTTTTATGTTGTTTTAATCAGGTCTTTAATTATTTAGAAAACAATCTTTTCAATAGTAAGAACTGAATTTATCTAACAATTGTGTAATCGTATGTATTTATCTTTGAAATATTTTGTTGTCACTTTGGTTAAATTAATAATTAAGTATTGTTTCATAATGATTTGTGATCTTTATAGTCAAATGTCCAAAACTTTGATATTTTGACAAACTTCCTAAAACTCAAATTTCATATTGTGTTTTTCTCTACCTGAAAATAATTCTGAGTTTTTCCAAAAGGGTCTTTGGAACATTTCAAAGGATCTATCTCTTTCTTCTATAAAAGGAAGATATTAAACTAATTAGGCTTATTTGATATGCTAAATTTACATGGAAAATATTGTCAAATAAGAAATGATAATTATGCTGTATTTGTATGCATATATATTATTGTTACTAATATAAATGTTCCCAAAATTATATAAAATTTCTAAAAATCTAAAATATCTTTATGTAATGTTTTTTGTTTGTAATTAGTTGTCATAAAATGTTGCGTGTTGCAGAATAAGCAAATTTCTCTGTTAATTGAATTTTAATGAATCAGATCTTTAACCCTGCCATTTTAAATCTTGTCATTAATATTCAGTTATTGTTCTGCTATGATTTTTTGCAAATATGTTTCATTTTCAGGGATATTTTTGCAGTTTCTGACACTCTAAAATACAGGTTTCTGATAACCTTTAAATTATACCATTGAACTGGGTAGATAGAAATTTGTAGAACTGTAACAAAAACACTGATGACTTCATAACCCTCCTAACAAAAATATCAAAGTAAATAAAAATCAATCATGTGGGAATGAACAACCTGATAAAAATTATTATAATTTATGACATTTCACTTGAAATTGTTCTGAATTTAATGTTTTGTTTCTTCAGATTTAAGGAAACTTTTCTTTTTTTTTCTCTAAAGCTACCTGTAAATTAAGCAATTTGGTGAATTATACCTCTGTAAGCAGATTGAAAACATGTATCGTTTTCTGCTTACCTGGTTCCTCTAGAGTTTGGAAACTCTTGGTATTCTTATTTTCATGGCAATATAGTTATTTGCATAAGTTCAACAAGAATTTGTTCTCCTTGTAATAGGACACAATTTGAAATTGATTATATTACCAAGGCTTTGACTGGAATGCCATGTTTGAGAGAGGTATCCATTGATTTAGATATGGACAAATAGCTTTAAAAAACTAGATTGACTTTGTAGGCCACTATAAAGTCCCTTTAGAAAAATTGGCCTGATACCTTGCTTACAGGGTTCCCAGAAACCTTATCAGGTGAGAGAAGAAATTGATTTCCTGACAGGTGTAATATCCTCAGGATATTTTTGGGACCTTGAGAAGAGAGAAAATAACCCAAATCTAAAGGCATTGCAAACAAAGTTTAATGGCTAGTATTTAATTTAGCCTCTTAACCCAGAGAAGCAATTAAAAGTTCAGTCTAGAGATTTATGAAAAAAATTCAAGCATAGCAGATTTATGAGTTTATGTGATCAACTGCTAGCCTTGTTGTATTTTGTAAATAATCAGATCAATTTATTTAAACTAGACTTATTTCACAAATACATTGGTCTTAATTTGGCTACCTTCGGTAAAAATGAGGGTTATCTAAGAGAAAAAAAATCTGTTTCAGTAGAAACTATAATGCACATTTGTGGATATCAGATTCTAGTTCAGTTAATTATCTTTGAGGTTTTGTTTTCACTTGTAAACTTGACTGGATCTTGAATTCTTCATTTCCTCAGGTATTTGGTTACAACTATCCAAGCTAATGGTTTATATTTTTCTTCCACTTTTGTCTTAAAATCACTGAAAAATAAGCGTGCTTTCTTTCTGAAAACCTGCAACTTGATATACACTTCAGAGAAATCAACATGTAATTGGAGACAGTAGACCTTGGTACTTGAGTTCTGTCTAGGAAAGAATTCAAAGGCAAGACTCAAACTTGTAAGATAAAGTTTATTTAGCAAGTAAAGTGAAAGTACACTCAAAAAGATGATTTGGAGTGGGTGGCCCAAGGAGCTGCCTTGCGGGGTAGGCTAGGGCTTCTTTTAACCCCTTGGAGGGGGTTAACTGCTTTCTTCTTCAAGGTGATTTATCATGGCCTGTTCAGTCACCTCCTGGGGCTTTTCTCCAGCCTCCTTTTTCTTTTCTAAAAGTGGAGAAGTTGGCAATAGACCATATGTATGGCAGGTACATGTCAGGGGAGAATAGGTCAGGGGGAGGATCTGACCTGAATGACTGGAGACAATTTCGGGGAGTAGGTCCTAATTAACAATCATTATTTCCAACACTTGCTCTCCCAGTTCTGCCTGCTGCTAGATATCCATTGCTAGTGGTCCAGGACTTTCTGCCCTGGTGATGTTCTGTACCTGGTCTATTGTCTTGCTCTGCTCATGCCTATCTGACTGCTGGCCATAAACACAACCACTCATGTTTAAATATCATCATGATGTTGGTATAAAAGCCATTTAGAAAGTTTACCTGAACACTGGATGACATTGTCAGAGACATTTCAAACTGCAAAAGAGGCTCTGAACCTGACATGTAAACATTTTTTTTTTTAACTGAATGTGCTTTAGGCTCAGAAACTGGTTTATAATTTGCTCCAAACATTAACCTTTGTTTTTCTTTTGTTTCCAAAGAAATGGCTCTTATAAAATAATGGATTGCTTGCTTAGACAATATAGGCCTAATTTTGGGAACCCACCTGCATCACTGCCTCCTGAAATGAGACATAAATGTTTAACTGAACTGACCTATTCTTAGGAGTAAGTGATTGTTTCTATGAAATATGCAGCAATCAACAAACTTAGCTTAGGGACTGTGAAGATCTTTACTTAAGTTTCAAAGTTAAAGGGGAGCAGAGTTTGCCAACCTAAAATATACCTCTTTGGGATATTGATTATTTTAAGCTGGTTATTTTTAAGAAATTTAAGACTTAGGAAAAACCTTTCACCTTCCCCCTAACTACCTAAAAGAATTTAAATAGAGGGGCTGTTCTAGGAAAGGAACTATCATTATAGATAACAATAGTTTAATATAAAGTGTGATAGACAGAGAGGAACCTAGCAAAGCCCATTTGATCAAAGTCCTCTCTGGTGCCCCATTGTTAAAGATGGCCCAGCAAACATTTGTTTATCAAACATTTGCTTTTCCGTCTCCATGTGAATTGCCTTCCTGCCCTTTGAAGTCCCAAACTACAACCCTGCCTTTCTCCTTAGTTCAAGATAGCATATAAGCCTCAACTGCCTGATTTGTCTTTGGGTCCCATATTCTTGTGGAACACCCATGTGTACATATGCAATAAATTTAGTTATTTTTCTCATGTTAATCTATTTCATGTTGATAAGAGTATTAGTCTACATGAAAGAACTAAGGGGGAAAAGGAGAAATTTCTCCTCTCCCACACCTGTAATATTGGAAAATAATTTATTGGTAATATTTTAAATGATGACTAAAAAAAACAATCATAGTTATGTAGCACCATGTAAACTAGAAAGGAAATAATTATGCTTTCTAATCATCAATTCATAGACTGCACTGACTAAATAGTTTGTTGATGGAATCACAAGTAATTTCAAATTGAAGTTGCTTCAGTAATAGAAGTGCATCTCAGTCTCATTTCCATTTTCAAATATGTTTTCTTTGGTAAATACTTTGCAGAGGCTCTGTAAAAGAAAGGCAGCTCATTTGCAACAAAGATCAGCATTCAAATGGTTAAAGTGGTGCTTCCAGAAAATGCAGACAAGAGAGCACCTTTAACCAATTCCAACTTTGAAGTTATTTCCCTTCAATCTAATGTACAAAATAAACTGACGAACAAAATAAACCAGAGACATGGAAGCATGGAATAGACTGAGGAATCTCAGAAGAAAGTGGGGAAGGAGGGACAGGAAGAGATTTACCAAAGAATTTATATGCATATATGCATAACCAATAGACACAGACAATAGTGCAGTGAAGGCCTGGATGGGGGGAGGGAGTAGAGTTCAGAGGGTCAATGGGAGAGAAAAGGGAGGACATCTGTAATACTTTCAACAATAAAGATAAATTTTAAAAAATATATATATTTTTTCCCTTCTTTCATTTTGAGTCACATCAATATTGCTGGAATGTTGGCTGTCCTGTCAAAAAAGAATGTTAGTGAAATAGGATAGCAGGCATTGTGGAGTTAATTTTGGCTGTCAACCTAAGAAAACCAGTTACAACACTAATCGATGCTATTAATGGCAATCTGTCCTGCAAAGTGAGCAGGCTGCTAAATATTCATGGAAAGTATTGGACAGATCACAGAAAACAAATACTTGTAGTATGTAGTTTAGTGGTAGCAATGTCAGTGACACTGCACATCCCGAATCCCCAGATCTACTTCATGTCTGCTAAGTGTTTTGAACATGTGAACACCATTGAGATGCTAATTGTTGCAATTTATCATCCTTGGTTATAAAACTGTAAAACCTGAGGAAGAGATATTTAAATGATAATTATTATTTATTCTTTCAAAGAAAAAGCCTGAGGCAATTTACCTATTCCTACTATTCAGAGTTTGAAAGGCCAGTTTTGCCAAGAATTTATTGGAAGACTTATGATCTTGGCAATGTTTCCTAATCACTGTGCCATGACAATTTGAGCCATTGTCAAAACACTGTGTGTGTTGAAATATCCTGAGTTTCTTTACCCCCAGGCAGTTGCTTTTTTGCCAAAATCCTTGTTTCTAAAGTCACTGCTTTCAGTTTCTGTCTGCAAGTCAGAGATAAAAGCCAGCTAGTTCCTTTGAGGAACATAAACAACTGAACAGGGCGATCAAGATTAAGGAGGAGACCTCCAGTACAAATGCAGTAGGTGTCCTGGATCGAATTCTGTAAATCTGAAATTATTTACAAGCATTCAGTTACAGACTGCAGGGAAAATACAAATTTTAAAATGAACTCCATACTCAAACTCAAAAATACTCAATTTTTGAGGTTATAGAAAAGCTCTCCAAACTCTAGGAGTGTTTATCAAACTTAAAAAGATAATGAGGAGAGTTCCAGTCAAGTTTGCGGGTAGGTATATGTGGTATCACCTTCTCCCACAACCACATCAAAATTACAACTAAACTACAACACAACCATCATTCAGAACTGCCTGACATCAAGCTGAATGGAAGTCCTACAAGTATAAAATTAAAGAAACAGCCCCATCCAGACTGGTAGGAGGGGCAGAGGTGCGGACGAGCTGGTCCTATACCCATGTGTGGTGGATAAAAATCAGGAGGACACCTCGGCTGGGAAGGTCCTCCCTGAGAACTGAGGGGTCCCCATCCCACACCAGGTGCCCAGCTCAGGGTTCCAGAGCAAGAAAGAGAATCCCCATAACTTCTGTCTGTAAAACCAGCAGGAACTGAGGCTGAGGGAGGCTGTGGCTGTGAGAGGCCCAGGCAGCTCCTCTTAAAGAGCTCGTGCATGGACTTATTTGGACTCACTCCCTCTATGCTCAGAGGGGAGGCAGCTTGAGGGACGCCAGAGACATACAGGGAAGAAGTGAGCTGTTTGGCTTAGGACAAAGGCTGGAGAAGTGGTTTTCTCCTGGACAGACTTGCTGGCAGAGGCTGATCTTGCTTCAGTGAGCCCTTCCCTGGGGCAGCAGACAGGCGCCATATCTGGGACTCCGCAACCTGGCTCACACTGTTTTCCCCACCCTGGTGATTCCCCGAGGCTCTGCCCCACCCAACTTTCGGGCCCACCCAAGCTGTTTCCAAAAGCTTTACCATAGATTGGCCTGTCTTGGATCCTGCTTCAAAGTTTCCTAAAATCTCTCAAACAAGCAGCATCTCGTCTCAGTGAGGCCCATACCTCTCATTAAGTGGCCCCAGGCCTGGCAATAGAAGCAGCCAGCCTTGGTTCACAATTTGGCTTTTCCTGGGCACCTCCAAGCTCAGCACAAGAATCAGCCATCTGCAGATCACTTTGTAGCTTATGCTGGGTGGCCCTGGGTAGAACACAGGCAGTGGGTGACCTTGCCTCAGAGCCAGTACACCCAGTGGACAACTTCAGACCACAATGAAACACCACCACCCAACCACCTCCACAAGTGATACACTCAATGAGCGGATTCAGTGGGTACCAGAGCCCTGATGAAGTAAGTCTTGCTCTGTGTGGTGGGCCCCTTACACAGCTGATCCTCTAAGGTAGTCAGAGGCCAGTGGTCAGTGGGCACAGTCAGTCCTTGTAGCTGATCAGCCTGAGTAAATCCCTCCCATTGACATGCCAGCAGCAATCAAGAGTCAATTACAACAGAAGGGTGTACAATCCACACTAGGGGTGCACCTCAAGGGCCCAGCTGGGGTGATCAGGGAGGTTGTGCCACTGGATCCTACAGGGCTCCTACAACAGTAGGCCACTCTATGAAGCCTAGGTGACATAGTAACTCTACCTCATACATAGAAACAATCACAGGAAAGTAGCCAAAATGAGGAGACAAAAAAAACAACAAAAAAACCATGTCCCAAATGAAAGAAAAGAACAAAAGTCCAGGAAAAGAATTAAACAAAATGGAGATAAGCAATCAATCAGATGCAGAGTTCAAAACACTGGTTATAAGGTTGCTCAAGGAACTTGGTGAGACATTCAAGGAACTTAGTGAGACCTTCAAGGAAGTTAAGGAGACTTCTGAGGAACTTAGTGAGAACATCAACAACATAAAAAAGAACCAGTCAGAAATAAATGATGCACTAATTGAAATAAAGAATGATTTACAGGGAATCAATAGTAGAGTAGGTAAAGCCAAGAAGTAAACCATTGATTTGGAATATAAGGAAGCAAAAAACACCCAAACAGAATAGTAAAAAGAAAAAATAACCCAAAACAAATGAGGACAATGTAAGGAGCCTCTGGGACAAATTCAAGTGTGCCAACATTTGCATCAAAGGAGTGCCAGAAGGAGAAGAGAGAGAAGAAGAAATTGAAAACCTATTTGAAACAATAATGAGAGAAAACTTCCCTAACTTGGTGAAGAAAACAGATATACAAGTCCAGGAAGCACAGAGAGTCCCAAACAAGTTGAACCCAAAGAGGTCCACACCAAGACACATCATCATCAAAATGCAAAAGGTTAAAGACAAAGAGAGAATCTTAAAAGCTGCAAGAGAAAAGCAGTTTATAACCTATAAAGGAGCTTCCATAAGACGGTCAGCTGATTTCTTAAAAGAAACTTTGCAGGCCAGAAAGGAGTGGCAAGAGATATTCAAGGTGATGAAAAGCAACGATCAACAACCAAGATTATGCTGTCCTGCAAAGCTATAATTTAGAATCGATGGCCATAGAGACAGCTTCCCAGACAAGAAAAAGCTAAAGGAGTTAATAACCACTAAACCAGTATTATATGAAATGTTGAAGGGTCTTCTTGAAGGAGAAGACAAAAATATAAACAATAACATGGCAATTAATGCCTATCTATCAACAATTGAATCTACAAACAAAACGAGCAAGCAGAACAGAAACAGGCTCCTAAATACAGAGAACATTCTTTTTTTGCTTGCCAAATGGGCAGGGGCTGGGTGGATGGGTAAAAAAGATGAAGGAATTAAGAAGTACAAAATGGTTGTTAGACTGATCAACCTCAAAGGGAAGGGGGGAGGGCGGGATGAGATAAACCAAAGAACTTCTATGCATATATGCATAACCAATGGACAATGACAACAGTGTGGGGAAGGCAGGAGAGAGGTGGGATTGGGGAGGAGGGGATCAATGGGAAAAAACTGACAGGACATCTGTAATACTTTCAACAATAAAAGTGAGTTAAAAAAGGTAATAATTAAAAATTCATAGCCAACATTCATCTTCAGGTATCCGGAACATAGAGACCTTCATCGCCAGAAATTTCACTGAAGTAAGTTGTAGCCTTTTATCCAAATAAACTCATACATGTACTGAGGTCTAAAAATAGGATTGGAAAATATTCACTCCACTCATAAGGAATTGAATTTGAACTGTGTTAAATTCTAGATACTTCTACAGTTCACCTCATTTCTGTGATCTGTTCCTTGACCACAATGTTTTGTTTTGTTTTTTATTTGTAAAATAATTAAATCTTGCTTCAGTAATTGCTCAGTATGAACTCTTTTATAAAATTATTCAGTTGACCAAGACATTTTGTTAAAACAACAGAACGTTACCATTTTTACATAATCCTCAATGACTGGAAACTAAGCTCATGCTAGGAATGTCCTTGTGGTCTTGTGGTGCTTCTCAACTAACTGAAAATAGACTTTGTATTGTCCAGGTTGTATTCCTAAATAAGCATAAAATAGAACTTTTTTTTTTCCAGCTTACTTATTCATTAGAAACAAAAAATTGCACTAAAGACTATTTTTCTTCTGATTCTCTGACAACCTTAAGAATGGCTCTCTGGATGCAATTTGGAAAAATAATTCATCTTACAACAATAGATGTCCCTTCAGACAAAATGAAATGGAGAACTGAACATGTGTTAAATGAAGTAGAGACAACCACTCCAAATTTGGATAATTTTGGCTCACCAAATCACCAGAATTTCTTAATAATGTTTTTTCTTTTAGCTCAATACCCCAGGCTCTAACTTACCTTAAATCAATCTAGCATTGGTCAATGGTAAAACAATAAAAAGCCAGATGTCTTCACTCTATCATTCATATACTGAACATATATCTGGCATCTCTTTTCATAAATCATGTTGAACAATTTTCTATGATGACTAAATTACCATCAGGGACTTTTAAATAAGACAAATGCATTTAGATATAATAGTTCCAACTAACTGAGAAGTCCATGAACCATATTTTTCAAGCACTTAACTTAATGAAACTGTGTCCTATTCGTAAGAAAAAAGTGCCATATTACTTGATAATTTTGAGTGTGAACAGGAGCAGTGGTATGTTACCAATATGACATGAGTCAGTAATCATGCAAATAAATCTTATATTTATAGACTACTTAGTATTTTCCAAAGAGATTGCTTATCGTATTTGTTCTACTTAAGAAGCACCAGGTAGAAGACACAGAAATTGTGTCTTTTTAATTACATATAATAAAACTCAGCTCAGAGAAGGGAAGTGGCTTGTCCTGTGTATATTATCAGATTATACAGATTAACAAATTATCAATAAACAGATGAGGAAATCAAAGCTTAGTACGATTAAATATTTTTAATCAAGGTAATATAATTAGTAAGTGGCAGAATGAAAACTTGCACAATGGTCTGATTCCACAGCTTGCTTTCTTAACCCTTTTTATTCCAAAATTTCTTACACCATCACAGGAAGGATTTTAATTAGGTATAATTAAATTCATTTCCTATTTTCATTACACTATCTTAAAAAACAGACAGGTAGCTCTAAGAAAGGTTGAGCCTCTCTTAAAATGAGTGGGGATGTCTTTCAGTTACTTTTTGAAAATCTCTTAGATAAGCTTCTTTATGGGTCATCCCCAAACAAATGTGTCTGTGCTTGTGCCAGTCAATGCCAGCCCACAGTGGGAATCTGGAGAACAAAGAGGTCCACTCTGTGCCCGCATGAAGGAACTCAATGTTGTATAAGCCAGACCGCAACAGCAGTTCTAGGAGTCATACTCTCTGTTAATGTGTGCTCCCTTTATACATCAAGCTCCTTCCCTTGTCCATTTTCCTCCATCTTTAAAATAAGCTTTTTAAATTGATTTTAGAAAGAGGAAGAGAGAGAGAGAGAGAGAGAGAGAGAGAGAGAGAGAGAGAGAGATCAGTCAGCTGCTTCCCACAGATACCCTGACCAAAATTGAACCTTTTCAACACCTTTTGGTGTATGAGAATATGATCCAATCAACTGAGCCCCACGGTTCAGGGCCGGTTCCCTCCATCTTGTTCTCAGTAAACCTCTTCTTTTTTAATCTATGTTGCCCCCTCTTTTAATTTCTATTTTGAGGGGGAGGGGCAAGAGCCCCTTCACCAGTGACATTCTTTTTTGACTCAGATGAGACTTATCTTGATCCACCGAAAAGTATAGGATTCCAGCCTGCCCACTAGCTAAGGTTCATCCACCTCCTTTGGCCTTTCCTACGCTGGTGAGTGTGACTGTTATCTTCCTAGTTTTGATGTCTGTTGGGTCTTCTGTTCTGTTTTTCTGTGAGGTCCTGGTAATTCCACTCCCTTTGCTCCAAAATTTGCAGGACTGGTTTCTGTCAGTGGCTCCCCTTGTGAACAATTAGGGGTGCCCCCTTTAAAGCCTCACTTCTGCTCTAAGTGTGGATGGGATATATCCATCTCTAACTCTCCAATCTCTACCCAACACTATTCTGGCTTTCCCACTCAATCCTTCACTAGTTGGCACTTCTTCCTATTTTCTATGCTTCTTTCAGTCCTTTTTAGAGCTTTCCCATAAACAGTGCAGGTCATCTTATTGCTTCAGAACTTATCCTTCCAGGACTCTATTGGTCCCCTTTTCCTGTATTTTCCGACTTTCTAGTTTCTGGATTCAGACAAGCAATTCCCTCATTCTTGCCTCACTTTGCACTTCTGTTTTGTTATATCCTTTATAGCTACTACAGGTACCGTAGACACCTAATTCCCTGTGTCCCTTCTTCCTCTTTCTTATTTGCCAGGTATTTCCTTTATCTCCTCAGTTGGTATGTCTCCAGGGCACAGAAATTACAGGGACACTTGTTCTCAGGCTCTTCATCTTTCTCCTGGTTATCTTACTCTTGGCCGCCATTTATCCTGGAATGAAGAACATACAAGCAATATCAAGAAAATCATCTCTACGCTGCATTTTAATTCAAATTAGATAATTTGAGGAAGAAAATATTAATTTTCTTCTGCAATGCTGCCTGGTCCCATTAAACCCTGGGGGCCCAGAAATGTTGGCCTGAAAAACAGGTCTTTAAATATAATACCACTGTACAATTTTATTTTTTAATATGTTTTTATTGATTTTGGAGGGGAGAGAGAGATAGAAACATCCATGTGAGAGAAAAATATCAATAAGCTGCCTCCTACATACCCCCTGCTGGGGATCAAGCCTGCAACCAGGGCATGTGCCCTGACCGGGAATCGAATCTGGACCTCTCAGTCCATGAGATGATACTCAATCCACTGAGCCACACTGGCCAGGCCCACTGTATCATTTTAGATCTCTTTCACAAAATGTCTGGAAAATGGACTGAGTTTCCATATGTTCAGGCATTTATGAAGCTTTATCAGTACCCAAAGCTTTATAACTCTTGTAGTGTCTGTGTTATAGCAGCTGCAAGACAGTCTCCTCAGATGCCAGATGAACAAAGCTTCTTTGCAGCAAACTTTGATTTGACCAAACCCTGTTTGCCCTTGTCTCCATAGGCCTGACAAACCTCTTTAGCCTGCCATCTCACCTAGTGGCCCTCCACCCTATAGATAGATCTTTGATGGCCAAACAGACCCACCAGAATCCCCTGCTCCACCTCTGCCTCTGAGTCAGTCCCTCAAGCCTTCCTGGCATCAAAACAATTCAGGCCTTTACCATTCACTTCCCCAAAAGGGAAGGGATACTTCTGTCCACTTTCCCTTACGGGAGGTGGTAGACAGGAACAGAGGGATCAAGGAGGTTCATGTCCCTTTCTCTAATTCCAATACCAGTAATTGTAAGGAAAAATTTCACCGGTTCTCTGAGAATCCTGAGAGATTCTGGGAGGAATTTGTCAAGCTCAGCCTCATCTTCTCTCTAACTTGGCAGAATGTCATAGTGCTTTTAATTCATTGCTGTTCCCTGGACAAGAAGGCTTGGATTCTGGGCAAGGCCTGAGAATGGACAGATGAGAGGGCAGCTGACAGCTTGGCACACAATATTTATAGAGCAGGGGGATAGGGAGTGCAAGATCAGGACCCTGAATAGGATTACACACACAAGACAGATAAAGGCGGAATGGAGCATTTTACTAATTGCATAATTGAAGGAATGAGGCATTGTCAGATTAAGTCTGTCAACTATCACAAAATCTGAGAGGTTACTCAGGAACCAGAGAAAAATCCAGCTTTCTCTCTGAGCCAGGCCTCTCTCTGAGGCCTTTAGAAAATTTAGTAATGTGAACCCGAACGTCTGTGAAGGGTACACTTTCTTGGCTATGCTTTTCATCACTAAGACCTTCCTGGATATCAGGAAAAAATGTAAAAGCTTGAGACAGGTCCCCAGACCCCTCAGACATTTTTGGCAATGAAGGCCTTTGAGATCTTTAACAATCGGCATCCTGCAAAGGAGGCCTGAAAGAATAAGGGAACTAAAAGGAAGGCCCAGACTTTGGATGCTGTGACTCAGGGACCAACTCAGATTCACCCCAGCCATTCCAGGACTCTTGGGCTACAAAGGTCCCACCTATGGATGCCTGCTGTGGGGCTTGAGCCAAACCAATGCACGTACTGCAAAAGAAAGGGACACTGGAAAAATGAATGCTTATTCTGCCCTGGGAAGCTGGGGCAGAATGGGCCCACAATGCCCTCTGCAATTCTGGCCACCCTTTCTGAAAAGGGGCCACCTTCTCCAATTGAGGAAGCCCAAGTGCTCACCTAGCTTCAGCCTCAGGATACCCAATTTTGGGACCCTTGCCAAACCCATCTATGAAGCCTTAAATGGAGAAGAGAAGGTGCATATACACTGGGACAATGCCTGCCAAGTGACTTTCCGGTAACTTGAGACTAAACTGGGATAAACCCGGCCCTAGGCCCCCCTGATTTAAGAAAGTCATTTTCGCCCTGGCCGGTTTGGCTCAGTGGTTAGAGCGTCGGCCTGCGGTCCGGAGAGACCCGGGTTCAGTTCCCGCTAAGGGCACGTACTTCGGTTGCAGTTTGTCCCCGGCCCTGGTTGGTCGTGCGGGTGGCAGCCACTCGATGTGTTCCTTCACGTCGATGTTTCTCTCTCTCTCTCCCTCCCACTCTATCTGTACAAAAAATGGAAAAATATCTTCAGGTGAGGATAAAAAAAAAAAAATAGAAAAAAAAAGAAAGTCATTTTCCTTTTCAATGAAAGGGCTGACTAGCCTTGAGGGTATTGGCCCCAAAACCGGGAACCTCCTCTGGGCCAGTTTCATACTTTTCTAAACAGCTGGATCTAGTGGCTCAGGGCTGGCCAAGCTGCCTTCAGGCAATAACAAGCACCAACCAGCTAGTCAAGGAGGCCTTCAAGCTGACCTTTGGTCAGCCTGAAAGTTCTCACCCCATTTCAAGTTTGCCCAATATTGGACTCCAAGGCGTACCTCTGGCTGACTGGGTCTAGAATGGCTCAATATCAGGCTACATTACTGGAAATTCCTGACCTCACACTGAAGGTCTGTCAAACTTTAAACCCTGCTACCCTCTTCCTGTCTGGAGACTCAGAAAAATTAGAACATAGCTACATTGAAAGTATAGAACAGGTCTTCTCCAGTAGGGTGGAGGTCCAGGATTCCCCACTGGAGAACCCTGATATAGAACAGTTCATGAACATGAATAGCTTTATAAAGAAAGGTATTAGGAAGGTTACATATGCCAGAGTCAGTGTTCATGAGATCACAGAGGCACAAGTGCTATCCACCCCCACTCTCAGGACATCGGTTCAGGAAGCAGATCGCATATAGGCCCTCCATCTAGCAAAAGAAAAGATACACACACACACACACACACACATACACACACACACACAATTATTCTAAGTGTGTGGATTCCTGGTTCTCCATGCCCATGAGGCTGTTTATTTTTTAAATTTTTTTCACATGATCTTACTTATTTCTGGAATATAATGAACAAAGTAAACTGATGAACAAAATTGATCCAGAGACATGGAAGTAGGGAACAGATTGACAAACCTCAGAGGGAAAGTTTTGGGGCGGGGGGTGAGTTGGGAAGAGACATGCAGCTCTTTAGAAGTAGAGGGGAATGCTAATAACTAAGAATTCTCCTATCAGAAATAGGGAGGTAATTCTTCTCTCTTAGAGACAGTGAAATTTCCAGCACAAATGAGTGTTGTACATTGTTGGGGGCACCAGAACGGGAACTCAGCCATTAAGCCATGAGAACAATTTAGCTGACAGACCTGGAGGCCCTAGCCCTACTCATACTCTTTACCACCAAAACCCAATACTCTTCAACTGAAGAAGCTTGGGTCCCACACTGCCTTAATGAACAAGAATGATATTTAGACAACCAAAGGTGTCTTTTAGCACTGGAAGGAATTCAATGGAGAGTTGTTAGGGGCCTACAGGAGGCCACCCACTATGGGTAAATGTCCTTTGAACTCTTGGCCAGCAAATATTAACTGGGAAGGAACTTAAGAAAATAGAGACTTCCGGTCAGGATGGCAGCGTAGGTAACCGCGGTATTGCGTCCTCCCACAACCACATCAAAGTTACAACTAAACTACAGAACACCCATCATTCAAAACCGCCTGAAATCAAGCTGAATGGAAGTCCTACAACTACGGAATTAAAGCAGCAGCCACATCGAGACTGGTAGGAGGGACGGAGGCATGAGAGGCAGCAGGGAGACGGGCTGGTCCCACACCCATGTGTGGCGGATAAAAATCAGGAGGATACCTCGGCTGGGAAGGTCCTTCCTGAGGACTGAGGGGTCCCTGTCCCACACCAGGAGCCCTGCTCAGGGTTCCAGTGCCAGGAAGAGAATCCCCATAACTTCTGGCTGGAAAAACCAGCAGGAACTGAGGCTCAGGGAAGCTGAAGCGGATGGAACCCCAGGCAGCTCCTTAAAGGGCCTGCACACGAACTTATTGAACTCTCTCCCTTTAAGCTTGGAGGGGAGGCAGCTCGAGAGACATACAGGGAAGAACTGAGCTGTTTGGCACTGGAGCGAGGGCTTGAGAGGGGGCTTTCTCCCAGACAAATGTGCTGTTGGAGGCCTTTGTTCCTTTGGTGAGCCCTTCCCTGGGGCAGCAGACAGCCACCATATCTGGGACTCCAGCAACCTGGCTCACACTGGTAGCCCCGCCCTGGTGACTCCCTGAGGCCCTGCCCCACCCAACTTTCAGGCCCACCCAAGCTGTTGCCACTTGCTTAACCATAGGATTGACCTGTCTTGGATCCTGCTTCAGGTTTTTCCTAAATTCTTTCAAATGAGCAGCACCTGGTCTCAGCCAGCCCCATACCGCTCGTTAAGTAATACATAGAAACAAACACAGGGAGGCAGCCAAAATTAAGAAACAAAGAAACAGGTCCCAAATGAAAGAACAGAACAAAACCCCAAGAAAAGAACTAAGCAAAATGGAGATAAGCAACCTAACAGATGCTGAGTTCAAAATACTACTTATAAGGATGCTCAATGAACTCAGTGAGAACCTCAGTGAACTTAGTGAGGGCCTCAAGAGCATAAAAAAGGGCCAGTCAGAAATGATGGATGCACAGTCAGAATTGAAGGAGGAATTAACTGAAATAAAGAATAATTTACACAGATTAAATAGTAGAGTACGTAAATCCAAGAAGCAAACCATCGATTTGGAATATAAGGAAGCAAAAAATGCCCAATCAGAACAGCAAAAAGAAAAAGGAATCCAAAAAAATGAGGATAGTGTAAGGAGCCTCTGGGACAACTTCAAGCATGCCAACATTCGCATCTTGGGGGTGCCAGAAGGAGAAGAGCGAGAACAAGAAATCGAAAACCTGTTTGAAACAATAATGACAGAAAACTTTCCTAACTTGGTGAAAGAAACAGACATACAAGTCCAGGAAGCACAGAGAGTCCCAAACAAGATGAACCCCAAGAGGCCCACACCAAGACACATCATCATCAAAATGCAAAAGGTTCAAGATAAAGAGAGAATCTTAAAAGCAGCAAGAGAAAGGCAGCTAGTTACCTATAAGGGAGTTCCCATTAGGCTTTCAGCTGATTTCTCAAAAGAAACTTTGCAGGCCAGAAGGGAGTGGCAAGAAATATTCAGAGTGATGACAAGCAAGAACCTACAACCAAGATTACTCTATCCTGCAAAGCTGTGGTTTAGAATTGATGGCCATATAAAGACTTTCCCAGACAAGAAAAAGTTAAAGGAGTTCATCACTACCAAACCATTATTATATGAAATGATGAAGGGCCTTTTTGAAGAAAAAGATAAAATATATGAACAAACAAAATGGCAATGAATACATATCTATCAACAATGGAATCTACAAACAAAATGAACAGGTAGAACAAAAACAATCTCATAGATACAAAGAACATTTTGTTGGTAGCCAGATGGGAGGGGGGTTGGGGGAATGGGTGAAAAAGGTGAAGAGATTAAGAAGTACAAATTCATTGCTAGACTGACAAACCTCAAAGGCAAAGGGGTTGGGGGGATGGGAAGAAATAAACCAAAGAACTTATATGCATAACCAATGGACACAGACAATAGTGTGGGAAAAGGCGGGATGGGGGCGGGAGTGGGAGAAGGGGGTCAATGGGGGAAAAATGAGGAACATTTGTAATACATTCTACATGCAACAATAAAGATTTTAAAAAAAATAAGCTGGACAAAAAAAGAAAAGAAAAGAATTAAGCAAGTATCTGGGACCTGCTTACTTTGTATGAGAAACAATTCTCAGACTCACCCACTACTGCCTCTCCGAGCCTGCCATGTGCAACACTGGGGTACCTTCTCAGGGAAGGAATGTCAAATCAATTTTACTAAGATGCCCTCAAAGGAAGGGTATAAATATATTCTAGTTTTTGTAGATACTTCCACTGGCTGGATAGAAACTTTCCCCAGTTGCTCAGAGAGTTCATAAAAGTATGTAAGAATCTTCTAAAACCAATTATGCCAAAGTTCAGTCTCCTCGGGTCCCTACAGAGTGACAGTAGATCCTCCTTTATAGCAAAGATCACACAGACCTTGTCCTCAGTTCTTTGAATCAGATAAAAACTTCATTCATTCTGGCACCCCCAGTGCCATAAAATGCCTATTGTTGTAACTTTTCAGTTTTCTCTTCTAAATATTCTATCAATCTTTAAGTTACATTTTTCACCCCTTTAATAATTTTTCATTTTCAACTAAAGTTAACCTTATTTCTATTATATATTAATGAGGAGTTATTTTTGATATATATCTAATTTCATGACCATATATTCTTGTTTTTATTATTTTATTTTATTATATTTTTTTATTAATTAATTAATTTATTTTTGTTATGGATGTTTCTCCTTCTTCCCCCACTAATTCTACTCTTACCATGCCTCCCTGCCCTAACACCAGCTTTGTTGCCATGTCCATTGTTCATGCATACATGCATATAAGTTCTGTGGTTTAGATCTCCCCCACCACCCCCTTTTCTGGGGAATGTCAGTCTGTACCCCACTTCCACATCTCTGGGACTACCCCAATCCTCAGACTGTTATGTTCATTATATTCCACAAATAAGTGAGATCATGTGATACTTGACTTTCTCTGTTTGGCTTGTTTCGCTTAGGATAATACTTTCCAGGTCCCTTCATGTCATCTCAAAGGATAAGAGATCTTTCTTTCTTACAGCTGCATAGTACTCCATTGTGTATATGTACCACTGATTTTTTATCCATTCGTCTACTAATGGACATTTGGGCTGTTTCCAGATCTTTTCTATTGTAAATAGTGCTGCTACAAACATGGGGGTACATATATTCTTTCTGATTGGTGTTTCAGGCTTCTTAGGGTATAATCCTAGAAGTGGGGTCACTGTATTAAATGGAAGTTCAATTTTTAATTTTTTGAGGTAACACCATAGTGTTTTCCATAGTGCCTGCACCAGTCTGCATTCCCACCAGCAGTGTACTAGAGTCCCCTTTTCTCCACACCCTTGCCAACATTTGTTTTTTGATAATTTGTTGATGGCAGCCATTTTGACAGGGGTGAGGTGATACCTCATTGTTGTTTTAATTTGCATCTCTCTGATGATTAGTGAGGTTGAGCTTTTCTTCATATGTCTCTTAGCCATTTGTATGTCCTGTTTAGAGAGGTATCTATTTAGTTCTCCTGCCCATTTTTTAATTGGGTTCTTTGTTTTCCTTTTGTTGAGTTGTATGAGCACTCTCTATATATTGGAAATTAACCCCTTATCTGATATATCATTGACAATTATGCTCTCCCATACAGTGGGTTGCCTTTCCATTTTGATGATTGTATCTTTTGCTGTGCAGAAGCTTTTGATTTTGATGTAGTCCCATGTGTTAATTTTCTCCTTTGTTTCTGTTGCCTTAGGTGATGTATCAGTGAAAATTCTGCTGTGTATGATGTCCAAAATTTTGTTGCCTACAGTTTCTTCTAGGAATTTTATGGATTCATGAGTCATATTTAAGTATTTTATCCATTTTGAGTTTATTTTTGTGTAGGGTGTAAGTTGATTGTCTAGTTTCATTTTTTTTTACATATAGCTGTCCAATTTTCCAACATTATTTATTAAAGAGGTTGTCTTTACTCCACTGCATGTGTGTGCCACATTTGTCAAATATTAATTGAGCATATTGCCTTGGGTCTATTTCTGGGTTCTCTGTTCTGTTCCCCTGGTCTATATGCCTGTTCTTGTGCCAGTACCAGGCTGTTTTGATTACAGTGGCTTTGTAGTATAACCTGAAATCTAGTAATGTGATCCTTCCTACTTTGTTCCTCTTTTTCAAGATTGCTGTGGCAATTCGAGGTCTTTTTTGATTCCATATGAACTTTTGGAATATTTGTTCTAGTTCGGTGAAGTACGTCGTTGGTATTTTTATGGGTATTGCATTGAATCTATAGATTGCTTTGGGTAGCATGGACATTCTAATGATGTTAATTCTTCCAATGCATGAACAAGGTATGTGCTTCCACTTTTTTATATCTTCCTCTATTTTTTTTTTTTTTAATGACCTGTAGTTTTCTGTGAATAGGTCCTTTATTTTTTTGGTTAAGTTTATTCCTAGGTATCTTAATTTTTTTTGCATCTATGGTAAATGGGATTGTTTTCTCCATTTCGCTTAGATTGTCGAATTTGTTGCCATATAATTCTTCATAGTAGTTGTTAACGATCTTTTGTATTTCTGTGGTGTCAGTTATTATCTCTCCTCTTTCATTTCTGATTTTGTGTATTTGGGTTCTCTCTCTTTGTTTCTTGGTGAGTCTAGCTAAGGGAATCTATCTTGTTTACCTTTTGAAGGAACCAGCTCTTTGTTTCATTGATCCTTTGAATTGTTTGTTTGGCCTCCATGTCATTTATTTCTGCTCTGATCTTTACTATTTCCTTCTTTCTACTTGCTCTGGGGTTTTCTTTCTGTTTGCTTTCTAGTTCTTTAAGTTGTGACGTTAGATATTCTATTAGAAATTTTTCTTGCTTCTTGAGGTGGGCCTGTAGTGCTAAGAACTTCCCTCCCAGAACTTATTTCGTTGTATCCCATAGATTTTGCCTTTTTGTGTGTTGATTTTCACTGGTTTTTAGGAATTTTAAAATTTCTTTCTTGGTCTCCATGGTAACCCATTTATTGTTCAATAACATGCTATTTAGCCTCCAAGTTTTCAAATGTCTTTGCATGTTCTTGTTCCAAATGATTTCTAGTTGCATGCTATTGTGATCTGAGAAGTTGCTTGATAGGATTTCAATCTTCCTGAACTTGTAGAGACTTAGTTTGTGCCCTAACATGTGGTCTATCTTTGAGCATGTCCCATGTGCACTTGAGAAGAATGTGAATTCTTCGGTTTTAGGGTATAATTCTCTGTAGATATCTATTAAATCCATTTGACGTAGCGCTTCATTTAGAGCTTGTGTTTCCTTGTTAATATTTTGTCTAGATGATCTATCCAGTGATGTCAGTGGGGAATTGAACTTCCCTGCTATGATTGTGTTGCTGTTGATTTCTCCTTTGTAGTCCTCCAAAATATTTTTAATATATGTTGGTACTCCTAATTTGGATGCATATATGTTTACCAAGGTTATATCTTCCTGTTGGATCAATATTCTCAATATTATGTAGTGGCCTTCTTTGTCTCTAGTTATGACTTTTATTTTTATATCTTCTTTATCAGATATGAGTATTGCTACTTCAGCTTTTTTTTTTTTTTTTTTTGCTTTCCATTTGTTTGGAAGATTTTTTTCCATCCCTTCGCTTTCAACCTATGTGAGTCTTTTGATGTGAGGTGTGTCTCTTTTAAACAACATATATGTTAGTCATGCTTTCTTATCCAGTCAGCTACTCTGTGTCTTTTTATTATAGGATTCAAATCATTTACATTTAAGGTGATAACTGATATGTACTTATTTATTGCCATTTTGTTTGTGTGGTTCTATTTTTCTTCCTATTTCTTCTACTAATTGCAGCAGTTTTTTTAGCATATCTTGCAGTGCTGGTTTGCTGTTAATACATTTCCTTAGCCTTTTTTTGTCTGGGAAGCTCTTTATTTGACCTTTTATTTTGAATGATAGCCTTTTTGGGTAGAGTAGTCTTGGATTCAGAGCCTTGTTTTTCATGACCTTGAATACTTCATGCCACTTCCTTCTGGCCTGTAGTGTTTCTGTTGAGAAGTCAGCTGAGAGCCTAATGAGGTTTCTTTGTAGGTAACCTGTTGCTTATCTCTTGCTGCCTTTAGGATTCTCTCTTTGTCTCTAATTTTTGGCTTTTTTTAATGCTGTCTTGATTTTTTTTCATTAAGTTATTTTTTATTAATTATTTTTTGTTACAGATGTTTCTACTTTTCCCCCCACTGATTCCCCCCTCCCCCTTCCTCCCTGCCCCGTCCCCAGTTGGTTGTCCATGTCCACTGTTCATGCATACATGCATAGAAGTTCTGTGGTTTATCTCTCCCCCACCACCACCTCTTCTGGGGATTGTCAGTCTGTACCCCACTTCCACATCTCTGGGACTACCCCATTCCTCAGACTGTTATGTTCATCATATTGCACAAATAAGCGAGATCATATGATACTTGTCTTTCACTGCTTGGCTTGTTTCACTTAGGATGATACTTTCCAGGTCCCTCCATGTAGTCTCAAAGGATAAGAGATCTTTCTTTCTTACAGGTGCGTAGTACTCCATTGTGTATATGTACCACAGCTTTTTTATCCATTTGTCTACTGATGGACACTTGGGCTGTTTCCACATCTTAGCTCATGAAATAGTGCTGCTACAGACATGGGGGTACATATATTCTTTCTGATTGGTGTTTCAGGCTTCTTGGCATTTTAATTAATATGTGTGATGGTGTGGGCCTGTTTGGGTTCTTCTTACTTGTGACTCTCTGTGCTTCTTGAACTTGAAAGCCTTCTTCCTTCACCAAGTTAGAAAATTTTTCTGTCAATATGTCTTCAAATATATTCTCTAACCCTTGTCCATATTCTTCCTCTTCAGGGACTCCTATGATGCGAATGTTATTATGTTTCCTGTTGTCCCACAGTTCTCCTAAGCTGTTTTCCTATTTTTTTTAAATTTTTTTTTACTTTTTTTTTTTTTCTTTTTCTGATTGGTTGATTTTTTCTACCCTGTCTGCTAATTCACTGATCCGGTCCTCAGCTTCCTCTACTCTGCTGGTTAGTCCTTCCCATGTGTTCTTAATTTCTGCTATGCCATTCTTCATTTCCACTTTGTTGGTTTTCAATGTTTTTATATCTTTACTCATGGTGCTGATGTCTTTATTCATGCTGTTGAGCTTCCTCAAGATCATGGCTTTGAACTATACCTCTGATAATTTGCTTAGCTGCATTTCACTGATCTCATCTTTGATAGAGTTCTCTTGTTCTTTCATTTGAGATTTTTTTCTTTGTTTCACCATTTTGGCTATCTCAGTGGGTTTTGGAGCCTGCCAAATTTTCCCTGTGTGTTGGTGTTCTGCTGTTTGTGGATACTTCTACTGGGTTTAGATTAGCCTGGGTGGGCCCACATTAAACACCACTGTCACGTCTTACTTTCCTGGGTAGATTTGAAAGCCCTGCAAAGGTTCAGGTATCCTCTATCTTTTTTTCTGATGGCTAGTAGTCTCAGTTACTCAGTGCCTTGCGATGTAGCCTTGGTTTTCTGCATAAGAGGATTTCCAGAGTGTTGGATAGATGCTAGTTATTAATGAGCCTCAATTTGCATTTCTTTGCCTCACCTGGGAAAGGCTGAATGTCTGCGGATTGGGGGGGGGGCTGTTGCTTTTCCCCACACCTCTGGGTTGGAGCACACTGGCCACCGTCTTTTGTGTCCACAACTCAGCAAGATCTCTGAGTGCCCTCCAAAGCCCAGCTGTCCCCACAGAGTTCCAGCCCAGTCTGCCCTCCCTCTGTTATAGCCTCCAGGTGAGTGGCTGTGGATATTTTTGCACTCTTTCCAGGCTCTTTGCACTCTGTAGCTGGCTTGGTCTTTATTCTCCAAGGAGCCTGCTCACTGCTAAGACTGCTGCTGTCTTTGAGCGCCCAGCCCACTACCTTCTCATTCTTCCACAGATCCTACCAGTGTCCCTGGGTATATTCATGACCATATATTCTTAAGGGGAAAAAAACATAAAAGGCAAAGGGAAAGAACAAAAGTTACCCCATATACCACCAATTTAAGGGAAAAAATGCAACAGTTAAATTTTTTATATATGTAGACATAAAATTAGATAATATGCTAAGTGCTTTCATATATTTAATTATCACAACAGCCCTTAGAGGTAGACATTATTCCAATGTCTATTTATAGATAAGGAAAGTGAAGCTTATGTAAATTAATTAAGTTGTTAACATTCATAAAGTAAAAGGCAAACCAAGGATACAAACCCAGGACTGTCTGCCTGTCAAAGTGTGTCTGTCTGGAATCATATTGTATATGACTGTTTCATGATCTATTTTTTGGCCTTCAATTATATCACAGACATTTTCTCTATTCTTCAATATTTAACATGATTTCTAATGACAGGTTAGTATTTTACCTAATAAATGTAATAGAACTTATTTAAAGGACTCCCATATTTGGGGATATTATGATTGTTGTCAATCGTTTATTTTTTTCTGCCACAACGTTGTAATGAAACATCTTGGTAGTACTGCAGCAAAAGCCAATACTCCACATCTAGCTTTATTTTTGGCATGGGCCCCCTGCCAAGTCCATGTATGACTATGGTACAATTTTCCTCCTTTGCTGAGAGAAGTCCTGCCATCTCCAGGCTTTGTTTATGTGGATGTCTTTACCCTTAGGATTTCTGGTGCAGTTGATTTCAAATGCTGACTTTAATAAGAATGATTGGAAGTAGAATAGAACCCAGTCTTTTTGACCTTGATATTTGTCTCATCCTCATTGCTAAAAATTCCCTCATTGAAGCAGTCATGCACTTGGTTGTAAGAACAGGGATGAAGACTGGTTAACTTAAGAATAAAAGATATGTGTTAAAAAGGTATCAGATAGTTTACAGAATTGATGGAAAGGTGGAAAAAAGAAGCTAAAAAATAAGCAGGTGTCAAGGGAAGTTGGGCAACTGAAATAATGCCAGAGTAACAGTTTGTGCTGTTACTGCACCGCCTCTACCAACACCATTGCTTTTGCAAACACTTGCTGCCAGCATTTGTTCCTTGAACAGTTTCTAAACTCTTCCTGCTTCTTTGTAATAGCTTCTTAACACACAGGTGGGTGTATCTAAATGCACCTAGGTCATGTTTCCAGATATTCCTTGGCTGCCAGGGATTAAGGGAAGGAAAGGTCTTTCTGCTATAGCTTCTATAACCATTTAGACAACAAGATACATAATGAAAAAATTTCCTCAAATAGGTAGAGCATTTGAATATTAGGGAGACACATAAATTTAAGGAATTTTCCTATCTCATGTAGAGCAGTTATGAAATGATTGCTCAGTATCTTTGACCAGTCTTGTTCTAGGAATTGCAAAAATCTTGTAAGCTATAGTTTGAGAGTGGCGCCCTTTTATAAGTTCTTGACTTCATACAGCATCCCCTCTAGTTTTATGTTATTTTGCAAGTCTTACCTGCATTGCAAGGCAATTTAAAATGTTTACATTAAAAAAATTAATGCATTTAAAACACAAAGTACTATATGTATAACAGTATCTGAAGACAATATAAGAAGTCTAAATTTCACAAGATTTTGTGTAAATATGGGGCCTTGATCAAAATGGCCCTTCTATGCAACCCTCTGCTCAAGTCCCTCTTTTCCTACTGCTTCTTATCAATAGACAGTTTTCCTTTGATAATTTAAGTCAGTTGTGTGCAAGAAGGTTCCAGGAAAGAAGGATTGAATGCCTTTATCCATGCTATATTATTTCGCAGAATCTTCTGTGCAAGTAATAATTAATGAGGTCCTGGAATGTCTTTAATTTTGAAGCAAAGTCAGGCCAATGTTGAGTAAAATGGTATGTCATAATCTAGATAGCTATATAGTAAGCACTTTTCTATTTGCCCCTGTGTCACACTAGCCCTTTAAAAATGTATGACATTTCTCATTATTACTTGAAAATAAATTACACTTTAAGTGTATCAGTTATTATTTTTTTGATGATCATTAATGACTTGAAGAACTGGTAAGCTTTATTTTCTGAGCCTTGGTATTACTAAATAAGACAGTTTCATTTTATGCATTTCATTTTGGCTAATACATTGGCCGAAAATATTGTTAGTTAACATTGGTTCATTAAATCATGAAAACAAACACTTGCATGCACCTCAAGAAGAATTGAATGAAAAAAAAAAAACAAGCTGGATATGCATTGTAAATTCTTCCTAGTAACTGATGATGGGTGCAGTAATGCTCTCTCCTGTCCATCTTATTTATCATGAAGCTTTCAAATCAAGACTGATTTTTTTCTAACATTATCTGTCGCATTAATACTAAACTTTGCATTAACACGGCACAATAATTACAGAGATGATTAAATATATTTTAACATAGTAAGTTTTTTTTAAAAACTATCTTTTATTTTATAAAAACATAGACACCTAGCCCCAGGTGGGCATATGTTTCTTTTTGTTTGTTTTTTTGTTTTTGTTTTTTTATCGGTATGCCATATCACTTAAATCCAGTCATAGAAATAAAAAGTATCAAACCTCTATGAGTTTGATCATTTTAATTTTTTTGTACATTTACATGATACAGGTCATTAAAAATGCAAAGCTATGATAGGATATTTATTTGGTAGAATCATTGGTGAATACAGGTTGTACCACTAAATATGATACCTTCTTTATATAAACCTATTACTTGGGGATATAAAACCAGTATAGAGAATATGCTGCTAGGATTTGAATATCATGGACTATCAGTAACTTTTTGCACTCAGTGCATTCACTGCTGCAACCAATGTTGCACCTATCTTTTAAAATCAACTGTCTTGAGTTTACTATTTAGACTCCTTCCTCCTAGTCGCCAGTGATGTACCCAAGCCTGTAATTGGTCTGATATTGGATCCAAGCCTTACTCTCTTCTGCTAGAGGAGACAATAACATTCTGACCACACATATAAAGTCTTCATACCCATCTCTACCCACCCAAGCATATACATTATCAATGTTTTTACTTACTGTATAGTATTATATTCTGTGGATGTATATACTGGTGGATGTATTATTGGAATGCAGAAATCCAGAAAGGAAATTAATAATCTTTAGACATATATGAAAAGTCCAAATCTAATACAATTCATAGCTAATTTATGGAAATGGGTGGATGTTAAATACTGTTGGTAAATTTAACAAGCTAATATACTAGTGCCAAGTGCCTGAAAACTTAGAATATTTTACATATGACTTCAGGAAAGTTGCTCTATTAATAAAGTAACTGACCAAGTTTAAGAGTGGTGCATAGAAAAGAGTAGAAAAAAGGGGAAAATAGTAATAGTGTCTTAAGGTATGCATGAAAAGAGGAAGTAATGTTGAGAGTTCTGGGGCTATTTTTCTGGGATCACTGGTAAGAGTGTATTCAGTTCTGTGATTTGAAGTAGCCAGGTAATAAATAATTAAATTGACAGAGCCAAACCTGAATATAGAAAAATATGAATTGATCAGTAGGTTCATTTCACCTCAATCATTTACCTTGCTGATTATGTTTTGCTCACTTGGTCATTGGATTTTGATTCATTTTCTGCTATTTCATTATTTTAAACACCTCAAATGTGTTGCTTTTCACTAGACACAATTGCTAGTTCTTACCTGACTATAATGCCTTTGTGAAAAATCTTTACCTTGTAGGGTAAGATTTGCAGCAGAATCATGTCCTAGAAATATTTCTCTAGTTCATAAAATGTATGATGTGTACTAGGTATGCCAGATATTCCTAAATAAAAGCTGAATAAATCCACTTTTAGAAATTAGGTAATTTACAAATTAAGTAATTTAAATTTTCAGTCAAATATTTTTTTTCTTTAGAAAAATCTGTGTGTTTAACTTGTACACATAGTGCTATTTTATGTCAATTATATTCAAGATCAGTAATATGATTTTCTGTCTACTTCAAAATAAGTACAGGGTGGGGCAAAAGTAGGTTTACAGTAGTGAGTACATGACAGTTGATTCTTGTATTATTATTTATTAATTAATGTATTACTTTCCATTCAAACAACTCTAAATGCACTTTTGCCCCACAATGTATATGCAAAGCCAAGCAATTTTCATTTTCCCAAGTCTACTGCTTATAATTGCTTGTGACCATGAGTGGAGTTCATCCAGGCTGTCTTAGACTCCTTATTCCTTTACTCACACTCTATCCAAACACATCACACTTTCAAGCTCTGCTGATTTTACTGCTGAGATCACATTTACACATCTACCTCTTTTCATCTGCCCTAGTTTAAGTTCTCACTATCTTCTGCTTGGATTGTTGTCTACTTCCAATCTACTGTCACAGAACTGCAAGAGAAACCTTCACAGTGATCTGAAAAAAAATTGCTCCCTACCCCAAAAGCCATTGAGATACTAGAATTTTAAAATTGATTTTAGAGAGAGGAAGGGAGAGAGAAACATCAATGTGAGAGAGAAACATTGATCAGATACCTCCTGCAGGATCCTCACTGGAGATGGAGCCAGCAACCCAGGAATGTGCCCTGACTGGAAATCTCAAACTGGTTACCCCTTGGTGTGGTACATGGGACAATACTCAACCAACTGAGCCACACTGCTCAGGAATAGCTACTAGTATTTTTTACAGCTTCTTAACATGACCTGCAATGTCTTTCATATCCATAGCTCTTGCCTGCTGCTCCACTCCAGTGTACAGTCTACTTCACTACACTTGATTCTCTGCTAACCACCTAAAGACATTTTAAGAATCTGAACCAGAATCTAGCATTTAAGTAACATCTGTATCATTATGGAAAACACCATTATCTGTATCATTCTCTGTCCTACTATCTTGTGCTAAAATACACAAAAACACAGACAGTTTTTCTCCTTATTTCTAGGCCAATGGTGTGGGTTACAAACCAACTGTACTCTGTTTGGGACTATTCAGTTTTCCTTTTCTATAGTTAACTCTCCTCACATTCTACTGATAGTATTGGGAAAAAAATCCAAGGCCTTGCTTGACTTTCTCATTCAGTTTCTTCCCAAAGGGATATCATACAGCTTCTCTGTGTGTCTTTCACATATATGGCATAAGTAGGTGGGATTTGGAAAGCTTCAATTAATAAAAATATAACAGAGATTTTCTTTATATTTTTTAAAATCCTCACACAAATGATTATTTCTAAGACTGCCTGTTACAAAGAAAGGTATTCTATTTAATACAAAATACCAGTCTTTCCAATAAAATATTATCTATCAATCGATCAATAGAGAGCTATGTGAGAAAGATATTTTTTAAAAAATGGCAGCGGAGTGAATGGAAGCCACTAAAATAAAGACAAATCGTCAGGAAAAAGCAACAGAAAAGCAACTTGCGAGGACCATATAACCAGAGACACTGAAAAGATGCTGGTAGGATTATAGAGGTACAAGAGGGAGGCTGGGCACCCATGAACAGCAGCAGTCTTAGCTGTGAGCACCGCCCTCGGGTTAAACTTCCAAGAGGCTCCACAGTGCAGAGTGGGGACAGAGCACTGAAATAGCCACGGCCACTCACCTTGGCCTCCAGGAGAGGGAGGGTGGACTGGACTGGAACTGTGTGGGGATACCCAGGATTTGTAGGGTGCTCAGAGCTTTTGCTGAATTGCAGCCACACAGGACGATGGCCATCTTACTCCATCCCAGGGCTCTGGCAAGAGGCAGAAAACCATCCCTCTAAGATTCAACCCCACCCAGGTGGGCTGTTATAATGCAAATTGAGACTCACTAACAACTAGCATCTGCCCCACCCTCGGGAAATCCCCTTAGCTGAACACCTGAGGAAGTTTTTCATTCAACTGAGAACCCAAAGCTCTTCAAGTAACTGCTATTAATACCCTCCAGGCAAAAAAGCTAGAGGATAACTGAACTGTTTCTGGTCTTACAACTCTACCCAGGAAAGTAACACTTGACAGTGGTGTTCAACGTGAGTCCAACCAGGCTCATCCAAACCCAGTAGAGGGAGCCACGAATAACAGAACACCAACACCCACAGGGAAAATTTGGTAAGCTTGAAAACACACTGAGATAGCCAAAATGGTGAAACAAAGAAACAAATCCCAAATGAAAGAACAAGAGACCTCTACCAAAAAATGAGATACATGAAATGCAGTTAAGAAAGTTAACAGAGCTAGAATTCAGAGCCATGATATATATATTTTTTATCCTCACCTGAGGATATTTTTCAATTTTTTATTCAGATAGAGTGGAAGGGAGAGAATGGAAGAGAGAGAGAGAGAAACATCAACATGAAAGGGACACATCAAGTGGCTGCCACCCACACGACCCAGCCAGGGCCTGGGACAAACTGCAACTAGGGCACGTGCCCTTAGCGGGAACTGAACCCAGGTCTCTCTGGACCGCAGGCTGACACTCTAACCGCAAAGCCTAACTGGTCAGGGACAGAGCCATGATCTTTAGAAAGTCCAACAGCATGAGTAAGGACATAAACACCATTAGTAAAGACATAGAAACTTTGAAAATCAACCAATTGAAAATGAAAAAACACCAAGAAGAAATAAAGAATGACGTAGCACAAATAAAGAACATATTAGAAGGACTAAACAGCAGAGCAGAGAAATCTGAGGACTGGATCAGTGAATCAGAAGATAGGGCAAAAAAAAAAAAAATTAACCAATTAAAAAACCAAAGGAAAAGAAAAGTGAAAAACAGGAAGAGAGCTCAAGAGAACTGTGGGACAACTGAAAACGTAATAATATTCACATCATAGGAACCCCCGAAGAAGAAAAAAATTAGCAAGGGTTAAATTTTAAAAAATAGTGACAGAAAACTTCTCTAATTTGGTGAAGGAAGAAGGAATTCAAGTACAAGAAGCACAGAAAGCCCCAAGTAAGAAGAACTCAAACAGGCCCACACCAAGACACATAGTAATTAAAATGCCTAAAATTAAAGACAAAGAGAGAATCTTAAAGGAAGCAAGAAATAAGCAATGGGTTACCTGCAATGAAACCCCAATAGGCTCTCAGCTAACTTCTCAACAGAAACACTACAGGCCAGAAGGGAATGGCATAAAATAATCAAGGTCATGAAAAACAAGGATCTGAATCCAAGACTACGCTACCCAGCAAAGTTATCTTTCAAAATAGAAGGTCAAATAAAGAGCTTCCCAGACAAAAAAAAAAGGCTAAGGGAATACATTAGCACTAACCAGCACTGCAAGAAATGTTAAAAGAACTGCTGTAATTAGTAGAAGTAACAGGAAGAAAAATATAACCACACTAAACAAAAATGGCAATAAGTACATATCGATAATCACCTTAAATGTAAATGGATTGAATCCTCCGATAAGACACAGAGTAGCTGATTGAATAAGTAAGCATGACACATATATATATGTTGTTTACAAAAGTCCCTCCTCACTACAAAATACTCACATAGGTTGAAAGTAAAGGGATGGAAAAAAATCTTCCAAGCAAACAGAAAGGAAAAAAAAGCTAGGGTAGCAATACTGATATCTGATAAAATAGATTTCAAAATGAAGGTCATAAGTAAAGACAAAGAAGGCCATTAAATAATATTGAAAGGATCTATCCAAGAGAAAGATATAACTGTGGTAAACATATACACACCCAATATAGGAGCACCAAAATATATTAAAAATCTTCTGGAGGACTTCAAAAGAGAAATCGACAGCAATACACTTGTAGCATGGAACTTCAACACCCCAGTGACATTACTGGATAGATCCACTAGCCAAAAAGTTAGCAAGGAAACAGAGGCTCTAAATGAAGCACTAGACCAAATGGATTTAATAGATATCTACAAAGAATTACACCCCAAAACTACAGAATTCACATTCTTCTCAAGTGCACATGGGACATTCTCAAAGATAGACCACATGTGAGGGCACAAACTAAGACTCTACAAGTTCAAGAAGATTGAAATCCTATCAAGCATCTTCTCAGATCACAATGGCAGGCAACTAGAAATCAATTGCAACAAGAACATGCAAAAAAAAAAAAAATTCAAAATATGGAGGCTAAATAGCATGTCATTAAAAAATGAATGGGTTACCAAGAACATCAAGAAAGAAATTAAGAAATTCTTAGAAACCAATAAAAATGAACACACAACAACACAAAATTAATGGATGCATTGAAAGCAGTTCTGAGAGGAAAGTTCATAGCACTACAGGCCTACCTCAAAAAAAAAACAAGACAAATCTCTAATAGACTGTCTAACCTCACAAGTTAAAGAAATAGAAAGCAAACAAAAGAAAACCCCACAGCAAGTAGACGAAAGGAAACAGTAAAGATCAGACCAGAAATAAATGACATACAGAACAAAAAATTAATTCAAAGGATCAATGAAACTAAAAGCTGTTTTTTTCAAAAAGATAAACAAGATTGTTGGACCCTTAGCTAAACTCACCCAGAAACAAACAGAGATAACCCACATACACAAAATCAGAAATGAAAGAGAAGTAACAAGTGACACCACAGGAATACAAAGGATCATTAACAAACACTATGAACAATTATATGGCAACAAATTCGACAATCTAAGTGAGATAGACAAATTTCTAGAAACACAGTCTCCCAAAACTGGACTGGGAAGAAATAGAAAACTTGAAAAGACCAATAAAAACTAAGGCAATTGAATAGGTAATCAAGACTCTTCCAGAAAACAAAAGTCCAGGCCCGAATGGCTTCACGAGGGAGTTTTACCAAATATTCAAAGAACAACTAACACTCATTCTCCTCAAACTATTTCAAAAAATTCAAGAAGAAGCAAGACTTTCAAATGTCTTTTATGAGGCCAGCATAATTTTAATTCAAAAACCAGAAAAGGACACCACAAAGAAAGAAAACTACAGGCCAATATCCTTGATGAACTTAGTTACCAAAATCCTGAACAAAATGCTAGTAAATCGAATTCAGCAATACATCAAGAAAAATATTCACCATGACCAAGTGGAATTCATCGCAGGGATGCAAGTAAATCGAATTCAGCAATACATCAAGAAAATTATTCACCATGACTAAGTGGAATTCATCCCAGGGATGCAAGACTGGCACAATATTCACAGATCAATAAGTGTGACACACCACATAAACAAAATGAAGGATATGAACCACATGATCATATCAATAGATGGTGGAAAAGCATGCGACAAAATCCAGCACCTATTTGTGATAAAACGCTCAGCAATATGGAAATAGAAGGATCATATAATAAAGGCCATATATGAGAGACCTACAGCCAACATCATACTTAATGAGCAAAAGCTAAAAAAAATTCCCTTAAGAACAAGAACAAGACAAGGATGCCCAT
Organism: Molossus molossus; assembly: GCF_014108415.1. Lineage (NCBI taxonomy): Eukaryota > Metazoa > Chordata > Mammalia > Chiroptera > Molossidae > Molossus > Molossus molossus. The sequence continues at coordinate 25,056,335 of NW_023425355.1, read as the reverse complement.
TTTCACCACTCTTATTTAACATAGTACTGGAAAGTCTTAGCCACAGCAATCAGACATGAAGAAAAAATAAAAGGGATCCAAATTGGAAAGGAGGAAGTGAAACTGTCATTATGTGCAGATAACATGATACTTTACATAGAAAACCCCAAAGTCTCCATCAAAAATTTACTAGACTTAATAAAAGAATTTGGCAAAGTAGCAGGATACAAAATTAATGTCAAGAAAGTGACGGCACTCTTATACACCAATGATGAACTCACAGAAAGAGAAATTAAAACAACAATTCCATTTACTGTCACGGTAAATAAATTAAGGTATCTAGGAATAAGTTTTTTTTTTTATTGATTGATTAATTTTTGTTACAGATGATTCTCCTTTTCCCTCCACTGATTTCTAGGAATAAGTTTAACCAAAAAAATAAAGGACCTATTTGCAGAAAACTATAGGTCATTGAAAAAAAAGAAATAGAGGAAGATATGAAAAAGTGGAAGCACATACCTTGTTCATGGATTGGAAGAATTAACATCATTAGAATGTCCATACTACACAAAGCAATCTATTGATTCAGTGCAATCCACATCACAATACCAATGACATACTTCACAGAACTAGAACAAATACTTCAAAAGTTCACATGGAACCAAAAAAGACCTTGAATAGCCACAGCAATCTTGAAAAAGAAGAACAAAGTTGAAGGGATCACATTACCATATTTCAGGTTATACTACAAAGCCACTGTAATCAAAACAGCCTGGTACTGGCACAAGAACAGACATATAGACCAGTGCAACAGAACAGACAACCCAGAAATGTAACCAAGGCAATATGCTCAATTAATATTTGACAAAGTTGGCAAGAACATACAGTCGAGTAAGACAGCCACTTTAATAAGTGATGTTGGGAAAAATGGACAGCTACAAGCAAAAAAATGAAACTAGACCATCAACTTACACCCTACACAAGAAAAAACTCAAAATGGATAAAAGACTTAATTATGACCTAGAATCCATAAAAGTCCTAGAAGAAAATATAAACAACAAAATTTCAGACATCAAACGCAGCAAAATTTTCACTGATACATCTCCTAAGGCAACAGAAACAAAGGAGAAAATGAACACATGGGGCTAATTAAACTCAAAAGCTTCTACACAGCATAAGAAACAATGACCAAAATGGAAAGGCAACCCACTGTATGGGAGAGCATAATTGCCAATGATACATCAGATAAGGGGTTAATTTCCAATGTATAGAGAGTGCTCATACAGCTCAACAAAAGGAAGACAAAGAACCCAATTAATAAATGGGCAGAGGCCCTGGCCAGTTTGCCTTAGCGGTTGGAGCGTCGGCCTGCGGTCCAGAGAGACCCAGGTTTGGTTCCTGCTGAGGGCACGTGCCTCAGTTGCAGTTTTTTCCTGCCCTGGTTGGGTCGTGCGTGTGGTGTCCACTCGATGTGTCCCTTTCACATCAATGTTTCTCTCTCTCTCTCTCCCTCCCACTCTGTCTCAATAAAGAATGGAAAAATTTCCTCGGGTGAGAATAAAAAAAAAAAAAAATGAGCAGAGGAGCTAAATAGACACATCTCCAAACAGGACATGCAAATGGTATCACCTCACACCTGTCAGAATGGCCGCCATCAACAAATCATTAAAGATCAAGTGTTGGCAAGGGTGTGGAGAAAAGAGGAGTCTAGTACACTGCTAGTGGCAATGCAGACTGGTGCAGCCACTATGGAATACAATATGGTGTTACCTCAAAAAATTAAAAATTGAATTTCCATTTGACTCAGTGTTCCCGCTTCTAGGAATATACCCTAAGAAGCCTGAAACACCAATCAGAAAGAATATATGTACCCCCATGTTCATAGCAGCACTATTTACAATAGCTAAGATCTGGAAACAAACCAAATGTTTGTTCATCAGTAGACGAATGGATAAAAAGCTGTGGTACATATACACAATGGAGTACTATGCAGCTCTAAGGCTAAGAAAGATCTCTTAACCTTTGAGACAACCTGGAGGGACCTAGAAAGTATTATCCTAAGTGAAACAAGCCAAACAGAGAAAGACAAGTATCATATGATCTCACTTATTTGTGGAATATAATGAACATAACAGTCTGAGGAATGGGGTAGTCCCAGAGACGTGGAAGTGGGGTACAGACTGACAATCCCCAGAAGGGGGGGGGGAGATAAACCACAGAATTTATATGCATTCATGAATGATCAATTGGTATGGACAACAAAGGTGGGGACAGGGTGGGGAGGGAGAGGGAGGGGGAATCAGTGTGGAAAAAAGGAGAAACATTTGTAACAAAAATAAATTAGTTAATTAAAAAATAAAATAAATAATTTTTCACACTGACTTTATACTCAATGGTGAAAAGCTTTTTCCCTAAAACTAGGAACAAGACAAGGATGCACACTCTCACCAGTTTTATTCAACAATGTATTGGAAGTTCTAGTCAGAGTGTTTGGGCTAGAAAAATTAATAAAAAGCTTTCAAGTTGGAAGGGAAGAAGTAAAACTATCATTTGCAGATGACATGATATTTTATATAGAAAATCTTAAAGACTCTACCAAAAAACTGTTATAACTAATAATTGAATTCAGTAAAATCACAGCATGCACAGTCTATATAGATAAATCTGTTGCATTTTTAAACACTGATAGTGAACTATCAGAAAGATAAATTAAGAAAATAATATTATTTACAGTATCATCTGAAAGAATAAAATACCTAGAAATAAAGTTAACCAAGCCAATAAAAAACCTATAGACTGAAAACTGTAAGACTTTGATAAAAAAAGAATGAAATTTTGCCATTTACAACCATATAACTGGAACTTGAGGCCATTATGCTAAGTGAAAAAATAGTGGTGGTTGCCAGTGGCAGGGTTGGGGGTCAGAGGGGAATAAGTGGGCAAACTGGTGAAGGAAGTCAAAAGGTAGAAACTTCTAGTTATAATGTAAATATCATGGAGATGTCATGTACAACAAGGAGACTATAGTTAATAATACCGTACTGCATATTTGAAAGTGGTTAGTAGAGTAGATCTTACAAGTTCTCATCACAAGAAAAAAATTATTTAACTATATATGGTGGTATATGTTGTACATCTGAAACTAATGTATATCTATACCTCAATAAAAAATAAATGTCCTTTTTTTATATAAAACAGGATTTGTTTACTTAGTATAAGATAAAATTACAGATAAGTAACATGATGAAACAAATACATGGGAGCATATTAAGAGAACATTGTTGCTACCATTATCAAAGAAAACGGTAAGTGTTTTCTTAGAAGTCTAAGAATTTACAACTTAAATAACTATTTTAAAAAATATTGAAGAGTTTATTTTTGTGTATGGTGTAAGTTGATGGTCTAGTTTCATTTTTTTGCATGTAGCTGTCCAATTTTCCCAACACCATTTATTAAAGAGGCTGTCTTTATTCCACTGTATGTTCTTGCCACCTTTGTCAAATATTAATTGAACGTATTGCCTTGGGTCCATTTCTGGGTTCTCTGTTCTGTTCCACTGGTCTATATGCCTGTTCTTGTGCCAGCACCAGGCTGTTTTGATTACAGTTGCTTTGTAGTATAACCTGATATCTGGTATTGTGATCCCACCTACTTTGTTCTTCTTTTTCAAGATTGCTGTGGCTATTCGGGGTCTCTTTTTACTTAAATGTGACCCGTGAATCCATAAAAATTCTAGAAGAAAATGTAGGCAACAAAATTTCGCACATCATATGGAGAAGAATTTTCACTGATACATCACCTAAGGCAACAGAAACAAAGGAAAAAATGAACACATGGGACTACATCAAACTAAAAAGCTTCTGCACAGCAAAAGAAACAATCATCAAAATGGAAAGGCAACCCACTGTATGGGAGAACATCATCGCCAATGATGTATCAGATAAGGGGTTAATTTCCAATATATATAGAGTGCTCATACAACTCAACAAAAGGAAGACAAAGAACCCAATTAAAAAATGGGCAGAGGAGCTGAATAGACATGTCTCCAAACAAGACATACAAATGGCCAAGAGACATATGAAGAAATGCTCAACCTCACTAATCATCAGAGAGATGCAAATTAAAACAACAATGAGGTATCACCTCACACCTGTCAGAATGGCCGCCTCAACAAATCATCAAACAACAAGTGTTGGCGAGGGTGTGGAGAAAAGGGGACTCTAGTATACTGCTGGTGGGAATGAGACTGGTGTAGCTGCTGTGGAAAACAATATGGTGTTACCTCAAAAAATTAAAAATTGAACTTCCATTTGACCCAGTGATCCCACTTCTAGGAATATACCCTAAGAAGCCTGAAACACCAATCAGGAAAAATATATGTACCTCTATGTTCATAGCAGCACTGTTTACAATAGCTGAGATCTGGAAACAGCCCAAGTGTCCATCAGTAGACGAATGAATAAAAAAGCTGTGGTACATATACACAACGGAGTACTATACAGCGGTAAGAAAGAGATCTCTTATCCTTTGCGACGACATGGAGGGACCTGGAAAGTATTATCCTAAGTGAAATAAGCCAAGCAGAAAAAGACAAATACCACATGATCTCACTTATATACAGAATATAATGAACATAACAGTCTGAGGAATACAGTAGACCCAGAAACATGGAAGTAGGGCACAGACTGACATCCCTCAGAATAGGGGTTGTGGGTGGGTGGGAAGAGATAAACCACAGAACTTATATGCATGTATGCATGACCAATGGACATGGACAACTAAGCCGGGGATGGGGCGGGGGTGGGGTGGAGAGGGGGGTGCCAATGGGGTAAAAAAGGTAAAATATCTGTAACAAAAAAATAAATAAATAAATAAAAAAAATAGAAAATATTGAAGACATAAAAATCAGGGAGTAATCCACTATTATAGTTGACATATTGACCTCTTAATATTGCCTTCTGAGAAAAAAAGTTGGGTGTGTTAAATTGCTTCACAAAGACCTTTATTCAGAAATTATTCTCTCATGAAAAATACTTTAGGCAAGCTGCCTATAATGCAACATTCAAGCATTAAATTAAAGGTCAAGAATATGTTAATGAGAGTTATGCAAAGTTCACAATCCCTTTATCCCCACAGAACAACTGTCTATTCTATCTCTGCTTATTGTCCCTAACCTTGGTTCTATAAATATCTTTTGAATCTTATTAATTCATGTTCCTCTATTGCTTTTCAACTGTATTCAGCAGCAGAACAGTTCTGGAAATCATATTCACCATAACTCTCAGGAGAACTTATCAAATGATAACTTAAAAAATGTTATTTCACAATCTCATTTCCTTTCTCCATTATCATGCTCTCTCTCTCTAAGCATCTTGATTCCTTTCACCTTGAAGGATTAACTATAGAACTTTATGCTTACTCATCAGAAATAATGTGTTAATTCTGAAAAGGGTATGGGGGACGGAGTCAGTGATTCTGCAAGTAGAACCTTGGGGAAGTCATTACATCTTTCTAGCATCTCTGTCAGCCTTGCAGAATTCTAGTGGATGTCCAATGAGATAATATATGTGAAAGGCTTTGTAAGTAGGAAAATGCTATTAAAACACTTGTGACTATTCCATTTCTAGTGCTATTTTACAACTGTCTGTCCACAGCATTGAAACCCTATAGCTTTCTAATTTGTGAGTTCCAGGCCTTGACCTTCCCTGCAGTGATATAATTTTCTAAGGTCCCAAGTCTTAGCTCTTATTTTTCCTTATTATTGGCACATGCACAGATCAATTATCTTTTGAATTATTTGACCACAGAGAGATTAGGAAGACTTATCTACACAGGATTTAACTGGAGTTGAGTTTTTAGTTCCCCTCAGGTTCTAGGATGGCATGATGTTATTCATTTCACAGCACTCTAAACCCTGCCTGAATTCTACTGTGGGTCTACCTATTAAGGCTGGGGTTTGTGCTGTTCTTTCTAATTCTTGATGGCATTTAATCTTCACCTTCCTTTACTAGGTCATTTTGTATTATTTTCAGCTTTTTAGCATAACAAATTTTGGCCATATGCAAATTCTGTCAAGTTATAGCAGTTCTACTGGTAACTATGACATGTGTTCCCTGTTCCCAAACAGAAAGCAGAAACTTCAGTTCAAATGAAATGTTAATTTATTAGTTAGGAAAAACCAATATTTCTATTTATCTTTAGTGCCCATTATGACATTGAAGAAGTTATGCAGAAAAGGTCATAATATAACACATGCAGTCTTATATTTTCATAAAATTGAATGATGTGTGACACTAGTCATACTCTAACAAACAGCTACCCATGGATTTAAAGTATGTTGTTTTATAATTTTGCATGCTTTATTAGAAATATAGGTTAGAGCAATGGTTTTCAGCAATGTTCTGAAGAATGTTGGCATTATATAGGTTCAAATGATTTAAAATATACTTAAAGTGCTTATGTTTCCAATAAATAAAAAAAACACAAGAGAGAGAGATAAATAACTTCCACTGAAAGCCTACTTTTTGCCATGTTCTGTACTACTTCTTTTACATGAATTTAATTAAATTTTAGCAGCAACCCTGAGAAGGAAGTATTATTAAATCTTCATTTTTTTCCAGTAAAGAAAATGAGATTCAGAGACATTAAGCATATTACTTGAGTCACAGAGCTAGTAGGTTCAGGACAAACCTCAGTTCACCTGCCCCTAAATTATAGTTCATTATTCTAGATCATGTTACTTTCTAAAAATACATAAAGGTAGTAGTACATTGATATATTTTAAAATAAATATTATTATTTTAAAACTTGCTAAGACATTGGTTTACAACTCAGTTTCTAGCTTTTGAAGCAAAATAATGAAGCTTGGATATTGTCAAACCTTGTAATGCAGTTTATTCTCTTCACCATTTACTGCTAATTAAGATTGAAGTATAGAAGTTATCAGATACAATTGAATAGTGACACATTTTAGAGTCAATATTAGAAATATGGTTTTTATAAGGTATAGATTATAGGTTAATCCTCCAAAACGAAGTAGTTTATTACTGGGGAACTTAAATTCAATCTTGGCACTAGCTATGGAATATGTGAAACATGACTTGCACTGTAGAATTTTAGTTATTATGTTTCAGTAAGGAATGTAGATAAATACGTTGGTCTTACTTTTTTTCTGACTCATGTCTGAAAAGTTATTTGAACAGTAAAAAAAAAATTGTGTTGACTAATTTTGCATTTTCATTAACACCATTATTATTCGACATGTATTCACACAAGGAAAATATCCTGACCAATCATGCAGTAATGTAAATTGCACTTAACCTGATCTAAGTCTTAAAATTTGAGTTATTATTTGTAAATCTGACCAATTTAATATTTATTTTATAGATTAAAATCAGAAATCTCTAACCCTTAAAAAGTTCAAAAGAAGATTAAGTTTAGTTTTAGAAGACAGTATGAACTCAGAACAATTGGAGATCAATTCCAAGACCAGAAGATCCCTAAGGTCCCTTGCAACTTTCTTATTTTAGTCTTAGGATAAATGCCAGCCTCTCCTTCTTCTGCGTATACACAGCATGTAACCTTTACATGTTAGAGCTCTGAAAACTTTAAGTTTACATATCCTACAATATTAAAAATGAAAGAAAATGAAAAATGTCCCTTTTAAAACTTGTAAAGCCTGAATCAAGAACTCCATATCTCATTTGGCTTTGGTAAGGTACTCTGCTTGCTAAACCAATAGCTGACTAAGGCACAGCTCCACTCTGGAGAGACCACATAGCCTTGATTCATAGCCACTCTTGATTAGACTAAATAACTGAATGAGCTCAGATAGAAAAGCACCAAAATTAGTCCCAGTTTCTAGAGTCCAAAATGGCAGTGATACTCATCGTGGTAATTTAAGTGTAATGAGGGCATCAGCAAACTTTAATGTGCCTTCCAGTTAAAAAACAAAAGAATTATGTATGATTTTGACAAGGTAGTAACCTAGAGTATGTGTGGTGTTGCTTTCATTTTCCCTGCAATCTTATCCCCTTGATATAAGCTCTTCAGTTTTTCTTCAGGTCAAGAGTGAAGAATTACATGCAACAGAAATTCACATTAACTATTTTCTTTTTTGTTTGCCTCATTAGTCAGTATTATTATACACTCCATTTGAAGATAAGGCACAGAGCATTTGCCTTGTGCTCCACTTAAGCTGTGGTGAAGCCAGGCTTTCTTCCTAATAGCACCCAAATATATTGTCTCTATAAATGACAGAGAATAGATGTATATTATGACATGAGACAAACACATATGATATTGTTATCTACAGAAGGGGGTGGAGTGAGCCAAATCAAATAAGTGAACTTACTTTGAAACCTTTAATGAAAAGGTTTGTAAAGAGCATAACTATGTACATAGTTTTTGATAAATGTCAACCTACTGTTCCTTGTTATGCTCTAACTAGAAGACCTTTAAATGATGTGAGAAAAGGGAGGAGTAGGTTTTCAAAAAGTCTTATTGAGTTTTGCAGGCAATATTTTGCAACCATGGCAATAAAATTGTATCATATGTTCAGGACAACAAAACCTTATTTCAAATGAAATATACTAAAAAATATATGATGAAAAAAACCTCAAGAAAATAACTGATATTCCTGTCACTATTAACTACTATAAAGTTAGTGCATCTTTGTCAAGTTTACACTCCCTTTGATCATTTATCTCTCTGTTCATGTTTATTAGTTCTTGTTTAGTCATAGAAGATAGGTTCATGAAGGTGATTATGGTCAGACATAGAAGTGAACTCCCTAACAGTAGGATATTCACAATTCAAAAAATATTATACATATATAAATGTAGCAACTATTGGTTTACATATCTGTGCAGGTCTACACAAATACTGCCAATGATCTTTGACAAAAGAACAAAGGCAATTCAATGGAAAAAGAAAAGTCTTCAACAAATGATGCTGGAACAACTCAACATTTACATGCAAAAAAGAAAAAGAATCTAGACACAGATCTTAATCCTTTTTAAAAAATTAACTCAAATTATAGTCCTAAAATTTAAAACTCAAAACTATAAAACTTCTAGAAGAGACAATAGGAGAAAATCTAGGTGATCTTGGGTGTTGTGGTGGCTTTTTTAGATGCACCATCAAAAGCATGATCCTTGAAAGCACTACTGATAAGTTTGACTTCATTAAAATTAAAAGCTTCTACTCTGTCAAAGTCAAGATGAAGAGAATTGAGACAATCCACAGACTAAGAGAAAAATATTTGCAAAATATTTATATGTTAAAGGACTAGCATCCAAACTATACAAAGAGCATTTTAAACATAATAATAAGAAAACAAACAACTCAATTAAAATTTAGGTTAAAAATCTGAACAGATATCTCACCAAAAAAAATATACAGATGACAAATAAGAATATGGAAAGATGCTCAACATCATATGTCATCAAGAAATTAGAAATAAAAATAAAAAGATACCACCACACACCTATTAGAATGTCTAAAATTCAGAGCACTGACAACACCAAATGCTGACAAGGATGTGGAGCAACAGGAACTGTCACTGATTGCAGGTGAAAATGCAAAATGGTATGATCATTTTGGAAGACAGTTTGGTAGCTTCTTACAAAACTAAAGCTATTTTTACCACATCATTATAGATATTGTGCTTCTTGATATTTACTCAAATGAAATGAAAATTTATATCCACACAAAAACCTGAACAAAATGTTGAAAGCAGATTTAATCATGGTTCGCAAAACTGAGAAACAACCAAGATTTTCCTTAAGTGAATGAATAAACAAACTATGCTACATACATTAACAGAATATTATTCTACAATAAAAAAAATAGCCATCATGCCATGAAAAGATATAAAAATTTTTAAATGCATAGTGCTAAGTGAAAGAAGTTGATCTGAGAAGGCTAAATTCTATATTACTCTAACTATATTACACTCTGGAAAAGCAAAATTATGAAGGCAATAATATTAGTGGTTGCCAGGGGTTAGGGGAAAGGAAAGGATGAATAGGACAGTGAAAATATTCTATATGATACTATAATTTTGGATACAAGTCATGATATATGTCAAAACTCATGGAATGTACATCAAGAGTGAACTCTAATATGATCTATGAACTTTAGTTAATAATAATAATGTATTAATATTGGCTCATCAATTGTAACAAATGTACTTCACTACTGCAAGGTGTTAATAATAGGGGAAACTGGGTGTGGGGGGTAGAAAATATATGAAGACATACTGTACTTTCCACTCAATTTTTCTGTAAACCTATAATTGATTTAAAAAATGATGTTAGTAATAAAAAATAGTGCTCATAAATATGGTGACTGAATTGAGACTGTGTTATGCTCAAAGTCTATTTTTGCAGAAGGAAAGTATAAAAAGTAGACATATGCTGATCATATCTGCAGAGTAAAACATATTTCAGTTAGAAAATAGCATTGTGAATATTGATTAAAAATAGAAAATCTATTAAGTAGCCTCTTTCCAATAAAAACATTTCTCTAGTATTCACAGTATAATTTTATAATCCTGCTTATCTGAAATTACTTATTTTTTAATTTGTTGATTTCAATGTCATGCATTTACTAATCACCTCATGCATTTCTTGAGTAATGAATGATGGGGGGAGGGGAAATCTGTCTAAATTATACCATAAATGTTTTTTCTGGACTTATTTTAAGTTAAGTATTTACCCAACTGTCTTGTCTGCCCAAGGGTACTTTGATAAAGCTCAATCAACTACAGGTACTGCTGCCTAAATCATACAAATGTATACGATTCTTCATTTGAGTCAATCAAGGTATAGTCATAAGTATTACTTAACTAGAACACATTAAATGCCATTACCTTTAATTTTGAAGACCATTAGTCCCATGTACTACTTTTTCAGGAATCATGTCTTACAAATCTATTCAATGCATTTATAATTCAACTTTTTCCTGCCTATTTAAATAATTATAAATATCTTTTATTTATACAAATTTGCCAATGTCTTTATGAAGGAATAAATGAATAAAGTTGAGTGGCTGACATTTGTTGATTTCAAAAAAAGAGTAAAATGTGTAGAATGGTTATTTTAAAACTAAACCTGACACATTAAACATGCACACATATACACACCTCGTGTACATGTGTATATGTGTGCATGTTTGTTACTATTTGGAGGAAAAATTCTGAACTTTGAATAATATTCTTTTAAAATGCAGGCTCCAGAAGAGAGGGGAAGGGGGAAGGTAGAGGAGGGTATAAGGGCGATAAATGGTGATGGATAGAGACTTGATTTGGTATGATGATGTGTTGTGGAGTTGTACACTTGATAGCTGTATAATTTTATTAACCAGTGTTACCCCAATAAGTTCAATAAAAAGAAAGAAAGATGCAGACCCCAAACATTTGTGAAGCCCAAGTCAATAGTACAAATAGAGGCCACATACATTTGCCTAAATATTTAAAGTTCTTAATCAATAAACTATTAAATATAATATATTGTATCCTCTTACATTTATGAGTATATCTTCATAACAACAAAATCAGAAAAAATGTATACAAAAACTATAATTTTTATATAACTTTAAGTTTATAAACTATCAAAAATCAGTAAATGTTAGCCTTGGCCCATGTAGCTTAGTTGGTTGAGCATTCTCTCTTGTACTAAAAGGTTGCCTGTTGATTCCTTGACCAGACTGCAGCTCAATCCCCAGTAGGGAGCCTGCAGGAGGCAGTCAATAGATGTTTTGCTCTCATATTAGTGTCTCTCTCTCTCTCTCCCCCTCTCCCTTCTTCTCTCTAAAAATCAATAATGATAAAAATATATATTTTTTAAAATCACTAAATATTATTATTGACCATATCTGGGTGTTCTGATAATGAAACAGTAATATATAGATTAGTAATAAAACAGATATTCATAATTCAAAAATCACTACATAGTTATTCTGTTAATGTCATTTTATTGCCTTCATCTTGACAAAATAAGTATGTTGTTATAATGAAGATTTTTTACATAATATGTGCTCTAGTGATAGTAATAACCTAAAAAAGCACAAGTCATTAAACAAGGCAAAGAAGCAGATAGTACAAATTTTCTGCTTTGCAGACCATCTAGTCTCTTTCACACATATTTAACTTTGCCGTTATAGCATGAATAGACATAGACAATACATAAATGCATGGTCATGACTGTGTTCCAATAAAACTTTATTTATGAACACTAAAATTTAAATTTTATATGTCACATGTCAAAAATATTATTCTAATTTAGTTTTTTTCAACACTCAAAAATGCAAAAACCATACTTAGCTCACAGGCCATTCAAAAACAAGCTGGATTTGGCCTGTAAGCTATAGTTCACTGACCTTTTATCTCAAGAATCACAAAACTTGAAAAGCACTTTTATTCAGAGTGAATAAAATTTAAATATAATTCATTAAGAAATTATAGCGAATGTAAAATTTTTAAAAATTAAAAAAATTATTTTATGTTTTTTAAAAGTATTTTCTTTAAATGATTTTAAATAATGAATTAAAATAAAAAACAAAGTAAAAATTACCTTGTGAAAACTAAAGGTTTAAATCAAAATTAAAATTTAATGCAACTTTTTTTCTATTTAGTAAAGAGTTTTTATTTATTTATTTAATTATTTATTTTACATTTGTCTTTATTGTTGAATGTATTACAGATGTTCCTCATTTTTCCCTAATTGACCCCCTCCTCCCCACTCTTGCCCCCCTCCTGCCTTTCCCCACACTGTTGTCTGTGTCCATTGGTTATGCATATATGCACATAAGTCCTTTGGTTTCTCTCTTTCCACTCCCCAATCCCCTTTCTCTTTGAGGTTTGTCAGTCTAACAACCAATTTGTACTTCTTAATCCCTTCACTTATTTCATCCATTCCCCCAATCCACCTCCCATCTGGCAACCAACAAAATGTTCTCTGTATCTATGAGAATGCTTCTCTTCTGCCTCTTCATTTTGTTTGTAGATTCAATTGCCGATAATATGTACTCATTGCCATTTTGTTTGTTCATATATTTTATCTTTTTCTTCAAGAAGACCCTTCAACATTTCATATAATAGTGGTTTGGTGGTGATGAACTCCTTTAGGTTTTCTTTGTCTGAGAAACTCTTTATATGACCATCGATTCTAAATGACAGCTTTGCAGGATAGAGTAATCTTGGTTGTAGGTTCTTGCTTGTCATCACTCTGAATATTTCTTGCCACTCCCTTCTGGCCTGCAAAGTTTCTTTTGAGAAATCAGCTGACAGCCTTATGGGAACTCCCTTGTAGGTAACTAACTGCTTTTCTCTTGCTGCTTTTAAGATTCTCTCTTTGTCTTGAAACTTTTGCATTTTGATGATGATGTGTCTTGGTGTGGGCCTCTTGGGGTTCGTCTTGTTTGGCACTCTCTGTGCTTCCTAGACTTGTATGTCTGTTTCCTTCACCAAGTTCGGGAAGTTTTCTGCCATTATTGTTTCAAATAGGTTTCTGATTTCTTGTTCTCTCTCTTCTCCTTCTGGCACCCCCAAGATGCAAATGTTGGTACACTTGATATTGTCCCAGAGGCTCCTTACACTATCCTCATTTTTTTGGATTCTGTTTTCTTTTTGCTGTTCTAATTGGGCGTTTTTTGCTTCCTTATATTCCAAATCGATGGTTTGCTTCTCAGCTTTACCTACTCTACTATTGAATCTGTGTGAATTATTCTTTATTTCGGTTAGTGCTTCATTCATTTCTGACTGCTCCTTCTTTATGCTCTTGAGGCCCTCACTAAGTTCATTGAGGTTCACACTAAGTTCATTGAGCATTCTTATAAGCAGTGTTTTGAACTCTGCATCTGTTAGGTTGCTTATCTCCATGTCGTTTAGTTCTTTTCCTGGAGTTTTGTTCTGTTCTTTTATTTGGAACCTGTTTCTTTGTCTCCTCATTTTGGCTGCCTCCCTGTGTTTGTTTCTATGTATTACTTAACGAGAGGTATGGGGCTAGCTGAGACAAGATGCTGCTTGTTTGAAAGAATTTAGGAAATCCTGAAGCAGGACCCAAGACAGGCCAATCCTATGGCAAAGCAACTGGCAACAGCTTGGGTGGGCCTGGAAGTTGGGAGGGAGCAGGGCCTCAGGGAATCAATAGGAGGTGCAAACAGTGTGAGCTAAGTTGCTGGAGTCCCAGGTATGGTGGCTGTCTGCTGCCTCAGGGAAGCGTTTACCAAAGGAACACAGGCCTCTGATAGCACGTCTATCCAGGAGAAAGCCGCCTCTTCAGTCCTTGCTCCAATGCCAAACAACTCAGTTCTTTCCATTTTGTCTCTGGTGCCTTTCAAGCTTCCTTCACCATGCTGGAGCCTGGAGGGTGCGAGTCTGAGTAAGTCTATGCATGGGCCCTTTAAGAGGATCTGCCTGGGGCTACAGCCACCTCAGCCTCTGTTTCCACTGGTTTTTCCAGCCTGACATTATGGGGACTTCTCTTCCTGGCACTGGAACCCTGAGCTGGGCACCTGGTGTGGGACGGGGACCCCTCAGTCCTCAGAGAGAACCTTCCCAGTCGAGGTGTCCCTTCTATTTTTTTTTTCTGCCACACATGGGTGTGGGACCAGTCCATCGTGCCTCCACCCCTCCTACCAGTCTCGATGTGGCTGCTTCTTTAATTTAGTAGTTATAGGACTTTCATTAATTTTGATTTCAGGCAGTTCTGAATGATGGTTGTTCTGTAGTTTAGTTGTAATTTTTCACACTTGCTATGGTACGTGTTCTAATTTGTTTTTGAAATCAGCCAAGATTCCATGTTTTTAATCATAAAGGACTCTACTAGAAAGAAGAAAAAAGAGTGGGGTGGAGTAGAAGAAGGAGAAGGAAGAAAAACATGTAGAAGAAAGAGAAGAATGAGGAAGAGATAGAGGAGGGGGAGAAGAAGAAAGCGATGAGGGAAGGGGGAGGAGAAGGAAAAAGAGAGAAAAGAATGAAGAAAGGAAAGAAGAATGGAAGGAAGGGAGGGAAGGAGGAAGAAAGAAAGCAGTAACCATTCAAAAAGTAAACAGGAGCACTTGGAAACAGGCTGTCAATCCTAGAATATGAATACTGTTCACTATAGCAGAGTAATAAAATCTTCAGTTTGGACAAGTAGTAATTTGGGGCCTCTGGATATACAATTCACAAGAAAAGTTTCTAGAGGTTAATACTTAGATTATCTATCTACTTCACATGACATGCCAACAAGGTCAAGTTACCTGACATCTGATCACCCACTTGAGCAGCCGGACATTGTCCTGCTTCCTAGAAATCTTTCCTCAGTCAAGACAGACAGGATGACTGTTTTCTCACTCATCTGTCATGGCCTCACCAAAGGAATCTATCTACCTACACATACACAATTTTGGATAGACATAAAGAAAATAATTATGAGCAACCTGTCATATAAATCTTAATGGTCATTCGTCATTAATTGAGAACTCAAAACTGACTTTTCTTGTTTCTATTATTAACTTTGAAAGCTCAAATTATGAAACTGCCATACAATTCATCATCAGACTAAATGGACTACATTTAGGCTGTATATTTTTACATCCATTCCACTATTCACAAACTATGACATATCAAATATTTAACTATGCATTTAATCTACTAAATTATACATCATACCTGTACAAATAATCTCAATGCACCCCTAAAAATTATGAACCAGAAAAGCATAAAAAATATGAGAGGGCACATGAAGAGGTTGATTTTAAGAAGGTCTAAGGGGCAAAACCTTCCCTACAACCCACCTTCAAATCTGAAAAATTCAGTGTTACGGCTGTGCGCAGATTTTTTTAAATTAATTTATTTATTTTTGTTACAGATGTTTCTCCTTTTCCACCCACTGATTCCCCCCTCCCCTGCCTTCACGCCCTGTCCCCAGCTTTGTTGTCCATGTCCATTGTTCATGCATACATGAATACAACTGCTGTGGATTATCTCTCCGCCACAACCCCCTCTTCTAGGGATTGTCAGTCTATACCCAACATCCACATCTCTGGGACTATCCCATTCCTCAGACTGTTATGTTCATTATATTCCACAAATAAGTGAGATCATATGATACTTGTCTTTCTCTGTTTGGCTTGTTTCGCTTAGGATGATACTTTCCAGGTCCCTCCATGTCATCTCAAAGGATAAGAGATCTTTCTTTTTTACAGCTGCATAGTACTCCATTGTGTATATGTACCATTGCTCTTTTATCCATTCGTCTACTGATAGACATTTGGGCTGCTTCCAGATCTTAGCTATTGTAAATAGTGCTGCTACAAACATGGGGGTACATATATTCTTTCTGATTGGTGTTTCAGGCTTCTTACGGTATATTCCTACAAGTGGGATCACTGGGTCAAATGGAAGTTCAATTTTTAATTTATTGAGGTAACACCATATTGTTTTTCATAGAGGCTGCACTAATCTGCATTCCCACCAGCAGTGTACTAGAGTCCCCTTTTCTCCACACCCTCGCCAACACTTCTTGTTTGATGATTTGTTGATGGCGGCCATTCTGACAGGTGTGAGGTGATACCTCATCGTTGTTTTAATTTGCATCTCTCTGATGATTAGTGATGTCGAGCAATTCTTCATATGTCTCTTAGCCATTTGTATGTCCTGTTTGGAGAGGTGTCTCTTTATTTCCTCTGCCCATTTTTTAATTGGGCTCTTTGTTTTCCTTTTGTTGAGTTGAATGAGCACTCTATATATATTGAAAATTAACCCCTTATCTGATATATCATAGGCAATTATGCTCTCCCATAGAGTGGGGTAGCCTTTCCGTTCTGAAGATTGTATCTTTTGCTGTGCAGAAGGTTTGAGTTTGAGGTAGTCCCATGTGTTCATTTTTCCTTTGTTTCTATTTCCTTAGGTGACATATCAGTGAAAATTCTGCTGTGTATGATCTCCAAAATTTTGTTGCCTACAGTTTCTTTTAGGATTTTTATGGATTTATGAGTCACATTTAAGTCTTTTATCCATTTTGAGTTTATTCTTGTATAGGATGTAAGTTGACGATCTAGTTTTATTTTTCTGCATATAGCTGTCCAATTTTCCCAACACCATTTATTAAAGAGGCTGTCCTTACTCCACTGTATGCTCTCGCCACCTTTGTCAAATATTAATTGAGCATATTGCCTTGGGTCCATTTCTGTGTTCTCTGTTCTGTTCCACTGGTCCATATGCCTGTTCTTGTGCCAGTACCAGGCTGTTTTGATTACAGTGGCTTTGTAGTATAACCTGAGATCTTGTAATGTGATGCCTCCAACTTTGTTCTTCCTTTTCAGGATTGCTGTGGTTATTCAAGGTCTTTTTTGGTTCCATATGAACTTTTGAAACAATTGTTCTAATTCTGTGAAGTATGTCGTTCGTATTTTGATGGAGATTGCGTTGGGTCTATAGATTGCTTTGGGTAATATGGACATTTTAATGATGTTTATTCTCCCAATCCATGAACAGGGTATGTGCTTCAACTTTTTTATATCTTCCTCTATTTCTTTTTTCAATGACCTGTTGTTTTCTGCGAATAGGTCCATTATTTCTTTGGTTAAGTTTATTCCTAGGTATCATAATTTTTTTGCAGCAATGGTAAATGGGTTTGTTTTCTTAGTTTCTCTTTCTGTGAGTTCATCATTGGTGTATAAGAAAGCCATCAGCTTCTTGACCTTAATTTTGTATTCTGCTACTTTTCCAAATTTATTTATTAACTCTAGTAAATTTTTTATGGAGTCTTTGGGTTTTCTACGTATACTATCATGTCATCTGTGTATAATGATAGTTTCACTTCCTCCTTTCCAATTTGGATCCCTTTTATTTTTTCTTCATGTCTGATTGCTGTGGCTAAGTCTTCCAGTACTATGTTAAATAGGAGTGGTGAAAGTTGGCATCCTTGCCTTGTTCCTGTTCTTAAGGGAAATGCATTTAGTTTTTGCCCATTGAGTATGATGTTGGCTGTAGGTCTTTCATATATGGCCTTTATTATATCTAGATATGATCCCTCTATTCCTACACTGTTGAGCGTTTTTAATAGAAATGGATGCTGGATTTTGTCAAAGGCTTTTTAAGCATCTATTGAAATGATCATGTGGTTTTTACTCTTCATTTTGTTTATGTAGTGTATCACATTTATTGATTTGCGAATATTGTACCAGCCTTGCATCCCTGGGATGAATCCCACTTGGACATGGTGGATAATTTTTTTGATGTATTGCTGGATCTGATTTGCTAGTATTTTGTTCAGGATTTTGGCATCTATGTTCATCAGGGATATTGACCTGTAGTTTTCTTTCTTTGTAGTGTCTTTTCCTGGTTTTGGAATTAGAATTATGCTGGCTTCAAAAAACGAGTTTGGAAGTCTTCCTTCTTCTTGAATTTTTTGAAATACTTTGAGGAGAATGGATATTAGTTCTTTTTTGAATGTTCAGGAAAACTCCCCCGTGAAGCCATCAGGTCCTGGGCTTTTGTTTGCTGGGAGAGTCTTGATTACATCTTCAATTTCTTCTGTTGTTATTGGTCTGTTCAAGTTTTCTATCTCTTTCTTGTCCCATTTTGGGAGACTATGTGTTTCTAGAAATTAGTCCATTTTGCTTAGATTGTCAAATTTGTTGCCATATAGTTGTTCATAATCGTTGACGATGTTTTGTATTTCTGTGGTGTCAGTTGTTACTTCTCCTCTTTCTTTTCTGATTTTGTGTGTTTGGGTTCTCTCCCTTTGTTTCTTGGTGAGTCTAGCTGAGGGTCCATCAATCTTGTTTATCTTTTCGAAAAACCACGTCTTTGTTTCATTGATCCTTTGAGTTACTTTTTGGTCTCTATGTCATTTATTTCTTCTCCTATCTTTATTAATTTCTTCCTTCTACTTGCTATGGGGTTTTCTTTTTGTTTGCTTTCTAGTTCTATATGTTGTGAAGTTAGATAGTCTATTAGAGATTTTTCTTGCTTCTTGAGGTAGGCCTGCAGTGCTATGAACTTCTCTCTCAGAACTTTTTCTGTATCCCATAGGTTTTGTGTTGTTGTGAGTTCATTTTCATTAGATTCCAGGAAGTTTGTAATTTCTTCCATGATCTCTTCAGTGACCCATTTGTTGTTTAATAACATGGTATTTAGCCTCCATGTTTTCAAATGTGTTTGCATGTTCTTGTTGCAGTTGAATTCTAGTTTCATGCCATTGTGTTCTGAGAAGTTGCTTGATATGATTTCAGTCTTCTTGAACTTTAAGAGACTTAGTTTGTGCCCTAACATGTGGTGTATCTCTCAGAATGTCCCATGTGCACTTGAGAAGAATGTGAATTCTGTAGTTTTGGGGTGTAATTCTCTATAGAGATCTATTAAATTCATTTGGTGTAGTGCTTCATTTAGAATCTCTGTTTCCTTGCTAATTTTTTTTTGTCTATAGGATCTATCCAGTGATGTCAGCGGGGTGTTTAAGTCCCCTGATATGATTGTATTGCTATTGATTTGTCCTTTGAAGTCTTCCAGAAGATTTTGAATATATTTTTGTTCTCCTACATTGGGTGCATATATATTTATCAGGGTTATATCTTCCTGTTGGGTAGATCCTTTCAATATTATGTAGTGGTCTTCTTTGTCTCTAGTTATGGCCTTCATTTTGAAATCTGCTTTATCAGATATGAGTATTGTTGCCCCAGAGTTTTTTTTTCCTTTCCTTTTGCTTGAAAGGTTTTTTTCCATCCCTTCACTTTCAACTTATGTGAGTCTTTTGTTGTAAGATGGGTCTCTTATAAACAACATATAGATGACTCATGCTTTCTTATGTAATCAGCTACTCTGTGTCTTTATCAGAGCATTCAATTTATTTACATTTAAGGTGATTATTGATATGTACTTATTTATTGCCATTTTTGTTTTGTGTGGTTCTATTTTTCTTCTTATTTCTCCTGTTAATTACAGCAGCCATTTTAACATTTCTTGTCATGCTGTTTTTGTGCTAATGTATTCCCTTAGCCTTTTTTTGTTTGTCTTGGAAGCTGTTTATTTGACCTTCTATTTTGAATGATAGCCTTGCTGTTTAGTGTAGTCTTGGATTCAGATCCTTTTTTTTTTTTTTTTTTCATGACCTTGATTACCTTATGTCATTCCTTCTGGCCTATAGTGTTTCTGTTGAGAAGTCAGCTGAGAACCTTATGGGTGTGTCTTTGTAAGTAACGTGTTGTTTATATTTTGCTCTTTTAGTATTCTGTCTTTGTCTTTAATTTTTGCATTTTAATTATTATTTGTCTTGGTGTAGGCCTGTTTGGTTTCTTCTTACATGGGGTCTCTGCTTCTTGACCTTAAATGCCTTCTTCCTTCACCAAATTAGGGATGTTTTCTGTCACTATTTCTTCAAATATATTCTCTAACCCTTGCTCATTTTCTTCTTCTTTGGGGACTACTATGATGCCAATATTATTATGTTTCCAGTTGTCCCACCATTCTCTTAGGCTGTATTCCTGTTTCTTAATTGTTTTTTTCCTTTTGTTTTTTTGATTGGTTGATTTTTTCTACCCTGTCTTCTAATTCACTGATCTGGTCCTGTGCTTCCTCTACTCTGTGTTTAGACCTTCTAATGTGTTCTTTATTTGTGATATGTCATTCTTCATTTCTTCTTGGTGGTTTTTAATTTCCAACTGGTTGATTTTCAATATTTTTATGTCTTTACTCATGGTACTCATGTCCTTACACATGGCTCTGAATTCTAATTCTGTTAACTTGCTTAACTGCACCTCATTTATCTCATCTTCAGTAGAGGTCTTTTGATATTTCATATGGCTTTTGTTTTTGTGTTTCACCATTTTGGCTATCACAATGGACTTTGGAGCCTGCCAAATATTCCCTGTGGGTGTTGGTGTTCTGCTGTTTGTGGCTCCCTCTCCTGGTTTTGGATGAGTGTTGGAGGATCCAAGTTAAACACCACTGTCAAGTCTTACTTTCCTTGGTAGAGTTGCTAGCCCAGGAATGGTACAGTTATCCTCTAGCTTTTTGCTTGGAGGCTATCAGGAGCATTTACTTGAAGAGCCTTGGCTTCTCAGTTGAGTGAAAAACTCCCTCAGGTGCTCAGCATAAGGGCATTTCCCAATTGTGGGGCAGGTGCTGGTTATTAATATGCTTCAATTTGCATTTCAACTGCCACCAGGTGGGATTGAATCTCTGAGGGAGGGGCTGTTGCCTCTCTCCACAGCCCTGGGAAGGAGTAAAATGACCACAGTCCTGCGTGGCTGCAACTCAGCGAAAGCTCTGAGCGTCCTCCAAATTCTGAGTGTCCCCAAACAGTTCCAGTCCAGTCCGCCCTTCCTCTGCTGGAGCCCAAGGTGAGTGGCTGTGGCTGTATCAGCGCTGTCCCGGCTCTGCACTGTGGAGCCGCTAGGGAGTTTAACCTGTGGGCACTGCTCACAGCTAAGGTCGCTGCAGCCTCTATGCTTCTAGCCCACCTCTTGCGCCTCTGCAAACCTACCAGGATTTAGTCAGGGTCCCTGGTTATATGGTCCTCGCAAACTGCTTTTCTGTTGCTTTTTCCTGACGATTTGTCTTTATTTTCATTGTAATTCCAGTTTGTTCCTGGGAGATGGTCTGTGTAGCTTCCATTCACTCCACTGCTATTTTGCTATTTCCATTCCGTTACTGCTGGGCCACAGCCTCCCGTGTCTCCTTGGTGTCAGCCTGGTGCGCATGTCACTCCTGTACACAGATTTGAATTGTCCCCATTTATAACCTTATGGTCTCCAAATCCAGTAGTTTTAAATAGCAAATCAATCATGAAGTGCAATGAGAGGTTATGGTGAAGGTTAGAGGAGTTTAGTTTTGTGATTATATAAAAAACAGAGGAGAGATAAATGTCTTTACTAAAATGCCAGTACATTTGTTGAACTAAAACACAACAAAACAAAACAAACAAACAAAAAAGGAACAGAATGCTTCTCTCAAGAACAACCAAAAATAGTCAAATTCATGTGTCCACAAACTTTAGGATTAGAGTCCAATGAAATATTATATCCTGAGCAAAGTGGTATAGTTGAACTAATGAGTTGCATAATTTATAAGAATAGAAGATACTGGTAAAATAGAAATATATAATTGAAACTGTAGAGGTTCCATTACAGACAGCTTTGCAAAGATGTTCCATAAAAGAGTAATAACACTTATATGAAGAGCCTTATATATTGCAGTATTATGATAGGATCTTGCAGCATCTGCAGAAAGGTTTCCAGGTAGGAGTCAAACTAAAATTAGTGAAAATGGACTGGGAATATATTTATTTAATTTATAAAAGTAAACAATTACAACAGAAAGGACTAACTCCTCATGAACCATTTCCATGAGAACCTTGCATTAAGGTCCTCTTAAATATGGCTATTAGTGTGCATATACACCAAAAACTTATTTTTCCAATAGTCATTGGAGTGTCATTCATTGACTGAGAAATGTTAACTAAAACCAGCATTTCTTTAGCAAGAAGGACAGGATTCCTATTGATTCTGTCATCATTTATGTAAAATTTACCGCATGAAATATATATATATATATATATATATATATATATTTTCAACCAAAACTGTTTAATTCGAGATTATGGAAATTACAACAGCAGAAGCTATGATATATAAAGGAATGTGCAAGACAGAATATGTCCCTTATTGAGCTTAACAAAAGCATACTTCTGTTGAGTTTGTAATACATTTATTTCTAAATTAATTACGGAATTAATTTAGAGATGAAGAAAATTTATCTTATAAAGTGTGTTTTTCAGTGTCTGGTTAAAGGTCTCGTCTACTATATTATTATAGAATAGTCACACAGCAGACAAAGTGAAGAAGGTTAAGAAGAATTTATATAAGTTTGGCCCAGTAAGTCCCATGCTTTGGTTCTCTCTAGCAGTTCATTCCATCATAAACTTAATTAGAAACCTTTTATTTTTAATGTGGAGAAAAAGCATTTTGATATTACTAACTCTCTAGGTGTGATTCTCAAATCTTATTAAATGGTTGATTTACAGTTATACTAAATCGACTTTTTATTTTTAATACACCTGGTAGGATGATGCTATAAAAGCTTTTAAGGAAGCCAATGAATCTTTTTGAGTGGACTCTATGATGTTTCAATCAGTCTGTAGTAACTCATAATTGTCATAAGTACCAAATGAATTAATACAGTAAAATGTTGGGTGTTACATTATGTGAAAGAATAGTTGGCTGATGGATATTTACGATTAACCTACATAGAGAAATATACTTTTTTATTTTTCACTAAAAATGATAGAAATATTTTTGTGCAAACTATGATTCGATTGCATTTGCGTAATGATTTGTAGTTGCTAAAAGTTGTTATACATTCTAAAAGCTAAAGTATGAATGGGATTACAATCTACCTGAAATTTACTACATTCAGCAAAGGGCTAAAGCACTCAAGCTTTGAAATCATCTACTGCAAAGACTGTTTATTCCCCATATAAAATCTTACTGTATATTGTGTCCTCAAAGATATAAAGGCTGCAACCGAGCAGACTGCTAAGCATCTCAAATGTTAATTTATTGGCTTCCAAAACTGTGCTTGCAGAGCATACAGAGTAGCAGATTAGGGGTTGGTAAGAAAGAATAAGTGAGATTTGACAATTCTATTAGAATCTTCTGTGGTTTGGAATTGGAATATTTTAAGGCTGCATGAGCTGAAAAAGATATTTTGAACAAATAGCTTCATAAAGCAGGTTTAGTTTTAAAAGCTGGAGGGATTTCAAAAAATCATTTTATTTTTCAGAAATAATTAGAAGTGTGAAGCAGCTTATTGAAAATATCAGAAAACACAAATAGTTCAAACTCCCCACAGGCAAGTACCTCACCCTGGTGTGAGTTACAGCCTATCTGGCACAGGTGTTCTGTCTTCAAAAGGTACATTTATCCCCTAGCCTTGACATTTAATTATTTATTTCTACTAATCTGGGTGGCAGAAAAAGTCAGGATCTATACATTTTACAATAGCTTTTCAGAAAGTGTAATGAACAATGCCTTGGAACAATTTCACATTTGGGTAAGGCATATTTTATGATTAATTGATGTCTAAGATTGTCTGGAATAGGGAGTTAGATGAGGGAAATGATACAAAGAAGAAAGGGAGAAGGAGGAATTTGGTCCCTGCACAGCCTTGGTAACAGAGAAAGCCAGTCTATTTTCAAATATAATAATTTCAAAAGAAAGGAAAGAAAATGCTCTACTGTTTTAATGGTGCATTCTAAACCCCGGAGTGAAGAGATGAGCAAAACAAGTGATCAGACAACAAAGGAGATCCCCATACTCAGAGATTTATTAGTCTACATTCACAAATGTCTGCTTTCATCTTGTTTCTGCATTTTCAGTATATTTATCTCCCTTTTGTTTTAGTTTACCCATACAATATCTCTCCCATTATTTAAATATATTTTAAGGAAACTTGTTTTTTCCTATTGTGGAGTTCTTAAAATTCTTAAATGACACTTTTCCCAATAGAGACCTCCCTCCCCCAGTTGGTTTGCTTTGGCCACTAGCATTTTCTCAGAAGACTTCTATCCAGCTATCCTTTCTCACAGTGACCTTTGTGGTGGTGCATTTGGTTTGATTTTCCAACTAGATCATTTACCTTGCAACCATTCCCTAGAGCCACACAGTCCCTTAACTTCTTTGTTTTGTAGTGCCAAAATCTTCATGCCTCACTGAAAACTGCATAACATTAAGCACATGCTGCAGATATATGTTCAAATTAGAGATGTAACAAACTGTCCATTGAGAATCCACTAAATCACTGAAGCAACAAACCTGCAGATCCAGAGTTAGCACTAGTAAATTACACTCTACAATATACTTCTCCCTCTGATGATAAAAGTAAAGTATATTTTATTTTAAAATGCTAATGATAACTCCTGAGCAATCAATACTTTTTTTGGAAGAGGAAAATTGCACAGCCCCAACTGCTACTGTTCATACATTGAGAAGGACAGATGAACTATAGAAGGGAGCCCTTCAGCAAAACCCAGGTATGAAAAAAGTCTTTGAAACCTGGCACTTAGATGGAATTCAGCAGTCAGCTCTTGAACTCTGTGTTACATGTACTGAACGTCTCACGTTTGACAGAATGTTGTCTTGAAAGCTTGAGGGGTGTCTGAAAAAATCAAATGTCAGGACTCGACTGACAAATGTGTGGCTTTTTTTCACCTCCATTTCAGGGGATTTGGGCTGAGTTTATATAATAAAACAGTAGCAGCAAGGCAATATTAGATGGAATACTATATGGAAAATACTATATTCCTGAAGTGGCAAATCCCTTGCTGATGAATGAAAAATAAACATAATTCTGCAATGGAAAAATAAACATGTTTTGAAAAAGAAACAAAACGAATGAAAACTCTCCTAAGTGGACTCTGATTCTATAAAAGCATATGCTGGAGACCTATGCTTCTCTTGTGCACTGGGTGGGTTGTGTCTTAGAAAACAGTATAAATATAGAAAGAAGCTTATTGGCAGGTGGGGAGGGATGCACAGGAACAGAGATGGGCAATAAGCATATTCCTTATTTATAGAATACACAAATCCAAAATGTTTCAGTTTGTGATCACTGCCTAGTTACATTTCAATAAGGAAGAGTTACTAGCAATTTCTCTAGATGAAACTTAGGCAGTTACTCTAAGTAACAAATGGCTTTCCTCCCCCCCAAAATTCTGCTTATTTTTGTAGTTGTGCTGTCACTACATCTGTAAATGTTTGCAAATGTTTTCAGGTTCGTAAAATTTACTTTCCAACTTGATGTGCCCTCTGTGATTCCGAACTAGATACTTCCATTTATAACATCCCATGGATCACTTCCCATATGTATGTCCTTCAAGCCAACTTTTAGTTTTATGTCTAATGGCAATCTGTGTTAGAGGTATAGAAAATGATGAGAATCTGTATGGTACATACGTAGTAAGGGTTCACATTGTGCCAGACATTGGACTAACAATATGTCTTATTTTTAACAATGAATAAGATATCATCTTTGGGGTTTTTATGGTTCCATCACCTATGAACTTATCAAAAAACAAACAACTATAGAAGTAATTCATATTACATAATCCCTGTACATTTTTTGCTCATTCATTCATTCATTCATTCATTCAATGTTTATGGAGTTATTCTTTTTTTTTTTTTATCCTCCCCTGAGGACATTTTTCCATTTTTTGTTCAGATAGAGTGGGAGAGAGAGAGAGAAACATCGACGTGAAAGGGGCACATCAAGTGGTTGCAACTCGCACGACCCAACCAGGGCCAGGGACAAACTGCAACAGAGGTACGTGCCCTTAGTGGTAACTGAACTCAGGTCTTTCCAGACTGCAGGAGGACACTCTAACCGCTGAGCCAAACTGGCCAGGGCTGGAGTTATTTTTTTATCCTTTATAACCATATAACAAAAGATATTTTCTCTGCTGTCAAAGTGCTCATGAGCTTGTGAGGAGGTAATTTACTATAATGAGAAAGGGTAGAATGCTATAATATAAGTTTTAACATGAGAGTTCATGGAGTATGTTGGGAATTGAGGTTGTCTACTGTGCCTGGAGCTTAGGTAGTGTGGAGTGGAGAGCATTGGTTAGACAATAGAGGATGCAGTTAGGACCAGACTGTATTGTGACTTATATGGCAGAGTAAGGAGTTTAGAAGTTATCCTGTGTGCAATGGGAGGCCTTTGAAAACTACTATGTAAAAGAATCACATGATCAAATGTGAAATTTAAAGTCAAGTCTTGAAACTAGGTGCAGAGTACTCTGAAAAGAGGAGAGATGAAAGAGTAGAAACAGAATAGAAGAGCTTAGTAAGCTTCTAATATATTCCAGACAAACTATGAACAGGGCCTTAACCAAGGCGGGAACAGTAGGAATGGAAAAGTGGATCCAGATTTGGGGCATATTTCAGACATCAAACAGGCAGATTTAAAAACATGTGGCTGTGTCTTTTTGTGGTGATGCAAAGAACTGTTTGGGAAAGGAAGGTGCTGAAAAGGAACACGGGACTCTATTTAGTGAGAAGGGCACACAAGAAGAGAAAAGCACATATAGGGAGCAGAAGATAAAGGGTTTGATTTTATAGGTATTGACTTTAATGTGCCTGAGCAAGAATTGAGTAGAGATGTCAAACAAGCAGTTAGAAATAAAAGTCCATCACTTGAGAAAGAAATGAAGTAAAAAACCTCTGGCAATAAAAGATTCCATAAATCTATTCTTCACTGTAGGATGTAGGTCTTCAGTGTAGTTGTTTGCTAAACTTTTCTCAAGTTTCATCTGTTTCGTTCTATATGCAGGGATTCAGTAAATTAAAATAGAAAATTATATAAATTATGTCTTCACCTTAGTCATTATCTCCTATCAGTCTTTATATTGGAAACAATCTGCCCATTCTCTTGGTCTGAACCTTTTATTTATTTTTATTTTTTCTTTATTGCTTTTAGAGAGAGAGGAAAGGAGGAGAGAGAGATAGAAACATTAATGAGAGAAAACATCGATTGGCCACCTCCTGCATGCCCCCAACTGGGGATCGGGCCCACAACCTGGGAATGTCCCCTGACAGGAATCGAACCAGCGACCTCTTGGTGCATGGGTCAACGCTCAACCACTGAGCCACACCAGCCGGGCCTTGGTCTGAACTTTTTAATATTTTGCTTCCTGATTTATTTCAGTGATCAGAAGTGTTGGATACTGCAACCATAATTACCCATCAAAATGAGAATATTTTTTATTTTTTATCTCATTCCTCGACTAATGTCTTACATCAACTATTTTTCTTTCTTTTTCTTTTCTGCTAACCCCAGCAACACATTAAGCAGATGTCTTTGGGAAACAACTTCTGTTGACTCCTAGATTCTTTCTTGGGTTTCCTGTAGATAAACTGTAGATATGTCACTGTGGACACTCCCTTGCGATAAGCCACACTGCCACTTTGCACAAGACCTTCCTACATATTTCTATATCCTCTGACCATTCAACTGCTCAAAAGGGCTTGAGAACATCTGCTGGCTTGCAGACTTTACTATACTTTACCTCAGGACCATTCGCAAAATATTAACTACCCAGATCCCTAGGAAACCCTTTTCTATTTTAGAAATGCCAATTTGTTTCCTAAATTGAAGCTAATTCTCTATTCTGTGATGAAGACTGTTTGTTTATTTGCTTATTCTTTTGTTGTTTGTGGACTTATTGCCATTTTGTTCATTGTTTTGTGGCTATTGTGTAATTTATTTGTTCCTTTCTTCTTTGCCTGCTGTCTTCCTTTGTGATTTGATGATTTTCTGTAATGCTATACTGTTTATTGTTTGTTTCACCTTGTCAAAGATTTTTATTTTTATTTTTGAATCTAACTAGATCATACCTACTGTACTCCCTAAATCTACATGCATATTTTCCACTGGAATAATCACAGTGGATCAACCATGCTTGATTTCTCTTTATACCAAGATTGTTGCCTTTTATCTAATACATGATGATTTATTTGTCTGGTTGAAATGAGTAAGTATAGTCATTGGAATACAGAAAGTTCATTCTTACATATGATTGTATAACAACAATTCAACATGGAAATGGCTGTTGTACTTTCAATTGAGTAATGGGGATGAATGTGGTGTGTACTTCAATGTGGAGGACGAGGTATGGAAATAAAACTGGAGCCCTAGAGCCCACAAAAAACAACCAAAAAGCTATCTCTGAGAAATAAATAAATGGATTGATTAAAAAGTTGGTGCTTTTGGATTTGACATTTTTAGAAGAATGACTTTTGATAAGATGAAGTAAAATACCAGCTTTTAAAAATGCCAGATTGTTCCTTTCTAAATAGGTTTTTAAGTAAGATTTTTTTTCCCTTCTCACTTAGGAGGGGAGAAAACAACCTTTTTAAACATAGTACATATGGTTGCCTTGGCAACAAGTACAATAACATCTACAGCATCCATGTGAACCTTAATTATAGATTTATATTAAACTAGCACATGCTAATTTTTAGCAAAAAAAATGCATTCCTTACTATGGAGAATATTAGCTATTGGTATAGGGCTTTTCGTATTAAAATGGCTGTTTTTTAAAAAAAATTAGTTTTATGACAAATAGCTAACTATCCTAGCAGCTTTTCTCATAATATTTCAGGAATGAAAGCCAAGGACAATGAGGTGGACATTCTGTTTATATTATGTTCACTTTATCAATTTACTGCATGTCAGTAATGTGCCTAGCTCAGTGAAAATACCTCAATTATAATTTTTTTAGTATAGAACATGGTCTGTGCTATAAATAACCTTAAAAACTTATTAAAGAGATAAGATTGTCATGTAGGAAAAGATCCAAGAATATCAGTATTTAAATATTTTTGCATGCATTATATAAATAAAGTAAGATAGTCAAATGTTGATTTGAATGAAACACCAGCCTATGGCATTGTTGTATAACAAAATGCCACAAATTCAATGGCTTAAAACAACAAAAATTTATTAACTCAAAATCCTATAAGTCAGAAGTCCAGGTAGGCTCAGCTGGCTTCTCTGCTTCTGATCTCACAAGGCCAAAATGAAGGTTTCAGTTGGCTTGGACTCTTATCTGAAGGCTCCAGGGAAAAATCTGTTTCCAATCTCATTTATGTTTTAGCCTGAACTCAGCTCCTTATGATCATAGAACAGAGGTCCCTGTTTCCTTCCTGCTGTCAGTTGAAAACTGCTCTCAGGTCCTGGAGATTGTAAACATTATTTTAGTTTAGTCCTTTCCAGCTTCAAGCCAGCAATGGTACACCAAATCCCTCCTGTGCTTTGAATTTCTGTCTTCTTGTTTTGTGACCAGCTGTAGAAATTTATCTGCTTTTAAAGGGCTTACCTGACTAGGTCAAGCCCACAGAGTTAATTTTCATATCTTAAGATCAACTGACTTGAAATTTTAATTACATCTGCAAAATCCCTTCAGAAATTTATCTAAATTAATGATTACATAAATAACCAGGGGACAGAAATTTTGGGTATCCATATTTAGAATACTGCCTACCACACTATGGGACATCAAGAAGGGATGCAAATTACTAGAAAATCTCCAAGGTTAAAATGGACTTGGGCTCATCTATGAAAAATAAGTACAATGTGGACATATGGAGAAGAACCAGGGATGTCTTTTCAAACAGGAGAAACAGCATGAAGCAAAGTAGAAAGGGTCAGGGAATGGGTAGGTCCTCTACAGGAGAACGTAGGATAGGCTGGTGGACTATTCAGAGGCATCATGATTTAGTGAAAAGTAAACTTTATAGCTGTGTGACTTGAGCAAGTTACATGGTAAGTCTTAGTTTGCTTACCAATTAAATGAGTGTAATAATAGAATATAGCACATAAGATGGTTGGAAGTGACTGGAAGTTTAGATAAATAGATGATAGATTAGATAGATATAATTATAGAAAGAAAAGTTTTAGCTTCTCTTAACTCATACCAGATCACCACATCTTTTATCACATGGAGTTGCATTATTAGTTCATATCCTTTTTATGATATTATAAGATATATGTTGGTTATTTTTGTCTCTTAGGACTTTACTTGCTATTTTGAGTTTTTAAAATGTTGTCAAACCCACATAATTCTATTGTATCTGGGTAATGGGTGAGAATACTGCCTACAACATTATGGGACATCAAAAAGGGATATAAATTATGAGAAAATCTCCAAGGTTAAAATAGGCTTAGATTCATCTTTGAAAAATAAGTACAATGTAGACATATGGAGAAGAATGAGAGATGTCTTTTCAAACAGAAGAAACAGCATGAACCAAAAGAAATGAGAGATTTGGAAGAGATAACTATCACCTCTGCTCCTGCTCCCTCTCCTTGCCATTCATGGTTGACATAACACTACTGCTTATTATAATTGGAATACAAAATTTCAAGTCTTCTAACAACCCTTAACAGAAGTATCATGCTTTCTAAGGTTATAGAAAAAAAGTCATTCGAAACAGAGTAAGATGAACAAGATATGCTCTCTCATAGAAGTAGGGTACAGACTGAAAAACCTCAGAAGAGGGGGATGGGGAGGAGGGAAGAGATAAACCACAGAACTTATATGCGTGTATGCATAACCACGGACATAGACAACAATGATGGGAGTGGTGGGAGGGATGGGCAGAGGGTGTCAATGGAGGGAAAAGGAGAAACATCTGTAACAGATAAAAATAAAAGTAAAAAAAATTACAAAAAAAAAGACATGCTCTCTGTTCTGAAAGATCTTATTCACACTTTGGGTCTGTTTCCACATCTACCAATTCTCTGACACCAGCTGGGTATGCTATATATAATTCGACTCAGTTCTGGCACTGTCTACTTAGAATAATAGATTGGTCTTTCTGATGACAAGCTCCCACTAAGGAGTCCACCAAGAATCACCTCTTTTGAACAAATGACACTGCTACAACCCTGGAAATTCTTAGGAAGTTAACTCTGTGTCAGGAACCAGGGCCAAAACCCAAATATCAGAGCAAAAGGTACTCATAATGCTCTTATCCCTTCGAAAATTAAAAGGGTTTTAGAAGCACTGTGGCAGGAACTGGGCACAGAGACAAAAATATATGTATTTTCTAGTATTTCACAGGGAGATGTACACATATGCAATTATACACACACATATTTAATTGTGACAATCTTGATAGTTAGTGCACATATTAATACATGATAGGTATTCTTGTGACATACATTGAGCTAAACTGCATTGTGTGAAATTGCATTGAGCATCTACAAGTCTCTGCTTGTTTATGCATTTATTCATTTCACAAGTATTTATTGAGTATTTGTATTTGCCAAGCAATGTCACACACTATTAATGCCAAGATAAATAAGGCAGAGTCTTGACTCTCAAGGAACTCGCAGTCCTCTGATGTTAAAAATATTCCAAAGACTGCCCTGGCCGGTTTGTCTCAGTGGTTAGAGCATCGGCCTGTGGTCCAGAAAGACCCGGGTTCAGTTCCCGCTAAGGGCATGTACCTCGGTTGCAGTTTGTCCCCAGCCCTAGTTGGTCGTGTGGGTGGCAGCCACTTGATGTGTCCCTAACACATTGATGTTTCTCTCTTTCTCTCTCTCCCTCCCACTCTGTCTAAATAAAAAATGGAAAAATGTCCTTGGGTGAGGATAAGGAAAAAAAAAAAAATTCCAAAGACTGCCATGCAGAGGTGATGGTTCTAAATTAGATCTGCAGCCCTCATGTAAATTTGAGGCTCACTGTGTGGCCCTGAGAAACTAAGTGAAACCAAATTATAGTTCCCACATTTTAAAAGCCCAAAATAGAAAGTTACAGTAAAACTTTCATTGACAGAAATATGTATTAAACTTGGGCATATTTGCCAGCTCTCCTTTTGGTTAAATATGGCTCTTTTCATGGTGGCCTTTTAAAATGCTAATGTCCTTTGTTTCTGTAACAAAAATTAATTAATTAATTAAAAATAAATAAATAAAATAAAATAAAATGCAATTTCCCCTGGAGAGTTAATACATTAAATCAATATCACATTAGTGTTTTTCTTCTTTGATAGAAGAAGCCTAGGGCAGCATGAAGACACAGAAGGTTGGTAATGGAGGGGGAGGAATTACATCTAGGGATTTCAGAGAGAAAGTCCATTTATATTATACTTTGCTGAGGTCCTGATGCCACATTTCTATCTTAACTACAACACATTTTAAACGGAAGCATTTCACTAATCAGCACTCTCAATTGCCTTTGCATATTTTCACTATATTTCCCAATCTACTTTTATTAAAGACATTTAATTTTGCCTGTTAGTAGCAAAGTGAACTATATTAATTTATACAACACTTTAGCAACAGTGTTTTCTTATAATTTGGAAATGCATTATAAATAAATACATGTTACTAACACTTTGAAAAATATCTTGAACAAAAAGATTTGCTTCCATTTCATCTAGGTGTACATATATCCTTAGCAGTTGATGCCATTATGAGCAAATCTTCAGAATTATTTTTAATAAAAGATTATAGAAGCATGCCCTGGCCAGTTTGGCTCAGTGGTTGAGCGTCAGCCTCTGGACCAGAGAGTCCCTGGTTCGGTTCCAGCTAGGGGCATGTACCACAAATTAAAAAAAAAAAAAAGATTACAGAAGCAAAGTGTTTTTATTGGTTTTTAATATTCCATGTAGTTGTCTGTTCTTTCTTTGTAAAATCAACTAATCTTCATTAACTTTACAAAAGTAACCTTTTACCTAAGCTTTCAAAACTTCTTATTGTAGAGCCCAAATAAAATATGCAATGTGTCTAGTGAATTTTTCTAAAAAAAAATCAACTTAACTGCATAAACAATAGTATTTTTCTTGTATAATTGGCTTCTACCAAGATTTTTAACAACATTTCTTCTGTATTTTTTCTTTTTATTTACAAACAATTAATGAGATATGCTAAAAATAGTGTTACCACCATATCTATCTATAGAGTAAATAGTAATAATTCTGTCCTTGGAATTGCAAAACAGAAAGTTACCACGTACATTTCCTGATAAATGTAAAGACAAGAGAGCTATTATAGTGATTCAACCACATTTGAGTTTGGAAGCTCTTTAAAACCAATTATATTTCTGTTTTTGATTATTTTCATGTCCTTGGGTAAGCTTTTAATATATTTGTATTTATTTCCCCATTTTAAAAAGGCAGAATAATTATTTTTATGTCAAAGAAAGACACTGAGAATCATTTGACTTTAAAGAAAATTTATACCTAAAAACAGGACTTTACAAGATGTAAATATTCCATATATCCTAGTGTTTGTATTTGTATACATCATATTTTTATATCTCAATTTTATTTTATTATGATTAATGCCTATATTAAAGTCTACAACTTATTGCTGCAATAAAACCCCCTTAATATTTATCTAAGAGATAGATATATGCAATTTTGTTATTGTATGTATTTTGCTTCCATGGTTTTACATTATCATTTTTGGGGTGAATGTAATTTTAAAGTTGATGAACACATTTTTCATTGTTTAAATTTTTGATAATCTCAGAGCAAATGGGAATGGAGTGAATGGAAGTATAGATGAGTCAAGAGGGCTATTGAAGTGTTTTGGGGGGCTGGGTGACAAAAGCACTTTTACTTTAGCATAGGTTTGAAATTCTCTGAAAAAAGTAACATAACTTTAAAAATATTATGTGCAGTAACATAATTTTGTAAATGATTAAGGTTGAAGATACTCATGAAGCTAACTGTATTTATTTTTTTTTTTTTTTTTTTTTTTTTTTATGAATTTTTATTTATTTTTTTGTTACAGATATTTTACCTTTTTACCCCATTGGCACCCCCCACCCCCCCACCCTCCACCCTGTCCCCGGCTTAGTTGTCCATGTCCATTGGTCATGCATACATGCATATAAGTTCTGTGGTTTATCTCTTCCCACCCCCCCACCCCCCATCCCCTCTTCTGAGGGATGTCAGTCTGTGCCCTACTTCCATGTGTCTGGGTCTACTGTATTCCTCAGACTGTTATGTTCATTATATTCCGTATATAAGTGAGATCATGTGGTATTTGTCTTTTTCTGCTTGGCTTCTTTCACTTAGGATAATACTTTCCAGGTCCCTCCATGTCATCTCAAAGGATAAGAGATCTTTCTTTCTTACCGCTGCATAGTACTCCATTGTGTATATGTACCACAGCTTTTTGATCCATTCGTCTACTGGTGGACACTTGGGCTGTTTCCAGATCTTAGCTATTGTAAATAGTGCTGCTATGAACATGGGGGTACATATATTCTTCCTGATTGGTGTTTCAGGCTTCTTAGGGTATATTCCCAGCAGTGGGATCACTGGGTCAAATGGAAGTTCAATTTTTAATTTTTTGAGGTAGCACCATATTGTTTTCCATAGCGGCTGCACCAGTCTGCATTCCCACCAGCAGTGTATTAGAGTTCCCTTTTCTCCACACCCTCGCCAACACTTGTTGTTTGATGATTTGTTGATGGCGGCCATTCTGACAGGTGTGAGGTGATACCTCATTGTTGTTTTAATTTGCATCTCTCGGATGATTAGTGATGTTGAGCATTTCTTCATATGTCTCTTGGCCATTTGTATGTCCTGTTTGGAGAGGTGTCTATTCAGCTCCTCTGCCCATTTTTTAATTGGGTTCTTTGTCTTCCTTTTGTGGAGATGTATGAGCTCTCTGTATATATTGGAAATTAACCCCTTATCTGATACATCATTGGCAATGATGTTCTCCCATACAGTGGGTTGCCTTTCCATTTTGATGATTGTATCTTTCGCTGTGCAGAAGCTTTTGAGTTTGATGTAGTCCCATGTGTTCATTTTCTCCTTTATTTCTGTTGCCTTAGGTGATGTATCAGTGAAAATTCTGCTCCGTATGATGTCCGAAATTTTGTTGCCTACATTTTCTTCTAGAATTTTTATGGATTCACGGGTCACATTTAAGTCTTTTATCCATTTTGAGTTTATTTTTGTGTATGGTGTAAGTTGATGGTCGAGTTTCATTTTTTTGCATGTAGCTGTCCAATTTTCCCAACACCATTTATTAAAGAGGCTGTCTTTACTCCACTGTATGCTCTTGCCACCTTTGTCAAATATTAATTGAGCGTATTGCCTTGGGTCCATTTCTGGGTTTTCAGTTCTGTTCCACTGGTCTATATGCCTGTTCTTGTGCCAGTACCAGGCTGTTTTGGTTACAGTCGCTTTGTAGTATAACCTGATATCTGGTAATGTGATCCCTCCAACTTTGTTCTTCTTTTTCAAGATTGCTGTGGCTATTCGGGGTCTTTTTTGGTTCCATATGAACTTTTGAAGTATTTGTTCTAGTTCTATGAAATATGTCGTTGGTATTTTGATGGGGATTGCATTGAATCTATAGATTGCTTTGGGTAGTATGGACATTTTAATTATGTTAATTCTTCCAATCCATGAACAGGGTATGTTCTTCCACTTTTTTATATCTTCCTCTATTTCTTTTTTCAATGACCTGTAGTTTTCTGCAAATAGGTCCTTTACTTCTTTGGTTAAGTTTATTCCTAGGTATCGTAATTTTTTTGGAGCGATGGTAAATGGGATTGTTTTTTCAGTTTCTCTTTCTGTGAGTTCATCATTGATGTACAAGAATGCCGTCGATTTCTTGACGTTAATTTTGTATCCTGCTACTTTGCCAAATTCATTTATTAAGTCTAATAGATTTTTGATGGAGTCTTTAGGGTTTTCTATGTACAATATCATGTCATCTGCAAATAATGACAGTTTCACTTCCTCCTTTCCAATTTGGATCCCTTTTATTTTTTCTTCATGTCTGATTGCTGTGGCTAAGACTTCCAGTACAATGTTAAACAAGAGTGGCGAAAGTGGACATCCCTGTCTTGTTCCTGTTCTTAATGGAAATGTTTTTAGTTTCTGTCCATTGAGTATGATGTTGGCTGTAGGTCTTTCATATATGGCCTTTATTATGTCGAGATATGATCCCTCTATTCCTACATTGCTGAGCGTTTTTATCAGAAATGGATGCTGGATTTTGTCGAATGCTTTTTCAGCATCTATTGATATGATCATGTGGTTTTTATTCTTCATTTTGTTTATGTGGTGTATCACGTTTATTGATTTGCGAATATTGTACCAGCCTTGCATCCCTGGAATGAATCCCACTTGGTCATGGTGAATAATTTTTTTGATGTATTTCTGGATCCGATTTGCTAGTATTTTGTTCAGGATTTTGGCATCTATGTTCATCAGGGATATTGGCCTGTAGTTTTCTTTCTTCGTAGTGTCTTTTTCTGGTTTTGGAATTAGAATTATGCTGGCCTCATAGAACGTGTTTGGAAGTCTTCCTTCTTCTTGAATTTTTTGAAATAGTTTGAGGAGAATGGGTGTTAGTTCTTTTTTGAATGTTCGGTAAAACTCCCCCGTGAAACCATCTGGGCCTGGGCTTTTGTTTGCTGGGAGAGTCTTGATTACCTCTTCAATTTCCTTAGTTGTTATTGGTCTGTTCAAGTTTTCTATCTCTTCCGGGAATAGTTTTGGGAGACTGTGTGTTTCTAGAAATTTGTCCATTTCGCTGAGATTGTCGAATTTGTTGCCATATAGTTGTTCATAGTAGTTGTTAACGATCTTTTGTATTTCCGTGGTGTTGGTTGTTACTTCTCCTCTTTCATTTCTGATTTTGTGTATTTGGGTTCTCTCTCTTTGTTTCTTGGTGAGTCTAGCTAAGGGTCCATCAATCTTGTTTATCTTTTCGAAAAACCAGCTCTTTGTTTCATTGATCCTTTGAATTGTTTTTTTGGTCTCTATGTCATTTATTTCTGCTCTGATCTTTACTATTTCCTTCCTTCTACTTGCTCTGGGGTTTTCTTTTTGTTTGCTTTCTAATTCTTTAAGTTGTGAGGTTAGACAGTCAATTAGAAATTTTTCTTGTTTTTTGAGGTAGGCCTGTAGTGCTATGAACTTCCCTCTCAGAACTGCTTTCGCTGCATCCCATAGATTTTGTGTTGTTGTGTGTTCATTTTCATTGGTTTCCAGGAAGTTTTTGATTTCTTCCTTGATCTCCTCGGTGACCCATTCATTGTTTAATAACATGCTATTTAGCCTCCATGTGTTGAAATGTCTTTGCATGTTCTTGTTGCAGTTGATTTCTAGTTTCATGCCATTGTGATCTGAGAAGATGCTTGATATGATTTCAATCTTCTTGAACTTGTAGAGATTTAGTTTGTGTCCTATCATGTGGTCTATCTTTGAGAATGTCCCATGTGCACTTGAGAAGAATGTGTATTCTGTAGTTTTGGGGTGTAATTCTCTGTAGATATCTATTAAATCCATTTGGTCTAGTGCTTCATTTAGAGTCTCTGTTTCCTTGCTAATTTTTTGCCTAGAGGATCTATCCAGTGCTGTCAACGGGGTGTTGAAGTCCCCAGCTATGATTGTATTGTTGTCGATTTCTCCTTGGAAGTCCTCCAGAAGATTTTTAATATATTTTGGTGCTCCTATATTGGGTGCATATATGTTTATCAAGGTTATATCTTCCTGTTGGATAGATCCTTTCAATATTATGTAGTGGCCGTCTTTGTCTCTAGTTATGGTCTTCATTTTGAAATCGATTTTATCAGATATGAGAATTGCTACCCCAGCTTTTTTTTGCTTTCCATTTGCTTGGAAAATTTTTTTCCATCCCTTCACTTTCAACCTATGTGAGTCTTTTGTTGAGAGATGGGTCTCTTGTAAACAACATATAGATGAGTCATGCTTTCTTATCCAATCAGCTACTCTGTGTCTCTTTATGGGAGCATTCAGTCCATTTACGTTTAAGGTGATTATTGATATGTACTTATTTATTGCCATTTTTGTTTAGTGTGGTTCTATTTTTGTTCCCATTTCTACTGCTAATTACAGCAGTCCTTTTAACATTTCTTGCAGTGCTGGTTTGGTGCTAATGTATTCCCTTAGCTTTTTTTTGTCTGGGAAGCTCTTTATTTGATCTTCTATTTTGAATGATAGCCTTGCTGGGTAGAGTAGTCTTGGATTCAGATTCTTGTTTTTCATGACTTTGATTACTTCATGCCATTCCCTTCTGGCCTGTAGTGTTTCTTGTGAGAAGTCAGCTGAGAGCCTTATGGGGTTCCCTTTGTAGGTAACCTGTTGCTTATCTCTTGCTGCTTTTAGGATTCTCTCTTTGTCTTTAATTTGTGGCATTTTAATTACTATGTGTCTTGGTGTGGGCCTGTTTGGGTTCTTCTTACTTGGGACTCTCTGTGCTTCTTGAACTTGAATGCCTTCTTCCTTCACCAAATTAGGGAAGTTTTCTCTCACTATTTTTTTGAATATATTCTCTATCCCTTGCTCCTTTTCTTCTTCTTCGGGGACTCCTATGATGCGAATATTATTACGTTTCCAGTTGTCCCATAGTTCTCTTAAGCTGTCTTCCTGTTTTTTAATAGTTTTTTCCTTTTGTTTTTCTGATTGGTTGATTTTTTCTACCCTGTCTTCTAATTCACTGATCCGGTCCTCAGCTTCCCCTACTCTGCTTTTTAAACCTTCCAATGTGTTTTTCATTTCGGATATGTCATTTTTTATCTCTTCTTGTTGGTTTTTAATTTCCATTTGGCTTATTTTCAGTGTCTCTATGTCCTTACTCATGCTGTTCAGCTTCCTCAAGATCATGGCTCTGAATTCTAGCTCTGTTAACATGCCTAATTGCTCCACATTGATCTCATCTTCGGTGGAGGTGGTTTGCTCTTTCATTTGGCTTCTGTTTCTGTGTTTCACCATTTTAGCTATCACTCTGGGCTTTGGAGCCTGTCAAGTTCTCCCTGTGGGTGTTGGTGTTCTGCTGTTTGTGGCTCCCTCTCCTGTGTTTAGATGAGCGAGGGAGGACCCGCGTTGAACACCACTGTCAAGTCTTACTTTCCTGGTTAAAGCTGCCAGCCCAGGAAATGTACTGTTATCCTCTAGCTTTTTGCCTGGAAGCTAGCAGTCTAGGTTAATTGATGAGTTTTGGGTTGTCAGTTGATTGAAAAACTCCCTCTGGTGCTCAGCCAAGGGGCTTTCACGAGGGTGGGGCAGATGCTGGTCCTTAGTGAGCCTCAATTAACACTTCAATGGCCCACAGGGTGGGGTTGGATCTCCGAGGGAGGGGCTGCTGCCTCTCTCAGAGCCCTGGGAAGAAGCAATGTGGCCACCGTCCTGAGTGGCTGCACTCAGCCAAAGCTCCGAGAGCCCTCCAAACCCCGAGTGTCCCGACACAGTTCCAGTCCAGTCCGCCCTCCCTCTGCCGGAGCCCAAGGTGAGTGGCTGTGGCTGTTTTAGCCTCTGTCCCGGCTGCGCTGTGGGGCCGCCTGGGAGTGTAACCCGCGGGCGCCGCTTATAGCTCAGGCCGCTGCCGAGCTGCCGACCGTGGGCTCCCAGCCCCGTCTCGCGCCTTCGCAAGCCTACCGGGATGGAGTCAGTGTCCCTCGTTGTATGGTCCTCGCAAGCTGCTTTTCTGTTGGTTTTTCCCGTCGATTTGTCTGTGTTATAGTTGTAATTCCAGTTTGGTTCTGGGAGACGGTCTGTGTAGCTCCGTTCACTCCGCCGCCATTTTTCGGTCTGAAGCTAACTGTATTTAGAGCTGATGATTTTTTTAAGACACAATTATTAAATCTCATGATGAAATCACAAGCTTTAATAAGCATTGGTAAAAAAATTTAAAGAGTTAGTAAAATATTAAAATTTGGTATGATAATTTAGCATAAGTTATATGAAGTGGCTTTTAGAAATGAGCACAGTTTAATTTCAATATAACAGAAAGAAGAAAAAGAAACATTCTGTGTTTTTTTTTTAATTTTCATTAATTTATTTTTTTTTACAGATGTTTCTTCTTCTCCCCCATTGACACCCTCCTCCCAATCCACCCCCTTCCACCCTATCCCCAGCATTGTTGTTTATGTCCAAGGTTATGCATACATGCACACATAAGTTTTGTGGTTTATCTCTTCTCTCCCCCCCAACCCATTCTTCTGAGGTTTGTCAGTCTGTACCCTACTTCTATATCTCTGGGTCTATTTTGTTCATCAGCTTGTTTTGTTCTTTACGTTCCACAAATAAGTGAGATCATGTGATATCTGTCTTTCTCTAATTGGCTTGTTTTGCTTAGCATAATACTCTCCAGGTCCTTCTATGTCATCTCAAATGATAAGATCTTTTTTTCTTACAGCTGCATAGTATTCCATTGTGCACATGTACCACACCTTTTTTATTCACTCATCTACTGATGGGCACTTGGGCTGTTTCCAGATCTTAGTGATTGTAAACAGTGCTGCCATGAACATGGGGGTACATATATTCTTTATGGTTGGTGTTTCAGGCTTCTTAGGGTATATTCCTAGAAGTGGGATCACTGAGTCAAATAGCAGTTCAATTTTTAACTTCTTAAGGTAACACCATAGTGTTTTTCATAGTGGCTGCACCAGTCTGCATTCCCACCAGCATTGTACTAGAGTCCCCTTTTTTCCACACCCTCATCAGCACTTGTTGTTTGATGGTGTGTGCATGGCAGCCATTCTGGTAGGTGTGAAGTGATACCTCATTGTTGTTTTAATTTGCATCTCTCTGATGATTAGTGATGCTGAGCATTCTTTCATATTTCTCTTGGCCATTTGTATGTCCTGTTTAGAGAGGTGTGTATTTAGGTCCTCTGCCCATTTTTTAATTGGATTCTTTGTCTTCCTTTTGTTGAGTTGTATGAGTACTCTGTATATTTTGGAAATTAACCCCTTATCTGATATATCATTGGCAATTATGCTCTCCTATACAATGGGTCCCCTTTCCATTTTGATGGTTGTTTTTTTTTTGTTTTTTTTTTTTGCTGTGCAGAAGCTTTTTAGTTTGATGTAATCCAGGGGTTCATTTTTTCCTTTGTTTCTCTTGCCTTAGGTGTTATATCAATAAAAGTTCTGCAGCATGTGATGTCTGAAAATTTGTTGCCTACATTTTCTTCTAAGATTTTTATGGATTTACAAGTCACATTTAAATCTTTTATTTTGAGTTTATTCTTGTGTATGTTGTAAGTTTGTTGTCTAGCTTCATTTTTTGCATGTAGCTGTCCAATTTTCTCAAAACCATTATTTGAAGATGCTGTCTTTACTCCATTATATGCTCTTGCCACCTTTGTCAAATATTAATTGAGCATAATGACTTGGGTCAGTTTCTTGGTTCTCTGTTCTGTTTCATTGATCTATATGCCTGTTCTTGTGCTAGTACCAGACTGTTTTGATTACAGTGTCTTTGTAGTATAACCTGATATCTGGTATTGTGACATCTCCTACTTTGTTCTTCTTTTTCAAGATTGCTGTAGCTATTCGGGGTCTTTTTTGGTTCCATATAAACTTTTTTTTTTTTTATCCTCACCCAAGGACATTTTTTGCATTTATCTTCAGATAGACCCGAGGGGGAGGGGCAAAAAGAGAGCGAGAAACTTTGACATGAGAGAGACACATCGACTGGTTGCCACCCACACAACCCCAACTGGGGTCAGGGACAAACTGCAACCAAGGTACATGTCCCTAGCAGGAACCAAACCTGGAACTCTCAGTCCACGGCCGATACTCTAACTGCTGTGACAAACCGGCAAGGGCCCATATAAATTTTTGGAGTATTTGTTCTAGTTCTGTGAAATATATTGCTGGTATTTTGATAGGAATTGCATTGAATCTATAGATTGCTTTGGGTAGTATGGACTGTTTAATGATGTTAATTCTTCCAATCCATGAACAAGGTATATGCTTCCACTTTTTATATCTTCCTCTATTTCTTTTTCCAATGACCTGTAGTTTCTGCAAAGAGGTCCTTTACTTCTTTGATTAAGTTTATTCCTAGGTATCTTATTTTTTTTTGCTGTGATGGTAAATGGGATTTTTTTTTAGTTTCTCTTTCTGTGAGTTCATTGTTGGTGTATAAAAATGCTGTAGATTTCTTGACATTAATTTTGTATCCTGCTACTTTGCCAAATTCATTTAAGTCTAGTAGATGTTTGATGGATTCTTTAGGGTTTTCTATGTACAATATCATATCATCTACAAATAATGACAGTTTCACTTCCTCCTTTCCAATTTGGATCCCATTATTTTATTTTTTCATGTCTATTTGCTATGGCTAAGCCATCCAATACTATGATAAATAAGAGTGGCAAAACTAGGCATCCCTGTCTTGTTCCTGTTCTTAAGGAAAACACTTGTAGTTTTTGCCCAATGAGTATGATGTTGGCTGTGGGTTTTTCATATATGACCTTTATTATGTCAAGATATGATGCCTTTATTCCCACATTGCTGAGCATTTTTATCAGAAATGGGTGCTGGATTTTGTCAAATGATTTTTCAACATCTATTGATAAGATCATATGGTTGTTATCTTTTATTTTGTTTATGTGGTGTATCACATTTATTGGTTTGTGAATATTGTACTGTCCTTGCATCCCTGGGATGAATCCCACTTGGTTATGATGAATAATATTTTTGATGTATTTCTGGATCTGAAATGCTAATATTTTGTTAAGGATTTTGGCATCTGTGTTCATCAATATATTGACCTGTAGTTTTCTTTCTTTGTAGTGTCTTTATCTGGTTTTGGAATTAGGATTATGCTGGCCTCATAAAATGAGATTGCAAGTCTTCCATCTTCTTGGAATTTCTGGACTAGTTTAAGGAGAATGGGTGTTAGGTCTTCTTTGAATATTCAGTAGAACTCCTTCATGAAAACGTCTAGGCCTGGACTTTTGTTTGCAGGGAGTTTCTTGATTACATCTTCAATTTTCTTAGTTGTTATTGGTCTGTTCAAGTTTTCTGTCTCTTCCTGGTTCAGTTTTAGAAGATTATGTGTTTCTAGAAATTTGTCCATTTTGCCTAGATTGTCCAGTTTGTTGGTGCATAATTGTTCATAGTATGTTTTAA
Source organism: Molossus molossus (assembly GCF_014108415.1). Classification (NCBI taxonomy): domain Eukaryota; kingdom Metazoa; phylum Chordata; class Mammalia; order Chiroptera; family Molossidae; genus Molossus; species Molossus molossus. The sequence continues at coordinate 25,012,938 of NW_023425355.1, read as the reverse complement.
TTATCTTTTATAATTCTGTGGTGTCAGTTGTTACTTCTCCTCTTTTGTTGCTGATTTTATTTATTTTGGTCCTCTCTTTTGTTTCTTGGTGAGTCTAGATAAAGGTCCATCAATCTTCTTTATCTTTTCAAAGAATCAGCTCTATGTTTCATTGATCTTTTGAATTTTTTTTTTAGTCTCTATGTCATTTATTTCTGCTCTGACCTTTACCTTTTCTTTTCTTCTACTTGTTCTGGGATTTCCTTTGTCTTTACTTTCTTGTTCTTTAAGTTGTAGGGTTAGAAAGTCAATTAGAATTTTTTCTCGTTTCTTGAGGCCTGTAGCGCTATGAACTTCCCTCTCAGAACTGCTTTCGCTGCATCCCATAGATTTTGTGTTGTTGTGTGTTCATTTGCATTAGTTTCCAGAAAGTTTTTAATTTCTTCTTTAATCTCCTTGGTAACCCAGTAGTTGTTTAATAACTTGCTATTTAGCCTCCATGTGTTTAAATGATTTTGCGTGTTTTTGTAATTGCTTTCTAGTTTCATGCCGTTGTGATCTGAGAAGATGCTTGATATGATTTCAATCTTCTTGAATTTGTAGAGACTTGCTTTGTGTCCTAACATGTAGTCTATCTTTGAGAATGTCCTGTGTGCACTTAAGAATGTATATTCTACAACTTTGACATGAAATGGTCTGTAAATATCATTTAAGTCCAACTGATCTAGTTCATCATTTAAGGCCTCTATGTCCTTGTTAATTCTTCATCTAGAAGATCTATCCAGTGGTCAGTGGGGTTTTAAAGTTAACCACTGTGATTGTGTTGCTATTGATCTCTTCCTTGAAGTCATCCAGAAATTTTTTGATATATTTTGGTGCTCCTGTATTTGGTGTATATATGTTTACCAGAGTTATATCCTCTTGTTGGCTTGATCCCTTTGACCTTCTTTGTCTCTTATTATGGCCCTCATTTTGAAGTCTATCCTATCAGATATGAGTATTGCTACACCAGCTTATTTTCATTTCCATTTGCTTGGAAATTTTTTTTCATCCTTCACTTTTATCCTCTGTGAGTCTTTTGTTGCATGGTGGGTCTCTTGTAGACAGCGTATATATGGGTCATGTTTTCTTATCCAGTCAGCTACCCTATGTCTTTTGATTGGAGCATTTACGCCATTTACATTTAAGGTTATTATTGATAGTTACTTATCCATTGCCATTTTTATTTTATGCCTGTGTTCCTCTCTTTCTCTCTGTTTCTTCTTCTTCTTACAACAGTCCCTTCAGCATTTCTTGCAGTGCTGGTTTGATGGTGGTAAATTCCTTTAGCTTTGTTTTGTCTGTGAAGCTCTTTATTTCTTCTTTAATTTTAAATGATAGCCTTGCTAGATAGAGTAGTCTTGGATTCAGACCCTTGCCTTGCATTACTTTGTACACTTCATGCCACTCCCTTCTGGCCTGCAGTGTTTCTATTGACAAATCAGCTGACAGTCTAATGGGAGCTCCCTTGTAGTAACTTTCTGTCTCTCTCTTTCTTCCTTTAAGATTCTTTCTTTGTTTTTAATGTTTGCCATTTTAATTATGATATGTTTAGCTATGGGTCTTTTTTGGATTCATCTTGCTTGGTACCCTCTGTGTTTCCTGAACTTGTGTGACCTTTTCTTTCACCAATTTAGGGACTTTTTCTGTCATTATTTCTTCAAACAAGTTCTCTATTTCTTTCTGAGTCTTCTCCCTCTGGTTCCCCCATGATGCAAATGTTGATACATTTCATATTGTTCCCAAATCTCCCTTAAAGTCACCTCATGCTTTTTTTTTTTTTTTTATCCTCACCTGAGGACATTTTTCCATCTTTTGTTCAGATAGAGTGGGAGGGAAAGAGAGGAAGAAATAGAGAGAAACATTGACGTGAAAAGGCCACATCGAGTGGCTGCCACCCACACGACCCAATCAGGGCCAGGGACAAACTGCAACCAAGGTTCATGCCCTTAGTGGGAACCGAACCCGGATTTCTCCAGACTGTAGGCCAATGCTCCAACCACTGTCCCAAACCGGCAGGGCTTTCCTTCTGCTTTTTAATTATTTTTCCCATTTGCTGCTCTATTTGGGTGTCTTTTTCTACCTTGTCTTCTATCTCTCTGATTCAGGCTTCAGCTTCTTCTAATCTTCTATTGAATCTTTCTAAGGATTTTTCATAACAGCTATGTCATTCTTTATTTCCTCTTGATTTTTATTCATAGCTTCTCCATCTCTTTAAAAGCTGTTGTAGTTCCCACTGAGCTCTTCCTAATTCTTATTAAGTTGCTCGTAGTTCTCACTAAATTGATTGAGCACCCTTAAAATCATTGCTTTGAATTCTTTATCTGACAAATTGATTTCTTCTATTTCATGTAGTTCCTTTCCTGGTGATTCTTTCTTTACTTTCATTTGGGTATTGTTTCTTTGTCTCACCATTTTAGCAGTCTGGTAGTTCCAGGCCCGGTAAGGGATGTTGGAATGTGTAGGCAGGTCAGTGTGTATCAAATAAGGCTGCTGTGCCTCCCAGACTGTTTTTGTGTGTGGCACCTCTTGCCTGCTGTTGGTCCTGGAGGATTGACAACTGGCGGCTGGTATTGGTCTGTCGTGTTAGGTGCTCTTTGGTTGCATGGATCCAGCTGGTGGACTGCTGTGATGTGTGGGCCCCCTGGTGTGCTTCTGGAGTGCGTGGGTCCTGCGGGTGTTCTGCTGGGGTGAATTCCTGCCTGGTGGTGCTCAGCTCCTGATGATTTGCTGTTGGGGGGAAGTGTCAGTTCCCGGTTTGCACTGCTACTGCTGCTGCTGTTGCCAGGGGGTGCTATCAGCTCCCAATCCTCTATTGCTGTTGGGGACTGAGGATACTCAGCTCCCTGGACTTTGCTGCTGCTGTGGTGGGCCTCTACTTCAAATCCGCTGCTGCAGTTGTCAGGTGCAGGTCTCGGCTGTGTGAGTCTTGCTGTTGCTTGGGCTGGGGCACCACTCCTAATCAGTCTCTGCTGATGCCACTGGGGATGGGTCTCAGCTCTGATCTGTGCTGCTGCTGCCTGGGGATCAATGTCCACTCCAGAGCCTCTGCTGCTGGGGGTGTGTCTCAGCTCCCAAGCCTCAGCTGCTATTGGGGGTGGGGCTCCACTCATGCCCAGTCACTGCTGCTCTGGGTAAAGTTGCTGGGCTCTGGTCAGGCTTCTCCTATGGGAGATGGTGCTTGGCTCCCTGCTGGTTGCGGATACTGCAGCAAGCACCTCGATCTCACTGCTATTGTGCGCTGGTCCGCATTGAATCAGTGGGGTCCACTGGTCCAATAGTGCACGGCACTCTGGTGGACTCAGGTCTCTCGGCCCTAGCTGCTCCTGCTGCCTCTTCCCAGAGAAGACCAGGGATCGTCCAAAATGGCGGACCTCCCAGCTATGCAGGGAGAAGCACCCTGACAAGCCACTTATGGTGGTAGCTAGCTGTTCCCAGTCCACAGCACAAGAAACCTCTGCCCCACATTTCTGTATTTCTTATGGTTGCTCATCCACACTAATGTCCACACACACTCTGTCATACTTGCTCACACACTCACCTTCGCTTCGGTCCTGCCCACTGCCATCTTGACATTCTTTGTTCTTTAGCTTAGTTCCACAGAAATCAAATCTATGTTTTATTTGTACTGAAGAGGTAGGAGACCAACATAGCTTGACTTCCTAATTCTTCTGTGTGTTGCTATGATTGCACAACTCTAGCATCTTATTTCAAAGTTTAGTTTTGCCTTCATATTTTATATATGCAAACAGCTTCTCAGTTCCAAAGTAAAAGTTTTGAAATTATCTGATAAATAAAAACAACCTCACCAACAGAACTATAAATAGAGACAAAGAGAAGTAGATAAATACATGATTTCCTTTTAGGTCTCAGGGTTTCTGAAGGACATGAGGGAAAATAGTGAAAGTCCCTAAAAAGTATCCCTTAGTCATTGGCAGACAGAAAGTCAGAACTTATTTAATATTTTTTAACATTAAGTTTTTTTTTTTTAATATAGGATGGAATATCTATAGGAACCTAGTAGTATAGTTTTAGAACAAGAATTAGAGTATTATTATGTGGAAGGAAGTTTAAAATTACTGCAGGGATAATTTATTTAGTTAATAGTGCCTATTATGTATCTCTAAATATTGGAATATATTTTATAAACATTTTTAAAGACACATTTTTACTCTTTATTTAAGCATAATATACATACAGAAAAGTGCACATAACATAATACTTTTTAAATGTTTTTTTATTGATTTCTAGAGGGATATGTAGGAGAGGGAGAGAAAGATAGAAACATCAGTGAGAGACATATTTTGGGGATTGAGCCAGCAACACAGTTATATGCCCTGAGCAGGAATCAAACTGGTGACCTGTTGGTCCATGGGTCAATACTCAACTAATGATCCATACCAGTTGGGAAATAACATAATATTTTAATGGTGTTTTGGTCTCAGTCTAATAAGGAAAAGTAAATATTTAAGCGGATATATTGTATAAATGCAATTAAATGTAAGAAGACCAGTGTCTGCTGAATTTGTTTCTTTTAGGGTGTATCCCTCATTCCTTCCTTCAATCCCTCTTTCCAGTCCCTCTTTTTTCCTCTATTCTTTTTATTAACAGATATTTTGAAATCATACTGCATTCCAGGTACCATACAGGCATTAAGGATAAAGCAGAGAACAATTCAGACATGTCTTACGTCCTCTTAGATTGTCTATTTTATTGGAAATGGCAGAAAAATAAGCAGGATAAGGTATGATGAGATAATAGGGGAAATTCACTATGCTATGAGAGCACAAAAGAAGTGAACGTTCCCTTTCCTTGTCAATAATCCTGTTTAGTGAACCCTTTGGTCTGCACCATATTTGCATATGCCTTACTAACAATAATAGCTCAAAATATGCTTCTCACTTCCCCTTCCACTAGACACTTACCCCCACATTATAGTTCAATTCTCTGGTACTCAGCACAAAACTGTTTAATTTTCACTGGTTACTTTACAAATCTAAGAATAGCACCTATTATTTATAATAATCAAGAACATAAACACATAAGCAACAGAATCTCTCCATAATTCTTACTCAATGTCAAGTGGGTATTCTAAAAGAAGGTAGAGGATCTGTTGGCTGTGTGCTCTTGATTTCTACCTGCTTTCTTCTATTTGGCATTCCTGGATAGGTCTGAGACGTCATTCATGACAATTTCCACTATGTCATAGGTTATTAAAATATTCTGTCTCTCTGTCTCTCTCTCATTTTCTCTCTCCTTTCATTTTCAATACCAACTTCACTTAAGTGGTCCAAATCTCTGTATGTGTTGGAATTTACATGGGAAAATTTATAGTAATCATTTCAGATTATTTTAAATTATAGGTCCCATAAAAAGACATGCACCTATGATAGCTCTTCAGTAAAAAAGTTGTGACTTCTACTAAATAGGACACCTATACCCAATGTTTTGAATTATAAAGTTTTACATGTCATTACTATAGGAACTTGTATAGTTGAAATAGAGATCATTTACTTTAATTAAATTAATATAAAAATATTAGAAAGTATACTGAATCACAGGTCAGAGGACTTAGATTCTAGTCTTGTTGCAAGCACTCACTACCAAATAACTTTAGCGTTCCCTGGGCTTCAGTTGCACTATCCGTAAAAAAAAAAAAAAGATACCTGCTTTGCCTACAAAGAACATACCTGTGCTATCTATCTTGCATGGTTATTGTGAGGCTCCAGAAACACAAAGACGACTTTTAAAATTGCTTTTAAAAATTTTAAAACACAATATGAATATAAGATCATTTTTTTTCTACTGTTAAACTTAGACATTTGACTTTCACTTTCATGACAACTTTTGCAACGCAATTTTGGTATCAAATTTAATAAATCACTTGTAAGATAGAGATCATGGTCAGTTCCATGTTTCAAGCAAAACATTTCATTACATTAATTACAGTGATATATTTATTCAAGTCAGGACAACTGGTATTATTCTCTGTGTGAGCTCAAGAAGAGTCATGTATAACCCTTTAGGGAGTCTTAGCCCCATCTTGTGATCTTGCACATTTCCATTTGAATTTAACACTTACGTTTTGAATAAAACAAGCTTGCAGTAGTCTTTCTGATAGCAGAGTTTCTAAAGAGATTGGTATAATGGTTCATTTAAATAGTATGCTTTGTGCTTTGTATTATGGGAGAAAACAATTTAGTGAATTTAGTTTGCCAGTACCTCTAGTTCTCAATCCAACCAAAGATTATGAGAAAGACATCTTCTGGGTAAACAAAATGTTATGATGGTAGAGAATGGAAGCACCAGCATACAATAGAAAAGAAAAACCCTGGACTGGTAGGTGTGGATGCTAGTACTTGTTCTGATACTCTTTGAGCTATGGGATTCCCAGGTCCCTATTTCATAATCTGCAAATTTAGGAATGTAGATGCAGTGACCATACAACTCTGTGATATTGGTATCTACCCTTCTAGAAAGTAGTTTGTTGAAAGTAAATGGATCGAGGCAAATGTTAGCCTTAGAAAATTCAACTCTTTTGACAGCTATGGATTTGCTACCTCCAGAGTTAATTTATACAGCCATTCCCCTAAAAACATTTCTCTGTGGGTGTGTATACGTGTAGGTATGTGTGGTATCATGTAATGCAGATATACTTTGTGCAACAGGATTGCCAACCTAAGAATCCATTACCATAAATTCATTTCTACAAAATGGTTTTGCCTAGTATTAGAGAAACACTCACTGTTTTGTTTCGACTGTAGCCATCAACTGGAGCTCCCAGTGTAATAATAAAACTTGGACTATCAGAGCAACTAACACCTGGTTTGGATCTACAAATACTGTCTTGTTATGTTATAACTTCCCAATGATATGAATGCTATGGACAAGGAAAGGGAGAGAAAAGGAAAGTAAAAAGAGAGGGAGGGATGGAGGGAGGGAAATATATACACAGAGAGAAAATTCTAGAGATTAAAAGAAAACAAAGCAATTCTTGGGCATGGATGTTGCTGAATATCCTGACATAAAGAAGTCCCTGTATTTGGTTTGATAGTCTTGGTGGGAAGCAGGATAGTAAACACATACTCACTGGCTGGAAATCCATTAAGACCAGAGTTCTACTCCATCTAACCCTGCCATATGAAAGCTTCCGTGTGAATCATCTCCTTTCTCTGGGCCACAGTTTTCTCTCCTGCAGAATGATGAAGAGGTGGACTAAATGATCTCTAAGAGCCCTTCCATTTTGAAAATTCTACAAATGATGTAAGAAAGAGAATACTGTAAAGTAGAGGCTGTGTATCTTCATGGATGTCTCATCCCTCTGAGTCAGTATGAAAACAGTGCTTCAAATTAGTACTTTGTTTTTTGTTGTTGTTGTTAATCCTCACCTGAGGATAATTTTCCATTGATTTTTTAGATAGAGTGGAAGGGAGGGAGGGAGGGAGGGAGGGAGGGAGGGAGGGAGGGAGGGAGGGAGAGAGAAACATTGATTGGTTGCCTCCCACAGGACCCTGACTGGGCCCAGGTACATGCCCTTGACCGGGAATCAAACCCACAACCCATTAGTCCACTGGCTGACATTTTAACCACTGAGAAAAACTGGTCAGGGCAAATACTTTATTAGTGCTGGCCTTTTTGGTTGTATGATGTAAATGTGTCACACAGTACAGTGAGGATGAAATAGAAGAACTAGAATTTGAATATGCTTTTTCTACCATTGACTCTTCATAGATGGATGAAGAGAAGTTTGGCTTTACCCCAACATTTAAACTTTTCTAAAATGTTTTAGCTGAAGAATCTTAAGTACTTCAGCCTGGCCTCTCACAGTATTACCAAGTAAACACAGATTTTTCCTGGATTCAACCTGGATAATTTCCAATTCTACACAAAATTATAATCTCAGATGTCCCATACAATGTTTTAGCTGATACACCTTGAACTACTCATTCCACAGGAGTATAATGGTGGAGGAAATTTCACGCATTATACAACTGAGGAAAGTAAGGGGAAGCCTCCCTTAAATCACACCACCATGGCCCACACTTAGCTGTCTGAACCTACTGACATCTTCATCCTTGGCATCTTGGCCTGATCATAATGGTGATTATTGAAGAGTCACTAACTCATGAGGTCACCCCAGGCAAGTTACTTCAGATCTCTGAGCCTCTGTTTTCTCCTATGGTAGTTGGATCAAGCATTTCTATCCAATTTAAAAATTCTTGATCTTATACTTTATTTAAACATAGTTTGGCATTTTAAAGCTATATGATAGCAGGAGTTGCTTATAAGTACATAAGTAATGTTTGTGCATAGGATCTATGAATGGATACGCCTATGTAAATCCTAGAGGTGCAATTTCTGACATGTTTTAAGCTAGTTAGTCTTCAGGATCCTGTGGATAGTGCTTATATACCATTACTGCACAGGGAGAGAAAGCAATCCACTAATCCTTCTCAATGCTTCTCGGTTCAGTTGAACCTTCTAAAGTGCAAGTTCAGGGGCAGATTTATAATCTGAAAGTGAGACACTCGATACTGAGTCTTGGTGAAAAAGTCCCAAAGGACCTGCAATTATTCTTCTGCACACACTTTCATAAAGTTATTAGATATCCTTTTTGGAAAAGAATGTCTGACAAGGGACACAGCATGTGGTTCAGCTCCAGCCATGAATTTGATATAAGGTTTCAGGAAACCACAGCAAAGGGCAATAGGAGTCTACTTATCAGCTCTCTTGTTTCCTTATTTCTATTCTATGCATCTGTCTGATCCCTTGCTTTATATGGAACTGCAAGACAGAATTACAGATGCCTTCTAAGAGAAACCTATGGTGTTATAAATAGGTTTTGGACATTTCATTTGTTTGGAGAGAGTGCCTTAAAAGTAACACCACAATAAAGTATATGCATAAAAACTGCAAAAATTTATAGATAAGAATCCAATATGTTAGATGAAATAATAACTCTTCTTTGCTGCCAATTATGACTAATAACTGAAAAACAATTAAAGAATATGTAGATGAGACAACTCAAATTTATGAAGTGGCAACAATTAAATGTAACAACATTTATAAAACTGAAAAGCAAATGACAAACTAGAAAAAGTACATGGTTCCTAGTAACCCAGACTAAGGTTACTCAATGTAAAAAGAGCTGTGGACATCAATAATAATAAACAGGTCATACAAAAATGGGCAAAAGTCAGGAAAGGAGAATACAACAAAAAGAAAATTAAATGGCTAATGAATATAAAGAAAAAAATTGGCAGGGTTGTTCCAAAGTAATTATACATAAAAAAAAAAAATTTTATTATTCAAATTGACAAAGCATTTTCAGAAATAATATTCTTTCTGGTAAAGGTGCAAAAAAAAAAAAAAGCAGGGGACATTGTCATATATGACTTGTGGGAACCTAAGGAAGTATAATGTTTCTTGATGAAAATGTATCACTATTCACCAAGAGCTATACAACTTTACATGCTTTTTTCTTAATATGTGGATTTATATTATGGAAATAATGATGTGCACCAAGTTGTTATTACAAGAATACTTTAAAGTATTATTCATAACGTTAAGAAATAGCAACACAGTAAATATTAAATAATAGAGTACTTATTAGATAAAAATACTGTACATCCATACAAAAGAAACACTAAGCTATCATAAAATATGATGCTGAAGAACATTTAATAATGTAAAAAATGTTCATGACAAATAATTGAGTAAAAATATAATATTATTGTGAAGTGTGACCTCTTTTTGAAATATTAAATTGCGAGCATTATACACACAAAAATCACAGAGGCTATGAACCTAAATAAATATGGTTAATATAAGGTAGTAAAATTACTTACATTTTGTATTCTTTAAATTTAGTTATATTTTAAATGTTTCCTAAAGTGAATATTATCACTGTAAAAATAAAAACATTTTAAAATCTAACTATACTTGAATACTACATAATTACATTTAAATACATATATTTTCATAATATGTTAAACCCACTACACAATAGAAAAAAATAAATTAAATTTAAACAAAATCTCTGAAGCCACATTTAAATCTGTTGTAGTATGGAACAGACTTGCAGATATTAACAGAAAAGTATTAAAAAGAACACCTATCAAAGCACTCAGAAATAACTACTATTAATATTTTGGGATATATACTGTTTTATATAGAGAGAGACATTTATAAATATATAATATTTTTTGTAATTCTTTTTAATACATCTATATTTATAACCTGCTTTTCCACTTAACAATACATCATAAATATTTCTCTTAAGTATAATTCAGAAATTAATTTTATACCTCATATTATTCTATAAAAAACATATACTACCATTAATTTAATCAATCCCCATTACTGAGCCTCTAAGTTGTTGCCATTTTTATTTTTTAAATTTATCTTTATTGCTGAAAGTATTACAGATGTTCCCCCTTTTTTCCCTATTGACTCTCTCTTCCCCGATCCTGCCCCGCCCCACCTTCAACAAAACTACAAAATTATTGTGCAGACATTTGTGATGGCTATCTATATGGATTAATCTTGAATGACTTTTTTTTACTATTTCTTAGGATAAATTCCTAGGTCTGGAATTATTGTTTTACAGTACCTAGTAATTTGCCAAATTGTCTGTGAGAAAAGATGCACTAATTAGCACTTCTACTTTAATTGTATGGAACTTTCTGTTTCTCTATACCCTTGTAAACATTGAAATTTACTATGCTTTACTTCCTTTGTCAGGTTAAATAGCAAGGTTCAACTGTTTTCCCCATATTTTCTTTTGTACTATGCTCCGTGCCATTTATCCTTTGGTTTGTTGGTACAAACATTATTCTTATTGACTGAGGAAAACTTATTCTACATTGAGAAGATATATTGAACAAGAGTAATATTAGGAAATTAGAAGAAAATCAGGTGAGATGTGCTATATACCGAACAAAGGAATAAACCAATGGAATAGATATCTTGTAGTAAATATCCACCACCACATTTTGAATTTCTGTACTTTTGTTCTATAGTACCTGCACTTCTTCAACTAAGATTAAAGTATTATATGGGGGTAATCTGCATTCCCTGCTCTTACCTTATAGTGTTTTACATTTTACTTTCTGATTAGGATATTTGTACCTTATCTTGGCTTTTCCAGATATGTTTGTCATCTGGCTTGTATCTAATCTACTAATGCTAGATGTAGAAAAGGACAAAGTTCTGCTAAATACTCTCAACATCAAAAGCCAGAGGGAGCAAGTTGATTAGAGGGAAACATTGAAATATTCATTGGGTGGAATGTTTTTTATAGAACATCAAGGATCCGGAAAAGGAAGATAGGTTCATCAAATGAAGATTATGAAAACCAACTGCTCCAAATTGTGAGTCAAGGTTACTACATAAAGTCATTTCTCTTATGTTTCATGATAATAAGCATGTCTACTTATAAAGGGATGGCAATGAGTGAGAACTGAACAGGCTATCATACATAATGAAATATTCATATAAAATTTGTAAAAGTGTGAACCTTTAAGCTAAGCTGAGACATTGTATTTACTATTTCCATACTGTTGATTAAGAATTAACCTAATGAAAGGTCCTAAAATTGTGCAAGCTACAAAACTGAGTCTTCCTGAAGTTATACCAGGCTATGACCATTACAGGAAGTTTGAGTATTGAATTGGTTCTCAAATGTTTGTAAGTTTTCAGTGACTGACAATATGGGACCAGAAAAAATCTAGTTATTTCTTTAGGTAAAGATCAGAAAGAATTCTTTCTATGAGAAAGAATCACTTGAGGATGCATTTATAGGTAAAACTTAGATAGGGTAAGAAATCAGATCTGTAATCTAAATAAGGGTGTTACTTTGTTACTTATCCTTCTATAAATAACAAGGCAACTCTATTTACCTTCTGATCTTAATGACCAAATGACTGATAATAAGAAGGTGCTTAAAAGCCTGTTACCTGATAAGAACCTTTATTTACTGTAGAAAGAACTAGTAGAGGACCTCTGTAGATTATGGCTGTTAGCAGCAATTCAGAGAAGCTATGCAAAGCTGATCACTGTAAAACTCTATCGGAAGCAGAAGTAAAAATGTTTGCTAAGTGAATATGCTTTTCAAAAGGTTAATCTGTAGCTGGAATAATTACAGTATTCTGAAAAAAACTCAGTCTGAAAAACAGCCACACTTTCTGCTGGAATTGAAAAAAAAAAATTGTGACAAGAAAATGATGCATGTTGAAATACTAAATAAAATACTGTCAGACTCTTTAGTTCCCATATTGGCCTTTATTAGAAACCCACAGATTGCATGATTCTTCAATTTGCTGACCAGTCATAAATGTGCAACTGCTTCTGCTCCACAACTGGGCGTGACCAGAAAATGATCATAAAGACAGGGTGAGAAAAAAGAGAGAAGGAAAGGAAATACACACTAAAGAACCATTTCAACCCCAAACGGTTTTCACTTCAATAATACTTTAGTCAACAAATAAAAAGCCAAATTCTTAAAAAATATTGATCTTTTGTTTCAAATTTCTGCAAAAGTAACTACATAATTTTCTTTCAGGGACAGCCTTACACGTGAGTGGAATCTGCAGCTAGAGTATTATATTGAAGGTGGAAAAGATCTTCCTCCAGGAGTTTATCATCCTGTTTTCCTGCCTGTTCTGAATTGATACTTTAGGGATATCTCTGAGTAAGGGTATAAGAGAAATATCTTTAAAGTCAACTTTTTTAAAATGGAAAGATTTAGAAACCACAGAAATGTTAACCTAATAGTTCGTCATTCCCCAGATGCAGGAATTAAAGTTCAGAGAGTGAAAATTAATTGCCCCAAGTCCCTCTCAAAGGTTCTCAACCTGTGGGTTGCGACCCTTTCGGGGGTTGAATAACCCTTTCAACCAGGGTCACCTAAGACATAACAGTAGCAACATTATAGTTATGAAGTAGCAACGAAAGTAATTTTATGGTTGGGGGTCACCACAACAAGAGGAACTGTATTAAAGGGTCGTGGCATTAGGAAGGTTGAGAACCAATGGATATGTTACCTGTGAAAAAGGATAGCATAAGCTAAACAAAGTTCTAGCCACTTGCAAGAACATAGCAAAAATCAATAATACAGTAGTTCCCATAAGTTCATCTGTTTAGCTAGTTTTTACCTTAAAAGAGAAAAACACTCTTAAAGGAGAAAAGGCAAACAAACAAGAGTAAACAAGACAGCTGAGTTTTTAGAAATTGGTTGGAAAGTAAACTCAGAGATATAAAGACCAGTCTCAGGAGAAGGGCATGATGACAAGGGAAAAAGATTAAAGGCACCGATCAGGGCAGAAAATAAAATGCAAATAATTATTATCTGATTGACAATGTTGTCTAGTCTTCCTATTCTCAAAAAGAGGACCAGGAACTAAATGCAAAATTAATTTCTTCAGGAAGAACAAAATATTGTTGTGAATTTAAAGATGCAAAGAAAAAAAATTAGAGTAATATGCATAGGGAATGGAGTAGTTTTCCTATTTTTGTCTCATAGCTCATTCATTCTCTTCCATTAGCGTTTTATTTTTGTCCACCTTGATTAGGTAGCTAAGTTCACACTTTGATTTTTTACATTTGCATTTTATCTAAAAATATGAGAACCACACAAAAAGAAAAAAAAATTTTCAAAGGTTTTGATGGGGTAAGTTAAGGTCAATGATTTCAGCATTAACTCTGAATGTCCTTGTGTTTTATGAAGTTGTCAGACCCTTAATATACAATTTAAATGCAGCTTTGACTAGACTAGAAAATGTTATTTTAAATCCCCAGAAGACATAGATCAAAGGACAATAAAAATGCATCCCATATTTGATTTAATGATGCTTTGAATTCAAGTAAAAGGAACATATGTCAAAACCTTGATCCACTGATTATTCAAATTCAGTTTAAGGCTAACCCATTGTAACTCTACATGAATCCATAGACTAATATATGACACATAACAGAAATTACCTGTTTGTAGTAAAAGTATCTATAGGCCTTCAAAGACATTCTGGGTTGCTAAGCCTAAGTTTGTGTGTTGTATTTATACCATTGATAGTGTCCTTATCTTCTCTTGGAGAGATCTCTACTTTCTTCTGTTGACCTCTGGAGGGCATTTTAACAGGGGCCTACACCATTGTTGCTCTATCTAGTAACAACTGGAATTTCTCCTTCAATTTCTAATATTTTTTTGCCATAGAACTATTCATTGAGCTGCCTCAGTTCATCTTTCCCAGTCTCATCTGTATTCACACACATCGTACACTCATGTGCCATATAACAATGTTTTGGTAAACAACAGACTACATATAAGACAGTGATCCCATAAGATTATAATGGAGCTGAAAAATTCTTATTGTCTAATGATGTCAAAGCCTTCATAATTTCACAGTGCAATGAATTCCTTGCCTGTTTGTGGTGATGCTGGGATAAATAATTCTACTGTTCTATCACTTATTTAAAAATACACCACATACAATTATGTCCAGTACATAATATGTGATAATGATAATAAACAGCTATGTTACTAGTTTACATATTTACTATACTATTTTAGTTCAGACTCTTTCGACTTATAAAAATAGTTTGAGCCCAGCCAGTGTGGCTCAGTGGTGGCGCATTGACCCATGCACCAAGAGGTCACCAGTTCAATTCCTGGTCAGGGCACATGCCCAGGTTGTGGGGACAATCCCCAGAGGGGGACATGTGGGAGGCAGCCAATCAATGTTCTCTCTCATTGATGTTTCTATCTCTCTGTCCCTCTCCTTTCCCCTCGCTCTAAAAATCAATAAAGAAAACAAAAGTTTGTTGTAAAACAGTATGCCTTGTTATACTGGCAGTGAGATCATATATGTCGTATACACTAAGTCTCTTGATTGCATTATTTTTTCTTGTGCTTGATTTAATCTCATATTGTTTTGTGCAATAACATGCTGTATAAGCTTGTAGTTTGGGAGCAACAGTCTGTGCCATATAGTCTAGGTGTGTGGCAGGCCATACCATCTACATTTGTGTAAGTGTACTCTATAATGTTCACAGAAGGATGAAATCACCTACTGACACATTTCTCAGAAGGTATCCTCATCATAACCTGCACATTACTGTATATAGCATGTATTTTACCCAAACCAGGGACTTCTGCTATCACTTTTTTCCAGTCAATTCTTAAGTATGTGACCCTGATCTATAGTCTGAACTCCAGATCCATGTTTCCAAATGTGAGATTCATATCTCCAACTGGATATCCCAGTTGGATATTCAATATATATCCTTCTTAAAGTATAGTTCTTGACTTTCCTTTTTCTATTAATAATACAAAGTGTCTCCCAGTCACTCAGGCTTGAGCACTTCAGTGCTCTTCAGTTACCCTAGACTCATTTCTCTCCCTGGCCCTTTGTATACAATCCATTTCCAAATGCTCTTGATTATACTTTGTCAATATTTCTTGCATTGGCCCCCTCCTATCTGCCCCCCCTGCCAACACTCTGGTTAATAGTCTCATTACTTTTTTTTTTTTTTTTTGGTTAATCATCAACTGAGAATATTGTTTCATTGATTTTTTGAGGAAGTGGAAGGGAGGGAGGGAGGGAGATAAAGACATCAGTTGGTTGCCCTCCACATAACCCTGCCCAAGGCTGGATATTGAACCTGCAACCCAGGTACGTATCCTGGACCGGAATCAAACCCACGACCCTTCAGTCTGCCAGCCGACGCTCTAACAACTGAGGCAAAATAGCCAGGGTCCTCTCATTGCTTTTCATCCTGGGTTACTCTAATAGTCTCTTAATTGGTCTCACACTACTCATCCCTCTAATCCATTGCATGCTATACACACTATCAGAGAGATCTCCCTTAAGGCAATTCTAATCAAATTGCTACCATGCTCAAAAACTTTCAACACCTTCCTATTGCCAGCAACAAAGTATTAATCACTGACTCTGGCATTTAAGGTTGTCTATATATAATATGGTACCAAACTTCATCTGCTATGATTTGTTTACATTCAATCTATGTTCCAATGAAATTTGACTGCTGCCTTTTTTAAATGACCTATGCTACTACATTTGCTTTTGATTATGCCATGCTTTTCTTCTGGCCTATCCTTCTCTCGCTCTTTCCATATAAAAATAATAGTCATCCTCCAACAACCATTTCAAATTTATGCCTTCTTTGAAGTCTTTTGTTCCTGCCTATTTATGCCATTTCTATGTACTAAACTTATAATTTTAAAAGGATACTTTTAAAGGCAGTAAGAAGAAAACTTGGATCAACCCTATAAAGTTGATGTGGACCATACTAAAGCTCAGGAGAAGTAATCTTTGGGTACCACATAGAAAAACAGTCTAAGTAAATAGTCATTAAGACACAAAGGATGTGACCAATTAGATGAAGTTACATCAGGTATAGCCAGTACTTGGCAGGTCTTCTACTAAGCCCTTTTTTTATGTCTATGGTAGATATAAAACAATAGTATTCTCTTGTGACTCTAGTCTGGGGCATAATTAATCCTGGTGCCTTTACCAGAGAAACAGTGAACCAAGTAGCTATCTCTGGGCTGGATATTTCCTAATCTCTGTTTACCTATTTACCTTTGAACTTCAATGGCATTTGAGCCTTAGCTATGTTATGGAACATTTTTCTCTAGTTTGCAGTATGCACCATTTGTATATTTCTCTTATGTTTCCCTACTGGATTATAACAGCTTTGAGAAAAAAAGAATATGTTTTAGACATCACAGCCCTAGCATTTTTATATAAGAGAAAATTAAGGTGACAATCTTGTCAGAAGGTGGAGATGGGGGAGGGACTGTAGGCTATGAAATGCATTTGCATATCATGTATACTATTTTACTCAATCTGTGTATATTTTTGGTGGCTTGGTGGGTGCTGGTGAAAGTTCTGCTAGAGCACTAAAGCCCTATCACACCTCAATTTACCATTTGAACTGTATTTTACTTTTTATTTTGTTTTGCCTACTCTACAACAAATATATCAGTAACTACAACTCTGTACGTAGATGTACTCAAATATTCCACAATATTCCCACATAGGAACCACTAACCTTCCTCTCCTCTTTTACTTCTTTCCCTTCTTCATTTCTTTCTCTTTCCTTTGTTCCCTCTTTCTTTTCTTTTGTTCCTTCCTTCTTTCCTTTCCTATAAAAAAATAAAATGGATTTTTGGAGTTTGCATAGCAACTGTGCTTTGGGAATCAGACAAACCTGAGTTAGTATCCCAGTTCTCTCAGTAGCTGTGTGCCTTTACACAAAAGACTTTACCTCTCTGCTCACCAGTGTTTTTAACTAAAGCTTTGGTAATAATATTTTTCTTTAAAATGTAGAATGGAGAAGGAGTGATTGTATGCCCCCAAAATAATTCACAAAATTACAAATTATGGTGATGCTTCATTTTGGATAGTGTGTATCTCTTCAACAGTTCTTTGAATTTATATATGTGGATAAGATTGATTAAATCAAAATTATATTATGACTAGGAACAGTCTCTATATCTTTGGTGTAGGTTTGCAATATACTTTTCAATTTCCAAAACATAATTGTTACTCTGTTCTTGAACCACTTAAGAATCCTTGTACAATGAAATGTTACAAATGCTTATTGTAGTTACATTGATATTTCCAAAAAGCCTCAGCAAAATCTGTTTATGATTCTGGTGACGTATATGAATAGTGGTTTGTTACCATTGCATCAGCTATGAAACTATAGAATTTTACCATCTTAATGGGCTTTATCTCAATAAAGATTTAAGGAAACAATTTTGCTGTCATTTGGACATCTTATTATTATCTAATCAAAATTTAGTACTAGAATAATACTTTCCTTTTATTCATGTGCTTTTCAGGAAAAAAATGAAATTTAGACTAGATTTTCTAGTAAAATGATGTTTACCTATATATTTTTTTGGCATATTGTCTACATTTTACTTGCTGATAAGAGTTAATTCAAGTAGATAGTTACTAGTTATAAAATGCTACATGATGAAAACTTTTTCCTCAATAAGTGTAGGTTTCCTTTTTTGTGGGCATATTTCCTTGAATAATAAAAGAAAGAAATTGTTCAAATAACTGGAAATTCAGAGACAGAGCAGTTTTCAGGGTTTCTGTAATCCAGAAGCTTTGGCTCCACTTTCCTGTGACTCCCTTATCACTACTCTCATCTGGGTGTTGGTTGCATTCTCAGCATGATATTGAAATAGCTACAGCAGTTCTGAGCCTCATATCCATGCAAGACAATGTTCAGAAGGAAAGTGGTATGTCTAGCTTTTTGTTTTTATTTGTCTTTAAACAGATATAATGTAAGAAAGGCTTCTTATCACCTGAGTCAAAGGTAGCAAGCAGGTTTTGGTAAATGGAAACTTTTATAAATGGAGGACTTTGACATTTATTACTGCCTTCACATAGAACCTATGACCAACTTTTATATCCTGCTTAATATATTTTAAGGTAAATAATTCTTCTTTATAACTAAATACCATCTTGATATCTTTTAAGACCATACTTTTTCTCATCTGCATTTTGACAAAGAGTGTTCTTATAATATGTCATAATAGTTTCAAAGAAAACAATTATGCATATGTGATGTTAAGCAATTGATTTAAAATGGCAATAAAATAATAGATACTCTATGTCTTATGCCATGTAAAGAGATGCTTTTCAATATTCATGTATTTTTCTTGCAGTTCTTCATAGCTTCCTTCAATTTATCCAGGAAACTTGTTTTTGTGTAGACCAAAGAGCCAGATATAAATGTTAGAATCTTCATGTTATCAGTATGACATTGAATAAATTACTGAACTTTCTGATCCCCAATTTCCTCACCTATAAAATGGACATAATAATTCTTCCTTCATAGCTTCGTTGTCATTCATTAAATATTACTTTCCTTCCCTTAGACCTTCACATTTTTCTTTAGCTTTTCCACTTTTTCCCCAACTAAGCCTTAAAAAATAATATGAGTAACTAAAATGATATCTGCCAGTGACATAAATACTTGAGAATGTGTCACCAGCCTTTCAAAGATATCCTAAACCATTCCCTTTTCTATTTCTGTTTGAGTTCCCAATCTCCCATTAGAAATCAATCTGCCCACCAGGCCCTTTATCTTAAAAAATAGACCATTTTTCTATTTCATTTTCATATGCTTTATATGCCTGAAAAATATATTCTTCTTACCATTTGTTATTTTTTTTTCTTTATTGATTTTTGAGAGAGAGGAAGGGAGAGGGAGAGAGAGATAGAAAGATCAGTGAGAGAGAACATCAATTGGTCGCCTCCTGCCTACCCCTCACTGGGAATTTTGCCCACAACCTGGGCATGCATCCTGACCAAGAATCTAACCAGCGACCTCCTGGTGCATGGGTCAACACTCAACCACTGAGCCACACCAGCCAGGTTCTTACTGTTTGTTATTTGACTGATACAAAATACACCTCCTTATCAATTTAAATTTCCAGGCTCACCTCAATACAATATTATTTTTTAAATCTATTCCATAATAACTGGGCTAATTCTTGCTTTTTCACTTTCATTTACCTTCCAGGTCTTCAAGGACAAAAGATGCCAAATTAACTTTTTTTTTTTTTCCACAGCAGAGACACATTCCTGCTGATATACTGTACTAAGTACTTGTACCTAAGTTTCATGTCAGGGTAAACCAGACAACCAATAGATTGTATAGATATGTTATAGAACATGTCCCTTCTTTTTGAACTGATTCAATAGAAAGTTTTTGAAATTAATTTTCAGCAGATAAAGAAAGGCTTGAGATAGCTCTTATTACAAATGTCAAGGTAACTTTGATGTTAAAGAATGCATTTTTTAAAAATGACTAGAGTTAGTGGGTTGCAGATCATTTCAGAAATACTATAATGAAGCTTCACTGTATTTACTTGGAAGAGTGTTATTAGCATAGCAATTTTGTAAGATTAATATTCTGCTAAATTGTCTCAAAGGTTTCAGATGACTCTTCTAATTTTATGGGAAATTGTTATCAAAATTACATCTCTTATGAAAAACACATATTAATGCACCAGACAAGATAAATACATTTTAATAAATAAGCATTATGTTACAAAGGAGTTATATCTCATTTGAACCTGATATAATGAGTAATGAAGCATTTCAACTTCATACAATGAGTAATGAAACCTTTCAACAACACTGATGATTCACTATGTCATTAAAATAGACTGAAAATTTAAAAGAGAGACATTAAGATCATCACAGACATCCATTCAGAGTCTACAAGAATAAAGCCTGAATTATTTTCCATGCTCTGGCAGAGCAGGAGACAGAGCTGCTTGCACAAGTTGTTCAGTAGAATCCTAAAAGGAGCAGAGAGTCTGAATAATTTATTTTCCCTGTAGTTGCCCAATACTGTACTACAAAATGGTATACCTGATGAAACTATCCCATTGTAATTTGACATCTTAATGGTCTAGTGTTAATTTTGACTAGACTTTGTAGCATCATTTATTTTTCATTATCTCTGTAGATTTGCACTGACTTTGTAAGATTGTTAACAACTGAATGTAAAATTAGAGTTATAAATCAAGAATGAAAATGGGAAAAGTAACTTTACTATCAAATAATAGTGTATCATTTCCATTTCAATAATAAGGTCAACTAAAAATTCTTTGTTTGCTACAATCATTGAAAACATTTATGACATTTTTTTCCACTTTCAGAAATTATTTCTAATCTCTGCTTTTTAACATAGATTTTAAATGTTGTTTTTTCTCATAACATATATGTGATATCTAATTTAATGTTGCTATTGGCTGTGTATTTGCACTTGATGTTAGATTGCAAGGTTGAATCATCTTTTTGAACCAGAGTTGAAGAAAATATATAACCCTCTCCAGGTCAGTGGGTTCAAGGAATGTAAAAAGATATGTCTAAAAATGGCAAAGATTAATTATTTAGGTCTTTTTTTAAACCTTCCTTAAGATTCAGGTAAAGTATCCTGGAGTTTTCAGAATGTTAGCTTGAAAACTCTTTATAAGAAATTGTTCCAAATGTAAGTTGGTTATCAAAAACTAACTGCTTTGGCACTGCAAGGAACTTCAACTCCATCTAGCAAAGTTTCGTCTCTGGAATTTCACAACCAATCTAATTGTGTCCATTTTGCAGTTGCCAGTTCAAATCAATGATTTCATCTGTCACTTGGAATCTGTCAGACATCTCACACATACATAACATTCAACACCCAACCTGGAGATCACTAAGTTGTGCAGATTGAAACCAGTATGATTTTAATAGCACTGCTATAAATGCAGCAGTTGTCATATATATATATATATATATATATATATATATATATACACACACACACACACACACACATATGTATATGTATATATATATTTATGAGTTTCTCATGAGATTAAAAATAAGAATGTAAAGTTAAAAAGCATGGTCATCAATCAAGATTTTGAAAGATAATTGTCTTGGGGCACATTTAAGGAAATAATTATTATTGTTGTTGTTTTAAACTTGTGGTATTTTTTGCTTTTTGTCAATCTTTCCCAGTTTTCCTAATTTTACTCTTCATATTTTTGGTCCTGTTACATAATGGTTCCTTCATACTTAATATTTCTTAAGTAATGACTCTCAAAAATATTTTTTAAATTAAGTTTTTGCTATTATTTTTGGACACCAAACTGGTGTACACAAATTTCTCAGTGTGAGACCTATCAGTAATTACCAGTTATTATATTAACTAGTTTTTAGTGTAGTCAGTAATTCTTCCAAACACCAATCTTTCTTACTAGCTTGAACCTATTAATTGTATCAATGCTGTTCTTTCAAAAAGAAATTTATCACAACCCTAGTCATAAGAATTTAAAATTCTTAATTTTTATGTAAATATAATTTATCACTTTGGCCAGTTTGGCTCAGCAGTTAGAGCATTGGCCCAAGGACCACTGAGTTGTGGGTTTGATTCCAGTCAAGGGCACATACCTCAGTTGTAGTTCATTCCCGGCCCTGGTGAGAGTCATGTGGGAGGCAACTGGCCAGTGTGTCTCTCTCACATCGATGTTTCTCTTTCTCTCCCTCCCTCCCACTCTATCTAGAGATAAATAGAAAAATATACTTGGGTGAGGATTAAGAGATACATAAATAAATATAGCTTATCTATTTGTATGAAAACCACCATTTATAATAGTTGTTCAATTTCAAGTTATATTGTTTAGAGTGTTTAAATAAGCTTCATTTATGGATTCCTTTCAAATATGAATCAGAAGTTCAAAAAATTATGTCTTGAAAATAAAGTTGTGTTGAATAAGTTTCAATATCAACCCAGGATCAAATAGGACAACTTTAGTAAAAGACCAAGAAAAAATTGTATTTTTCAGTAACCCACTTGGTGACAATGTCCTTAATTATTCTTTCCATCTTTTCCAATTGCTCCATCCTAAATCTAAAGGAAATTTTCTCTCCAGTGCCAAATTTCTTGACTCATATACCCCCATCCTTGTTTAAGTAACAGACAGGAACAATGTCTATATATTGAATGTAAATTCTTTTTTGTTTTCCCATTGTGAGTTTTATTATTCTTTCTCTTTGTCTGACAAAGGTTTATCAATACCTATATTGATTAAAACAATATTGGGGGGACCATCCAAGGATACTGAGTGGGCACAACTTTACACACATGTGGAGGCCAGTAGCCATAATCATAATCCTTAGGGTACAATGCAAACCATATTGAACTTCAATAAAATATTATTCATTCTTAGCTATGAATTTTCACCAAAGTACCCATGACTACCAAAGCCCTAACTATCCTTATGGTCACAAATCATTCAAATTTAAGGAATATGAAAGCTGAATAATCTCCCAATGCCTCATCAAGTTTTTAGTTAATTCCTGTGTACTGTGTGCTAGATAATTGGCAACTAAGAACATAAAAAATGAGGCTCTAGCAGATCAAATATTAGTAGGGATGTTTCGCTTTAAGGCACCAATTGGTTGAAGAAAATGCAAGGTGAAATGATACCTCGGCACAGATTTTAGTATTGCTTGTTAGTATTAACTAAGCAGTCAAATTTCAATTATTCAAATGCAATTAATTTGAATGAACTAATACATGAGAGGGAAAATAAAAAGCATTTTATGTATATTTTCATGTCTTGTGAAATGACCTGGTTTGGAGTAAGGCAGCCTGAATGAAGTTCAGCTATAGATTTCAGTTCAAAAGAAGAGAGGATATTTTTACTATAATTGTATCATGTGTTCCCGGCATTTCCTTCTACAATAAATTGAGGTTGTTGCACTCTTTAGGGACATGTGAGAACTAATATCTTCTCATCTGCTGTTGCATTTTAAGACGAATATCAAAATTGTTACATAGCGATGAAAAGTATACTTGTGAGTAAAAGATCCAATGTCACTGTAAGACTTGCAGTTCTGTGCACATTTCATGCAAATAAATTTAATTTTTTAATAAGGAGTCAACTATTTAAACTGATGTTGAAGCACAATGATTGACCTAATTAGATGTAAAACCTGGGACTAAAGTCACCAAGAGTATATGATCTCATGCCTTAGGTAACACATTCCATGTTTTTATTATTATTGTATGATAATTCCCCATGCTTTATCTGTAAGGCACTCTCTCTGGGCTAAGTAATTGGTACTTTCTCATGCATGTTTTAATAGTCTTCAGAAGAAAAAGGTTTTTGAACAAATGCCATCTACTATAAAATACTATTTGAACTGCATTTATTTCTACAGCAGATTTCCCTAGTTGGCCAATTAATTACATGGTATAAAGGTCTTTTTAAAGTCACTTGGTAAAAAAAAACCCACCAGTTATGGTTCATTGTTTCTATCTTGAACTAACTCTAATAATGCAGGTAGTGTACATCATAAACAACTTTTCAATATTGTTAGAACAATATGTAAATATATATATATATATATATATATATATTATATATATATATGTGTGTATAGCCTTCATAATTGTCATTAAATACACGGTGTGAACTTTGATCTTTTTAAATCAGTTTTGTACTTGAAGAAAAAAAATCTATATGCATTTTTTAACCATTGCTTAAGAAAATATTTAAACCTATATAACATTATTAACATTTACTTTTATCATTACTAAAATATTTAGATTTGGATCACAATGCAGTAGAGATTGAATTTCCCCTTTTTGTGTATCCATTCTTGGAACCAGATAACCAAATATTTATAATAATTTTTGGAACATGGGTTTTGCCAGACTACATATACATTTAAGGTAAATGTTAAAAATGTCTACCCTGGTAGGTTTGGCTCAGCGGTGAGAGTGTCAGCCTGAGGTCCAGAGAGACCCGGGTTCAGTTCCCACTAAGGGCATATAACTCAGTTGCAGTTTGTCCCCAGCCCTGGTTGGGTCATGCGGGAGGCAACCACTAGATGTGTCCCTTTCACGTCGACCAATCTCTCTCTCTCTCTCTCTCTCTCTCTCTCTCTCTCTCTCTGAACAAAAAATGGAAAAAAGAAATAAAAATAAAAATATCTAACATATTTACTAGTCATTTAGCCTCTATTAAACTGATCATAGACAAGATGTTAATTTTCTCTTAAAAAGTGAATTAATTTCAAATGTATGATCATGGCAGGACCTAAGATATCCTTGGATAAGGATATTCCAGAATCCTATTGATTGATCATCTGTATCCAGAACTAAGTCAGAATATATTTATAATGAGCTAAGAAATCTCCAGGATCACAGCAGAGGTAAGGTCATTTTCTGGACTTCATATTATTACAAATTTTCAATATCAATGAGCCAATGTAGAGTACATGGCTTGTAGTAGGCACTGGAGAAACATTTCACAAATGACTAAATACACGTAAGTTTTCATCACAATCATATATTTGACACACAGAACAAATGATTCATGAAAGCTTAGCCTCTTTTAAAAAAGCAGTTAGTGTATATAACCATTCAGGTGGATTCACATGTAAATCACTGGTTATGAGAAATATGACTATATTTTAGGTTGATATTTGCTTTCCAGCTATTCTTTTTCACTTTCAATAGATATTAACTAGCAAGTCCACTTATCAGAAAGGCACTTTTTGCATTTTAGAAATTATTCTAACCCCCTGAGTAGTGGTTGAAATTTTAAAAAAAACTCCCTAGGGGTCTAGCTGATATTTGCCCTGGCCAGGAGAGTTGGGCCTTTTCCCTTTGGGTTCACTGCTGGTAATACTGCTGTGGACCTCTTACTTCATTAGCTTTGATAAGGTCATTATTATCCCACTGTTTTGAAAAAAAAAAAACAAGACTATAGAGATTCTAGAGTAGAGTAGGAAACTCTTCCCTTATCACAAAAAGGAAGAGTAAATTTTTGTTCCCATATACTCTTATCACACTGGAAAGCAAGTTAATCACAAATGTATATTGTGAAGAAACTCAATCCTGCATCTTTAAAAATAGTTTTGAATGGTTTGGAATATTGCTGGAAAATCAGATTTAAAACATCTATAAAAAGTAATTGCAAGAAAACAGGACTATGCAGAAGATGATGAGCCTGGAAAATAGTGCACTTGACATGATTAATAATACATGGCCCAGAGAGAGTTTAACATAATAATAATAAATCCTATTGTTACTACTACTAATAAGCTGGCTTTTATAAAGCATTTATTATGTACCAGATCCTGGCTCTAGGTGCTTTATATATCTTAATTAATTTAATCTTTGCAATAATCTATTAAGTTGCTAGTATCATTAACCTCTTAGTACAGATAAGGAAACTAAGGCACTAAGGTTGAACAATTCTTCCTTGATCAAACAGCTGGAAAGTAACAGAACCAGTGTTTGAACTCAGAGGTAGAGGGAGGTTCAAGAGAGTGTACTTGGTTTAACGTCTACATTAGCCACCTTGTATTTGTGCCCCTAAGTGCTATTTATTGTCCCTAGACATGTCACTGAAACTCTCTGACCCTCAATTTCTTCTTCAATTAAATGATGCTAACAATCCCTACCACACAGGGTATTTATGCATTAATAACTATAACTTATAATGATGGTTGATATTCACTGAGCATGTGGTTTATGATATTTCCTCTTGGAAAAGTGGTTAAGAGGGTTTTGTAGTGAGGCTCTTTTACAAGCTTGTTATGTGATATTGAGAAAATATTTTACATCTTTGGACCTCAGTTTCCTCATTCAAAATGGAAACACATTTCCACATCTTCAAAATAAAGATGGTAATAACTATTTAGTAGGTTTATCATGAAGATAAAACAATGTATAAGAAGTATTGAGCATGATTCCTGGCATATAGTAAGCATTCATTAATAGTAAAAACAATAATAAGTAGGTAAAAATTTACTCAACAAAAAACTTAGAGAACTCTTTCTGAAACAGACATGAAAATAGGCAGTCAATATTACTGCCTTATGCTATTCTCACTGACTGAGAAGGAAAAAAGACACTGAATAGTAACTGCATACTATATACATTAGCATAAAGGAGAGGCTCAAAGAAAGGCATATATTCCATATTGTTGTGACTTGAAGAGTTCTGCTTACATACTTAGTACTCATGCATCATCACTATTATAGACTCTGTTGCCCAAGTTGCTCAACTTCAAATGTATTGGGCCTTATAGCAACAATGGAAGAAAAACAATAGCCAGGGAACCAGTTAAATAGTTGCACTGTAAAGCTCAATGTAGTTTGGGAAGACATTTGAGTGTTGAACTAGAAGTACACAAATCTTATTCTAAGCAATAGCCAATGAAACAAAGTATGTTTAAGGACTATAAAATTATATTTACTTTATTGGAATACATAAAAATATTCTAAAACTAATGTATGGTAATGATTATACCACTTGACAGTTACCAAAAATCATTAAATTGCGTACCTGAAATAGGTGAATTTATAATTTTCAAATACACTTCAATACAATTGTTGAGACATATTTAAAGTAAGTTATTGGAATTAAGTCTATTCCTTCTATCATGTTTTTATAAAGAATAGAGAACTAAAATCAACTAAGCACGTAACATGTGCCAATCATTCTGCTAAATGCTTTCCCTTAAGGTGTCCCATTTTATACTAATATCATCACACAAAGTAAGTCTAATTACCTTTACTTTACAAGTAAGGAAACTAACACATTGAGAGATTGAGTTTCTTATCTAAGGTCAATTAAGTATGAAGGGGTAACAAATTCAAGTCTTTCAAAAACATAATGAGCCTGGCCAGTGTGACTCAGTGGTTGAGTGTTGACCCATGCACCAAGAGGTGGTTGGTTTGATTTCTGGTCAGGGCACATGCCCAGGTTGCGGGTCCAATCCTCAGTGAGGACTGTGCAAGAGGTAGCCAATGGATGTTCTCTCTCATTGATGTTTCTCTCTCTCCCTCTCCCTTCTTCTCTCTCTAAAATCAATAAAGAAAAAAAAACGATGAGAAGAATCCAAACTCTAAGTAAATATAAATTTTTTTCTAATAGTTACCTTTTAAAATCTTACTAATAATTCTATTTGGAGTATTTTGACATAAAGCTTCCTAGACTACAAGACACTGAGTAACAAATATTTGGCCATGTCTGATTAAGTACTAATAACAGTACTGTGATCTATCATTACACAAAAATTTTAGACAGAAAAATCAGTTTAAGTTAGAGCATTGGGTCAAGTTTTTTTTATTTTATTTATTTATTTATTTATTTATTTATTTATTTATTTATTTTAATTAATTTATTTTTGTTACAGATGTTTCTGCTTTTCCCCCCAATGATTCTCCTCTTCCCCTCCCTCCCCGCCCTGTCCCTAGCTTTGTTGTCCAAGTCCATTGTTCATGCACACATGCATATAAGTTAATTTTAATTTTATTTTTGTTACAAATGTTTCTCCTTTTCTACCCCATTGATACCCTCCTCCCCATTGCCCCCACCCTGACCCCGGCTTTGTTGTCCATGTCCATTGGTTATGCATACATGCAAATAAGTTCTGTAATTTATCTCTTGCCTCCCCCCACCACCCCCTCTTCTGAGGGTTGTCAGTCTGTACCCTACTTCCATGTTTCTGGGTCTACCCTATTCCTCAGACTGTTATGTTCATTATATTCCATAAATAAGTGAGATCATGTGGTACTTGTCTTTTTCTGCTTCACTTGTTTCACTTAGGATAATACTTTCCAGGTCCCTCCATGTTGTCTCAAAGGATAAGAGATCTTTCTTTCTTACAGCTGGATGGTACTCCATTGTGTATATGTACCACTGCTTTTTTATCCATTCATCTACTGATGGACACTAGGGCTGTTTCCATTTCTTAGCTATTATAAATAGTGCTGCTATGAAAATGGGGGTACATATATTCTTTCTGATTGGTGTTTCAGGCTTCTTAGGGTATATTCCTAGAAGTGGGATCACTGGGTCAATTAGAAGTTCAATTTTTAATTTTTTAAGGTAACACCATATTGTTTTCCATAGTGGCTGCACCAGTCTGCATTCCCACCAGCAGTGTACTAGAGTCCCCTTTCCTCCACACCCTCGCCAGCACTTATTGTTTGATGATTTGTTGATGGCGGCCATTCTGACAGGTGTGAGGTGATACCTCATTGTTGTTTTAATTTGCATCTCTCTGATGATTAGTGATGTTGAACATTTCTTTATATGTCTCTTGGCCATTTGCATGTCCTATTTGGAGAGGGGTCTATTTAGTTCCTCTGCCCATTTTTTAATTTGGTTATTTGCTTCCTTTTTTTGAGTTGTAGGAGTACTCTATATATTTGGAAATTAACCCCTTATCTAATATATCATTGGCCACAATGTTGTCCCACAGTGGGTTGCCTTTCCATTTTGATGATTGTTTCTTTTGCTGTGCAGAAGCTTTTGAGTTTGATGTAGTCCCAATGTGTTCATTTTTTTCCTTTGTTTCTATTGCCTTAGGTGATTTATCAGTGAAAATACTGCAGCGTATGATGTCTGAAAATTTGTTGCCTACATTTTCTTCTAGAATTTCTATGGATTCACGGGTCACATTGAAGTCTTTTAACCATTTGGAGTTTATTTTTGTGTATTGTGTAAGTTGATGGTCTAGTTTCATATTTTGCATGTAGCTGTCCAATTTTCCCAACACCATTTATTAAAGAGAATGTCTTTACTCCACTGTATGCTCTTGCCACCTTTGTCAAATATTAATTGAGCATATTGCTTTAGGTCCATTTCTGGGTTCTCTATTCTGTTTCCCAGGTCTATATTGCCTGTTCTTGTTCCAGTACCAGGCTGTTTTGATTACAGTCGCTTTGCAGTGTAACCAGATATCTGGTATTGTGATCCCACCTACTTTGTCCTTCATCTTCAAGATTGCTCTGGCTATTGGGGGTCTTTTTTGGTTCCATATGAACTTTTGAAGTATTTGTTCTGTGAAGTATGTTGTTGGTATTTTGATGGGGATTGCATTGAATCTATAGATTGCTTTGGGTAGTGTGGACATTTTAATGATGTTAATTCTTCCAATCCCTGAACAAGGTATGTGCTTCCACTTTTTTATATCTTCCTCTGTTCCCTTTTTTTTTTGATGTCCTGTAGTTTTCTGCAAATAACTCCTTTACTTCTTTGGTTAAGTTTATTCCTAGGTATCTTAATTTTTTGCTGTGATTATAAATAGAATTTTTTTTTTTTTTAGTTTATCTTTCTGTGAGTTCATCATTGGTGTATAAGAATGCCGTAGATTTCTTCATGTTAATTTTGTATCCTGCTACTTTGCCAAATTTATTTATTCAGTCTAGTAGATATTTGATGGAGTCTTTTAGGTTTTCTATGTATAATATCATGTCATCTGCAAATAATGACAGTTTCACTTACTCCTTTTCAATTTGGATCCCTTTTATTTTTTCTTCATGTTTGATTGCTGTGGCTAAGACTTCCAGTACTATGTTAAATAAGAGTGGTGAAAGTGGGCATCCCTGTCTTGTTCCTCTTCATAAGAGAAATGTTTTTAGTTTCTGCCCATTGAGTATGATGTTGGCTGTAGGTCTTTCATATATGGCCTTTATTGTGTTGAAATATGATCTCTCTATTCCCACATTGCCGAGTGTTTTTATCAGAAAAGGATGCTGGATTTTGTTGAATGCTTTTTCCGCATCTACTGATATGATTATGTGGTTTTTGTTCTTCATTTTGTTTATGTGGTGTATCACATTAATTGACTTGTGAATATTGTGCTAGCCTTGCATCACTTCGATGAATCCCACTTGGTCATGGTGAATCATTTTTTTGATATATTGCTGGATCTGATTTGCTAGTATTTTGTTCAGGATTTTGGCATCTATGTTCATCAGTAATATTGGCCTGTAGTTTTCTTTCTTTGTAATGTATTTTTCTGGTTTTGGAATTAGAATTATGCTGGCCTCATAAAAGGAGTTTGGAAGTCTTTCTTCTTCTTGAATTTTTTGAAATAGTTTGAGGAGAATGAGTGTTAGTTCTTTGAATGTTCAGTAAAACTCCCCCGTGAAGCCATCTGGGCCTTGGCTT
Source organism: Molossus molossus (assembly GCF_014108415.1). Taxonomy (NCBI): domain Eukaryota; kingdom Metazoa; phylum Chordata; class Mammalia; order Chiroptera; family Molossidae; genus Molossus; species Molossus molossus. Next base: position 24,982,401 of record NW_023425355.1, on the reverse strand, counting down.
TTGTTTTCTGGAGGAGTCTTGATTACCTCTTCAATTTCCTTAGTTGTTATTGGTCTGTTCAAATTTTCTATCTCTTCCTGGTCCAGTTTTTGGCGATGGTGTGCTTCTAGAAATTTGTCCATTTCACTTATATTGTCAAATTTGTTACCATATTATTGTTCATAGTAGTTGTTTATGAATCTTTGTATTTCTGTGGTGTCAGTTGTTCTACTCTTTCATTTCTGATTTTGTATATTTGAGTTCTCTCTCCTTGTTTCTTGGTGCGTCTAATTAAGGGTCCATCAATCTTGTTTATCTTTTCAAAAAACCAGTCTTTGTTTCATTGATCCTTTGAATTGTTTTTTTGGTCTTTATGTCATTTATTTCTGCTCTGATCGTTACTATTTCCTTCCTTCTACTTGTTCTGGAATTTTCTTTTTGTGTGCTTTCCAATTCTTCAAGTTGTGTGGTTAGACAGTCAATTAGAATTTTTTCTTATTTTTTAAGGTAGGCCTGTAGTGCTATGAACTTCCCTCTCAGAACTACTTTTGCTGCATCCCGTAGATTTTGTGTTGTTGTGTGTTCATTTTCATTGGTTTCCAGGAAGTTTTTAATTTCTTCCTTCATCTCCACGGTAACCCATTCATTGTTTAATAACATGCTATTTAGCCTCCATGTGTTCCAATGTCTTTCATGTTTTTGTTGCAATTTATTTCTTTTATGCCATTGTGATCTGAGAAGATGCTTGATATGATTTCAATCTTCTTGAACTTGTAGAGACTTCATTTGTGTCCTGTCATGTGGTCTATCTTTGAGAATGTCTCATGTGCACTTGAGAAGAATGTGAATTCTATAGTTTTGGGGTATAATTCTCTGTAGATATCTATTAAATCCATTTGGTCAAGTGCTTCATTTAGAGTCTCTGTTTCCTTGCTAATTATTTTTGTCCAGAGGATATATCCAGTGATGTCAGCATGGTGTTCTAGTTCCCTGGTATGATTGTATTGCTGTCGATTTCTCCTTTAACATCCTCCAGAAGTTTTCTAATATGTGTTGGTGCTCCTATATTGGGTGCATATATGTTTATCAAGGTTATATCTTCCTGTTGGATAGATTCTTTCAATATTATGTAGTGGCATTCTTTGTCTCTAGTTATGGTCTTCATTTTGAAATCTATTTTATATCAGATATAAGTATTGCTACCCCAGCTTTTATTTCCTTTCCATTTGCTTGGAAGATTTTATTCCATCACTTCACTTTAAAACTATGTGAATCTTTTGTTGTGAGGTGGGTCTCTTGTAAACAACATATAGATGATTTATGCTTTCTTATCAAATCATCTACTCTGTGTCTTTTTATCAGAGCATTCAGTTTATTTACAGTTAAGGTGATTATTGATATGTACTTATTTATTGCCATTTTTGTATAATTTGGTTATATTTTCTTCCTTTTTCTTCTACTAATTACAGCAATCCTTTTGACATTTCTTGCAGTTCTGGTTTGGTGCCAATGTATTCCCTTAGTATTTTTTGTCTGGGAAGCTCTTTATTTGACCTTCTGTTTTGAATGACAGCCTCACTGGGTAGAGTAGTGGTGCATTCAGATCCTTCGTTTTCATGACCTTGATACTTCATTCCATTCCCTTCTGGCCTGTAGTGTTTCTGTTGAGAAGTCAGCTGAGCGCTTAATGGGGATTCCTTTGTAGGTATCCTGTTTCTTATCTCTTGCTGCTTTTAGGATTCTGTCTTTGTCTTTAATATTTGCATTTTAATTATTATTTGTCTTGGTGTGGGCCTGTTTGGTTTCTTCGTACTTGGGGCTCTCTGTGCTTCTTGAACTTAAATGCCTTCTTCCTTCACCAAATTAGGGATGTATTCTGTCACTATTTCTTTGAACATATTCTATAACACCTGCTCATTTTCTTCTTTTTCGGGGACTCCTATGATGCGAATATTATTACGTTTCCAATTGTCCCACAGTTCTCTTAAGCTGTCTTCCTGTTTTTAAATCATTTTTTCCTTTTGGTTTTCTGATTGGTTGATTTTTTTTCTACCCTGTCTTCTAATTCACTGATCCGGTCGTCAGCTTCCTCTACTCTGCTGTTTAGACCTTCTGATGTGTTCTTTATTTCTGATACGTCATTCTCCTTGGTGACATATTTCTTCTTGGTGGTTTTGAATTTCCAGTTGATTGATTTTCAACAGCTCTATGTCCTCACTCATGCTGTTGAACTTCCTCAAGATCATGACTCTGAATTCTAGCTCTGTTAACTTGCGTAACTGGTACACATTTATCTCATCTTTGGTAGAGGTGTCTTGTTCTTTCATTTGGCTTTTGCTTCTGTGTTTCACCATTTTGGCTATCACAGTGGGCTTTGGAGCCTACCAAATTTTCCCTGTGGGTGTTGGTGATCTTCTCTTTGTGGCTCCCTCTCCTGGGTATGGATGAGCTAGGGAGGACCCATGTTAAACACCACTGTCAAGTCTTACTTTCCTGGTTAGAGTTGCTAGCCCAGGAATGGTACAGTTATCCTCTAGCTTTTTGCCTGGACACTATCAGTAGTGGTTACTTGAAGAGTTTTGGGTTGTCAGTTCAATGAAATACTTCCTCAGGTACTCGGCATAAGAAGACTTCTTGATGTTGTGGCAGATGCTGATTGTTAGTGAGCCTCAATTTTAATTTCAATGGCCCACCTGGGTGGGGTTGAATCTCTGAGGGAGGGTCTTCTGCCTTTCCCCAGAGCTCTGGGAAGGAGCACAATTTCCAGGGTCCTGTGTGGCTGCAACTCAGAAAAAGCTCTGAGCCCCGTCCAAATCCTGAGTGTCCCCACACAGTTCCAGTCCTGTCCACCCTCCATTTGCCAGAGCTCAAGGTGAGTGGCTGTGGCTATTTTAGCATCTGTCCCAGCTCTGCGCTGTGGAGCCACTTGGGAGTTTAACCCAAGGGCACTGCTTACAGCTCAGGACACTGCTTTCTGTGGGCTCCCAGCCCCCCTCTCATGCCTCCACAATCCTAGGAGGATTGAGTCAGTGTCCCTGGTTGTATGATCCTTGCAAGCTGCTTTTATGTTGCTTTTCCCCCATCGATTTGTCTGTTTTTTAGTTGTAATTCCAGTTTGGTCCTGGGAGATGGTCTGTGTAGCTTCCATTCACTCCGCCACCATTTTGGAATCTTTTCTTTTTTTCTATTTTTTAATTAATTTATTTTTGTTATAGATATTTCTTCTTTTTCCCCCACTGATTCCCTCTTCCCCCTCCCTCTTCACCCTGTTCGCAGCTTTCTTGTCCATGTCCATTTTTCATGCATGCATGCATATAAGTTCTGTGGTTTATCTCTCCCCCAACACCCCCTCTTCTGGGGGTTGTCAGTCTGTACCCCACTTCCACGTCTCTGGGACTACCCCATTCCTCAGACTGTTATGTTCATTATATTCCACAAATAAGTAAGATCATATGATACTTGTCTTTCTCTGTTTGGCTTGTTTCACTTAGGATGATACTTTCCAGATCCGTCCATGTCCTCACAAAGGATGAGTTCTTTCTTTCTTACAGCTGCATAGTACTCCATTGTCTATATGTACCACAGATTTTTATTCATTAGCCTACTGATGGACACTTGAGCTGTTTCCAGATCTTAGCCATTGTAAATAGTGCTGCTACGAACATGCGGGTACATATATTCTTTCTGATTGGTGTTTCAGGCTCTTTAGGGTATATTCCTAGAAGTGAGATCATGGGTCAAGTTTTGTGGAGAAGAATGGAGACACGTAAGAAGACATTGCCCCTGAAATAAACTATGAGGACAATAGCACTGCAATCGAAGTTGTTATAATATGTTCTAAATACCAGGTCATCAATATGAACATGTCCCATCTGAAACTGCTACACAAAATCATTTTGAAAACAAAGTGGTTTGTCTTTCTCTTCTATACTTTGCTTCCAATTACCAGTTCGTATTTACTTTAGCATTACTGATTATTTTCCTCTTAGTTCTGTTATTTTTAATAATATGTTTTAAAATGTTTTACTATGAGTATTTCAAACATACATAAATAATAAACATTGTACAGTGGAACATTCATATACTTAACTCAGAATCAACAATACTCAAGATTTTTTTGAAACCTGCCTTATCTAGTCCCTTTTACTTTTTATAATAAATGATTTTTAAGGTCTACTGTTAGTTGACTAAGATTAGAATGTAATAAATATCCTTAGTTATAGTATATAATATTTTCCACACAATTTTATGTATAATATATCATGATGCAATAGGTATTCTAAATAACTGATTTCTCATTCAAAAAGTAATTTAGAGAGCTGGAAAATGGCCAGGCAGAGCTTCCACGGAGTGTCAGTGCTGGCTGCTGCTGGAGGCCAATTCCAAGGTCACCAACCAGTTTGTCAAAGAATTAGGTCTATATCCTAACTGGCAATTTTTTGATATATATGGAATGGATTCTGAACTCCTTAGCATGGTACCAAGACCAGTGTGTGCAGTGTTACTTCTCTTCCCAATTATAGAAAAGTATGAAGTATTCAGAACAGAAAAGGAAGAAAAAATAAAATCTCAAAGACAAGATGTTACATTATCAGTATATTTCATGAAGCAAACAATCAGCAATGCCTGTGGAACAACTGGACAAATTCATGCTATTGCCAACAATAAAGATTAGATGCATTTTGAATCTGGATCAACCCTAAAAAAAATTCCTGGAGTAGTCTGTGTCAATGAGCCCTGAAGAATAAGCCAGGTACCTGGAGAACTATGATGTTGTCCTAGTTACTCATGAGACCAGTGCCCATGAAGGTCAGACTGAGGCACCCAGTATCAATGAAAAAGTAGATCTTCATGTTATTGCTTTAGTTCATGTGGGGACATCTCTATGAATTAGATGAACAAAAACCATTTCCAACTAACCATGGTGAAACCAGTGATGAAACGTTATTAGAGGATGCCATAAAAGTTTGCAAGAAGTTTATGGAACATGACCCTGATGAATTGAAATGCAATGCAATCGCCCTTTCTGCAGCATAGTTTGTCATTAATGAGAACACCAAATACTGTATTATTTGCAACAAAAATTCAATTTCTTCTGCCATACATGAACTAAAAATTTTTATATTTTCATTAACTTGACTAATTAAGCTTTAGATGAATTTTAAATAGAAGTAATTTAGGTAAAATATGACTCTAAGCTCAAATCTCCATTTGACATGTAGTATTCATAGTTGGAGCAAAATGAAACCCTATCATCACGTCTTCATTTAAGTGCTCTTTATACTTATATTGGCTTCTTAATTCTCCCATGGAGTCCCTTCATCACATACTGTATACACCTGACTCCTCTCTACAATCCTTAATAGTGACAGTATAATAGTTTTTCCTCCAAATCCATTATTCCTTCATCTTCTAGTCACATAGCCACCTAGCTGGAGACTACATTCTCTACCTTCCTTTACCACTATGTAAGCAATAAGGTTAGCTCAGTGGGATCTGAATGAAAGTGAATATGTGCAGCAGCTAGGCCATCTCCTATTGAAAGCCACGAAAAAAGGTGAAGGGATTAGGCAAAAAGCATATATATATATATATATATATATATATATATATATATTGCCCTGGCCAGTTTGACTGAGCAGTTAGAGTGTCAGCCCATGGACACTCTAACTGTGTTTGATTCTGGTCAGGGGCATGTACCTCTGTTGCGGTTTGGTCCCCAGCCCTGGTCCCCTTGTCAGGGTTGTGCGGGAGGCAACCAATCAATGGGTCTCTCTCACATGGATGTTTCTCTCTCTCTCTCTCTCTCTCTCTCTCTCTCTCTCTTCCTCCCACTCTATCTAAAGATAAATGAATAAGTATCCCCAGGTGAGGATTTAAAAAACAAAAAGAGAAAAAACATATACATAACACATAGACACAGACAACAGTGTGGTGATAGCCAGAGGGAAAAGGGGTTGAGGATAGGTAGAGGTGAGCAAAGGGGGAGAAAATTGGGGTGGAAAGAGACTTTGCTTGGGGCAATGGGTACATGATGCATTGTGCAGATAATGTTTTATTGAGTTGTACACTTGAAACCTATATGGTTTTGCAAATCAGTATCACCCTAATAAATTCAATTAATAAAAAGAGAATGCTATGTTAATTTCTCTAGGTTTCTAGATTTTAACTCTCTGCCTCTTTGCACATGCTAGAATATGAACATGGAAGCAACCTAGCTTTGATGATGCAGATGAGGACAACACCTTAAAGGATGAACAAGCAGAGAGATGAAAGGAATTTATGACTATAAATGACTTTGTGAAACAGTAGAAAATCCAGCAGAAACCTATAAGACCACTATGTGGGAGAAAAGTATATATATTTAATAAATAAATGAATAAAAAAAAACAAATCTCTTATTTAAGCCACTGTATTTTTGGATCTTCTTGTTATAGCAGTTTAACCTGTACCCTAATTATTACACTAATATAACATGCTACAGTATAGAAAAAATAATAACTTTGCAGATGAGTCAGATCTAGAAATTTAGTTGTCACTTATATTTGATAGTGGTAACTTATTTAAACTGTATGAATTCATTTTCTCATCTGCAAAGTATTAGGGCCAATATCTATTCCTGGTGTTGCTATGAGAATTCAGTGGATGTATACATCTTGCATGCTCCTTAAATACAGTGTGGTGTTTAATATGTGTTCTTTTATAGCCTTTTTCTCATATTTATTAAAGACAATATTTTCTGCTTTATTTAATGAACTAAATTTTTTATTCAGTATTTTCACTAATAACATCAACTGTTTTAAATAATTCAATCAACACCCAGTGTTACACAGCGTTTTTGTGTGTGTGTTTGTGACTTTTAAAATAGAATTTGAGGTATACAGAGCCATTTTTAAAGTATAGACAGTTGGCAAGAGAAAATCATTTTAACAGACTTTTTGATTTTTACAGAGCTACATGTCATCGCTATGATGGCTCAGTGAACAAACAAATATGTTTTATGTCTTCTGGGATGAAATGACTGGTAAGAGAGGCTTTTGTATTAATACAAGCCTTGAATCATAAGTCCTTACAACATTTTGGTGTTAAAACAGGAAATATGGTTAATCCCTGAAGTCTTTGCAGGATTTCATCATTGTGATTTAGTGTCTAAACTCAAATGATGAAACTGAAACAGGCATGCAATGACTCGTTAAAAATCACATAGTTTATTGAAGTGGTATACAAAAAGGGTTTGAAACTAGAGTTGTCAGACGCCATGAACAATGCTTTATTCAGTATTTAGTCTGTGCATAAGAAACACAATCATGAGAAACATTATTATTGCATTATTTTCAAAGGATATGCAGCTGTGAATTGATAGCACAGAGAAATTGGTTGAAATTATAACTGTGAAATTGGTAGCCAGACCAGGAACATATCTCACAAATATGTATTGCATTTGAGATTTCCTTTGTAAGCCTTAAAATCAATAATTTGGGGCCACTCAAGCTCAGGTAAGTCACATAATCCTATGTTGGTGACAAAATGCACCCTTGGACAATTTTCTCCTAGTGCACAGATATTTATTTTGGAAAGGGCACATGGGTTAATGGTACACCAATATTATTTGCTGCTAATAAAAAGGTGAAAGATTAATTTTTCTGGTGTTTGAAACTCCTTTCTGATCAACCAACCAGAGTAATGAGATAGAGGAAAATTGTTTCCTATATCTTGCAATCAACAATACTCACCATCTGTAAGGGATTTTCCTCCCCAGATACTGAAAGGAATTGCACTATGAGGTATTTTTCTATCAAATAGGATTAACTTTGTTCTATATGGAACACTCTTGATTTTCTCTGCCAAGGAGTGCAGCAGTTTTGTGTGTTATGCAATACTGCTCACTACAGACCGTCAAACTCATTTCATTTGTGACAAGAGCTGGAATTAAACCTTGTTCTCCAGAGATGTGATGGTCATGTATTAATCTGATCTGTGCTTCCTTCCAAGCTACCTTGTATATTGTTACAGCACTTCTCTTTCTGCTGCAAAATCTACCCTCTTCATTTGTTTGTTTTTTTGGAAGTAAAGAAAAAATCAATTTTGTGTTTGCCCTATCTATAGGAAAACGTTTCATTGACTCTGTTTGGCATGGGGTCAGCCTTCCACTGAGCTCCAGCAGGCCATGCCATCATATCTCCCTTATTCACTACCTGCTCCTCTGGCTCTGACTTCTTCACTTCCGATTTAGAAGCCATCTCAAATGTTGCAAAATAACATCAAGCCCCAACATTCAGGAAGCTTCAAACTCTCTTATCTGTGTCAAAAGATTGCTATTTTTATATCTCATCTGAGATTACAAATCATTGCCTTTATACTCTGTCTTCTCGAGATGATCAGGGACACCAAATCATGTAGTGCTGGGTTAAGAGGTTGGGTGGGTGATTCTTAATTATTGTTAATAAAGGATGATGGATAAATGACTGAGTTCTATTTTAAACTTACATAAATTTGAATTAGCATGAACATATATGTGTTGTCTTTTCCACTAGGAGAGTCAATTTTTAAAAATATTAGTAAGTAACAAAAATATACTTTTAAATTTTGCTCAGATAGCATTTCCCAACTGAAAAGATCAAGGTCATTTACAATTGTCTTAATTGATTTTGATGTTGGGTAACCACAAATATTAAAATAGGATACAAATGTATAATTTGCTATCATAATTTAATAAAAAGTAATGCGTGACCTCTGGGAATGTGTATTAGTTTACATTTTTGTCAATCAAATTAAAAGCAATGCCTACTTGAATTGTTTGAGGAAGACTCTGAATACTATTATTTTAGAGAATGATTTTTCATGTTAAGATATATATTTGGACTTAATGCAGTATTAATGGTCACATTGTGGTCTCCCTAACATTCTAAAACACTCTTATGCTAAAACCAATGACAGTTTATGTTGCCTTTTAAATACTAAATGCCTCTTGATTGGTTGTTGAGAAAACAATTTTTTTCCTTTGGTGTAATGCCTCAGCATGAAAGTGTGTTGGAAGATATACATGTTGAAAGGAATCACAGGTATATGATGGGATATTCAGCAGCCTCATTAAGTTTAGTTTAATTTTAAACCCCCATGTCAGAACATCTGTACACATAGACTCTCTCTATTGGAACCTGGGGTCTACAGCCCTTAGCCTTTTAATACAGTAATCAATATTTATTTATATATTTTTAAAAATTTCCCTATTGTACCAAGTTAGTTCTGTTCCCACTAAGGACAATAATTGTTTTGGGTCAGTTGATAGATTAAATAGTCAAATTAATATAATTGAAAATACTCTGGCAATAAAAGAAGTGTTTGGATAAATTTTTATCCTCAGACTACCTGAACATACATTGAAATTGCATTCTTAAGATACACTTGATTTACATAACATCTTTTTAAAGACCTGATGGATTCAGCATGTAAAGCAGAATATATTTTCCCTCAAATATGGGAATTAAGGTTTAACAGATAAAATTTCCTGAAGGTTATAGTGCCAGTGGGAGAATGTAACTGTATCTGAAGAGTGGACACGGTTTTTACTTTCTCATACAGTTATTTGTCCAGGTCAAATGATAACTATCATTCTTCCTTCATCTCTAAATAATAAGAAGGCCTCTAGGGTCTTCATTTATTCACAGCAGACGATGGGCAGACCTAGAAAGTTGGTTCCTTCACCTTGAAGGATTACTGAATCCTAGTTTAGTGACCTTCAAATGAGTAATGAAACTATGTATGTATCCTGTTTCTATGCATCATAATTTTTTCTCTCCCCTATGGTACAAGCCACATAAATCTGTATTGAAAGAGAAAATAAAATAATAATAGCCACTATTGACAATGGTAAGAAACAGTGGTTACTTTCACTGCTATTGAAAAAATAAATTGATTAAAGATTTTTCAGAGGGCAATTGGCCATAGGGAACAAAAATTAAAGGCACATATCTTTTATTTTCTCTTATGCTTTATATTTTCAAGAATCTATTAAACACTATTGTTTGTGGCAATACGGCAAATTAAATTATCTGAAAGAGTGCTTTTAATGCAGACAAAAAACAACTAGATCTTGCATCAAGTATAAAGCTTGTTGAATTTTTGGGGGCTGATAGGAAAATCTTCAAGATTGCCCTAATGATAAGTACTGAAAACCACAATACAGGTTTTAAAAAAAAAGAACATATTGGAAGAACCTGAGAATCCTGGATGAAGTGCAGGCCCCTGGATGGAAAATAAAAATGAAAATGTTTCAGGTCAGGAACACCCCATGGCTTTCAGAAAAAGCAAATGAAATTCTACTTTGGAGGAAAGCATTCAGAATATACAAAGATAAAGAAAAACACAACTGTAAGCTCACAAATAAAGTTCATAAAACATACAATGAAATGAACCATCAAGAGTTAGTATCAGCAGGAATAAAGAACAACAAAGCCCAACACATTTAAGCCCATAAGAGTTCCAGAATTTAAAATGATCAAATACACAATATATGAAAACTACAATGAAATGAAAAACCACAGTGAATGAAGAATGGAGGTATAAAATAAATAATCAGTAAGAAATTACAAAATGCGAGTGGACAGGTTTGAAAAAGAGCTAATTAAAACAATAAAATGAAAAATGTCATTGTTTAAATAAATGATAAAATTAATGGATATGTTAAGCAGTGAACAAATAGACAAATGCAATAGAAAGAGAGCTCAAAAAGAGGTCTATGTTGTATACGGGGATTTAATATAAGTCAACGTAGCTGGGGAGACTTTATTTCACTCTCTTCTTGAGCAGAGGATAGCAAGCTGTGGCCCCTGGGCCAAATCTAGGCAACCATGTGCATTTAATTAAGTATGGCTGCTTTTGCTCTACAAAGGCAGAGTTGAGTAGCTGCAATAAAGACTGCATAACCCTTAAAGTTTAAAATACTTACTATCTGGACCTTTACAGAAAAGGTATTCCAACCCCTGTTTTTGAAATCTTTTTTCTAGGTTTACAATTCTAGAAAAACTCAAAATTGTAAAGATATTCATTCTTTCTAAATTACATAATAGGATCATTGCAATTGCAATTAAAGTCCTAACATTATTATGAGGTAATTTACAAGCAACTTCAAAATTTATGTGGAAGAACAAGTACCCAGGAATAAATCAAGAGAAACTTGAAGAAGAAGAAAAAAAAAGAAGAAAAATTACCCTACTGAATATCATAAATTATTACAATGATATGGAAATTATGACAGTATGCTATTGGCTCAGATATAATAATCTTAATCATTATTATTAGAAATAGTAGTTCCAATAGTAATAGTTAACACATGTGACACTTACTATGTGCTAGGCACTGATAAAATGAACCCATTTAATCTTCACATCAACTTTATGAGGATAGTATTCCTTTTATCCATTTTACAAATTTTAAAAAGTAATAAGAAAATTAACCAATGAACAAATCGAAATTTCAGAAGAAGACTCACTGTTCTGTCTATGTAACTCTCTGTAACAAGTTATTCCAAAACTTAATGGTTTGAATTAACAACAATCATTTATTATCTATTAAAGTTTCTGTGGGTCAAGAATTTGGGAGTGCTCAGCTGGGAGGTTCTAGCTCAGGTCCCATTAGGTTGTAGTCATATGGTGGCAAGAGCAGGGGTCTTCTCAAAGGCTTTTGTGCCTGAACTGGAGAAACTAAAACAGCTGAGGGCTGGAATACTTTGGGCACTTTGAGCATTTCTCTTTATTTTCTTATGATTTCTTCTGCATGGTGACTTCAGCATAGCCAGAATTCTTCCATGGTCTCTTAAGGCTTCAAAGGAGTATGTTCTGAGAGAAAGGGACAGATAGAAAGAAGCTGCATCATTTTTTATGCTCTAGCCTCCGAAATCAACCAGGATTACTTCCACTGTAGTCACTGACATGGCCAGATTTAAGGGGAGAAAACACAGTCTCCAACTCTCTATAAAAAGTACTCATGACATACTGTAAGAAGGGCATGTTAGTGGACTATATTCATGCAACAATCTTTGGAGTATAGACTCGGTCACCCTCTGGCATATATGGAAACAATATATGTTTGAGGTGCCATGACTGATCAGTGAGGAAAGGATAGAGTATTTTATAAGTTGTGTTGAGATAAATGGTTATATTTCAAAGAGAAAGTAATTGTGTCCTTATCTCACCAACACCAAAATCAATCTCTGATTGATTAAGAAACAAATGTAAATGATAAAACCTTAAAATGTATAGAAAAATAGCTTTATGTCCTCAAATAAGTATTTTTTAAAGATACGCAAAGCATTAACCATAAAATATAAGATTAATAAATATAATTATATAAAATAAGAATGTCTATTCATGAAAAAAACCAATAAAGTGGGAAGACAAACTAAAAACTGGGAGAAGATATTTATTTACTTTTAATTGTACTATTTTAAGTATATAATTAAGTATACAATTTGAACCTTTTTTTTTTATCCTTACCTGAGGACATCTTTTGCAACTTATCTTCAGATAGAGTGGGAGGGAGAGAGGGAAGAAGAGAGAGAGAGAAACATGAACATAAAAGAGACACATGGAGTGGTTGCCACCCACACGACCCCAACCTGGCCGGGGACAAACTGCAACCAAGGTACGTGCCCTTAGCGGGAACTGAACCCGGGACCCTCTGGTCCGCAGGCCAATGCTCTAACCATTGAGCCAAACCAGCCAGGACAGGAGAAGATATTTAAAACACATGAAACTGACAAAAATTTAGTATCTAGAATATATAAAGAATTCTTACAAGTCAGTAAGAAGACAAAACGTGGCAAAAGCATGAATAACCATTTCACAGAAATGGAAAAACAAAAGGATCAGGAACATATGAAAAAGTTTCTAACCTCATTAGGAATTAGAGAGATTCAAATTACTGGCAAACTGAGAAATACTAAAAATTTAGCAAAAATTTAAAAATCTGTTAAAATTAAAAGTGTGATGATTCCAAGATATGGAGCAACTGTAATACTTATATTGTGATACTATGCTTATGAAAGCTTGAAATCCTGCAATCATCATTTTGGAAAACAATTTTGCACTGTCTTGGAAATTTGAACATGCACATGTTATATGATTTAGCAATGCAGCAGAATAGATTAATAAATTGTAGGACATTTACAAATTCAAATGTTTAAAAATGGATATGAATGAACCATAGCTACATAGAACAATTTGGATAAACTCTTAATATAATATTGATGAAAAAAGTAAGTTGCAGACTACACATGGTATAATAAAGTGTTTACAACAAAGGTCAGAAATATACAAATAAAGTACATTGTTAATGCATTCAGGAATAAGAGAAAACTCTTTTAAAAGCAAAATTCAAATATTCAGGAAATTCTAAGTGGATTGCAGGCAGAGGAAGCAGGAGAACAAGAGAGGATATGGAAGGAGCACACAGGGAGATACAAAGGAATGCCTTACTTCTTAAATGGAGTGATAGATTCATGGTTAATCATTTTATTATTGTGCTTCAGATCTTATATATATGTTACAGTTATTTCAAACACATCAAGTAATACCTGATAGACATAATGGGTAATACTAAACATCTATTATACAAAAATGGTTGCATAACTATACAAAGACATATGCCAAATAACATTCATTACAAAATTATTTTAATAGCAACAGACTGGAAACAACCAAAATGTTCATATCAGAAGAGTAAATAAATTATAGTACACATTAAAAGGAATGCTTTGTGTCCATCACAAAGAATGTGAGGTATTTGTGTGTTCTGACCTAGTATTTAATCTTTGATATATTGACTGGAAAAAACATTGCACAGGAGGTTTAAAACATGATTGCATTTTTGTGAGAAGAAACATTTTATATATGCAAATATATATAATGTATATAATATATATTACATATAATATACAAACTATGTTTAAATATACAACATTAATATATAAGTATATAAAACTTTTTTATATATGATGTGCATGTTTACATACATATAGATATACTTGTAGGTGCAAAGAAAAATGCTAAAGGATACAAATTAAAATGTTATTGGTGCTCATTTATTAAGAGTGTGAACAAGAGAAAAAAGAACATTTAATTTTAACACTTTATATTTTTTTATCACTTGATTTTTTCCAAAATTCATGTACTATTTTGTAAAAATATATTTTAATGAAAATTAAACACAAATCTCTTCTCTTTCTAACCCTCATCACCAAAAAAAGCCTGCCAAAAGCCAATAAATAAGTATTCTGTTTTTTCAAAAGGAATTCAGGCTCTATACCTGCTATAGTAAAACAGATTTTTGCTATGATTTGGCTGGCAATGGACTCTGGTTATGACTTGGTGAGAAAGAAGTGTATCCAAAAGTTATTTTGTATATAAAGTTCACTGTCAACTAATGTATTCTATCTCAGGGATTGCCAGAATGAAATAAAGAAAAACACATTTTTCTCTTCATGAGCAAAGTTTTTTTTGTTTTGTTTTTTTCACTTGTTGATGGCATTTTTCCTGTTGTTCTCATATACTTCTTCCATCCAATTAAAGCCCATGTGAATAAAATCTTGCCAATGATTCAAAAGCAATTATAGGTTTTGAACTACTGCATATGCTCTGGTTTTCCAGAGCAGCTCTCCCTCCTTCCTCACAGCCTTTCTACTAGACCTTGTATCAAGAGGTTCATAGAATATAAGCATCTGAACCCAGGACAATATTAAGAGACAATATATTAAGTCTATGCATGTGTTTTCCTTATTATACAATCTAATGGCATTTTTCTTCTAAAACACCTTGTCACAAAAACTGGCATTTTTTTACTTGATGGTGCTGGTGGCCATTTTATACACTAAAGGAAGGTAGAATCAAGGTGGTACCATGCTGATTTTTTTGACTGCTAGACTTCTTGTCCATTATAACTCCAACACTTTCTTTCTCAAGCCTTTCTTCTTTCCCACTCCCATCAGCCCTTCAAAGGGGACCATTGCCTTATAAAGTATAAAAGATTAAGAAAAACATTCCTGCTGTGAATCAAAGCTCCAAACTGTCTACTTTCATTTTTTAAAAACAGCATTATTATAAAGTTGGAAGAATCACCACAATAGCAGTATATATCGAAGAGTATAAAACATCTTGAACTAAGAGCATAGCAAAGGTTTTTAAGTCTGCTCTTAGAAAACTGAGCCAAAGGAAAAAAAAAATCCAAGTTCTCCAAGTTGTGAATTTCAAAACAAAAGAGTGAGAAGGTAGTATTAGTAAATCGTTTGCAATTTAAAGAGACAAAAATTTCAAAGACAAAATTGAGTTTAAATGAGACTTGAAGAAAATGTGAAATAACTGAAGCATACAATTAATAATTGGTTATATAAATAAGTATCATAAGGAACTTTAGCATGAGTTGATCAGATATTCTGCAGTAAGGCAGAATAGATCTGTAGCTTAGGCTTCTTCTACTATATTTCATAAAATGCACCTCAGTGACAAGTTTTTAATCCTCTTTGTGCTACTTTCTTATTTCCTCCTCCTCATTTCTACTCTTCCCCTCCTCATCACTATCCCTTCTATTCATTGAATTGTTTACACTTCAAAAATTCACATTCTCTATTACCATTTGCAAAGTAATTCCAAGGTTGGTTCTGCCAGTTTAACTGACAGGTAGGTATTGGTCTTGAATTCTCACATTTGGTTTCTCTCTGGCTCTCATCACCTTTCTCAGGCTGGATGCTCTTCTTTCCCCTTCTTTTGTATGTTTATGGCTACAAAGTAGTCTGAAAAATGAATAATTCTATATTTGAAAGTCAATCATTGATTTACAGTAATGGGTCTGTCCTTGGAGAAAAACAACTGCTAGTAACATGTTTAGTTGCTAAGCTTTAGCTATGCAAACTACTGCTAAGTAGAAGTTTTACAAAACATTTTGGCTGTCATCCTACAGTAGCACCAGGCTGTTTTATCTTTTGTATCAGGCACCTGTGATTAGGACCACAGGAGACCGGCACTTTGAGGTATATGCAGAACAAAGCATAATAGGATTTTTAAAATTGATACGTAAGAGGTATATTTTTTTTTAGTATAACTTTCTACTGTGAGAAAACACATTTTTATTAGAGACTTTCTGTTGTCAAGAAGAATGCAAAAATAAAGTCTTAGAAAATAGTTTAAAATTTAAATGGCTATTGGCCAAAATATTTTTATTTTCCGAGAAATCTGTTTCTTACAGGTTAAAGTGCAAATTATTCTATGTTGCTTGAAAATTGCCTTTGGAAGGTATTAAACCTCCTGCAGTGTTAGCTCACTGACTAATGGTAAAAACAGTTTAATGATGAACTGTTTGTCGCTGTGGTAGTTTAATTTTTTTTTTTTTTTTCATTTTGTCACTTAGCCATTTGCAAAGTAAAAATTCCAATGGTTCATAAATATGAGAATCATTGTTAGGAAGAGTAGTAATATATAATTCCCAAAGGTAGATCCATGCCACCTAATAGAGAATGCTGTTGTTTCTTGGAGAAATAAGACTTAGTTTCTTAAGCCAATTTGCTTCTATTAGAAAGTAGCAATATTGCAAACAGGCAAACCAATGAGGTGTTTGAACTATAAGAGAATTCTAATCTCAGCAGGACAGTGTAAATCTATACTCTGTGGAGTCTTTCAGTCTGGGAAACCAGCTGGGCCAGATTAAAACTTATAAACTTGGCGTCAATGAACTTGGTTCCCTGTAACTGAAGAAAGAAAAACATGATCTTCCTTAGGATGGATTTAACTAAGGCATGTCTACATGATTCCAAAACCATAGGTTAGGTTAGTCAGTTCAATCAAACATTTACTAAACTCGGTGGTTAAAAAAAAAAAAATCTCAAGAAATAATACATTTTTTGTAGCCTAAAAACCATCTGACAGATTTTTTTCTTTTTGCCAATTGAATTTCCATTGTGTAAAGAAAGCCTAAGGCCATGATTCCTAATACTGCTTGTGTAACAACTCGAGTTGTCTCCAAGAATGTCAGGAGTTATCAAAAAAATTTCAAAATAAAATTACTTTTAATTCATTTCACATCACAAGAATATGCAACATTGTACAGTTATTGAAAGTCATGAACTCAAATACAGTGTCACAATTTCAAAGCAGACCAAGAATAAATGATCCAGCCCAACACTGTTTTAGAGCTATCTTTCTCTTTCTTTAATGTTCAGTAGTGAGGTGTTTTAAATGAGATTTTCAGAAGTGGTAGTGAAACATGCTGTTTTTATTTTTTTTATTTATTTATTTATTTTTAAACATGTGTTTCTTACATTATTTTGTTGTTGTTACTAACACTTCAGAAAGTGTCCACTCAATGTTTGTTGGGGAGTTGAAAAGAATGAAAGTTAGCAGTTATGCTTCCATCCATATGTAGGGTTGTATTTCTGTGGGAAAAAGCAACTGTATTGAGACTCTTTATTGCAAATGAAAGAGACTCATCTTAAATTGGTTTCAATGATTAATAATGATGATGACGATAGGAATGATAATACATTTTGAAACTCTTGACTCACAAAACTAAAATCTTCAAAAAATATTTAGTAACAAGCAAGTTTAAATCCAGGAGCTTAAGCCCTGACCAGTTTGGCTCAGCAGTTAGAGCATTGGTTTGCAGACTGAAGGGTCACGGGTTTGACTCCCGGTCAAGAGCACATTCCTGTGTTACAGGTTAGATGAGGGGGTCATGTGG
Source organism: Molossus molossus (assembly GCF_014108415.1). Lineage (NCBI taxonomy): Eukaryota > Metazoa > Chordata > Mammalia > Chiroptera > Molossidae > Molossus > Molossus molossus. The sequence goes on along the minus strand of NW_023425355.1, from coordinate 24,964,698 downwards.
GAGGCAATCAATCAGTGAGTCTCTATCACATCTATGTTTCTCTATATATATCTTGTTCCCTTCCACTCTATCTAGAAATCAAAGGAAAAATATCCTCAGGTGAGGACTAGCCAATAAATAAATAAATAAATCCAGGAGCTTAAACATTTTCATCAAGACAATCTCCCTACATTTTTAGCTGTACTTGTTTGATGTACTTTTCTCTGGTGGTTTCTCTATAGACAGGTAGATCTTCCCAAGATCAAGGCAACAATCACAAGGTAACTTCTATAAGCTAGCAACCCTGACATAAAGAAGTTACCCAACAAAAATCCTAGAGTGCACTCTGATTTGCCTTGGTCATGTCCATAGATGAACAAATATTTGTGATGTTGATCAAGCCTGGGTAATGCTACTATTTCTGAAATCAGGAATTCCTCTCAAACCTCGTGGACTGAGAGAACTAAAGGGTGATTTGTTCCTCATGGGAAAATGAAAGTGATGCTAAAAGAAAAATACATAAATAATGATCTTGGGTCATCAAAAAAAAGTTTACTTCTGTAATACACAATACATATTTTTCTGTATACAATGATAGGCCTTTAATACAAAAGTATATATAATAAAAACATAATAATTTTAAATATTTATCAAACAACTACAATATGCCAGGCACTGTTCTTGTTCAACTTCCCTTTCAAAAACTTTGAAAGATAGGAGAGGAAGCTGGGGTTTTGTTGAGACTGGAGCTTTCTTGAAACTGAAGATCATAGATAGAACATGTGGATGAAAGAACCTGCAAAGGTTCCTGAGAGAAAGGCACACAAATATAGCAAAGAAAGATACATTCTGGACCCTAAGACATTTCAGGCAAATTTAGGCACTTTATATTTATTTATTTTTTCTTTATTGATTTTTAGAGACAGAGGAAGGGAGAGGCAGAGAGATAGAAACATCAATGAGAAAGAACATTGATTGGCGGCCTCCTACATGCCCCACTCTGGGGATTGGACCCACAATCTGGGCATGTGCCCTGACCAGTAATCGAACTGGTGACCTCTTGGTGCATGGGTTGATGCTCAACCACTAAGCCACACCAGCCAGGCCTAATTTAGGCACTTCTATACATTTTGTCTATAATCTTCACAACAAGCGAAGATAAGTTGTATTAGCTGTAATTTGCAAAGGAAGAAACAAAGGCTCAGAGAGGCTAAATTATTTGCCTAGAAGCCTCTTACTAGTTAGAAAGTGTCTAAGCTGAAATTTGACCTCAAATTTGTATAGTTCAAAAATGTGGCCCTGGCCAGTTTGGCTCAGCGGTTAGAGCGTCAGCTTGCGGTCCCGAGAGACCCGGGTTTGGTTCCCGCTAAGGGCACGTACCTCAGTTGCAGTGTGTCCCTGGCCCTGGTTGGGTTGTGCGGGTGGCAACTACTCGATGTGTCCCTTTCACTTCGATGTTTCTCTCTCTCTCCCTCCCTCCCACTCTATCTGAACAAAATATCAAAAAATGTCCTCGGGTGAGGATAAAACAAAACAAAAATGTGTACTCTTTCCACTACGTTATTCATCACACGTGGTTTATATTGCACTTGCCTATATACAATTTCATGTAAATGGTGAAATATTATACTTTGACACTAGGAGTTAGGATGGCTTGAATGCAGTCTAGGTAGGAAGAACTGACACATGAAATCTGACAATAGTAAAAACCAATATTCTATGTTTGAAACAGAGCAGAGTGGATTATCTTTCTCATTTGACAAGGCTGTTGACAGCACTAACCACATTAACATCCCAGAACATCCTTGATCTCATCATTCCAACTCTTTGATTTCAAGACAACTATATCTTGGAAATTAAATACTGCTCTTATCATTGATGCTACCTATAATGTAAGTAGAAAGCATTACATTAGCTTTGAAAACTATTTTCAGTAGTGTTCCTTTACCATAGAAGTTAATGCTTAAGAATATCTCATTGGCGAACACATCACAATCAAACCCAGAAATATTGAACAGGCCGATTACAACCAGTCAACTCTACCATACAGAAAACCATACATTATTTAGAAAATAAAATCTGGGAGTTATTCCAGAGAACACAACAAAAACTAGAGATAAATCTCTTCAAATATTTTAATCTTGAAATGGTTTCTGTAATACATTAACAATTAATTTACTAACAACATTTATAGTGCATGCAATAGTTTTTTTTTTTATCAACTGAATCTTTCATTACAGTCATTTGTATTATAAAATCAGTCTTTCTGTACTAGAAGGTTTACATTTTAGTGGGTAGCATTGGGCAGCTTTCTGTGGTTAAACTTTGTCAGCATTGGCATTATCAGCATTTTTTTGCCACCCCACCCCCACCCCCAGCTATTTCACAACCATTCTAAATTGTATCTGGCTACAACTTGGCATCTAAATTGTCAGCTTAGATAGAATTCTGTCTCAAAGAAAATCCCAGAGTCAGTCTAATGAGCTGAATTGTATATATAGCACAGTCATTTTTAGGTAGCTGCAATCTCTATTTTTAAACTCAGCTATAACTAAACATTGAGATAATTATGATATACAAGCCATTGTTGATAAGAAAATTGTTTATATATTAATTTCCTAATTAGTTTTGTCAACTAAGGCTAGGAATCTTGGAAGCTTTGTCGTTTTGTGTGTGTGTGTGTGTGTGTTTGTTGTTGTTTATTTGTTTTTATATTTCTAATTTATCTTTATTGTTGAAAGTATTACAGATATCCTCCCATTTATCCTCTCCCTCACCCCCCACCCCGCTCTTCTCCTCTCTTCCCCACACTACTGTCTGTGTCCACTGGTTATGCATATATGCATATAGATTCTTTGGTTTATCTCTACCTGACTCCACCTCCCTTCCCTCTGATGTTTGTCAGTCTAACAACCAATTTGTACTTCTTAATCCCTTTACCTTTTTCACCCACTCCCCCAAACCCCCTCCCATCTGGCAACCAACAAAATGTTATCTGTATCTGTGAGTTTGTTTCTGTTTTGCTTATTCATTTTGTTTGTAGATTCAGTTGTTGATAGATATGTATTTATTGCCATTTTATTGTTCATATTTTTGTCCTCCTTCAAGCAGACCCTTCAACATTTCATATAATACTGGTTTGGTGGTGATGAACTCCTTTAACTTTTTCTTGTCTGGGAAGCTGTCTATATGGCCATCAATTCAAAATGATATCTTTGCAGGATAGAGTAATCTTGGTTATAGGTCCTTGCTTTTCATCACTGAATATTTCTTGCCACTCCCTTCCTGCCTGAAAAGTTTCATTTGAGGAATCAGCTGACAGTCTTAGGGTAGCTCCCTTCTAGCTAACTAACTGCTTTTCTCATGCTGCTTTTAAGAATCTCTTTGTCTTTAACCTTTTGCATTTTAATTTTGATGTGTCTTGGTGTGAGCCTTGTTGGGTTAATCTTGTTTGGGATTCTCTGTGCTTCCTGGACTTGTATGTCTGTTTCCTTCACCAAGTTAAGGAAGTTTTCTGTCATTATTTTTTTCAAATAGGTTTTCAATTTCTTGCTCTCTCTCTTCTCCTTCTGGCACCTTCATGATGTGAATGCTGGTACACTTGAAGTTCTCCCAGAGGCTCCTTATCCTATCCTCATTTTTTGGATTCTTTCTTTCTTTTTGCTGTTCTGATTGGGTGTTTTTTGCATTCTCATGTTCCAAATTGAGGGTTTGCTTCTTGACTTCACCTACTCTACTATTAATTCCCTGTAAATTATTCTTCATTTCAGTTAGTGCATCAATCATTTCTGACTGGTCCTTTTTTATGCTCTTGGGGTTCTCACTAAGTTCCTTGAGCATCCTATAACAGTATTTTGAACTCTGTATCTAGTAGATTGCTTATCTCCATTTTGTTTAGTTCTTTTCCTGGAGTTTTGTTCTGTTCTTTCATTTGGGACATGTTACTTTGTCTCCTCATTTTGGCTGCCTCCCTGTGTTTATTTCTATGTATTAGGTAGAGTTGTTACTTTTCCTAGGTTTGTTAGGGTAGCCTATTATAGTAGGTGTCCTATAGGGTCCAGTGGTACAACATCCCTGATCACCCCAACTGGGCACTTGAGGTGCACCCCCCCATGTAGACTGTACAACCTTTAGTTTTAATTGTCTTAATTGTTGTTGACACCTCAATGGGAGGAATTTACTCAGGTTGATAAGGTGCAAGGACAGGCTGTGCCAACTGAGCACTGACCTCTGACTACCTTGGAGTATCAGCTATACAGGGGCCACCACGCAGAGCACAACTTACTTCAGGAGGGCTCTGGTACCCACTGAGTCCACTCATTGAGTGTGTTGCTTGTGGAGGTGGTGAGGTGGTAGTGCTTTGACATGGTCTGAAGCTGTCCATTGGCTCTTGGTCCTCTTGGGAGACACAGACCAAGGTCAGCCTCTGCCTGTGCTCTACCCGGGGCCACCAGGCATAAGCTACAAAGGGATCTACAGATGACTGCTTCTTGTGCTGGGCTTGACGTGCCCAAGCAAAGCCAAGCTGTGAACCAAGGCCAGCTGCTAGTACCTGTCCTGGGGCCACTTAATGAGAGTATGGGGCTCGCTAAGGCCAGATGCTTCTTGTTTGAGAGATTTTAGGAAAATCCAAAGCATGAGTCAGGACAGGCCATTCTTAAGGTAAATCCACTGGAAATAGCTTGGATGGGCCCAAAAGTTGGATGGGGCAGGGAATTAGGGAATCACCAGGGCAGGGCAAACAGTGTGAGCCAGGTTGCTGAAGTCCCAGATATGGCCCCTGTCTGGGGGCCTCATAGAAGAAGGACTCACCAAGGAATAACAGCCTCACCAGAATGTTTATCTGAGAGAAAGCTGCCCATCCAGCTCTCTCCCAGATGCCAAACAATGAAGTCTTCCTTGTACGTCTCTGGTACTTTTCAAGCTTCCTCCCCTGCACTGGAGCCCAGAGGGAGTGAGTCCGAGTAAGCCTGCGTGTGGGCCCTTTGAGAGGAACTGCCTGGGGCTCCAGCAGCCTCAGCCTCCCTCAGCCTCAGTTCCTGTTGGTTTTTACAGCCAGAAGTTATAGGGACTGCACTTCCTGGTACTGGAACCCTGAGTTGGGGGCCCTAGTATGGGACAGGGACCCCTCACTCCTCAGGGAGGACCTTCATAGCCAAGGTATGACCTTGGCTTGTTATGACCTTCTGATTGTTATCCGCCACACGTGGCAGTGGGACCTGCCCATTTCCTACCTCCACCCCTCCTACCAGTCTTAATGTGGCTTCTTCTTTAATTTTGTAGTTGTAGGACTTCCATTAAGCCAAAATTCAAGCAGTTCTGAATGATGGTTGTTCTGTAGTTTAGTTGTAATTTTGATGCGGTTGTGGGAGGAGGCGAAACCACGTTTACCTACGCTGCCTTCTTGACCAGAAGTCCTGGAATCTTTGTTTTCATCCTAAGCGGGAATGGATTGTTTTCAGTCAAGTTGTGGTGAATGTATTTTTGTTTTAGTTGTTATTTAGCATAAGTCACCTAGTTGAGTGTTTTCTAAAGTGTTATAGTTTATCTTAAAACTTTTGCTTGAACATTGACTCAGGTTGTCTTCCCACAGTTAAAGTGGGACAGAATCGATGCATTTCAGGCTCCTCTGCTGCTTTGTGTGATCCAAACTATCTAACAAGTCAGGAAAAATCCATTTTGATGCTACTTCCCCAATTAGACCTGCTAAATGGTCTTCGAATGACTAAATTTGGCTTTAGTTTTATACCCAGACACATTGCTAAGCTAATGTTTCAGAGTAAACTACAGTACCATTTACATTAATTTCTAAGAAGTGCTTTTTTTTTTTTTCAAGTCCCTAACTATAACCAAATGAAATTGTAATTCTTTTGTTAAGATTCAGTGTAACTTGATTACCCTCTAACTACTCAGTAATTTTTGGAAATTCTGTTCACTCAGTCTGAACAGTTGCGGGTGACTTGTATGTGTATAAGAAAACTATCATTAGCATATGTTCTGAGAATGCCTTTGAATACATGTACATATTTGGAAGCTCTGTGATGGAAAAATGATGCATTTATTAAAAACCTCTTTACTGAAACTGTTACCATGTGCAAGAGGTAAGTTCTCTGAGGGATAGTGATAAGATGGCACACTCCTTCAAGGAAATTCTATCTACCATGAGAAATAAATCTACATGAAAATATTTTTTTAAAAAGTCAATATCAGACAAACTTCAGGTAGAAACTGCAGTCTCTGAGCAAAGCTCAGCTCTTTCATTTTTGTGTGTGTGTGTTTTTTTTTTTTGCTAAAATGGATGATGCAAGTATACTTACCCTTTGCAATAATCTATTTTTTTTTATACTATTTGATGAACCTTGATAAATCAAGTTGCTGTATTATGATACAGCAACTTGGGTAAATTTATTGGGTCAAATGAAACTGCTTCACAAACCTGGCAATTTTCAGTTCTTCTGTAGGCTTGGTCAGTAAATTCTTATAGCATTCTAATTTTTAATTAGCTGGATTAAACCAAGGCCATCTTGAAGCTGTTAAACTATTGCCACTATGATTTTACTGTTGTTAAAATATGTTGTTGTTGTTGTTGTTTTTAACTAAACTAGTGCTTCTTTCAGCCCTGGACCCTTGTGAGTGTTACGCTACGTAAGTATAGGCACCAACTTGGGTGTGTGTGGGGGGGGACTGGTTGAAAAAGTACTAACCAGAACAGCTTTAAGTCTTTGCATCAAACAACATAAAATAATGCCACTTGAAAAATCTTTCAAGACTAGACTCTCCCAGTGGGAAAGTTGATGTTTTCAAATGAAGATCCCTCCAGAAGTAATCTTGTACCCCAACTGATGCCATCTGTTCCTGTTGCTTATTCACTACTGATTCATAAACTATCACATAATCTCTGAGATAAGAATAATTTAATTGATGGCCACATATAATAAAATAAATGTGACTTCCAGTCAAGACGGCGGGTAGGTAAACGCAGTATCGTGTCCTCCTACAACCACATCAAAGTTACAACTAAACTACAGAACACTCATCATTCAAAACCACCTGAAATCAAGCTGAATGAAAGTCCTACAACTACAGAATTAAAGAAGAAGCTGCATCTAGACTGGTAGGAGGGGCGGAGGCGGACTGGCTGGTCCCACACCCACGTGTAGCAGATAAAAATCAGAGGACACCTCAGCTGAGAAGGTCCTCCATAAGGACTGAGGGGTCCCCATCCCATACCAGATGCCCCACTCAGGGTTCCAGTGCCAGGAAGAGAAGTCCCCATAACTTCTGGCTGGAAAAACCAGCGGGGACTGAGGATCAGGGAAGCTCATGCGGTTGGAGCCCCAAGCAGCTCCTTAAAGGGCCCATGAATGGACTTATGGGACTCACTCCCTCTAAGCTTGGAGGGGAGGCAGCTCGAGGGGCACCAGAGACATACAGGGAAGAACTGAGCTGTTTGGCACTGGAGCGAGGGCTGTAGAGGGGGCTTTCTCTGGGACAAAATTGCTGTCAGAGGCCTTTGTCCTTTTGGTAAACCCTTCCCTGGGGCAGCAGACAGTCACTATATCTGGGACTCCAGCAACCTACTGGTAGCCCCACCGTGTTGATTCCTTGAGGCCCCACCCCACCCAACTTTCAGACCCACCCAAGCTGTTGCCACTTGCTTAACCATAGGATTGGCCTGTCTTAGATCCTGCTTCAAGATTTCCTAAATTCTTTCAAACAAGCAGCATCTGGTCTCAGATAGCCCCATACCTCTCATTAAGTAATACACAGAAACAAACACAGGGAGGCAGCCAAAATGAGAAGACAAAGAAACAGGTCCCAAATGAAAGAACAGAACAAAACCCTAAGAAAAGAACTAAGTGAAATGGAGATAAGCAACCTAACAGATACTGAGTTCAAAATACTGCTTATAAGGATGCTCAATGAACTTAGTGAGAACCTCAGTGAACTTAGTGAGGGCCTCAAGAGCATAAAAAAGGACCAGTCAGAAATGATGGATGCACAGTCAGAAATGAAGGAGGTATTAACTGAAATAGAGAATAATTTACACAGATTCAATAGTAGACTATGTAAATCCAAGAAGCAAACAATCGATTAGGAATATAAGGAAGCGAAAAATGCCCAATCAGAACAGCAAAAAGAAAAAAAGAATCCAAAAAAGTGAGGATAGTGTAAGGAGCCTCTGGGACAACTTCCAGCGTGCCAACATTCGCATCTTGGGGGTACCAGAAGGAGAAGAGAGAGAACAAGAAATTGAAACAATAATTGCAGAAAACTTTCCTAACTTGGTGAAGGAAACACACATATAAGTCCAGGAAGCACAGAGTCCCAAGCAAGATGAACCCCAAGAGGCCCACACCAAGACACATCATCATCAAAATGCAAAAGGTTCAAGACAAAGAGAGAATCTTAAAAGCAGCAGGAGAAAAGCAGTTAGTTATGTACAAGGGAGTTCCCATAAGGCTGTCAGCTGATTTCTCAAAAAAAAACTTTGCAGGCCAGAAGGAAGTGGCAAGATATATTCAGAGTGATGAAAAAGCAAGAACCTACAACCAAGATTACTCTACCTGCAAAGCTGTCATTTAGAATTGATGGCCATATAAAAAGTTTCCCAGACAAAAAAAAAGTTAAAGGTGTTCGTCACCACCAAACCATTATTATATGAAATGATGAAGGGTCTGTTTGAAGAAAAAATAAAATATATGAACAAACAAAATGTCAAAGAATACATATCTATCAACAATGGAATCTACAAACAAAATGAACAGGCAGAACAGAAACATTCTCATAGATACAGAGAACATTTTTTTGGTTGCCAGATGGGAGGGGGCTGGGGGAATGGGTGAGAAAGATGAAGGGATTAAGAAGTAAAAATTCACTGCCAGACTGACAAACCTCAAAGGGAAAGGGGTTGTGGGGTGGGAAGAAATAAACCAAGGAACTTATATGCATAATCAATGGACACAGACAATAGTGTGGGAAAAGGTGGCAGGGAGGTAGGAGTGGGAAGGAGGGGATCAATGGGGAAAAAATGAGGAACATCTGTAATACATTCAACAATAAAGATTTAAAATTTTAAAAAATAAAATAAATGTGGTGACACTATTTCTTGGTGCCCAGGAGATGTTATGAAATTTTAATTGATATCTTTAAAGAATTTTGAGATTCAGGAGAAATAACAAATCAAAATATAAACATTTATGATCTTGACTGCTTTTGAAAGCTATTATAATGTGAAAAGCAAATTAAACACATTTGCTCTATTTACATTTTCTTGGGCAGATTAAAATGAAGAGGGTCTTTGTTCTTTCAGATTGTCTTCTTATACAACAATCAGAGTTATGCCCCAACCCCTCACTTTAATCACTGATAAATATGTTGTACTATTTTAAGGTCACTGATATTTTTTTTTTTTGGTTGCCAAAAGAGTTTCGAAAAAGTGTACTAAAAGTTATTGCTTATGATTTAGCTAACAATAAACCTACTCTTAATGAGAAGCAACCAATAATTTTTGATAATACACAAACTTTTATATAATCCACACCAATATCATTTAGTAAATGTCTTAGAAACACTAAATATCTGCTTTTCAATGTGAGGTATGCAATGATATGCAGAGAGAGATGTACTTATAGCTTTAAATATTTTATCTAAAGATAAAATATCTTCTGGAACAGTCACATTTTACTCAGTAAGAAAACATTTTTATAGTATAACAAGAATGGATATATTGTGTGACAAAATGGATACATATTTGTATGATTGTTTAGATAAAACATGACTTAAAAGAAATCCTCACCCTACAACAGCTTCCAACTCACCTCACCCCATTCTTACCCTCTCCTTGCTGCATGTATCATCTCCTGCTTTTTATAAGAGCACTTTGATGGAAACAATCTGAGAAGCAGTGACAAAATGATAACTTGGGGGACAAAAAGTAATCTCAATTCATAACATGACCCTAACTTGCTGATAGGCTCAGCTCCAGAAATAGTCTCTTTCTCTATTGAAAATCTAAATGTGCTCACTATGTAGACCTGGAATAATAATCATGGCATCTGTTGTGGAAGCTCTTTGCAGCAGGTTCAGAAACAGAAAACCTGTTCTAATTACAGGAGGCTATGAAAGAGAAAAGGGTCCCTGCTTCTTCTTCACTTGTACATAGTGATCAAGTAGACAGAGAGTTAAAGGAACTGGCGATAGAAGCAGGGGACGACTTTCTGGTTGAATTGGATTTCAAGAACAGCTTGTTCCTAAACTGTCAGAATTACAAAATTAATATAAATACTGACTGCGCTTAATCGTTGTCTTTAACCAACTCCAGGCTAAAAGATATTTCAAATTTAAGCCTATAACTAAGCAGGCATATATTATGTCATGTAATTGTCAGAGACCCTATACATGTAATATCCTCACGTACATTTTACAGATGAAGACACATTCTTAAGTGACTTGATCAGGACCACACCCTACTTTCCTTTCTCTGTTTTCTCATTATTGTTTGAGAATATTTCCGGAGTTCTCTGTGATAAGCCTTCAAACTTCTCTTCTTGGCAGTTGAGGAATTTGAACTAAGAGGTGATTTTCAGATTCCTTGATTTAAACACAAGAACTTAAATTTTTTAAAATTAATTTTAGAGAGAAAGGAAGAAGGAAGAGAAACATCAAGGTGTTGTTCCACTTACTTATGCATGCATTGCTTGATATACAAGAATAAAGACAAAAGCGTTTCATTCATTCTCCATGAGGGACTAATCACTTTTCTTTTCATTGAAAAATTATGAACTTGAATTCATTACCTACTAGATCTTGAAATGAAACCATCAATTTAGTTGAGTGTTAATCTGAAATTTGGGGGGGAATGTCACAAAAATAAATCTTACATTCGGAAAAGTTACAATGGTGAAATTAATTATGATTTAAGCATTAGAGCTGTTATTTTTCTACATGCATTTTTTCTTTATGCTTGATTGCATTCCTGCATGGTGAGAACAATGAAATTGTGGCTCCTAGTCTCTAATACAGATGTATACCTAATTTTTCAAAAGGAATGGCTCCAGTGTTTAGGAAAGGGGTTAATGAATTTATATAACAATTTCAGTAGAATGACTATTTAAACATAAATTTTGCTGGATACTAGACTAGTTTCCTCTCTTTTCATAGTAACTGACTATTTTTCAGTAGGCTAATTATTCTCCAGTAGCCCGATTAATTTTTCTTTTAGTTATTCACATTTATTCTTGTCATATGATAATGTCATGAAAATCAAATGATACTAAACATTAACATTCTACATTGTTGGTGCATTGCTGTTGAATGCTTTATATTCAGAATATCTCTCTTTTTAATTTTTGTAGGGAAATAGGTTTATTTTTTCCTGTATTCATTGCTTTTCAAATTTTGATGAGCTGTATTTTCTATTAGTTAAAAAAAGAATGCCTGGCTGGTGTGGCTCAGTGGTTGAGCATCGACCCATGCATCAAAAGGTAACTGGTTCGATTCCCGGTCAGGGCACATGCCCCGCTTGTGGGCCCAAACCCCAGTGGGGAAAATGCAGGAGGCGGCCAATTGATATTCTCTCTCATCGATGTTTCCATCTCTCTCTCCCTCTCCCTTCCCCTCTCTCTCTCTCTCAAATAAATAAAGAAAAAAAAATTTTAAAACAAGAGCAAATAATATTTATTAGGAATCTGGTTTTTTTTCTTGCTCCTTAAGTTCATAAAACTGGAGCACAACAAATGAATTCTTATATATTAGTCTTTGCTATAATTTTACAACCAGTTGCCAAGCTAAGATTTTACTCTTTCTATATTTTCAATTGTCATTTCTTTTTTTAAAACTGTATCTTTATTGTTCGAAGTATTACAGATGTCCCCTCCCCCCCATTTACCCCCTCCTTCCCAGACCCCCTTCTTCACCACACTGTTGTCTGTGTCCATTGATTGTGCATATATTCATATGGGTTCTTTGGTTTGTCTCTTCCCATACCCCTTTCCTCCTTCCTCCTGAGATTCATCAGTCTGTTCTCTACTTTCATGTGTCTGGATCTATTTTGTCATCAGTTTATTTTGTTTATTACATTCCATGTATAAGTGAGATCATGTGATACTTGTCTGTTTTTGACTGGCTTATTTTGCTTAGTATAAGAACATGTCTGGGAAGTGGACAGTAAATTATTGTATGTACCAGGGATCTTATAGTAGTATGAATTGCAATAACACACAATAAAAAAGAAATCAATGGCCCTGGCTGGTTTGGTTCAGCGGTTAGAGCGTCCGCCTGCAGTCCAGAAGATCTGGGTTCGGTTCCCGCTAAGGGCACGTACCTCGGTTGCAGTTTGTCCCCAGCCCTGGTTGGGTTGTGTGGGTGGCAGCCACTTGATGTGTCCCTTTCACATCGATGGTTCTCTCTCTCTCTCACTCCCTCCCACTCTATCTGAACAAAAAATGGGAAAAAAAAATGTCCTCGAGTGAGGATAAAAAAAAACAAACAGAAATCAATGATGCAATGTTGAAGTGTAAACAAGAGAGGGATCTTATAATGCCCAATAGCCTGGCCTAAGTAAGCCTTGCTAATGCTCCCCAAAGATAGTTTGATAAATGGCATTGTAAGAGCATTTGGAAAGCATTCTACTTTCTAATAGTTACATTTGTTTTTCAAGTTTGCTCAGGAAAACATAATCACCTAAACATAAAGCACCTATGAAGACAACTCTCAATCAAATAAATTGATTTCAGTTCAGCTAAATTTAGAAAAAAATATTTTGTTGTTCTTTTTAAAAACTGGGCTATTAAATTTATAAATAATATTTACAGAAGAGGAAAATAGTTGGAAATACATGCCCTAATAAACTCATGTTTCAGACTAAAACTTTTGTTACCATTTATTGATGTTTTCTTTTTAAATGGGCTTATTGTTAATTATAAACTATAAATTACCAAAAAAAAAAAAAAAGGGTAAAAATACCCATAATCTCTTTGAGAAAAAAAAATGACCCATTAATTTTTTAATCTATAGATAATCAGGGTTGTTTTTGTTTGTTTTTACATTTTTACATAAATGAGCTCACACTTTAAAAAATATTGCTGTCATTTTTCATTCCACCAAAAGTTATAAAGACTATGTCATTAAATAGTTTCTATTCAATTAATGTTAATAACTGTATAATACTTCATTCCTTTTTTCTATGCCCTCACATGGAGCTAACCAAACCCTTGTTTGCAACATTAAGTATATTCCGAATTTTTCACTGCTATAAACAATACTTTAATGAATATCCTAGTACATATATTTTTGTGTAATTATTTGTTTATTCATTTATTTATTTATTTTCCTTTATTGAATTTTAGAAAGAGAGGAAGGGAGAGGGAGAGAGAGATAGAAGCATCGATGAGACAGAACATTGATTGGCCACCTCCTGCATGCTCCCCACAACCTGGGCATGTGCCCTGACCAGGAATCGATCCAGTGACCTCTTGGTGCATGGGTTGATGCTCAACTACTGAGCCACACTGGTCAGGCTAGTTATTTGTTTAATTTTAAGATATATTTCTAAAAGTGAATGTTCCGAGTCAAAGAATATGAGTATTCTTAAGATTTTTGGTACATATTTCCAGACTTATCATTAGAAAGGCTCTATGAAATACAATTCTTGCCAGAAATGTATAGAAGCATTCATTTCTTTCTGTGCTCCCCAACACTGGAATGCCACTTGCAGATGGCATTAGTAATTAAATATTAATTTATTAGTGGCCAAATAGATGATATATATTCCAACAATAAACCATTATTCATGTGAATATGTGAAATGAAGTGAAAAGCAATATGAAAGCAGCATATAGAAAGTTGTAAGAACTGGTTCAGATTGCTACCCTTAAACCAATCAAATATTATTCAAAGTTAATAAGTGAAAGTAGGAACCAGTTTATGTCCTTGGAAGCTATAGCTTTCAAGAAGCTGGCTTACCATTGAGTCATTTACTGGTTGGGGTAGTATCACCCATGCAAGAATTACCTATTCCAGAAAGCATACCCTGTCGCAGATGTTTAGAGCTAAGGATTTTTACCTTTGCATTGTTCATAAACTTTTTATTTATTTATTTATTCTTGTTACAGATGTTTTTCCTTTTTCCCCAAATGAGTCTCCCTCCTCCTCCCTCCCTTCCCTGTCCCAGCTTTGTTGTCAATGTCCATTGGTCATGCACACATCCATATAAGTTCTGTGGTTTATCTCCCCCCCCCCCCACTACCGGAGATTGTCAGTCTGTACCCTATTTCCATGTCTCTGGGACTACCCTGTTCTTCAGACTGTTATGTTCATTATATTGCACAAATAAGTGAGATCAGGTGATATTTGTTCGTTTCTGCTAGGCTTGTTTCACTTAGGATAATACTCTCCAGGTCCCTCCATGTCCTCTCAAAGGCTCTTTCTTTCTTACAGCTGCATAGTACTCCATTGTCCATATGTACCACAGCTTTTTTATCCATTCATCTACTGATGGACACTTGGGCTGTTTCCAGATCTTAGCTATTGTAAATAGTGCTGCTATGAACATGGGGGTACATATATTCTTTCTGATTGATGTTTCAGGCTTCTTAGGGTATATTCCTAGAAGTGGGATCATTGGGTAAAATGGCAATTAAATTTTTAATTTTGAGGTAACACCATAGTGTTTTCTATAGTGGCTGCACCAGTCTGCATTCCCACCAGCAGTGCACTAGAGTCCCCTTTTCTCCACACCCTCGCTAACACTTGTTGTTTGATGATTTGTTGATGGCGGCCATTCTGACAGGTGTGAGGTGATACCTCATTGTTGTTTTAATTTGCATCTCTCTGATGATTAGTGATGTTGAGCATTTCTTCATATGTCTCTTAGCCATTTGTATGTCCTGTTTGGAGAGGTGTCTATTGAGTTCCTCTGCCCATTTCTTCATTGGGCTCTTTGTTTTCCTTTTGTTGAGCTGTATGAGCACTCTATATATTGTGGAAATTAAGCCTGGTACTGGCACAAGAACAGGCACATAGATCACTGGAATAGAACAGAGAACCCAGAAATGGACCTAAAACATTCAGCCCAATTAATATTCAACAAAGGTGGCAAGAACATACGATGGAGTAAAGACAGATTCTTTAATAAATGGTGTTGGGAAAATTGGACAGCTACATTAAAAAAAAAAAAAAATGAAACTAGACCATCAACTTACACCGTACACAAGAATAAACTCAGAATGGATAAAAGACTTAAATGTGACTCATGAATCCATAAAAATCCTAGAAGAAAATGCAGGCAACACAATTTCAGACATCCTACGCAGCAGAATTTTCACTGATACATCACCTAAGGCAACAGAAACAAAGGACAAAATGAATACATGGGACTACATCAAATTAAAAAGCTTCTGCACAGCAAAAGAAACAACCACAAAAACGGAAAGGCAACCCACTCTATGGCAGTTCATGAAGTTTTTACTGCAGAACACCTAACATATTGTCAAATATCCTAGAGAGACCATTGTGGTTCACATCTTTTAAAATAGTTTCTAACTGACAACAACATTCTAATAAGCTTGATTTCACAGAAAAAATAAAGTTTCCAAATTTTTATTGGAAGAATCTATCTTATACTTCATTATGAATCTTTTAAAAAGTTGTGATAAATCTTAACCAATGCCTGACTGTGGCTGTTGCTTGTAAATTCAATCTCATACAGATATTCATGTAAGAGATTACTATCTTTTATATACACCTAACTTTAGTGTAGTGGGTTGAGTAGTGTCCCCACCCCACCACTGCACCACCAAAATTCATATCTATCCAGAACCTCAGACATTGATATTATTTGAAAATAGTGTCTTTGCAGATATAATTAGTTAACTTTCTACATGAAATCATTCAAGATTCAGGTTGGACCCTAAAACCAATGACTTGTGTAATTATAAGAAGCAAGGAGGACACTGAGACACAAAGGAAATAAAATGTGAACATGGAGGCAGACATTAGAGTGATGTCTTACAAGCCAAGGAATGTAAAGACGTATCAGTAACCATCAGAAGCTAAGAGAGAGACATGTGATGGTTTCTCTCTCAAGCCTCCAATATGCCAACACCTTGATTTTGGACATTTGGCCTCCTGCACTATGAGATAATAAATTATTTTAAGTCACCAGTTTGTGATACTTTATCACAAAATCCCTTGGAAATGAATATTTTTAGAAATATTCTTAATTTGATACTTTCAATAATTAATTTGGATAAATTCCCCTTGTCTATGTCTACAAAATTTTCATCTTCTCCATTGGTCTATCACTTGAGAACACTTCACACTAACTAGCAGTAGATGATAATGACAACTTACTTCTCTCTGAAGCCAATGAATATTTGGGGCTGTGCAGATTAGAACTGCCTCAGCTTTCACACTGACTGCCCCCCGCAAAAAAAAAAAAAAAAAAAAAAAAAAAAAACTTCTCCTGCAAATCATCCCATAATCTGTTGTATATCTGAGAGTGCCTTCTTTCTTGAAGTATGTCTCACAAAATAAAAAAAACAATAATAATAAAAAAAAAAACAATGACATTCTCACAGAGAACTTATAAAAAAAGTTTTGCCTCTCCATTTTGGTACCTTTCAATTTCAGTAAGTTTTGTGTGAGAGAACAAAAGAAAGACATTAACCCCCAATGTTTACTTAGGTCCATTATGAAACTGAGCTCTGGTATAATTAACTAGATATATACATGGTAATATTTAATGTTGAGAAGTATCTTTCAATGGAAAACATGAAGGACAATTTTGTCTTAATACCCTGGTCAAGCAAGACTATAGTGCTATTTCCTCTCTACCTTCATGCCTACCTTGTTGCAAATCATTATGATATTCATATTTGCAGTTTGAACCTCTCTGTGATGCAAGCCTCATGTTAATTCTCAGATCATGTAAATGCTGTGAAGTGACTGTGGAATGCAGTTTTTTAAAAAGAGCTAAAATCTGTCAAGTTTTTTTATTTCTAAAGTACCCTTTTAAGACAAAGATGGAATTTTTAATTTAAAGCATTATGTTTTATCACTTTTCATCTACATTGCAAATAAATAAGAAAATCCTTAGTCATAATAAAGAAAAAAATCGTAAACAATGCTATTATGGTATATTAGTGGTCTATTGCAGTCTAGTAAATAATTCCAATATGTAGTGGAAACATTTTATTATCTCACATTTTCCATGGGTCAGGAATCCAAGTGTGCATCACCTGGGTGTCTGTAACTCAAGGTCTCTCACAAGACTGAAGTCACATTATCAGCAGCGGCTACAGCTGTCTCAAGATTCTACTAGGGGAAGATCTGATTCCAAACATACTCACATAGCTGTTGAAAGGCTGCAGGTTGTCACTGGCTGTTAGATGGAGATATCAGTTTCTTGCCATGTGTGACTCTCCATAGGGCAGCTCAAAACATGGCAGCTGTACTCCCTCTGAGTGAGTGAGCAAAACAGCAATAGAGCAAGAGAGGGCACCGAGGATTCAATCTCTTGGTAAACCTACTCACATAAGTGCCATCCTGTCATTTTTGCTGCATTCTGTTTAGATAGGAGCAATGAGTTCTGGCCCACACTCAAGGGGAGAATGATGGTACGAGGGCATGAATCTCTAGAGGCAGGAGTCCTTGGGGACCATCTAAGAGACTGCTTATCACATATATCTACAGTGTTGTCACTGGATGAAAGATCCCCAGATCCTCTCCAAAGCCATTAAATTGCCATATGTGAATTTGTGAATATTTTAAGGACTCTGTCTCATAATTGCTAAAACCTTATTTGATTAACTTCAGTATTCTAATACAAAGTGTGTACATTTTTAAACTTTGTTTTCCTAGGATAGGATATTTTAAATGGTCTATCTGAGAGTTTTGAATAAATGAAGCCTGAGTTTTCAAGTATTGTTGATTGCCATAAATTTTCTTATACATTAAAAAAATGGTAATTCCTCAATCCTGTAAGCATGCCACCTCCAAGAGAGAGCTCTTTTAAGCTTAGGAAATACCAATGATGTCAATCAAAGGAAAAAGCAAATCATCCTGAGTTAGTTTTATTTTTTTTAATTTTTTTTATTAATTAATTTTTGTTACAGATGTTTCTCTTTTCTCCCCTACTGATTCCCCCCTCCCCCTCCCTCCCTGCCCTTTCCCCAGTTTGTTGTCCATGTCCACTGTTCATACATACATGCATATAAGTCCTGTGGTTTATCTCCTACCCACCACCCCCCTATTTAGGGGATTGTCAGTCTGTATCCCATTTCTGCGTCTCTGGGACTACCCCCTTCCTCAGACTGTTATATTCATTATATTCCACAAAGAAGTGAGATCATATGAAACTTGTCTTTCTCTGTTTGGCTTTTTTCACTTAGGATGATACTTTCCAGGTCCCTCCATGTAGTCTCAAAGGATAAGAGGTCTTTCTTTCTTACAGCTGCATAGTACTCCATTGTGTATATGTACCACAGCTTTTTTATCCATCTGTCTACTGATGGACACTTGGGCCGTTTCCAGATCTTAGCTCTTGTAAATAGTGCTGCTACAAATATGGGAGTACATATATTCTTTCTCATTGGTGTTTTAGGATTCTTAGGGTATATTCCTAGAAGTGGGATCACTGGGTCAAATGGAAGTTCAGTTTTTAATTTTTTGAGGTAACACCATATTGTTTTCCATAGAGGTTGCACCAGTCTGCATTCCCACTAGCAGTGCACTAGAGTCCCCTTTTCTCCACACCCTCGCCAACACTTGTTGTTTGATCATTTGTTGATGGTGGCCATTCTGACAGGTGTGAGGTGATACCTCATTGTTGTTTAATTTGCATCTCTCTGATGATTAGTGATGATGAGCATTTCTTCATATGTCTCTCAGCCATTTGTATGTCCTGTTTGGAGAGGTGTCTATTTAGTTCCTCTGCCCATTTTTTAATTTGATTCTTTGTCTTCCTTTTGTGGAGTTGTATGAGCACTCCATATGTATTGGAAATTAACCCCTTATCAGATATATCATTGGCAATTATGCTCTCCCATACAGTGTGTAGCCTTTCTGTTTTGATGATTGTATCTTTCGCTGTGCAGAAGCTTTTGAGTTTGATGTAGTCCCATGTGTTCATTTTCTCCATTGTCTCTATTGCCTTAGGTGATGCGTCAGTAAAAATTCTGCTGTGTATGATGTCTGAAATTTTGTTGCCTACAGTCTCTTCTAGGATTTTTATGGATTCATGAGTTACATTTAAGTCTTTTATCCATTTTGAGTTTATTCTCGTGTAGGGTGTAAGTTGATGGTCTAGTTTCATTTTTCTCCAAGTAGTTGTCCAATATTCCCAGCACCATTTATTAAAGAGGTTGTCCTTACTCCACTGTATGCTCTTGCCACCTTTGTCAAATATTAATTGAGCATATAGCCTTGGGTCCATTTCTGGGTTCTATGTTCTGTTCCACTGGTCTATATGTCTGTTCTTGTGCCAGAACCAGGCTGTTTTGATTACAGTGCCTTTGTAGTATAACCTGAAATCTGGTATTGTGATCCCTCCAACTTTGTTCTTCCTTTTCAAGATTGTTGTGGCTATTCGAGGCCTTTTTTGGTTCCATATGAACTTTTGAAGTAATTGTTCTAATTCTGTGAACTATGCCATTGGTATTTTGATGGGGATTGGGTTGAATCTATAGATTGCTTTGGGTAATATGGACATTTTAATGATGTTAATTCTCCCAATCCATGAACAGGGTATGTGCTTCCACTTTTTTATATCTTCCTCTATTTCTTTTTCAATGACCTGTAGTTTTCTGCGAATAAGTCCTTTATTTCTTTGGTTAAGTTTATTCCTAGGTATCTTAATTTTTTTTGCCACAATGGTAAATGGGATTTTTTGCTTAGTTTCTCTTTCTGTGAGTTCATCATTGGTGTATAAGAATGCCATCGATTTCTTGACATTAATTTTGTATCCTGCTACTTTGCCAAATTCATTTATTAAGACTAGTAAATTTTTGATGGAGTCTTTGGGGTTTTCTATGTATACTATCATGTTATCTGCAAATAATGACAATTTCACTTCCTCCTTTCCAATTTGGATCCTTTTTATTTTTTCTTCCTGTCTGATTGCTGTGGCTAAGACTTCCAGTACTATGTTAAATAGGAGTGGCGAAAGTGCGCATCCTTGCATTGTTCCTGTTCTTAAGGGAAATGCTTTTAGTTTTTGCCCATTGAGTATGATGTTGGCTGTAGGTCTTTCATATATGGCCTTTATTATGTCTAGATATGATACCTCTATTCCCACACTGCTGACCGTTTTTATCAGAAATGGATGCTGGATTTTATCGAAGGTTTTTTCAGCATCTATTGATATTATCATGTGGTTTTTATTCTTCATTTTATTTATGTGGTGTATCACGTTTATTGATTTGGGGATATTGTACCAGCCTTGCATCCCTGGGATGAATCCCACTTGGTCATGGTAGATAATTTTTTTGGTGTATTGCTGGATCCGATTTGGTAGTATTTTGTTCAGGATTTTGGCATCTATGTTCATCAGGAATATTGACCTGTAATTTTCTTTCCTTGTTGTGTCTTTTTCTGGTTTTGGAATTAGAATTATGCTGGCTTCATAAAACAAGTTTGGAAGTCTTCCTTCTTCTTCAATTTTTTGAAATAGTTTGAGGAGAATGGGTATTAGTTCTTCTTTGAATGGTCGGTAAAACTCCCCTGTGAAGCCATCCGGGCCTGGACTTTTATTTGCTGGGAGAGTCTTGATTACATCTTCAATTTTTTGTGTTGTTATTGGTCTGTTTAAGTTTCCTATCTCTTCCTGATCTAGTTTTGGGAGAGTATGTGTTTCTAGAAATTTGTCCATTTTGCTTAGATTGTCGAATTTTTTGCCATATAGTTTATTATAGTAGTTGTTAACGATCTTTTGTATTTCTGTGGTGTCAGTTGTTATCTCTTCTCTTTCATTTCTGATTCTGTGTATTTGGGTTCTCTCTCTTTGTTTCCTGGTGAGTCTTGCTAAGGGTCCATAAATCTTGTTTATCTTTTCGAAAAACAAGCTCTTTGTTTTGTTGATTCTTTGAATGTTTTTTTTTGTGGTCTCTATGTCATTTATTTCTGCTCTGATCTTTACTATTTCCTTCCTCCTACTTTCTCTGGGGTTTTCTTTTTGTTTGCTCTCTAGGTCTTTAAGTTGTGAGGTTAGATAATCTATTAGAGATTTTTCTTCTTTTTTGAGGTAGGCATGTAGTGCTATGAACTTCCCTCTCAAAACTGCTTTCGCTGCATCCCATATAATTTGTGTTGTTGTGTGTTCATTTTCATTGGTTTCCAGGAAGTTTTTGATTTCTTCCTTGATCTCCTCAGTGACCCCTTTATTGTTTAATAAAATGCTCTTTAGCTACTATGTGTTCAAATGTCTTTGTATGTTCTTCTTGCAATTGATTTCTAGTTTCATGCCATTATGATCTGAGAAGATGCTTGATATAATTTCAATCTTCTTGAACTTGTAGAGACTTAGTTTGTGCCCTAACATATGGTCTTTCTTTAAGAATGTCCCATGTGCACTTGAGAAGAATGTGAATTCTGTAGTTTTGGGGTATAGTTCTCTGTAGATATCTATTAAATTCATTTGGTCTAGTGCTTCATTTAGTCTCTGTTTCCTTCCTAATTTTTTGTCTAGAGGATCTATCCAGCGATGACAGCGGGGTGTTGAAGTCCCCTGCTATGATTATATTGCTATCAATTTCTCCTTTGAAGTCCTCCAGAAGTTTTTTAATATATTTTGGTGCTCCTACATTGGGTGCATATATGTTTATCAAGGTTATATCTTCCTGTTGGATAGATCCTTTCAATATTATGTAGTGGCCTGCTTTGTCTCTAATTATGGCCTTCATTCTGAAATCTATTTTATCAGATATGAGTATTGCTGCCCCAGCTTTTTTTTCTTTTCTGTTTGCTTTGAAGATTTTTTTCCATCCCTTCACTTCAATCTATGTGAGTCTTTTCTTGTGAGGTAGGTCTCTTGTAAACAACATATAGATGAGTCATGCTTTCTTATCCAATCATCTATTCTGTGTCTTTTTATGGGAGCATTCAGTCCATTTACATTTAAGGTAATTATTGATATGTACTTATTTATTGCCATTTTTGTTTAGTGTGGTTCTATTTTTCTTCCTATTTCTCCTGGTAATTACAGCAGTTCTTTTAACATTTCTTGCAGTGCTGGTTTGGTGTTAATGTATTTCCTTAGCCTATTTTTGTCTTGGAAGCTCTTTATTTGACCTTCTATTTTGAATGATAGCCTTGCTGGGTAGAGTAGTCTTGGATTCAGATCCTTGTTTTCATGACCTTGATTACTTCATGCCATTCCCTTCTGGCCTGTAGTGTTTCTTGTGAGAAGTCAGCTGAGAGCCTTATGGGGTTTCCTTTGTAGGTAACCTGTTGCTTATCTCTTGCTGCTTTTAGGATACTCTCTTTGTCTTTAATTCTTGGCAGTTTGATTACTATGTGTCTTGGTTTGTGCCTGTTTGGGTTCATCTTACTTGGGGCTCTCTGTGCTTCTTGAACTTGAATGCCTCCTTCGTTCACCAAATTAGGGAAGTTTTCTGTCACTATTTCTTTGAATATATTCTCTAACCCTTGCTTATTTTCTTCTTCTTCAGGGACTCCTATGATGCGAATATTATTCTGTTTCCAGTTGTCCCACAGTTCTCTTAAGCTGTCTTCCAGTTTTTTAATCGTTTTTTCCTTTTGTTTTTCTGATTGGTTGATTTTTTCTAGCCTGTCTTCTTATTCACTGATCCGGTCCTCAGCTTCCCCTACTCTGCTTTTTAGACCTTCCAATGTGTTTTTCATTTGTGATATGCCATTCTTCATTTCTTCCTGTTGGTTTTTAATTTCCAACTGGTTGATTTTCAACATTTCTATGTCTTACTCATTGTGCTCATATCCTTACACATGCTGTTGAGCTTCCACAACATCATGGCTCTAAATTCTAGTTCTGTTAACTTGCTTAACTGCACCTCGTTTATCTCATCTTACGTAGATGTCTCATGTTCTTTCATTTGGGTTTTGTTTATGTTTTTCACTATTTGGGGTATCACAGTGGGCTTTGGAGTCTGCCAAATTTTCCCTGTGGGTGTTGGTGTTCTGCTGTTTGTGGTTCCCTCTCCTGGTTTTGGATGAGCCAGGGAGGACCCACTTTAAACACCACCTTCAAGTCTTAGCTTTTCTGGTTAATGTTGCTAGCCCAGGGCATGGTAGTTATCCTCTAGCTTTTTTTTTTTTTTTTTTGCCTGGAGGCTATTAGTAGAGGTCACCTGAAGACCCTTAGTTTCTGAATTGCCTGAAAAAGTCCCTCAGGTGCTCAGTGTAAGAGGATTTCCGGGGGTTAGGGCAGCTGCTGGTTGTTAATGGGCCTCAATTAGCATTTCAAAGGCCACCCAGTGGGATTGAATCTCTGAGGTGAGGCAGCCTCGCCTCGCATCTCCCCTGGGCCCTGGGAAGGAGCAAAATGACCATAGTCCTGCGTGGCTGCACTCAACGAAAGCTCTTAGCACCCTCCAAAACCCGAATGTCACCACAGAGTTCCAGTCCAGTCTGCCCTCCCTCTGCTGAAGCCCAAGGTGAGTGGCTGCTGCCAATTTAGCCTCTGTCTAGACTCTGCGTCGTGGAGCCACCTGGGACTTTTAATCCGAGAGCGCTGCTTCCTGCCAAGGGCGGCCATGGCTGTGGCACCAGCAGAGGGTTTTGCAGTCAACAGAAGCCCCAGGACTGAGCCGCGGTAGCGGGACACTTCTTGGGTGGCAGCACCTTCCAGCAGAGTCCCCTGGTTCCCGCGAGTCTGTGTGGCACCAGCTGAGGGCTTAGCACGCAGAGTTCGCAGGAGTCAGCCTGGGTAGCAGCGTCCCGCTGAGTCCCCTGGTCGGAGCCAGTCCATGCCAGCCCATGCGGCACCAGCCGAGGGCTTGCAGGCAGCAGAGTTCGCAGGACTCAGGTGGGGTCTCAGTAAAGGCATTAACAGCAACTTCCCGCTGCCGAGTTCCCTGGTCCCTGCCCAGGCCGCTGCAGACCGTGGGCTCCCGGCCCCCTCTCGTGTCCTCGCAAGCCTACCAAGATTGAATTGGTGTCCCTGGTTATGTGGTCCTCCAAGGTGTCTTTCGGTTGCCCCTTCCTGAAGATTTGGCTTTATTTTCGTTGTGAATCCAGTTTGGTCCTGGGAGATAGTCTGTGTAGCTCCATTCACTCCACCGCCATTTTTTCTTCCCCTGAGTTAGTTTTAATTAGTTAAAAAAAAGCAATGTTAAACTGGCCCAAACCTTAGTTTTCATGGCAAGAACTCATGAAAATAGCCCCTGAAGTTTTGATAATTTTGCGTAAATTTTTTTAGCCAGAAGCTCATCCAATATGACAGGTCACAAAATTGCCATAAAATTTTAAAGCTGTGATTCACATTTTTTACTTCATGCAAAGTGGGTGAAACATGAATGGCTTTTTCTTAACTCCTGCTACAGTAACATCAGCCCTGAACACATAATTCATAAAAATTGCCCTGGAGTACAAATGAGGTTGACTTTATATACTACAGTGTTTTCTTGCTGATGTTAAAGACGATCATTCTCATCACTCTTGCATAGCTAATATGTTATATAACATTTCAAATGAATAATTTCAAGCCCAGTTGCATGGATATAATTTCTTAGCAATTTTTACTTATCTCTTAATGCTGGTCCTAGGTTTAATTGAATGGCTATAATTGCTAAGTTTTGCTTTGTGAAAGGTAGTTTGTGCTCATATATTTGCATTAATGCCTAAAATATTTTGTTTTTGTGATTCAGTCAAGCCCCTTTGGCTGCTGATTAAACATATTGCTAATATTTCCACTAACATGTTTTCCTGGGTATGTGTGTTAGTTTGGTGAATACTTATGAGCTTATCTGATCCGTGCTCATAATATTTAAAGATTTTTAAGAAAAATTATGTTGGCTGACAATGTTGTGACAAATGTGAGTGTTAGTGGTAGAAAGAATGAAAACATTTACCTTTGAAATTACAAACCTTGGTAAATATAAAAATCAGATGTGATGATGGGGTTTATAAAGAAAACAAGACCTCTAGGAGAACTAAAGGATGACAAACACATCTATACCACAAAGCTTAAGTTGCTAAATCAGTAATAAGCAAGGCAAATAGAAAAAATAACCTACTGCATGAGAATTGATCAAGATTGATAACAAAACTCACTGAGTGATTAAGGCAAAAATGTCACTGTACTAGAATTAAAATGTTAACTAGAAAATTTAATACAATGGTGGGAAATTAGTTGATTAAGGCAAAAAAAGGAAAATTTTAAAAATTCAAATTATGATAAATAAAACTATATTGGTAATCATTGATTGGAAACAATGTATAGTAGATGGAAATAAGCTATGATCAATCAAAGTTGTTTAATCTCATAAAATAGTATTTAGCTAGAAGCTTATCATAACAATATAAAAGAACAAAGGAGAGTGCTAGTGATATATGAGGCTAATGTTGCACACAGCTCCTTTACAATATCTTTACCACAGTTTACAAGAGATAAAAGTCATATTTCAGAGAATCTTCCAGAGAAACATGAAATGTTAAAACAAAGGCAATTATATTCATGCCATAACAAGTAGCAACACAATTAAAATGATTAAATACTGGTAATGTCCAAGACTTAAAGAACTAAATTCTAACTTAGTGAATCTCAGTGAGTCCATAGTGGCCAGCTCCTAATGAAGGAGCTGCCTTTGAAGACCGCATGCACTGGTCATGTAAGTTTTAAAAGTCAGTTATGTTCCATGTCTGTATGATGACTGCTCAAGTTTTCCCTTTATGACTCAAATGTTTAAAAACTTGAAGAAGTAGAAGTACAGTTTCATAGCTAAGAGTATAGTTTCTGGCATCAGATAAACCAATTTCAAATCCTGTCTCCATGACAAAGGAGTTGTGTAACCTTGGGAAAGTTATTTAACTTCTCAAAGACCCTGTGTCTTGACCCAAAAATGAGGGTTATGATTGTAGCCAAATCTTAGGGTGGTTGGAAGGATAAATAAGAGAATGTAAGCAAAACACTTAGCAAGTACCTGGCACACATAATGGGACTAAACTGAAGTACTTCTTGAAATGATTACAAATGTAAATGAAGCATTTAGCACAATATTGGGTTCAATGTATTAATTATTAAAAAATAGTAGTTTTATTGAATTTTTATCTGTAATTAGAGGAAATATAGAGAAGAGAGAAATATGTTGTACACAAAACAGTCTAAAATTTTAAAGTTAAATTTTTAGATGATAGAAATAATGAATGAATAAAATTGTGAAATATACAAAAGTATTGAGTAAAATTATAACTTATCTACCTTAAGTGACATTATCAAAAAAACCCAAATAGCCAACATGATCTTGAAAACAAAAAACAAAGCTGGATTTCACATTTTATTACAAAGCTATAGTAATTAAAACAGTATGGTATTCACATAAAAATGAACACATACACCAGTGGGATAGTATAGAGAGCTGAGAAATAAACCATACATATGTGGTCAATTAATTTACTAATAGATAGATATAGATGATATAGATAGATATAGATGATATAGATATAGATATAGATATAGATATAGATAGATATAGATAGATATATCAAGGCAAATATCATGATTTCACTTGTGGAATCTAAAGAACAATATAAATAAACAAACAAAGTAGAAACAAACTCGTAGATACAGAGAATAGACTGTTGGTTGCCAGAAGAAAGGGAAGTTGGATGACTGGGTGAAAAAGGTGAAGAGATTAAGATGTACAAATTGATAGTTACAAAATGGTCATGGGGACACAAAGTACAGCATAGAAAATACAGTCAATAATATCATGATAACTATGGGTGGTGCCAGGTGGGTACTGGAAATATTGGGGGAACACTTGGTAAAGTATATGATAGTCAAACCACTGTGCTGTATACCTGAAACTAATATAAAATAATATTGAATGTAAACTATAATTGAAAAATAAAAGAGAATGAAACTTGATTACTATTTTATATAATACCAAAAAAATAATTGAAAATGGATTAAAGACTTGAACGTAAAACCTGAAACCATAAAAATTCTAGCAGAAAACATAGGTGGTACACTCCTTGATATAGATCTTGGCAATGATTTTTAAATCTGACACCAAAGGTTAAAACAACAAAATAAAAAATATGCAAGTGGGACTATATCAAACTAAAATGGAAAGGAAAGGAAACAGCAAAGGAAACCATCACCAAAATGAAAATTCACCCTATTGAATGGGCGAAAATATTTACAAATCATATATCTGATAAAGGACTAATATACAAGATATGTAAAGAACTCATACAACTCAGGACTAGAAATAACAAGTTTTGATAAAGATGTATAGAAAAGGGAACTGCTGTACACTGTTGGTAGGGATACATGTTGGTGTAGCCACTATGGAAAACAGTATGGAGGTTCCTCAAAAATTTTAAATAGAATTGCCATATGATCCAGCAATTACACTTCTGAATATTTATTCAAAGAAGAAAAAAACACATTAAATCGAGAAGGTGCATACATCCTCATGTTTATTGAAGCAATGTTTTGCTATAGACAAGACAAGGAAACAACCTAAGCGTACACTGATGGATGAATGGATAGAAAATTATGGTATACTGTATATGTACAATGGAATATTATTCAGGCATAAAATGAATAAAATCTTGCCATTTGCAACAACATGGGTGGACCTCAAGGGCATTATGCTAAGTGAAATAAGTCAGATAGAAAAAGACAAATACCAAGAGATGTTAACAAGGACAGCTATCTTCAAGTCTAAAAGTACAGAGTAGCAACTCATTGACGACAATTATTGATAATTCTCATTTAAGGTTTCTTTCAACTCTATGATAACTCTTTTCCCCTCTGACTCATTTGTTTTGCTGTTGCAACAAAGGGTGGTCACAGAGTTAGAAAGCTCCCTATTTCAGGGCTGGGCCTGGAAGTGAGCCACGACTGTGCCATCAAGGATGTGATGCCCTCCTGGCCAAGAATCCACTTACTACTTTTAGCAACACTTCAGCTCCTACCTGCATAACCCACTCCCTCTTCAGTGGTGACAGGCCTGAACCCTGACTAACCTGGGTTGAAAAGGCAGGCGTCTCATAACACTATCTGGTAGGCAAAGCTGTGGTCGTCTGGTCCTGCTGTCCCCGACTCCACTGCACATTACAATAATTTAATTGGAATGAGGTGGGACCAGGCATGGGTATGTTTTAAACCTCTCCAGTGATTCTAACAGCCAGGATCAGGAACTACTAGTCTATTGAAAGTTATCATAACCAGGAGGACACAATGCATTTCTTTGAAAACATTTCCATAATTTTTAGGTAGTTTGCTAATTCACAGTGCTGTCACAACTGCCCACCTACTTCAAGCTAAAGTAGCAGAGTTGTCACAGTTTTCTTTTCAATGACAATGAAAACCACTCTGGTTACCCTTGCAGCTTCAGAGAGTCAATGTCATCCTACTCCTCTGAGTCAACTGGCTTACATGTAAAAAAAAATTCCCCTCGTGTTTCTTGCTCGCAATAATTACAGAACAATTGCTCAGCAAAGTAAAACAGTGGCTAAAAATTTCTAGCTACTCATTTTGCAGATGTTCAGCTGTATCATGGCAGGTCAATTTTGCAGTTCCCAAAATTGATGTGTCTGCCCTTTGTGCCTGCTATGTGAAGAACAGCCTGAGGGAGCAAAATCCCAACCACTATCCAAGAAAGAGAAAGCCATTTTCTTCATTATTTCAGAGAAATGCAGTGTTATTTAGAGAAATTAAATTTAATTGACCGCATGCACCTTTCTAGTGTAGAAAGATTTAAAACTCGATCCAAGTTACCTCATTTGACTTAATGTAAATTATTGAAGAATAAATAAACAATCCAGCATACACACACACACACACCCCCCCCCAAAAAAAAGAAAAAGACAAATACCATATAATCTCTCATATGTGGTATAAAAATAAAAAACTTCAAAGCTACACAGAATAAATGGTTGCCTATAAATTGCTCTGGTCCAAAAGTCATTTAAAGTAAGGTGTGTAATGTACCCCCATGTTCGTAGCAGCACTATTTACAATAGCTAAGATCTGGAAACAGCCTAAATATCCATCAGTAGATGAATGGATAAAAAAGCAGTTGTACATATACACAATGGTGTACTATGCAGCTGTAAGAAAGAAAGATCTCTTATCCTTTGAGACGACATGGAGGGACCTGGAAAGTGAAACAAGCCAAACAGAGAAAGACAAGTATCATATGATCTCACTTATTTGTGGAATATAATGAACATAACAGTCTGAGGAATGGGGTGGTCCCAGTGACGTGGAAGTGGGGTACAGACTGACAATCCCCAGAAGAGGGGGTGGGGGGAGAGATAAACCACAGAACTTAAATGCATGTATGCATGAACAATAGACATGGACAACAAAGCTGGGGATAGTGCTGGGAGAGGGTGAGGGGGTAATCAGTGGGGGAAAAAGGAGAAACATCTGTAACAAAAATAAATTAATTAATTAAAAAATAAAATAAAACAAGGTGTGCAAAGTCCATAAAAAAATATTTGTGGCAATCGAAAAAAATTAATTTTTTAAAAAAGTATAAGTGCAATACTGAAATTAAAAAAAAAGAAATAAGGATAATCTTTATGTTATTCAATCTTTCCATCTAAAAAATTAGACTATAGTATATCTCTATTTATTACTATTTTAAGCACATTTTATAACTTATTTTCATATGATCTTGTGCATTTGTTGCAATTCTTAATATGATCACTTTATTTCATTTCCAAGTTGGTTAAATTGGTATACAAAAATATCAGTAATGTCTTTGTATATTGTATCAATTTAGTTTGTGAACAAGTTGCACATACTTTATTAGATTTTTACTTTTATTGGATTTTTCTGTGTTGACCAACATATGGCCTGTTAAGAATGACAGTTTTGCTCCTTCCTTTTTGTGATATATACCATGAGTTGTTTTGCTCAATATCCATTTGAACCTTTTTTATTATTTTTTAAATATGTTTTTATTGATTTTTTAGAGAGAGAGGAAGGGAGAGATAGAAACATCAATATAAAAGAGAAACATTGATCCGCTGCCTCATGCACACCCCCTACTTGGGGCCTGACCAGGAATCAAACCAGGGCCTCTCAGTCCATTGGTCCAATGAGCCACACTGGTTGGCCATTTGAACCCTCCTTAAACTGCAGAAAATACAAGATGTAGACTGTATTTCCCAGAGTGTCTTAGAGCTCGGATTCTGGATATAATGTAGGTTCAGTAAATCACATTCACTCAAATCCCACATTAATTTGGAAATTACTTATATGGAGAGAGAGGCAAATTCAAGTCATCCATTTTTCTGCCACATTTTAGCAAAGACACCATGGTTCTTCACTCACCATCTAGTTTGGCAGCTTTCTTATTGGCAGACAACTTCCTGATATGGTAACTTCGTCATGACAGAGGCTCTCTTGATGGGCCAATTCTTTAATCTGATTTTAGGAGTTATTCCTGGTAGATTATGTTCCTTCAGCTTTCCCACTGATTAATAAATACTTCTGTGTGTAATCTAACAACTGTGATTTCTATTGTCTAAAATTAAGACCTGACTAATATGCTTTTCAATATTTCAAAAGGATGATTTTTTTTTTTGTCGTGTTACAATGGATAGCAATTCAAGAATGATGTTGAAATACTAGCAGTAATAAGAGATATCTTCATCTTTTTTCCTGATTTCAATTCAAATGCACTATACTTCACTACTAAGGATAATATTTGATGTGGCTTTATGTACTATACTGTTTATCAAGTTATGGAATTCTCCTTATAGTTTACAAAGAAGAGTTTATTAATTTAATATCAAAAATGTGGCTTGAGATTTATTGAGTATTTTTATATATTTATTAAAATATAAAGTGTTTTTTATTTTTCTTTAATTTGTACATACTGGGTGAGGCAAAAATAGGCTTATAGTTGTAGATATGGAAAATAATATAATAATTAATATTACAAAAATAAACTTCTGCATACTCACAACTGTAAACCTACTTTTGCTCAACTCTGTATAGATTTTCTAATGTAGGCCTTTTCTTTTTTTTTTTTTTTAATCCTCACCAAGGATATGTTGTTAGTGATTTTAGAGAGAAAGAAAGGGAGAGGAGAGAGAGAGAGAGAGAGAGAGAGGTGAGAAATGTCAATTAGTTGCCTCCCATACACACCCCAACCAGGGATCAGATTCATTAACCTGGGTATGTACCTTGACTGGGAATCAAACCAGTGACCCTTTAGTGCATGGGACTACATTCCAACCAATTGAGCCATACCAGCCAGGACTAGGGCCATTTTTTAAGTTTGGGTATAGATATGAATTATATTTTTATATAGTTTAAATGCAGAACTTCATTTTACTATTTTTTAATTTGTAATTAAAATTGTACAACTTATGATAATAAAAGTATTTCCTCCTTTCTAACAGAAAAGAAATGTATTTTTCCCTGAGGATGGAACAACACTAGGAATGATGCAGAACTTTGATATTTACATAAAGTAAAAAAAATGTATAAAATTTAATCTCAAAACACCAATTCAAAAGAACATATGCACCTCTATGTTCATAGCCCTTTATGTTTATAGCAGCATTATTTACAATAGCCAAGATCTGGAAAAAGTCCAAGTGTCCATATGTAGATGAGTATACAAAAAAGCTGTGGCACATTTATACAATAGAACACTATGGGGACATAAAAAAGAAGGAAATCTTACCTTCTGTGACAGCATGGATGGACCTGGAGATTATTATGCTAAGTGAAGTAAGTCAGTCAGAGAAAGACAGATACTGTATGATCTCACTCACTTATACATGGAACCTAATGAGCAAAATAAACTGAAGAACAAAATAGAAACAGATGCATGGATATATGAAACAGTTCGACAGTTGTCAGAGTAGTGGTGTTGGGGGACTTAATAAAAGAAGGTGAAGGGATTAACCAAAGAACTATAACCCATAGACACAGACAACAGTATGGTGTTGGCCAGAGTCAAGGGAGGGCAAGGGTTGAATTGAGGGGGACAAAGGGAGGGAAATGGGGACATTTGTAATAGCATAAACAATAAAAATAAAGGAAAAACAGAATAAATAAAAAACAAAACTTTGAAGTACAGATGTCTAGTTATCAGAATTTCTGGTCTTGAGGTAAGTTTCAAATGCCATGACAAATTTATCTACCTATAAATAGGGAGGAAATAAAAGAGGCTATAAGAGAGGAACCTGGAGAATTAAAATATATAAGGCAATGTGGATGCAAATATATCAATGACTAATGTAATAGCAACTATTATAAAGAAAAACAATAGTAATACAACAATCCTTACAAATAGCCATTTTATCATTAAAGCATACTGATGTCTCTGTAATAACAGTTATTCTATACTGATATGTGAGATAAGAAATAAGAAAAGGGCTTAGCTAAAGTATTGAGTGAGATGCCAATTAAGAGAGAATATTTGTAGGTTTGATTTGCCTGAATTACTAGCTGAAGTTTTCTTGAGCTGATAAAAATTAATCATGCTATGATCAAAGTTGATCTACAAAATGTCAGAGTACAGTTGGGCTCTTAACTTTTTTAAGATCAGAAGATTTCATACATGTTTGAAAAAAATTTCTCTTTCTGGGACTTGCATACAATAATTCAAGTGATTTTACCAAGCTGTTTTTGTGCATATTTATTGATTAAATGACTCTCATCCAAAGATGAAGCATGTTCCTACCTTGTCATGGGATGATGATGTATGTGTGTAGTGTGTGTCATAATTAATAAATTTATAAAAATAAGGATTTCATACTTCTGTGTATGTCCATGAGTTTTTGTTTGTTTGTATTGTTTGTTCATTTGTTGCTTTCAATTTTATGTCCTACATATAAGTGAAATTATATGGTTCTTGACTTTTTCCATATGAATTATTTTGCTTAGCATGATATTCTCAAGATCTATTTATACTGTCACAAATGACAATATTTCATCTTTTCTTATGGCTAAGTAGTATTCTAGTGTATAAATGTACCACACCTATTTTTCCCAGTTATCTGTAGGACATTTTCATTGTTTCCATATCTTGCCTACCATGAATAATGCTACAGTGAACATAGGGGTACATATATCTTTATGAAAAATCATATACACAGACAACCATATGGCAGCTATTATAGGGAAAAGAAAGTAGGGAAGAAGTAGTAAAAGGTAAAGGGGGTCAAATATATGACAGAAAGAGATTTGACTTTGGTGAATAAACAATACAATATACAAGTAATATATTATAAAATTGCGCACTTGAAGCCTATATAATTGTATTAATCAATGTCACTCATATAAATTTAATTTAAAAAATAAGAATTTTATATTAACGGGTACTTTATCATAAGATCTTCTACTTAAATTGTATATCTGTAGATATAATATTTTGTTTATTAGATATCTTAGTATTAACATATCGTATAAATTTTGACTGCCTAGATCAAATATAGGCAAACTTTTTCTGTAAAGTGTCAGATAATAAATATTTTGTCATTGTTGTTGATATGGTCTCTGTTGTACTCTTCAACTGTGTTATTGTAGTGTGGAAGCAGTAATAGACAATACATAAACAAATAAATATGGCTGTATTCCAATAAAACTTTATTTAAAAAACAGGCAATGGACTGGATTTGGCTGGCAGGTTATAGTTTGTCAACCACTAGCCTAAATGTGTGTTCAACTTTTCACATAAATAAAGTATTAGGCCAAACAGGCTATAAAAATGTGACAATGCCAATTGAATTTACTGTTTCAAAATCATATGATTCAATGAAGTAATCCTTGGTTAAGAAAAAGCCATACACACAGATGCTATTACTTACAACAAAGATCAATACAATAAAGTAAAAATAGGTTTTTTTGAGGTACAACTTCTGACAACATTAATGTTAGATTGTAAACAAAATATGTTTGTGCTTGTGGTGCTTAGTCAAAATCTGGCAAGCAATCATACTAAATAATAATACATTAAAAAATATTTAGTATTTCTTGCTGAGATGCTAAAGCTACCCTTTTAATTTGAATAATTGACTCGATAAGAAAGTAAGAAAAGATAGAACAAATTAGGGTGCTTATTTTTCATTGTTCTCCTGTCTATATTGAAAAATATCCAGTCTTAGAGAAATGGACAATAACAGTACAACAACCAATAAATAACTTTTTTTCCCTCGTCATTATACTTCAACTGCTAAGATAGGAATGTTGAGCACTTCAACTGTGGTTGTGTATCTGCTTATTTGTGTATTTGCTTATTCTTCATTCATTTCTATCATGAGAGTTTTTATGTTTCCTTGATCAATTAATTAATCTCTTAATTCCTATAAAACGTCCATCACTGTCCTTGGCAGTGTTCCTTGTTCTAAAATGTACTTTGTCTGATATTAGTATAGCACTCTAGCTTTCTTTTAATTAGTTTTTACATAACACATATTTTTTTCTGTTCTTTAACTTCTGTCATTACATTTTAAGTGGATTTTCTATAGATAACTATAAGAGGTCTTAGGAGAAAGATGGCGACGGGCAGGACCAGAGGCAGGGTGAGTGTGTGAGAAAGTGAGCTAGTGTGAGAGTGTGAGTGGACATGAAGGGGGATGACCAAACTTGTGCAGTGCAGAAACGTGGAGCAGAAGGTTCCTGTGCTGTGAACAAAAGCAGCCAGCTACCACGGTAAGTGGCTCTTCAGGACACTTCTCTCAGTGCCTTTTTGGAAGATCCCTGGTCTTCCAGGGGAGGAGGCAGTAGGAGTGGCTAGGGCCCAGCAACCTGAGCCCACCAGCACACCTGGCACCATCAGACCAGTGGACACTCAGTGTCAACACAGACCAGTGTACAGTAGTGGAGCATCCAAGGTGCTGGTTGTGTAAGCTGCGGACAGCCAGGAGCCCAGTAAAATCCCCCACAGTAGCAGCCCAATCAGAGTAGAGATATACACCCAGCAACAGAGGCTGGGCGGCAGACATCCATCCCCAGGCAACAGAAGCACAGATCAGCAGCTGAAACTCATCCCCAAAACTACAGCAAAGGCTGAGTAGGAGTTGAGCCCCACTGGGGAGCAGCACACCCCAGCCACCAGTGGCAGGACATGGGTCTCAACAGAGGCCTGTGTGACCCAGCAGCCCACAAGAGCGGTGGGAAGCTGGAGCTCCAGAGGGACTGCTCCGATCCAGCTGCCCTCCTGTGAGACCTGCGGAGTGCAGGGGCACCAGAGTGGCTTGTGTAACTCAGCAGCCCACAAGAGCAGTGGGAAGCCAGAACCTGAGAGGGAATGGTGCAATCAAGCTGCCTGCCCTCAGGACGTGCAGCGTGTAGGGGCACCAGAGAGGTCTGTGCAACCCAGCTGCACACAAAATAGGCTTAGAGGATGTAAAAATAGCCATGGAGTGAATGGAAGCTACATAGACGATGTCCTAGGACCAAACGGGAATTACAACTAAAATAAACACAACCTTCAGAAAAAAGCAACAGAAAAGCAGGACAGGACCATATAAACAGGCACACTGGTAGGATCTGCGGAGGTGTGAAAGGGTGGTGGGCTGGGAGCCCACTGACAGCAGCAGATTTAAGGGTGAGCAGCACCCTTGGGGGAATAAACACCAAGCACGCCGCACAGTGCAGGGAGCCTGACAGACTGCTAAAATAGCAAGAGCCACTCACCTGCGTGCTAGGGCAGAGGGAGAGCAGACTGGGCTGGAACTCTGTGGGGACACCAGGGATTCGGAGGGAACTCACAGTTTTTGCTGAGTTGCATCCACAAAGGACAATGGTCATTGTGCTCCTTCCCAGAGCCTGGGGAAAAGCAGCAGGACCTCTCTCAATTACTCAGACTTTCCAGGTGAGGCAAAGAAATGAAAATTGAGGCTCATTAACAACCAGCATCTATCCCACCCTCTGGAAATCCTCTTATGCTGAACGCCGGGGCTATATTCCAAGACCCTGAGTAACTGAGACTACTAGCCTCTAGGCAAAAAGCAGGAGAATAACTGAAACTTTCCTGGGCTTTCAAATCTACCCAGGAAAGTAAGACTTGACAGTGTTGTTTAAAGTGGGCCCACCCAGGCTCATCGAAACCCAGTAGAGACAGCCACAAACAGCACAACATCAACACCCACAGGGAAAATTTGGCAGGCTCCAAAACCCAGAGATAGCCAAAATGGTGAAACAAAGAAACAAATCCCAAATGAAAGAAGAAGAGAACTCTATAGCAGATGAGATCAATAAAATACAGTTAAGCAAATTATCAGAGGTAGAGTTCAGAGCCATGATACTGAGGAAGCTCAGCAGCATGAAAAAGGACATCAGTACTGTGAGTAAAGATTTAGAAACATTGAAAACCAATTAAATGGAAATGAAGAATGACATAGCAGAAATAAAGAACACATTGTAAGGACTAACCAGCAGAGTAGAAGAGGCTGAGGACCAGATCAGTGAATTAGAAGACAGGATAGAAAAAATCAGCCATTAGAAAACAAAAAGGAAAAAACAATTCAAAAACAGGAAGACAGATTAAGAGAACAGTGGGACAACTAGAAACATAATAACATTCATATCATAGGAGTCCCCGAAGAAGTAGGAAATGGGCAAGGGATAGAAAATATATTTCAAGAAATAGTGACAGAAAACTTTCCTAACATGGTGAAGGAAGAAGGCATTCAAGATCAAGAAGCACAGAGAGCCCCAAGTAAGAAGAACCCAAACAGGCCCACAACAAGACACATAATAACTAAAATTCCAAAAATTAAAGACAAAGATAGAATCATAAAGGCAGCAAGAGATAAGCAACAGGTTACCTACAAAGAAAACCCCATAAGGCTCTCAGCTGACTTTTCAACAGAAACACTACAGGCCAGAAGGAAGTGGCATGAAGTAATCAAGGTCATGAAAAACAAGGATCTGAATCCAAGACTAGTCTACCGAGCAAGGTTATCATTCAAAATTGAAGGTCAAATAGAGAGCTTCCCAGATTTAAAAAAAAAAAAAAAAAAGCTAAGGTAATATAGTAGCATCAATCCGGCACTGCAAGAAATGTTAAAAGGACTGCTTTAATTAGCAGGAGAAATAGGAAGAAAAATATAACCACACTAAATGAAAATGGCAATAAATAAGTATATATCAATAATCACCTTAAATGTGAATGGATTGAATGCTCCAATAAAAAGACACAGAATAGCTGACTGGATAAGAAAGCATGACTCACATATATGTTCTTTACAAGACACCCACCTCACAAAAAAGATTCACATAGGTTGAAAGTGAAGGGATGGAACAAAAAAAACTTTCAAGCAAACGAAAAACAAAAAAGAAAGCTGGGGTAGCAAAACTCATATATGATAAAGTAGATTTCAAAATGAAGACCATAACTAGAGACAAAGAAGGCAACTACATAATATTGAAATATCTACCCAACAGGAAGATATAACTCTGGTAAACACATTTGAACCCAACATAGAAGCACCAACATATATTAAAAATTTCCTAGAGGACTTCAAAGGAGAAATCAACAGCAATACAATCATAGCGGGGGACTTCAACACCATGCTGACATCACTGGATAGATCCTCTAGACAAAAAATTAACAAGGAAACACAGACTCTAAATGAAACAATAGATAAAATGGATTTAACAAATATCTACAGAGAATTACACCCCAAAACTGCAGAATTCACATTCTTTTCAAGTGCACATGGGACATTCTCAAAGATAGACCACATGTTAGGGCACAAACTAAGTCTCTACAAGTTCAAGAAGACTGAAATCATATCAAGCACATGCTCAGATCACAATGGCATGAAACTAGAAATCAATTGCAACAAGAAAATGGAAAGACATTTGAAAACATGGAGGCTAAATAGCATGTTATTGAGCAATGAATGGGTTATCATGGAGATCAAGGAAAAATCTAAAAACTTCCTGGAAAACAATGAAAATGAACACACAACACCACAAAATCTATGGGATGCAGCGAAAGCAATTCTGAGAGGGAAGTCCATAGCACTACAGGCCAGCTCAAGTAACAATAAAAATTTCTAATAGACTATGTAACCTCACAACTTAAAGAACTAGAAAGCAAAAAAAAAGGAAAACCCCACAGCAAGTAGAAAGAAGAAAATAGTAAAGATCAGACCAATAACAACTAAAGAAATTAAAGATGTAATCAACACTCTCCCAGCAATCAAAAGCCCAGGCCCGGACGGCTTCATCTGGGAACATTACTGAACATTCAAAGAAGAACTAATACCCATTCTCCTCAAACTATTTCAAAAAATTCAAGAAGAAGGAAGACTTCCAAACTTGTTTTATGAGGCCAGCATAATCCTAATTCCAAAACCAGAAAAAGACACTACAAAGAATGAAAACTACAGACCAATATCCCTGATGAACATAGATGCCAAAATCCTGAACAAAATATTAGCAAATCAAATCCAGCAATACATCAAAACAATTACTCACCATGACCAAGTGGGATTCATCCCAGGAATGCAAGGCTGGTACTATATTCACAAATCAATAAATGTGATACAACACATAAACACAATGAAAGATAAAAAATATATGATCATATCAATAGACACTGAAAAAGCATTCAACAAAATGCAGCATGCATTTCGGATAAAAACACTCAGCAATCTGGGAATGGAAGGATCATATCTCAACATAATAAAGGCCATATATAAATGACCTACAGCCAACATAATACTCAATAGGCAAAAACTAAAAGCATTTTCCTTAAGAACTAAAAAAGACAAGGATGCCCACTTTTGCCACTCATATTTAACATAGTACTGGAAGTTTGAGCCACAGAAATCAGACAGGAAAAAAAAAAATAAAAGAGATCCAAATTGGAATGAAGGATGTGAAACTGTCACTATTCTCAGATGACATGATATTATACATAGAAAACACCAAAGAGTTCATCAAACATCTACTAAACTTAATAAATGAATTTAGCAAAGTAGCAGGATACAAAATTAACGTCAGGAAATCGATGGCATTCTTATACACCAATGATGACTTCACAGAAAGAGAAACTAAGAAAACAATCCCATTTACCATTGAGACAAAAAAATTAAGATACGTAGGAATAAACTTAACCTAAGAAATAAAGGACCTATTCGCAAAAAACTACAGGTCATTGAAAATAGAAATAGAGGAAGATATAAAAAAAGTAGAAGCACATACCTTGTTCATGCATTGGAAGAATTAACATCATTAAAATGTCCATACTACCCAAAGCAATGTATAGATTCAAGGTAATCCCTGTCAAAATACCGACATACTTCACAGAACTAGAACAAATACTTCAAAAGTTCATATGGAACCAAAAAAGACCTTAAATAGCCACAGAAATCTTGAAAAAAGAACAAAGTATGAGGGATCACATTACCAGATTTCAGGATCTACTTCAAGGCCACTGTAATCAAAACAGCCAGGTACTGGCACAAGAACAGGCATATAGACCAGTGGAACAGAACAGAGAACCCAGAAATAGACCCAAGGCAATATGCTCAATTAATTGACAAAAGTGGCAAGAGCATACAGTGGACTAAAGACGGCCTCTTTAATAAATGGTGTTGCCCAGGCCTATTTGGCTCAGCAGGTAGGTGTCGGCCTGTGGTCCAGAGAGTCCCAGGTTCTGTTCCAGCTAAGGACATGTACCTCGGTTGCAGATTGTCCCCGGCCTTGGTTGGATTTTGTGGGTGGCAACCACTCGATGTACCTCTCTCACATCGATGTTTCTCTCTCTCTCTCCCTCCCACTCTATATGAACAGAAAAATGGAAAAATGTCTTCAGGTGAGGATAAAATAAATAAATGGTATTTTGAAAATTGGACAGGTACATGTAGAAAAATGAAACTAGACCATCAGCTTACACCATACACAAGAATACACTCAAAATGGATAAAAGTCTTAAATGTGACTCATGAATCCAAAAAAATCCTAGAAGAAACTGTAGGCAACAAATTTTCAGACATCCTATGCAGCAGAATTTTCACTGATACATCACCTAAGGCAACAGAAACAAAGGAGAAATGAACACATGGGACTACATCAAATTCAAAAGCTTCTGCACAGTGAAAGATACAATCACCAAAATGGAAAGGCAACCCACTGTATGGGAGAGCATAATTGCCAATGATATATCAGATAAGGGGTTAATTTCTAACATATATAGAGTGCTCATACAACTCAACAAAAGGAAGACAAAGAACCCAATTAAAAAATGGGCAGAGGAACTAGATACCTCTCCAAACAGGACATACAAATGGCTAAGAAACATGTGAAAAAATGCTCAACATCACTAATCATCAGAGAGATGCAAATTAAAACAACAATGAGGTATCACCTCACACCTGTCAGAATGGCCGCCATCAACAAATCATCAAACAACACGTGTTGGCAAGAGTGTGGTGATAATGGGAATCTAGTACACTGCTGGTGGATATGCAGACTGGTGCAGCCACTATAGAAAACAATATGGTGTTACCTCAAAAATTAAAAATTGAACTTCCATTTGACCCAGTGATCCCACTTCTAGGAATATACCCTAAAAAGTTTGAAGCACCAATCAGAAAGAATATATATACCCCCATGTTCATAGCATCACTATTTACAATAGCTAAGATGTGGAAACACCCCAAATGTCCATCAGTAGACAAATGGATAAAAAAGCAGTGGTACATATACACAGTGGAGTACTATGCAGCTGTAAGAAAGAAAGATCTCTTATCCTTTGAGATGTCATGGAGGGAACTGGAAAGTAATATCCTAAGCAAAACAAGCCAAACAGAGAAAGACAAGTATTATATGATCTCACCGATTTGTGGACTATAATGAACATAACAGTCTGAGGAACAGGGTAGTCCCAGAGACGTGGAAGTGGGGTACAGACTGACAATCCCCAGAAGAGGGTGTTGGGCGGAGAGATAAACCACAGAATTTATATGCAAGTATGCATGAACAATGGACGTGGACAACAAAGCTAGGGACAAAGCATGGAGGGAGGGGAAGGGGGTATTAGTAGGGGAAAAAGAAGTAACAACTGTAACAAAAATAAAAATAATTTATTAAAAAAATTAAAAACTAAAGTATAATTTATAAGTGATAAAAAAGAGGTCTTGGAATTTTTATCTAATTTTTAAATATATCTATTAATTACAATTTGAAACCATTTATATTATTGGTGTGGTTTGGTTTACATCTATCACCTTGGTATTACTTTTTATTTGTTCCATGTCTTATTTGTTTCCTTTATGATTGTGTTATCTCATCTTGCATAACTTGAGATTTAAAAATAAAATTCCATTCCATTTTATCTCCTCTTTTGCTTATTATCCATACCACTGTGGTTTCAAATTTTAGCAGTTTTGCTAGCATATGAAAAATTAATTTTTATTTCATTTGATTCTATGTTCACATTCTATCATTTTAAAATTCTTATAATATTTTAGTACCTATTAAAGTATCCACCTTTTCTTTATTTTCCATGTGCCACATAGAAACCACTGATGTCTCAATTATAAAGTACATACTATACGCTATTCTTTTTGTTTCTTCTATTTAATGTCAAAATAATTGTAATTAGCAACACTAAAACATAATTTATATTTTACAATAGAAATCATTTTTGAATCTGGAATGACAGAACTGCAGTTGTGAATTTTGCTGGGTTTGCTAGGTAGTCTGGTTTCAGCTAGACTTGCTCACATGGGTGGGAGTTGGCTGATTGTTAAGTGATTTAGGATGGATTTACCTAGAAAAAAATGGTGTGATTCTATGTCTTTCACCGTACAGCAGGCTAACTTTAGCATGTTCTTATAGTAATGGCAGAATGCAAGAGTAAGCAAGTCCAATGAAACAGAAGTTTTCAAGCTGATGTTTGTATTACAGTTGGATAACATCTCATTGGCCAAAGCTAATCATATCTCCAAGCCCAGTGTTACAGTGGGAAGATACTACAAATTGACAAGTAAGCACTAAAAAAAAAAAAAATAGGAGGGGTATTAAGACTTCAATTTCACATGCAATGTATATACTTGGTATGCTGAATGAAATGCTATCCTTGTCCTCAAGGAGTAAGGCTCAGAGACATGTAAACAAATAAATGCCATCATACTTAAAGATGTTTAAATAGAAATCCATACATGAAACAGCCTGGTGCATAGATTTTCATTGAGAAGGGAGAGGAAAAAACAGATATGAGGAAAATCTTCATATAAGTCATGATTGATGTAAGCTTCAAAAAGAAGTAGGTGTTATGAGAACATCTTGTTCTGGCATTTTGAACCAGCACAAAGGACTATTTAGAATTCATTCATTAAAGCAATTGTTTCCCAGACCACTGATAAGAATAAAATTGAAAGAAAAATAAAATGCCATATAAATCTTATCATTTTTGTAATGGTCTCAAATAATATTATGACATATATTGACTTATTTGTAACAAAAACAAATGTGATAGTCATATTTATTTTATAGAAATATGCACAGATATCCAAGTAGCAAAGTCATTCTTAAGTGTTTTTTTTTTTTTTTTTTTTTTGGTGCACTTATGGAGTTCTGGGATTCAGAAATAACTATTAAAATATGTACATCTGCTATTTTTCTTCTAGTCTCAAATACAAAAAGTACTGCAAATATCAAATGGATTGATAGGAAATGAAAATAAGAAACTATTTTTGACTAGATTATAAGGCTAGTTTTTAAAGTGAAGGTATTTAGATGACAACCAATTATTTGAAATATTAATATTATAAAGTTTTAGATAATACTCAGAAAGTAAATATAGTTAATTTAGGGGATTATCACTATTTATTGAAAACTAATTTAGCCCTAGATTTATAGATTTACATATTCCCAATTTTCAAGAGCCCTTCCTAATCCCTCAACTAATTTCCTGGATCTCTTGACCACCATCGAATTGCTAATAATTTTATGTAAATAACAAATGTAACAGATTACCTCCAAAAAACTGACAGGAAAAGTTATTACTCTCACTGTTGCAAATCAAAGTGGAATATAATTAATCTGCTACCATTTAAAACCAAGTCTACTCCTAGCCATCAGAAAATAGGAGTTGTTGCTGAAAATAACAAATTTGAGGAATGTGTTACCAAAAATGACTAGAAATTCTAAAATAAAACAGAAGATTAAAATCTGGAACTAGAAGTTGAAACTACCTGGTCTCCAAAGGCCCCATGT
Organism: Molossus molossus; assembly: GCF_014108415.1. Taxonomy (NCBI): domain Eukaryota; kingdom Metazoa; phylum Chordata; class Mammalia; order Chiroptera; family Molossidae; genus Molossus; species Molossus molossus. The sequence goes on along the minus strand of NW_023425355.1, from coordinate 24,921,359 downwards.
TTATTTGCTGTCTATACAACACTTAGTATTACATATATGTTTGTTATCTGTATAAATATATATTATACTATGAATGTAAATTGAAACTCACTGAATGGATGAATGTTGAATTTTTTGCCTCATTTTCTTACCTTATTTATTGGTTTAATGTATGTGCCATGTCACTCTAACACAACTGAAAGTTCACCAAGTATAAGGAACATGTACTCTATGCTCTACAAATTTTTCTATTTTTTCCATTTTTCTGCATATTATTATTATTCTAATCATTTCCCATAAAAATATAAATATATTTATGTAAATATATCTTTTACATAATTAAAAGAATTTGGCATACTTAATTGTATACATTAAACACTTTATACAAGAGGATGTGAAAATGGAGGCGGAGTGAATAGAAGCTACACAGATGATCTCCCAGGATCAACCTGAAATTACAACTGAAGTAAAGACAAATCCTAGAAAAAAAGGAACAGAAAGGCAGCAGGACAGACCCATATAACCAGGGACACTGGTATGGTGTGCGGAGGCACCAGAGGGTGGGGGTCTGGGAGCCCATGGACAGCAGCTGTCTTAGCTATGAGCAGAGCCCTTGGGGAATAAAGACCAAGCCCGCTCCACAGCCCAGAGAGCCAGGAAAGAGCATTAAAATAGCCACAGCCACTCACCTGGTGGATACGGCAAAGGGAGGGCAGACTGGGCTGGAACTCTGTGAGGACAACTGGGATTGGAGGGCACTCACAGTTTTTGCTGAATTGTGGCCATAAAGGATGGTGGCCAGTGTGCTCCTTCCTAGAGCTGTTGGGAAAAGCAGTAGCACCCCCTCAGAGATTAAGCCTTTCCCAGGTGAGGCAAAGAAATGCAAATAGAGGCTCATTAACAACCAGTATCTATCCCACCCTCTGTAAATCCTCTTATGCTGAACACCAGGGTTATATTCCAAGGCACTGAGTAACCGAGACTACTAGTTTCCATCAGGAAAAAGCTAGAGTATAACTGAACATTTCCTGGGCTTGGAAATCTACCCATAAAAGTAAGACTTGATGGTGGTGTTTAACGTGGGCCCACCCATGCTCATCCAAACCCAGTAGAGGGAGCAAAAGACAGCAGAACACCAACACTCACAAGGAAAATTTGGCAAGCTCCAAAACCCACTGAGATAACCAAAATGGTGAAACAAATAAATTTTAAATGACAGAACACGAACTCTATCGAAGATGAGATCAATGAAATGCAGCTAAGCAAATTATCAGAGGTAGAGTTCAGAGCCATGATCTTGAGGAAGCTCAACAGCATGAGTAAGGACATTGGCACCATGAGTACAGATATAGGAACACTGAAAACCAACCAAGTGGAAATGAAGAATGACATAGCAGAAATAAAGAACACATTAAAAGGACTAACCAGCAGAGTAGAGAAAGCTGAGGACCAGATCAGTGAATTAGAAGACAGGGTAGAAAAAACCAACCAGTCAGAAAACCAAAAGAAAAGAAACAATTAAAAAACAGGATGATAGCTTAAAAGAACTGAGTGACAACTGGAAACATAATAACATTCATATCATAGGAGTCCCAGAAGAAGAAGAAAAAGGGAAAGAGTTAGAGAATATATTTGAAGAAACAGTGACAGAAAATTTTCCTAACAGGGTGAAGGAAGAAGGCATTCAAGGTCAAGAAGCACAGAGAGCCCCAAGTAAGAAGAACACAAACAGGCCCACAACAAGACACATAGCAATTCAGATACCAAAAATTAAAGACAAAGAGAGAATCTTAAAGGCAGCAAGAGATAAGCAACAGGTTACCTACAAAGGAAACCCCATAAGGCTCTCAACTGACTTCTCAACAGAAACACTACATGGCAGAAGGGAGTGGCATGAAGTAATCAAGGACATGAAAAACAAGGATCTGAATCGAAGACTACTCTACCCAGCAAGGCTTCATTCAAAATAGAAGGTCAAATCAAAAGCTTCCCAGACAAATTAAGGCTAAGGGAATATATTAACACCAAACCAGCGCTGCAAAATATGCTAAAATAACTGCTGTAATAAGTAGAAGACATAGGAAGAAAAATAACCACACTAAACAAAAATAGCAATAAATGAATACATATCAATTATCACCTTAAATGAGAATGATTTGAATGCTCTGATAAAAAACCACAAACTAGCTGACTGGAAAAGAAAGCATGACTCACATATATGTTGTTTACAAGAGACCCATCTCACAACAAAAGAGTCACATAAGTTGAAAGTGAAGGGATAGAAAAAATTTTTCATGCAAATGGAAAGCAAAAAAAAAAAAAAAAAAGCTGGGGGAGCAACACTCATATCTGATAAAATAAATTTTAAAATGAAGACCATAACGAGAGACAAAGAAGGCAACTACATAATATTGAAAGGATCTATCCAACAGGAAGATATAACCTTAGTAAACATATATGCACCCAATATAGGAGCACCAACATATATTACAAATCTTTTGGAGGACTTCAAGGGAGAAACCAACAGCAATACAATGATAGCAGGGGATTTCAATATCCTGCTGACATCACTGAATAGATCTTCTAGACGAAAAATTAGCAAGAACACACAGACTCTAAATGAAACACTAGACCAAATGGATTTAATAGATATCTACAGAGAATCACACCCCAAAACTGCAGAATTCACATTCTTCTCAAGTGCACATGGGACATTCTCAAAGATAGACCACATGTTAGGGCACAAACTAAGTCTCTACAAGTTCAAGAAGACTGAAATCTTATCAAGCATCTTCTCAGATTAAAATGGCATGCAACTAAAAATTAACTGCAAGAAGAACATGCAAAGGCATTTGAAAACATGGCAGCTAAATAGCATGTTATTGAACAATGAATGGGTTAGCATGGAGATCAAGGAAGAAAATAAAAACTTAATGGAAACCAATGAAAATTAACACACAACACAAAATCTATGGGATGCAGCAAAAGCAGTTCTGAGAGGGAAGTTCATAGCACTACAGGCCTACCTCAAGAAACAAGAAAAATTTCTCATAGACTAACCTCACAACTTAAAAAACTAGAAAGGAAACAAAAAGAAAACCCCAGAGCAAGTAGAAACAAGGAAATAGTAAAGATCAGAGCAGAAATAAATGACATGGAGACCAAACAAACAATTCAAAGGATCAATGAAACAAAGAGCTGGTTCTTTCAAAAGATAAACAAGATTGATGAACCCTTAGCTAGACTCACTAAGAAACAAAGAGAGAGAATCCAAATACACAAAATCAGAAATGAAAGAGGAGAGATATAATAACTGACACTACAGAAATAGAAAGGATGGATAACAAATATTATGAACAATTATACGGCAACAAATTTGACAATCTAAACAAAATGGACAAATTTCTAGAAATACATAATCTCCCAAAACTGAACTGGGCAGAGACAGAAAACTTGAACAGACCAATAACAACAGAAGAAATTGAAGTTGTAATCAAGACTATCCCAGCAAACAAACACTCAGGCCCGGATGGCTCCATGGGGGAATTTTACCGAACATTTAAACATGAACTAATACCCATTCTCCTCAAACTATTTCAAAAAATTCAAGAAGAAGGAAGACTTCCAAACTCGTTTTATGAAGCCAGCATAATTCTAATTCCAAAACCAGAAAAAGACACTACAAAGAAAGAAAACTACAGGCCAATATCCTTGATGAACATAGATGCCAAAATCCTGAACCAAATATTAGCAAATCAAATCCAGCAATACATCAAAACAATTATTCACCATGTCCAAGTGGGATTCATCCCAAGGATGCAAGTCTGTTACAATATTCAAAAATCAATATATGTGATACACCACATAAACAAAATGAAAGATAAAAATCATATGATCATATCAATAGACACTAAAACAGCATTCGACAAAATCCAGCAACCAATTTTTTTATTCAGTTATTTTTGTTACAGATGTTTCTCTTTTTTCCCCACTGATTCCTCCTCTCCCACCCTCCCCGCCCTTTCCCCAGCTTTGTTGCCCATGTGCATTGTTCATGCATACATACACATAAGTTCTGTGGTTTATCTCTCCACCACTACCCACTCTTCTGGGTAAGGTCAGTCTGTACCCCACTTCCACCTCTCTGGGATTTCCCCAGTCCTCAGACTGTTATATGCATTATATTCCACAAATAAGTGAGATCATATAATACTTGTCTTTCTCTGTTTGTCTTATTTCGCTTAGGTTAATACTTTCCAGGACTCTCCATGTCGTTTCAAAGGATAAGAGATCTTTCTTTCTTACAGCTGCATAGTACTCCATTGTGTATATGTACCAAAGCTTTTTTGTTTTGTTTTGTTTTTTTTATCCTCACCCGAGGACATTTTGCGATATTTTGTTCAGATAGAGTGAGAGGGAGAGAGAGAGAGAGAAACATCGACGTGAAAGTGACACATCGAGTGGTTGCCACCCACACGACCCAACCAGGGCTGGGGACAAACTGCAACCAAGGTACGTGCCCTTAGCGGGAACCGAACCCGGGTCTCTCCAGACCTCAGGCCGACGCTCTAACCGCTGAGCCAAATCGGCCAGGGCCCAAAGCTTTTTTAACCATTCGTCTACTGATAGACATTTGGGCTGTTTCCAGATCTTAGCTATTGTAAATAGTGCTGCTAGGAACATGGGGGTACATATATTCTTTCTGATTGGTGTTTCAGGATTCTTAAGATATATTCCTAAAAGTGGGATCACTGAGTCAAATGAAGTTAAATTTATAATTTTTTGAGGTAACATCATATTGTTTTCCATAGTGGCTGCACCATTCAGCATTTCCACCAGCAGTGTACTAGAGTCCCCTTTTCTCCACACCCTCACCAACACTTGTTTGATGATTTCTTGATGGTGGCCATTCTGACAGGTGTGAGGTGAAAAAATATAGAATTCTTCACAAATTTGCATGTCATCCTTGTGCAGGGGCCATGCTGATCTTCTCTGTATTATTCCAATTTTAGTATATGTGCTGCCAAAGTGAGCACTCCAGCACCCATTTCTGATAAAAATGCTCAGTAATCTGGTAATAGAGGGATCATATCTCGACATAATAAAGGCCATATATGAAAAACCTACAGCCAACATCATACTCAATGGGCAAAAACTACAAGCATTTCTCTTAAGAACATGACAAGGATGCCCACTTTTGCCACTCTTATTCAACATAGTACTGGAAGTCTTAGACACTGCAATCAAACAGGAAGAAAAAATGAAAGGGATCCAAATTGGAAAGGAGGAAGTGAAAATGTCTTTATTTGCAGATGACATGATACTATACGTAGAAAACCCCCAAAGACTCCATCAAAAATCTGCTAGACTTAGTAAATGAATTTGGCAAAGAAGCAGGATGCAAAATTAACATCAATAAATTGATAGCAATATTATATACCAATGATGAATTCACAGAAAGAGAAACTAAGAAAACAATCTCATTTACCATTGCAGCAAAAAAAATTAAGATACCTAGGAATGAACTTAACCATAGAAATAAAGGACCTATTTGCAGAAAACTACAGGTCATTGCAAAAAGAAATAGGGGAAGATATAAAAAAAGTGGAAGCACATACATTGTTCATGGTTTAGAAGAATTAACATCATTAAAATGTCCATACTACCCAAAGCAATCTATAGATTCAATGCAATCCCCATCAAAATACCAATGACATACTTCACAGAACTAGAAAAAATACTTCAAAAGTTCATATGGAACCAAAAAAGACCCCAAACACCCACAGCCATCTTGAAAAAGAAGAACAAAGTTGGAGGAATCTCATTACCAGATTTCAGGTTCTACTACAAAGCCACTGTAATCAAAACTGCCTGGTACTGGCACAAGAATAGGCAGATAGATCAGTGGAACAGAGTAGAGAACCCAGAAATGGACCCAAGACAATATGCTGATTTAATATTTGACAAAGGTGGCAAGAGCATACACTGGAGTCAAGACAGCCTCTTTAATAAATGGTGTTGGGAAAATTGGACAGCTACATGCAAAAAAATGAAACTAGACCATCAATTTACACCCTACACAAGAATACACTCAAAATGGATATAAGACTTAAATGTGACTCATGAATCCATAGAAGTCCTAGAAGAAAATGTAGGCATCAAAATTTCAGACATCATGCGCAGCAGAATTTTCACTGATACATCCCCTAAGGCAACAGAAACAAAGAACAAAATGAACACATGGGACTACATAAAACTCAAAAGCTTTTGCACAGTAAAAGAAACAACCACCAAAATCAAAAGGCAACCCACTCTATGAGAGAGCATAAATGCCAGTGCTACATCAGATAAGGGGTTAATTTCCAATATATATAGAGTGCTCATACAGCTCAACAAAAAGAAGACAAAGAACCCAATTAAAAAATGGGCAGAGGAACTAAATAGACACTTCTCCGAACAGGACATACAAATGGCTAAGAGACATATGAGGAAATGCTCAACATCTCTAATCATCAGAGAGATGCAAATTAAAACAACAATGAGGTATCACCTCACACCTGTCAGAATGGCCGCCACCAAAAATTATCAAACAACAAATGTTGGCAAGGGTGTGGAAAAAAGGGGACTCTAGTACAGTGATGATGGGAATGCAGAATCTTGCAGCCACTATGGAAAACAATATGTTGTTACCTCAAAAAATTAAAAATTGAACTTCCATTTGACCCAGTGATCCCACTTCTAGTTATATACCTTAGGAAGCCTGAAACACCAATCAGAAAGAACATATGTACCCCCATGTTCGTAGCAGCACTATTTACAATAGCTAAGATCTGGAAACAGCCCAAATGTCCATCAGTAGACGAATGGATAAGAGAGCTGTGGTACATATACACAATGGAGTACTATGCAGCTGTAAGAAAGAAAGATCTCTTATGCTTTGAGATGACATGGAGGGACCTGGAAAGTATTATCCTAAGCCAAACAAGCTAAACAGAGAAACACAAGTATCATTTGATCTCACTTATTTGTTGAATATAATGAACTGACAATCCCTGTTAGAGGGGGTGGTGGGGAGAGATAAACCACAGAACTTATATGCATGTATGCATAAACAATGGACATGGACAACAAAGCTGGGGACAGGGCATGAAGGGTGATGGAGGGGGGAATCAGTGGGGGAAGAAGGAGAAACATCTGTAACAAAAATTAATTAACTAATTAAATTTTAAAAATTAGAAAAAAACAATGCATTATAAGTATTTCTATGTTTTAAGTTTTAATAATGGCACAATATCTCATTCTGTTAACATAAGATAATTTTTTTCAACATGGATTTGTTGGTTAATCACCGTGTACCTTTTTCCCATTGTTTCACATGTAGAATGTTTCCATTTGTTTTCTCTCACACATAATACTATAATGAGCATGTTTATTTATATAGTTTATTGCTTACTATAAAATATCAGCTTAGGATGTATTTCTATAACAAATGTTTCTTGATCAAAGGGAATGCATGCCTTTACTGGCCTTACTATATACATATCCCATATTCTTTTCCAATTTTAAATTCCACCAATAAACATATATGATAACTTTGTAAGTACTAAGCATTATGAGTTTTAAAAGTTCATAACATATATTATGAATACAGTTGTCCCTCGCCCCTTTGCGCTTTGACTTTCCCAGCTTCACTCTATTGCGGTTTATTTCTACTTTGCAGAAATTCATTTATCGTGGTAGAGTCAGGAACTGATCAACCGTGATAAATGAGGGCCAACTAGTCATGATCTTTATAGTAACTACCACAGTGAATTGTTCAGCAATAGTGAAGACATAATAACTATATATTGCAGGAATATGAGGCATCTCACACCACGTGGTAGAGAAATTAGATGATAGTGAAAAATATCACATTAATATTTAGGAGAAGAAAATGCTTTATGAACCAAGATATTTCAAAGAGGAAAGCCCAAACATGACAAATACATAACAGTAAAGAAGAATGAAGAAAGATAATTAGGAAACAACCATAGACACAGTACCAAAACGAGATAAGAACAAAGATTTTAATGTATTTAAGGTGCTTAGACAAGTACTTGGCACAAATCATGTGCTATATAATTGTTTAGTATGATGATGATGATGATGATAAATTTGATTGCATGTTAAGTAATTTAATTCTCTAAAAACTCTGTGAGGCAGGTATTATTATTGCTGCCATTTTTAGGTGGGGAAATTGAGGCATAAAACCATTAAATAATCTGCTCTATGTATGTGGCAAAGCCAGGGAGTTGAGTCCAGATCCATGCTTTTAACAATTGCACTGATCTGCTTTCTCTTAAAGAAAATGATTATACAAGTAAAAGAACATTTCTAAAGCATCATGGTACATTAAAAAGTTAATGCAAAAATAAGGAAAATTAGAAATTGAAAAGAAACAGTTTGGGAAGTTCACATGTGATAATATCTCTCAAAGAAAAGTGTGATGACAATTCTCTAAATGAACTAGTAGAGGAGTAGGTAGAAGATTTGAATTTGAGAAGGAAAGAAGTAATAAACAGCCATTTTGGAGAATGAATCATGGGTTCAATTTTTTCCTTCATTCAACAAGTATTTTTTGAAGCCATATTAATGTGCCAGGCTTTGTTTTAAGTGCTGGGGATATGGCAGTAACACAAACACACACACACACACACACATACCATGGTATACCAATGGTGAAAATTACTAAAAAAGGAAAAATAAAGTAAAGGATTTTTAAAGAGTGCCAGTGGTATTAGAGAAAGAGTTTTATTTTATGAAAGGAGGTCATAGTCTCTGTAACAAGATGGTATTTATGCATGAAACTGACAGAAGTAAAGGCATGAATCATGCAGATATTGGAGGAACATTACATTCTGGGCAAAGAACAGCAAGCACACAATCCCCAAAGTTGGCTATGATTGATATTTACATGAAAGAGAAATAAGACAAGTATGACAGAATGAGCAAAGAGGAGACGAACTCATAAAAGTGATGGTGAGAGGGCTTATAGGTCATGGATAGCCCTGTAGGCTATTGTAGGTACATTTTACTCTGAGTGAGATTGGAGGTCACTGCAGAATTTCAGTAAAGAAGTAACAAGATCTTGCTTATGTTTTGAAATTACTCAGGTTGCTGTGTAACAAACACATGTAGTGGGAATGGCAAGGGTAGAAGCAGCAGCTATTTCAATAATCCAGACAAGAGAATATGGGAGTTTGTACTAGGATAATGGTGGATGAAGAAACATGGATAAAATCAGGATCCATTTCACAGTGTGGACTGGTACTTACTGGTAGATTAGATTGGGGGAGAGATAAACAAATAAGTCAAGGTCCTGGCCAGTGTGGCTCCGTTGGATGGAGCATCATCCCATACACTGCAAGGTACTGAGTTTGATTCCCAGTCAGGGTACATACCCAGATTGTGGGTTCGATCATGGGTGGAGGGGGGTAGGGATACTTCTTTCTCACATTGATGTTTCTCTCTCTCTCTCTCCCCCTCCTCTCTCTAAAATCAATTTTTAAAAAATCATCTGGTGAGGATAAAAAAAATAATAAGTCAAAGATGATGGTTAAGTTTTTAGTTTAAGTAACTAGGAAGGTGGTGGCGTCAGAGATAGGGAAGAGTAGGGGAGGAGCAGATAGATAGGTGCAGACTTCATGTTTATTTTTCCACACAGTGTCCTCAACTGGGGAGTAAGTACCCCTTGTGAGGTCTTTGAGGATCACTTAAACATAGTTGCAGAGATTACATTTGAGGAGGCATGTTAAATGAAAGGATTTATTATACTTCACAGGTCACGGAAAGGGAGGCATGGCATTTCCAGAGGGCCATGCAAAGCCACCCCAATATTTATAAACAGTATATGGAATATATGTTATGTGTATGTGTATGGGTATGTGTATGTGTATGGGTATATGTATACATATGTAGTATATATGTGTCTGTGCATATATAGAATACATAGAAAACATGAAATAATATGCAGCCATTAAAAAGGTTAAATTAGATCTATATGTGCAGATGAGAAAAGATATTGGGTAAAAAAAAGCTTATTACAGTATGTATAGTAATTTTCCCATTTATAAAAGGGAATCACATAATATGCATTTAAACTGGGATGTATGTTTATTTGTGTGTGTTTGGTGTAATCTATGCATGAATGTGAAAATAAATTAAAGAATATTAACCTTCGAGATCAGGTCTAGGAAGAAAAGAGGCTTTTATTTTATCTGTGTGTAAGGTTCAACTTCTGTGTAAATGAGCATAGCGTATGTTGTAAATGTAACAGATGATGGGATTATGAGATTTTTGTTTGTTTCCAAGATATAAAAGTGAATCTAATTAAAGTTTTAAAAATTTAATAGGTGACAAAAAAATTGAGTGCCATACCTAAGTTAAAAGAAGCTACAATACATGAGTGCCCTACAACCTGTTATATGAAAATCATGGATTTACAGAACTGTTATAATAATGGGTAATACTGTGTTACAATGAATTTACCAAAGGCTCAGTCAAATAATCATGACAAATTACATTGAGTTATTTTCTTTTTTCTTTTTTTTTTTTTTTATCCTCACCCGAGGACATTTTTCCATTTTTTGTTCAGGTAGAGTGGGAGAGAGAGAGAGGAACAGAGAGAGAGAAACATCGATGTGAAGGGACACATCGAGTGGTTGCCACCCACACAACCGACCAGGGCCGGGGACAAACTGCAACCGAGGTACGTGCCCTTAGCGGGAACCGAACCCGGGTCTCTCCGGACCGCAGGCCGACGCTCTAACCGCTGAGCCAAACCGGCCAGGGCGAGTTATTTTCTTTTTAATAATTCAATTTATATGCAGCCCCAAATTGTAGATACCAACAATTTTAGTCATCCTAGGAACATGTCAATTGCACAAAATGAGACAGTTAATAGGACATTTCATCTGCTGAGATAGATTTTCTCTAAAATAATACATTTTATATAAATAGCATAACTTTTGTAATAGCATTTATATTTTGAGACTTATTTAATACTTCTAACAAATTTTCTTTTTTAAAAAATTGATGACAATATTATAGATGTCTTCCATTACCTCCATTTGCCCCTTCCACCCAGCCCCCACCCCACACCACATTATTGTCTGTGTACATGGGCTATGCATATATTCATATATGTTCTGTAGTTAATATCTTCCCACTCCCTCACCCTCCTCCCCTCTGAGATCTGTCAGTCTTTTCCATGTATCCATGCCTCTGAACCTATTTTGTTTGTCAGTATATTTTGTTCATTATATTCTACATATAAGTGGCATCATGTGATATTTGCTTTTCTCTGAATGGCTTATTTTATTAGCATAATAACCTCCAAGTCCCTCCATGCTGTCTCAAAGGTAAGAGATCCTTCTTTTATACAGGTGCATAGTATTCCATTGTGTAAATGTACCACAGCTTTTTTTATTCACTCATCTGTTCATGGGATATTTCCAGATCTTAGTTACTTTAAATAATACTGCTATGAACATTGGGTGCATATATTCTTTCTGACTGGTGTTTAGGAATTCTTAGAATATATTCCTATAAGTGGGACCACTGAATCAAATGGCAGTTCCATTTTTAATTTTTTTGAGAAAACTCTACACTGTTTTGCATAGTGACTGCACCAGTCTTCATTCCCACCAGCAGTGTACTCAGGTTCCTTTTTCTCCACATCCTCACCAGTACTTGTTGTTTGTTGGTTTATTGATAGTAGCTATTCTGGCAGGTCTGAAGTGGTAACTCATTGTCATTTTAATTTGCATCTCTCTTATGATTAGTGACACTGAGCATTTTTTCATAAGTCTCTTGGCCATTTGTATATCCTCTTATTCAGCATAGAAGTTTTTGATGGAGTTTTTAGGGTTTTCTATGAACAATATTATGTCATCTGCGAGTAATGACAATCTTACTTCCTCCTTTCCAATTGGGATGCCTTTTATTTCTTCTTCTTCTCTGATCTCTGTCTCTAGTAATTCTGGTACTATGTTGAATAAGAGTGGTGGAAGTGGACACCCTGTCTTGTTCCTGATAATTAGGGAAATGCTTTTTGTCTTTGCTCATTGAGTATAATGTTGGCTGTAGATTTTTCATATGTGACCTTTATTATGTTGAAGTATGATCTCTTTATTCCCACTTTGCTGACAGTTTTTATCATAAATGCATGCTGAATTTTGTCAAATGTTTTCCTGTGTTTATTGATATAATCATGTGATTTTTATCCTTCATTTTGTCTATGTGATGTATCACATTTATTGATTTGCAATTATTGTACCAACCTTGCATCCCTGGAATAAATCCCACTTGGTCATGGTGTATGATCTTCATTACGTAATGCTGAATCTGTTTTGCTAATATGTTGTTGAGAATTTTAGCATTCATTAGGCATATTGGCCTATAATTTTCTTTCTGTATAGTGTCTTTATCTGGTTTTACATTTAGGAGAATGCTGGACTTATAAAAAAAGCTTGAAAGTTTTCTTTTCTCTTGAATTTTTGGAATAGTTTTAGAAAGATAGGTGTTAGTTCTTATTGAAAGTTTGATAAAATTTTCTTGTGAAGACATCTGGTCTAGGAATGTTGTTTGCTGATAGTTTTTTTTATTACTGCTTCAGTTTTATTTGTTGTTATTGGTCTGTTCAGGTTTTCTAATTCTTCCTGATTGAGTTTTGGAAGACTGAATGTTTCTAGGAGTTTGTCCATTTTGCCATGTTGTCCAGTTTTTTGGCATATAGTTGTTCATAGCTTTTTCTTACAATTCTTTGTATTTCTGTGATATCTGTTGTTACTTCACCTCTTTTATTTCTGAATTTATTTATTTGGGTCCTCTCTCTTTGTTTCTTGATGAGTGTGGCTAAAGGTTCATCAATCTTGTTTATCTTTTCAAAACACTAGCTCTTGGTTTATTGAACTTTTGAAATTTTTTTAACATCTTTTGGAGAGGTGCATGTGGAGCTGGTAGAAGCAAGCATGTCTTTTCAAGCAGAGGTTGTGGAGACTTTAATCAAGGTGGTAGAAGTGGCAGTTTCAATTTTGGTGGCAGCAGCAAGCAACAACCACTTCCAAGGTGGTGGCGGCAGTAATTTCAGAGGCTCAGCAGCAGCAGAAGAGGATTTGGACCTGGGAGTGGCTGTGGCAGCTTTAACAAAGGCCAAGACCAAGGACCTCTAAAACATATATATATATATATATATATATATATATATATATATATATTTAAATATGTTTTTATTGTTTTTAGAGAGAGATGAAGGGAGAGATAGAAACATTGATGTGAGAGAGAAATATTGATCAAGTGCCTCCTGTACGCCCCCTACTGGGGATCAAGCCCACAACCTGGGCATGTGCCCTGACCAGGAATTAGACTGGGACCTCTCAGTCCATGGGACAGTGCTTAATCCACTGAGCCATACCAGCCAGGTGAGAACATGTAGTTTTATTAGGAGAATTCCTGCATCCCTGTGAAGATGACACAGTTTGTAAATGGACCACCAATCAAAATAAGGTGATTTATTTTAATGCTCCAGTTTATTTGGGAAAAAAAAAAGAACAAATTGGAAAAGTGGATGAAATATTTGAACAACTTAGAGATTTAATTTTTTAGTTAAGTTGTCAGAAAACTTGAAGCCATCATTCTTTAAGATAACTGCATACATTTTATATAGACCCATGTAAACTGCTGCCACTGCAGGTTTTTACCTCGACCTCCAAGTGAGAAGGGACCTCCAAGAGGCAGTGGCAGGAGCAGTGGAGGAGGAGGAAGAATAGGAGAAGGTGGCAGAAGTAGTAAAGGTGGTGGTTTTAGAGATGAAAGAGGAAGCACTACAGGTGGAATCTTCAGAGAGAGAGGCCATTAAGTGTAACAGTTGACAGAAGAACTTCACCAGATCTCTTATTAAATAAAAATGTGAGTGCCTGGCTGGGGTGGCTTGACCCATGCACCAAGAGTTCACTGGTTCAATTCTAGATCAGGACACATGCCCAGGTTGTGGGCCTGTTAACCAGTGGGGGGAATGCGGAAGGTGACCAATCGGTGTTCTCGCTCATTGATGTTTCTCTCTCTCCTTCTCCCTTTCCCTCTCTCTAAAATCAATAAAGTAAAATAATTTCAAAAGAAAAACAATGTAAGTGAGATTTCTGCATTAACCTGCGTGATCTACTTCTATGGATCAGAAATTTTTTCTTGAGTGAGTCTTGAAGTACTGGTTACTATATGACAGTGACACTCAGATGTCAACCTCATGCAAATATGAGTGCAACAGAATAGGCACTTATGTTCTAAAAGAGTTTGAACAAGTATTTTAATGTTTTCTATAATGCTTGGAACTACGGTTGCTTAATAATTGGACAGTTTTTACAGGAAAAAAAAAATATTGAACAGATGCTCTATTTAATTCATGTTTCCTAGTTATAGTGATTACAACGTCAAAAGCCTTATTAATTTTGTAGGTTATTCCCATTGTTTCTTCCAGATAAGTTGCATCACAAGTCTACCTAGAAACCATTAAGAAATAATACCAGAGATCCGATTTCATCTGTGTGCAATAATGATTTAAGAAATGTACATGAAAAGAGCCCTTAAAAAGTTAATGTATACCCCTATTGTTAGTAGAATTAGTTCTACTACATTGTATAGTGGGAGAGATTCTGAGATTTAAATTTTACCTAATATCAAAATTATTCATAAATGGGGGTGAGAGGGTTTAATAAGATATCTGGATTAAGCAACTACATCCGTTTATTACCACATCCCTGCACGTTTTCACTATATCATCAAACTGAGTCAAAATGTGACAGATTGGTGAAGATGGACAGGGCCAGGTGAAAATGGACTGAGGGCATATGTAACTGAGAGGAAAATAAATTGGGTTTCTCACACACACAGAGCTATAAATCATGAAGAAAAATCCAAAAAGAGTCTGTGAGTTACTTTTTCCTTTTTATCTCTGGAAAGTTGGAAAACCAAATATTTTCTTTCCAGTTCATTTGGATTTTCTTGTACTTTGAGAAAGTATGCAAGTCCTTACAGCAGAGACATAAAGATACAGCTGTTTGACCCTTTATCCACTGTGTGAGTTACACCTTCCTAATCTTTCATTAGGTATTGGCAGGAACAGTCTAGCCTTAGTTATAAGTGATAATGAATAAAATCATCACTATCAACTGTTGCCACTTTAGGCAGATCCTGCTGGCTCTCCAGAGAGGGGTTTAGGTGAAGTTTGAGCTCCCTGGCTTTCTAAACTTTCATTCTGCCTCTCTCCAACTTTTAGTTGGCTAGGTTTTCTTGCTTCCTAGAAACCACTCCTAGATAAGTCTCTTACTGAATTAAAATGTGAGTGAGAAATGCCTTCCCTAAGGGTTTATCCTAGAGCATGGTTGCTATTAAGTGCCACCTGAGGCCATATACAATGTGTTCCGGGCAGATTCTAAAGTGTCCACATCATGATCCTTGCCTTTGTGTAATCCATTTTTCTTGAATGTGAATGGGGTCTACGATTTGCTTCTGAGACAGTGAATATGGCAAATATGGGATGGATGTCATTCCCATAAGTAAGTTACATTATATGACCCCAGCTTGCTAGCAGATTTGTTCTGTCCTATTGGATTTGAAGAAGTAAGTTTCCATGAAATAGCCATGTTGGAGATGCCCATGTGTCAAGAAACTATAGGTGATCTCTAGGAACTGAGAAAAGCCTCCAGCAAGAAAGTAAAAACTTTAGTCCTGAAGTAGCAAAAGTAAGAATTCTGTCAACAACCAGAGTGAGTGTAGAAGCAGTCTTATTTCCCTGATGAAACTGTAGCCCCAATTGCCACCTGAATTGCCACCTATCAGTCTCTGAAGCAGAGTAACCAGATAAAGCTGTGCCCATAGACACTGTGAGATAATAAATTTGTGTTGTTTTAAGTCACTAAGTGTGGTGATTTGTAGAAATAGAAAACGAATACCCTAATACCCAAAGGTTTCTAGAAGATAAAATGTACAAGTAGTCTATGACTCAGTTATGTGATATTGTGATCTCATGAGGAAGTCCTTTTCGCTGGATGACTTCTTTGAATACTCCGTGAATGGTCTAACAAAAAGGACTGGCCCGTGTCTTGGCTAGCTTTCTGGTGAGCCTTGCAATCTAAGATAAGAAGTTCATTTGTAAATTAATCAATGCTTTATAGAGGATTAGATGGAGGAGTATAAAGAAGGGAGCATGCTGAGTGTTTGATAATAATATGCTTCTAGCTGCTCCCTATCAGCACTCTGCTTTTGTGTCTATGATCATGGGGTGTGTGTGTGTGTGTGTGTGTGTGTGTGTGTGTGTGTTTACTCATCTCCAAATTTGCTCTCTAACTAATGTCCCCCATTGTAAGTAGATAATTAAATGGGTATGTCCAGATTTTCAAGTCATATGAAAGGGACAAAATAATTTATATATATTTTTTGCTTCTAGTCATTTAACTGCCTCAAACTGAAACAACATTTTGCTGTTGTATAAGCAAGATATTTGATCTCTTGTGCATTCAGTTTCCAGGTAGTATAGTATGTACCTGAAAAAAAGATGATAAGACTCCTATTCAGCACAAACTAGTAGGAAGAACTGAATGAGTGCAAGTGTTTGAAGAGCCCTCAGGCTTACCATTTCAACAATCCTATAACTAAAAGCAGGTATAAGATCATTGATCTGACAAGAGTCCTAGAAAAAAATGAAAGTGAAGATTAAATCACATTTTTTATAGGAAAATTAACCAACCTTAAAAAACACAAGAAAAAAATAGCAAAACTATTTTTGTCGTATTATATATACTACACAGAATATAGGTTATGTAAGTCTGTTCTTTTGAGACCTGTTCAGTATTTTGCGGGATTAATCACCAATGTTTTCTAGTACCTCTGAGAGAGGACTCTGAGTACTTCTGAGAATCAGTCCAGTCAAACATAGATAAGTAACTTAAACATTAAATTTAATTAATTACTTAAGTCCTAAATGGGATCTCAAAAATCCCAATTCTGTATTGACATCTAGCCACCAAAAATCAATTGAATTTCTTTACTTAATAATAATAATTAAAAATAAGATTTACAAAGAACTTTATTTTGAAATTTCATGAATACAGAATATCTCTTCTATGAACAAAATGCCCACTTGAGACTATATTTTTCAAATACATGATAGGCACTATAGACATGACTATGGAATATTCCATTTCTTACCTTCAATTCCAACAAATTACCAAACACATAGGGAATAACTAAATACTGAGTTGAAAATAGGATAAGGAATTTAGCTAGGTTTTCTAAACTTTATTCCTCAGATACTAGAGTTTGTGAGATATTAAGGATTATAATTTTAAAAAATATTTCTGATAATAGTTTTACCTTCAAAAGAAAACGTTTTAGGAAAATAGCACAGCCACTTTGGAAACAGTTTTGCAGCTCCTCAAAACATTAAAAACAGAATTACCATATGACCTAAAATTTTTACTTCTAGATATATATCCAAGAGAATTGAAAATATATGCTCACACAATACCAAGTACATGAATGTTCAGAACAGCATTGTTCAAAGCAGTCAAAACAAGAAAACTATTCTTATTTGTATTCACTGATGTATACACAAAATATGGTATAAACATACAGTGGAAAATTATTTGGCAATAAAAAGAATGAGATCCCAATACATTTCACAACATGGATGTGCCTTGAAAACATTATTCTAAGTAAAAGAAACTAGACACAAAAGGCCACATATTTTGATATTTTATTTATATGAAATGTATAGAATGGGCAAATCTGAAGAGAAAAAAAGTAGTGGTTGCCTAGGTTGGGCTGTGAAGAGTACTGGGAGTGACTGTTAATGAGTAGGTTTCCTTTTTGGGTCATGGAAATGTCTGGAATTAGACCATGGTGATGGTTTCACAACTTTATAAATATACTGAGAAACATTGAATTGTGTACTTTAAATGAGTGAATTTTATAGTATGTAGATATTTCAATAAAGTTATTATTTAAAAATTAGATTTTAATATATGAAATAAAAATATTTTAAGATAGAATTCCTAATAACAGTAATAAGTATACAATTATATATTCTAGAGGCATAATATGACATAACAGAATAGTAGGATGTCTTATGAGTCTAAAAAGAGGAAACTTGCCCTGGCAGGTGTGGCTCAGTTGGTTGTCATCCCATGCATCTAGAGGTTCCTGGTTCAGTTCTCAGTGGTGACATGCAGGAAGCAGCCGATTGACGTTTCTCTCTAATCAATGTTTCTCTCTCTCTCTCCCTTTCCCTTCTTCTCACTCTAAAATCAATAAAAACATGTTAAAAATAATACTACTAATACTATAAGGACTACTGTTTTCAACCATGTCCCATTCTTTTCTCCTTCTCCTTAAAAAGAATTAGTTTCTATTTTTAAAAAAGAGAAAACTTAAAAGCCATGTTAATTATCTAGACTTATAATTTCACCATATTAGTAATTTTTAAGTTTTTAATATAATAAACTACTTTTTTAAATTACCTAATGTGTTTGAAAGTTTTTAAAAACCATAAAAGTCCAACCTTGGCCTTTCTTTCAAAGTATCTGTAGGAAGTATATTTACTGTCTTGTTTAAACTAAGTGTGTGTTATAGTCTATGAGCTTCTGCTGATATTCCATCAATTTATGAAAAATACTTTATGGACAAAAGAGGTTTTCTAAAGAAAAGTCTTTTCTATTCAAGTCCTGGCAGCTGGACAGGAGTAAAGAAATAAACTAGTTGGTAGTTCAACAACAGAAAATTGGCAGTACTTTAGTGTAGTGTGAATTCAGGAAATACTTGTTAAGTAAACAAGGAGGAATGGGCAAAAATGACCAATTCAAACCTATACGGTTTGTTGCTATTTATCTTGCATAATCCTGAGATATATTTAGAGTGTGCTTGAAAAAATACACACAATGCATCAAACTTACTTCGTCTTTAGAAAATGGATCTATTCAACAGAGTTTTCCAAGCTGGGAGCAACTGACAAAAATATTGAAATTTGTACCACACTGTGAGCTCATATAATTTGACCCATCACTCCTTGATTATGCAAACAACATGGAGAGTAGAGGGACATATTTTCAAACCTTAGGCTATATATTTAAATGTGTTAAACACTGATAAACTGCCCTTTGTAGGAGTCTACTTACTTTCTCATGGTATTTGAATTCCTTATAATAGCAACTATATAGAAATTCTACAACCTTCCTTAAATTCTGAGATCTTTTTTTCATTTTTTTATTTTTTCTCACCCAAGGACACTTTTCCATTTTTTGTTCAGGTAGAGTGGGAGGGAGAGAGAGGGAGAGGAGAGTAGAGGAGAGAGAGAGAGAGAGAGAGAGAGAGAGAGAGAGAGAGAGGTGAAAGGGACACATCGAGTGGCTGCCACCCACACCACCAACCAGGGCCGGGGACAAACTGCAACCGAGGTACATGCCCCTAGCGGGAACTGAACCCCAAGTCTCTCTGGACCGCAGGCCGATGCTTCAACCACTGAGCCAAAGTGGCCAGGGCAATTCTGAGATCTTTTTATTGTTTTTCTTTATCAGCAAGATTTGGAAGTGTCCTTTCCCTAAACTTAGATTCTTCTTAACTCCTTTTTCCAAAGGACTACCACCAATGATTTTTCCCCGCCCTTTTCTCCCTGATGAAGGCAAGTTTTATTTTAATGTGGGCCTCAGGAGGATAGGTGTCAACTTTGAGGTTTTTGTTTGCTTCCAGGCTAGTTAACCCTTTTTATGCAGATCCATATTTCATCCAACTACCTGCCAAAAGAGAACTGTGGTTATGAACAGAGAAATTTCCACCACTTACTTGAAAGGGGGTTTCACTGTTAATGTGAACTCCACAATTCTTGAAGATAGAAAAATAGAAATAAGTATAAAGTGGTTGTAGGGGG
The DNA here is from genome assembly GCF_014108415.1 of Molossus molossus. Classification (NCBI taxonomy): domain Eukaryota; kingdom Metazoa; phylum Chordata; class Mammalia; order Chiroptera; family Molossidae; genus Molossus; species Molossus molossus. Next base: position 24,901,426 of record NW_023425355.1, on the reverse strand, counting down.
CAGGGCAAGGGGCAGGTAAGGAGCATTTATGGAAGAATTAAAAATTGTAAATCCCAATTTGGTGACAATATTTATTGAAAAGGCTATTTGAACAAGAAAGAAACAAAATTTCAGTGTCTATTACTTTAGTTTAATTTCTGTTTCATTTACTAAAGCTATGACAGCAAAGATGTTATTAAACAATATTATCTAGTGGGATGCTTTGATTCTGTGTGTGTTTGTTCATAGATAGCATCTACTTTTCTCACCACTGTCAATAATACAATTTTCCTATGTCTTCTTTCAATGGTGAGTTGACCTTTTCAATTTGTTTGAGTTGAACAGTTACTATGAATTCTGATTAGTTATTAGATATAAGAAAATAGGGCATCTTGCCAAATGGAATAGGAAAGTTTTAAGGAAAATATTTTCTTTTATTGCTGAAATTTATATTAGGTGGCACAAGAAAAGACCTCACCAGGTGACTATGCTTTGAATAATGTGTTACTCGACTTTGAATTATGTATTCAGTCTTTTAGGCTAGTGGGTTACTATTTATTTAGTATAGTCATACAATACCATGAGACAATTTCTGCCTAAAAGTTAGTTTGTAGATTAGTTTCCAGAAGTGTCTTGTTTATCTAAAATAATCTTTCTTTTTATAAGTTCTGAATGGCTACTATACAGAGGAAGCCAAGATAACCTGATTGTATTTCTATTGTGATTGTTCTTATCAATCCACTCTCCTAACCTAATTGAACACTCACTTAGGCTAATAGAAATAATAATGGTTGCACAGAAGGTGTTTTGTCATGTTATTATTATAGCTTCCATGATACTTTCTAAATACACTATCAAATATTTATCCAATCCCATTAATTAAAATTTATTAGTTGGAACTTGAAAACTCATAACACCCAAGAGCTTTCAGGTGTTAGCAAACTTAATCAGCACACTCTAGTCAAAATAGTATTTCATAAATGAATATTAAAACTTCTATGGAAACATGGAACAGGCTGATGAATCGCAGAGGAAAGGGGGGGAAGAGATTAACCAAAAAATGTATATGCATATATGCATTACCCATGGACACAGACAATAGGGTGGTGAAAGCCTAGGGCAAGGCAGGAACCTGGTGAAGGGGGAAAAGAGAGGGAATGTCTGTAATACTCTCAACAATAAAGATTTTTAAAAAATTGGTGGAATATCTATATTGAGAACTATAACTGCAAAAAAACAAACTTCTAAATACAGGTTCATTGATTCCAAAATGTCAGTGGAGTGAATGGAAGCTACACAGACCATCTCCCAGGACCAAACTGGAATTACAACTATAATGAAGACACATTGTCTGAATAAAGCAACAGAAAAACAGTTGGAGAAGACCCATATAACCAGGGACAAGAGAAAAGGACACTGAATCAAGCCTGGTAGGTCTACAGAGGTGTGAGAGGGCAGGCTGGCTGCCCATGAACAGCAGCTGTTTTAGCTGTGAGCAGCTCCCTCAGGATTAAAATCCCAAGCCAGCTCCACAGCACAGAGGGCCGGGACAGAGTACTAAAATAGCCACAACCACTCACCTTGGGCTCTGGCAGAGGAAGGGCTCACTGGACTGGAACTGTGTGGGGACACTCAGGATTTGGAGGGCGCTCAGAGTTTTTGCTGAGTCATGGCCGTGCAGGACAGTGTCCATCTTGCTTGGAAATCTCCTTCCCAGAGCCCTGGGGAGAAGCTGCAGCCTATCCCTCGGAGATTTAACCCCACCCAGCTGGGCCAGAGAAATGCAAATTGAGGCTCATTAACAACTAGCATCTGCCCCACCCTCTGGAAATCCTCTTAGCTCAACACCAGAGAGAGTTTTTCATTCAACTGAGAAGCCAAGGCTCTTCAAGTAACCACTACTAATAGCCACCAGGCAAAAAGCTAGAGGATAACTGAACCTTTCCTGGGCTTGCAAATATACCCAGGAAAGTAAGACTTGATGGTGGTATTGAAATCATCCAGACCCAATAGAGGGAGCCACAAGCAGCAGAACACCAACACCCACAGGAAGAATTTGGCAGGCTCCAAACCCACTAAGATAGCCAAAATGGTGAAACAAATAAACAAATCCCAAATGAAAGAACAGGAGAACTCTATCAAAAATGAGATAAATGAAATGCAGCTAAGCAAGTTATCAGAGGTAGAGTTCAGAGCCATGATCTTGAAGAAGCTCAACAGTATGAGTAAAGATATAGAAACATTGAAAACAAATCAGGTGGAAATGAAGAATGACATAGCAGAAATAAGGAACACATTGGAAGGAATAACCAGCAGAGTAGAGGAAGCTGAGGACCAGATCAGTAAATTAGAAGACAGGGTAGAAAAAATAAATACAGGTTCATTGTATACCCACTGAATATTCTTATATGAGTAATATATACTTTAAAAAGGTCTTCATGTAAACGGAATGAACAATTAAAAGATAATAAAACATAAATTTGGACCATACTTTTATTTGCTGGACATTACAATGTAAAATGGACAGAACACCTTGTAGCATAGTATTCAGAACTTTTCTAGACTTTTAAATAGAAAAATAACTTTCTAGTTTATTAATATTTTAGAAACCTTTACAACTTGGCTAAGAACAAATAATTTGGGGTCAGAATCCAATCTAGAATGTTCCTAATATTTGATCAGAGAACCTTGGACTTTTATCTTTTAAAAACCTACTGTTAATTATTTAAAAACAAATTTTATAAACTTTTATAACACAGACTTTAAAAAATTATCTGTTTGCTTTTTGCTAAAAATAATTAAACTTAACATTAAAAAGTTATAACATCAGATTCAACAAATCCAAAGAGAATATATTCTGCAAAATTCAATGATGAGCACCAGAAATTTTCACTTGTACCAATTTAGCAGGCAAAATGGTAGAGTGCTATGGTCTCAATGTAATCCTCAAAATTCATGTGTTGAAATCCTAACCCCTAAGGTTATGGTATTAGGAGGTGGAGTCTTTAGGAGGTGATTAGATCATAAGGGCATAACCTTTATGAATGAGATTAGCCCCTTTATAAAAGAGGCTCCAAAGAAATACTTTATCCCAGTGCACAATGCCAACACACAATGAGGCGTGTTGGCAGTCTGCAACCCAAAAGAGGACTTTCACAAGAGCCTAACCATGCTGGAACCCTGATCTTGAACTTGTAGCTTCCAGAACAATGACAGGTACATTTATGTGGTTTATAAGCCACAGAAATTTTGTGTGGCTTATAAACCACAGTCTTTGTGTTCTCATTGCTTTACACCTTCAGCCATACTTGATATAAACTTACATTTTTGCATTTCAGTGAATGAAAAAATGGTATGTTCTCAGGCTTCAGTTTACATTTTCCTGAATACTGGTGAAGTTGAGTGTTTTTTTCTGTTATTGATCCTTTACAGTTCCTCTTTTTTGAATTACATATTCATATATTTTACTTTATTTTTCCTCTTAGTGTTGGATTCTTATTGTTTTGCAGTATTTCTATAGTTGAAATTTTAGATATTAGTTGTTTCTCAGTTTGTTCCAATAGACTGTTTACCATCTCTCAGCCAACAATACACTGGCATAGTTACAATAGCTTTACAGTATCTTTATATCTATTATGTAAAGTTCCTTCACCTTGTCCTTCATCTTCAAATGTTTTTCAGCTACTCTAGGCTAATTGTATTTCCATAGAAATTTTATAGTTGGTTTTTCAAATTTCTGCAAAAAGAAAAGAAAACATAACAAAACCCAAAGTTTTTATCGGACTGGAATTGAATTAACTGTCTGGAATTACTTAGGCTGAATTGACATGTTTATGACATTGATTTTTCCAAACTATGGAAAAGGAGTTTCTCTGCAACAATGTAGATTTTCTTTAATATCTTTCTTTTAATTTCTTTAAAATTACCTTTTAAAAACGACTTGCATATTTACTGAATGTATTTCTAGGTAAATAATATATTTGGTAGCTATTTTAAATGACATCATTTTTTAATATTATACTTAATTATTTGTTGCTAGTAATTAGGAATGTAATTGATTTTGAAATAGTAATCATATTTACAGACTTTTATGAAGATTTTATTAATTCTAATAATTTATAAATTCTTTTGGATTTTTATATGTGCAGTCCTCTTGACTACAAGTAATGAATGTTTTGTTTCTTTCTTGTAATTAATCATCTTCCTGACTTGGCTACCTTCACTATAATCTTGATGGGAAGTGGTAATAGCAGGCATCCATATCTTGCTTTTTTTGGTACATAAAAAGCTTCCAACATTATACTATTATGTAAGATGTTTTTCATAGTTTGGTATCAATACTTCTTATGAGAATATGGCAGTGTTTTTCTCTTTTCAGTTTGCTAACTGAATGTGGAAAATTTTGCCAAATAATTTTTCTACAAGTAATAATGTAAAAATATAGTTTTCTCCATTAATCCATAAGGTTAATCATGGAAACAGAGTCCAATGTTAAATCAATCTTGCATTGATAGGATAAGCCTAATTTGGTCATGATTTTTAAATAGAGGGTGGGGCAAAAGTAAGTTTACAATTGTGATTACATGAAACAGAGTTTATTCTTGTATTATTATTTATTAACTATTTTATTATTTTCCATAAGAACAACTGTAAACCTACTTTTGCCACACCCTGTATATATTCTATACTCAGTTGTTTATAATTGAAAGATTTTTGCATTTATATTGTTAAGAAAGATAAATAATTTTTCTTCCTCATAATTTTTTTATCTTGTTTGAGTGTCAAGCACATACTAGCCTCAAATAATGAGTTGGGAAGATTTCACTGTTCTGGTATCGGGAAAAATTTTTTTAACAGTTTTAATTACCCATTTTTCAATGTTTGTACAATAAACACATGCAAGTTTCGTCCCATATATTTGTGTGGTGGGGGACTGGATAAGGTAGAGTTTTAACTACCAATTTGATTAATTAATGGTTATGATTATAACTCTAGTCAGGCTGTATATTTTGTATTGACTCAGTTTGAAGTTATATTTTTCTATAAAAATGTCAATTTTGTCATATTTCTTCAAATTTTTTGTTCATAGGTGTAGCTATTATGTTTTAACCTTTATTATATCTATTATTACATCTCTATTTTATTACTGTTTATTCACTCTAATTCTCTTCTTCGCAAGTCTTGTGAAAAAAGTCTATTCATGATTTCCAAAGAACTGTATTTTTCATTGTTGATCCTCTTTATTACAATGATTTTTTTAGTCATGAATTTCTGTTCTTATATTTATTATTTCCTAATACCCACTTGCCTTGAAATAATTCTGTTGATATTTTTTCTGTTTCTCAAATCTAATGCTTATCGAATTAATTTTAAGCTTCCAGATATTGTCCTAATATATATCTTTAAGACCACAAAATTTCCTTATATTCTATTAGTATCTCAATTTTTTTGTCACACTTTAATCTTTCTTTAGTACTAAATATTTTCTATTTTTTAACTTTTCCAATTACAATTTACATTAAATATTATTTTGTATCAGTTTCAGGTGTACAATGGCTAAAAAATCACATACCTGCAAAGTGTTCCCCCAATATTTCCAGTTCCCATCTGACACCATGTATACTTATTACAATATTATTGACTATATTTTCTATTTTTCACTTTGCATTCCCATGACTATTTTGTAACCACTAATCTGTATTTCTCACCTTTCTCAACCAATCCCCCAACCCTTATTGGCCCTGGCAACCATTAATCTGTTTTATATATCTTTGAGTCTGTTTCTGTTTTGTTTTGTTTTTTTGTTTGTTTGTTTGTTTATTTATTTATTTATTTATTTATTTATTTATGTATTGGCTTTAGAGAGAGAGGAAGGGAGAGGCAGAGAGAGATAGAAACATCGATGAGCTAGAACATTGATTGGCCGCCTCCTGCATGCCCCCAACTGGGGATCGGGCCCACAACCTGGGCATATACCCTATCCAGGAATCGAACCAGCCACCTCTTGGTACATGGGTTGACACTCAACATTGAGCCACACTGGCCAGGTATTTTTTCGTTTATATTGTTCTTTAGATTCCACATATAAGTGAAATCACATGGTATTTTTCTTTCTCTGACTGACTTATTTCACTGAGCATAGTACCTTTTGGTTTATCGTTGTTGCAAATGATAAGATGTCGTTCATTTTATGGCTGAGTAATATTGCACTGTGTATATATATATCACAACTTCTTTATTCACTTGTCTATTGATAGGCATTTGGGTTGCTTCCATAGTTTAGCTATTGTATGTAGGTAACACTGCAATGAACAGAGGGGTGCATATATTCTTTTGATTTAGTGTTATAGATTTCTTGGGATATATACCCAGAAGTGAAATTGCTGGGTCATAAAGCAGTTTCATTTTTTAATTTTTGACAAACCTCCATACTGTTTTCCACAGTGGCTGCACCAATCTTCATTCTCACCAATAGTGCTTGAGGGTTCCCTCTTCTCTACATCCTTGTCAGCTCTTGTTGTTTGTTTAGTTATTCATGATAGTCATTCTTACAGGTCTGTGGTAATATCTTGTGGTTTTAATTTGCATTTCTCTGATGATTAGTGATATTGAGCATCTTTTTATATGTTTATTGATCATATGTATGTTCTCTCTGGAGAAGTGTCTATTTAGGTCCTTTGCCCATTTTTTAATTGGATTGTTTGATTTTTGGTGTTGAGTTCTATGGGTTCTTTAAAAATTTTGGATAGTAACCTCCCATCAGATGAATCATAGGCAAATATATTTTCCCATTCAGTGGGTTGTCTTTTCATCTGTTGATGGTTTGTTTGCTGTACAAAACCTTTTTAGTTTAATATATTCCCATTGGTTTATTTTATTCATGTAACTCCCTTTTCCAAGTTGATAGATCTATATATATATATATATATATATATATATATATATATATATATATATATATATCACCAAGATAAAAGTCTGAGATTTTGCTGCCTATGTTTTCTTCTAAGATTGTTATGGTATCAAATCGTACATTTAAGTATTTAATTCATTTTGGGATTATTCTTGTATATGGTGTACTAAAGTGGTCTAGTTTAATTTTTTTGCATGTATCTGTCCAAATTTTCTAACACTATTTATTGAATTGACTGTTTTACTGCATTGTATGTTTTTGCTTTCTTTGTAAAATACTAATAATCCATACAGGCATGAGTTTATTTCTGGACTCTGTTCTGTTCCATTGGTCTATATGCCAGTTTTTGTGGCAGTACCATGTTGTTTTGACTACGTTGGCCTTGTAGATTAGTTTGATAACAGGGGGCATGATCCTTTCAACTTTGTTCTTTTTTTTTATTTTTCAAGAATGCTATAGCTATTCACGGTCTTCTCTTTTTTAAAAAATTAATTAATTTATTTTTGTTACAGATGTTTCTCCTTTTTCCCCATTGATTCCCCCCTCCCCCTCCCTCCCTTCCCTGTACCCAGCTTTGTTGTCCATGTCCATTGTTCATGCATACATGTATATAAGTTCTGAGGTGTATCTCTCATCCACCACCCCCTATTCTGGGAATTGTTAGTCTGTACCCCATTTCAATTTCTCTGGGACTATCACATTCCTCAGACTATTATGTTCATTATATTCAACAAATAAGTGAGATCATATGATACATGTCTTTCTCTTTTGGGCTTGTTTCGCTTAGGATGATACTTTCCAGGTCCCACCATGTCATCTCAAAGGATAATAGATCTTTCTTTCTTACAGCTGCGTAGTACTCCATTGTGTATATGTACCACAGCTTTTTCATCCATTCGTCTACTGATGTACACTGGGGCTGTTTCCAGATCTTAGCTATTGTAAATAGTGCTACTACAAACATGGGGGTACATATATTCTTTCTGATTGGTGTTTCAGGCTTCATAGGGTATATTCCTAGAAGTGGGATCACTGGGTCAAATGGCAGTTCAATTTTTAATTTTTTGAGGTAACACCATATTGTTTTCCATAGTGTCTGCACCACTCTGCATTCCCACCAGCAGTGTACTAGAGTCCCATTTTTTCCACAGCCAAGCCAAAACTTGTTGTTTGATGATTTGTTGATGGTGGCCATTCTGACAGGTGTGAAGTGATACCTCATTGTTGTTTTAATTTGCATCTCTTTGATAATTAGTGATGTTGAGCATTTTTTCATATGTCTCTTAGCCATTTGTATGTCCTGTTTGGAGAGGTGTCTATTTAGCGCCTCTGCCCATTTTTTAATTGGGTTCTTTGTCTTCATTTTGTTGATTTGTATGAGCACTCCATATATATATTGAAAATTAACCCCTTATCTGATGTAGCATTGGCAATTATGCTCTCCCATACAGTGGGTTGCCTTTCCATTTTGATGATTGTATCTTTCACTATGCAGAAGCTTTTGAGTTTGATGTAGTCCCATCTGTTCTGTTCCACTGTTCTATATGCCTGTTCTTGTGCCAATACCATGCAGTTTTCATTACAGTGGCTTTGTAGTATAACCTGAAATCTGGTAATGTGATCCCTCCAACTTTGTCCTTCTTTTTCAAGATTGCTGTGGCTATTCGAGGTCTTTTTTGGTTCCATATGAACTTTTGAAATATTTGTTCTAGTTCTGTGAAGTATGTTGTTGGTATTTTGATGGGAATTGCATTGAATTCCCATTACTTTGGGTATTATGGGCATTTTAATGATGTTAATTCTTCCAATCCATGAACAGGGTATGTGGTTCCACTTTTTTATATCTTCCTCTATTTCTTTTTTCAATGACCTGTATTTTTCTTTGAAAAGGTCCTTTATTTCTTTGCTTAAGTTTATTCCTAGGTATCTTAATTTTTTTGCCGCAATGTTAAATGGGATTTTTTTTTTTCTTCTCTTTCTGTGAGTTCATCCTTGGTGTATAAGAATGCCATCCATTTCCTGATGTTAATTTTGTATTCTGCTACTTTGCCAAATTCATTTATTAAGTCTAGAAAATTTTGATGGAATCTTTGGGGTTTTCTACGTGTAATATGATGTAATCTGCGAATAATGACAGTTTCACTTCCTCCTTTTCAATTTGGATATCTTTTATTTTTTCTTCATGTGTGATTGCTGTGGCTAAGACTTCCAGTATTATGTTGAATAAGAGTGGCAAAAGTGGGCATCCTTGTCTTGTTCCTCTTCATAAGAGAAATGCTTTTAGTTTCTGCCCATTGAGTATGATGTTGGCTGTAGGTCTTTCATATATGTATTTCAGTGCTCTTATGTTGGATGCGTAAATCTTTACAAGTGTTATATCCTGTTTGATTGATCCTTTTATCCTTATATGGTGTCTTTCTTTGTTTCTTATTGTAGCCTTTATTTTAAAGCTTCTTTATCTGATATAAGTATTGCTACCCCAGCTTTTCTTTTATTTTCCTTTAAATGAAATATCTTCCCCATTCTTTTACTTTTACTGTCTCTTTTGATTGGAAGGGGATCTCTTTTAGTCAGCATATATATGAGTCTTGTCATCTTATCCATTCTGCTACCCTATATCTTTTGATTGAAACATTGAAGCCATTTACATTTAAAGTGATTATTGATAGATACATATTTATTACCATTTTATTCTTTATAACGATATTCATCTTTTTTATTTCTTCTTCTTAAAGAATACCCTTTAACATTTTCTGTAATACTAGTTTGGTAGTAATGAACTCATTTAGCTTTTTCTTGTTTGGGAAGCTCTTTATTTCTCCTTCAATTTTAAATGATAGCCTTGCTATGTAAAGTAGTCTTGGTTGTAGGTCCTTTCTTTTCATCACTTTGAATATTTTTTGCAATCCTGACTAAAATCTGTCTGTTGAGAAATCAGTTGATAGTCTTATAGGATCTCCCTTGTAGGTAATTAACTAAATCTCTCTTGCTGCTTTTAACATCTTCTCTTTGTCTTTAACTTTTGCCATTTTAATTATGATCTGTCTTTGGTGGACCTCTTTGAATTCATCTTGTTTGGGACTCTGTGCACTTTCTGGACTTGTGTGTCTTTTTCTTTGTCCAGGTTAGGGAAGTTTTCAATCATTATTTCTTCAGATAGGTTATTAATCTCTTGCTCTCTCTCATCTCCTTCTGGTATCCATATGATGTCAATGTTGTTATGGTTCATGTGCCAAAGATTCCTTAAGCTATCCTCGTTTTTCTTTTTGCTGCTTTGATCGGGTGTTACCTGCTACCTTGTGTTCCAAATGATTAATTCAATTCTCTGCTTCATCTAACCTACTGTTCATTCCTTCTAGTATATTCTTCAGTTCAGATCTTGTATTCTTCATTTCTAACTGGTTCTTTTTTTATGGTTTCTATGTCCTTTCTCTTGCTTAATATCCTTTTGTTTAAATTCTCGTTGATTTCATCAATTCTTCCCCTAAGTTACTTGAGCATCCTTATAACCATTGTTTTAAATTCTGTATCTGGTAGATTGCTTGCCTCCATTTCATAACTTTTTTCAGGAGATTGTTTCTGTTCTTTCATTTTGGACATGTTTCTCTGCCTCCCCATTTTGGCTGCCTTTTTGTGTTTCTTTCTAAGTATTAGGTAGATCTGCTATGTCTCTCAGTTTTGGTAGGGTGGCTCTATGTAGTAGTTGTCTTGTGGGACCTAGTAGCACCTTCTCCTTGATCAGCTGAGCTGGGTGCTTCAGGAATATCCCATGTGTAGGTTATGTGAGCACTCTTGTTGTAATTGAGTCTTTTTTTAAATCCTTACTTGAAGATATGTTTATTGATTTTTTTATTTTTTTTTTAGAAAGAGAGAAAAACATCAATGTGAGAGAGAAATATCAATCTGAGAGAGAAACGTCAATGTGAGAAAGAAACATTGTTTGGTTGCCTCTCATACATGCCTCAACTGGGAATCAAATCCACAACCTTTTGTGTACAGGATGACACTCCAATCAACTGGGCAATCCGGCCTGAGCTGTAACTGAGTCTTAATTGTTATTAGCTTATTTGTGCATGGGGTCAACTGTTAGGGTGGCTGACTATTAGTATTGACCCTGACCACAATGTACAAGCTTCTGTAGGGGTGCTGACTACACAAAGCATGATTTTTCTCAGCAGGATTTGGAGCCTGCCAAGATATCCTTTTGGATGTATCATTAATAAACCTAATTGAATCCTGTTCTGATATTTTCTGAAGCTTTCCACTGGGTGTATTGGTTCTAGGGCCTCTTGGGACTCTGGTGCAGATCAATGTCAGATGCTGCCTGTGACTGGCCCTGGGAAACCTGTTTGGAGCCACATAGCCATCCACAGTTTGTGCTTGCCACTGATAGGCCTGGGTGTGCATGGGAAAGGCCAAGCTGTGCACCAAGACCAGCTTCCACCAGCACTGAACCCAGGGGCAGTTCAGTAAAAGGCCCAAGGCATCCTGAGATCCACCTCCACCTGCCTCCATCTGCCTCTACCTGTTATCTTCCTGTTAGGTTCAGTCACTGAAAGAGTCTCTGGCAGTACTCAAGTTGCAAGAGATAGGTTCTCCGTGAGTCACTAGGTAAGGATGAGCGGTGTTCACCAGGTTGATACTGGTTCAAACACCATGTCTGAGGCTACTCAGCAAAATTCCCGAGGTATACCAAGACTATCTACCACCTTCTATGTGCCCATAGACCTTTGTGGTAGGGCGGGATCTCAGGGAGTCATCAGGATGAGGCCAGCAGAGTTTATCAGACCCAAAGAAACCAATATCTGGCCATGAGAAGGAAAGGTTCTATACCAGTCGTGCATGTGAGGGGAGAATGGCCCCTGCCCCAGAACCACACAACTCATTCTGACCTAGATTCTGCCCAGACATCCTGGAAAGCCCAAGCTGGGCAGGGAAAATAATAAGAGTTGGGAGAGTGGGGCTAGTGGATCTCCCATGAGGGTGAGAACTGGTTGAGCTCATGAGAAGGTGGAAGAAATGGCCCCCACTCCAGTTCCACAAAACTCAGTCAGAGAACTCCCTGAGTCTGCCCAGACCTCTACACCCTGGGCCCAGGCAGCTGACTCCTCTGCAGTATGAGTTTTAGAGGGTGTGGCAACAGAGAGTCCAAGGGGTGGGCTATTGCATTCCCTCAGATTTATGCCATATGGAGAAGCATGATTCACCCAAGAAATATAGTGTCTGTTATGTGAAAGAGGGACACAGTACAGGGACCCTGGTTGCTACCCCACCAGCTCTCTTCTTGGAACCACACAACCCAGTCTTTCCTCACATAACTCTAGTGCACTCCATGCTTCATCCTCCCTCTGCCAAAGCTCAGGTTGAATGGTTGTGAATGACATTTTGTCCATTGGCCCTTTAAGAGAGCTCCTGATTTTTCTAGCAGATTCCTGTCTCTCCCTGGCAGACAGAATCGCCTCTGGTTTTCACAGGCAGATGTTACATAGGTGCCTTTTCCTTGCTCTGGTGCTCTGGGCTGATGATCCTGGCTTGGGATTGAGTCCCCTCTATCCTCAGGGGTAACCTTTGCAGCTAAGATATCCCTCTGGATTCTCAGCCACTGCCTGTGGGAGCCGGGCCAACCTTTTTATGTCTTTGTCTTTCTTATAAGTCTCAGTGTAGCTTCTTCTGTAAACCCTTAGTTATAAGACTTCTATTTAGCTAGTCTTTTGTTGGTTATTCAGATTGATTGTTCTATATTTTAGTTGTAATTCTAGTTATTTCCTGGGAGTAGGTGAGTGTGTCTTCCACCTACTCAGCTGCCATCTTGGAATCAAATATTTTTCTATTTTTCATTATGATTATTCGACCTATGAATTATAGAAATTTTTTTTTTCTCAAGTTAATTTTAAAAGTATAGTTCTAGCCCAGCTGGTGTGGCTTAGCAGATTAAGCATTGTCCCATGGACTGAAAGGTCCCACTTCAATTGCCAGTTAGGGCATATGCCCAGCTTGTGGGCTTGATTCCCAGTGGGGGGCGTGCAGAAGGCAGCAATCGATGTTTCTCTCTCACATCAATGTTTCTATCTCTCCCTCTCTCTCTAAAAAGTAAAAACATATTTAAGAAAATAAATAAAAGTATTGTTCTATTTTTAGTTATTTTGTTTTGTTTTCTATATTTACTTTCTATTTCACAGAAGCCAAGCTTTATTGAATATTCTCTGTGCGACACTTGGTAGACAGCAGCACTACCCATTCCAACAGCATCATTCTGTAGACATTCCCAACCCCTGGACATTTTCTTTCTTTTTAAAATATTTTTATTATTTTATATTAGTTTCAGATATACAAAATCATGGTTAGACAAGCATACAATTTACAAAGTGTTCCCCCTAATATGCCCAGTACTCACCTGGTGCCATACATAGTTATTACAATAGTATTGACTATATTTCCTATGCTATATTTTATATCCCCATGACTATTTTGTAGCTACCAATATCCAGTTTGAACTTCTCAATCCCTTCACTTTTTTCCCACAGCCCCAATCCCTCCTCCTCTCTGGCAATCATCAGTTTGTTCTCTACATCTATGAATTTGTTTTGTTGAAAATGAAATTAAAACATCCTAGAAAAAATATTTTTAAGTGTTAAAAAAGTTTAATATGGTAATTCATGGATAAGATTTTATATGAGGTCATAATTCTGACTTCCTCATCCCACCTTGCACAAGGGAAAAATCATATGCCCTATTCATCTTTAGCTTTTAAAGCACATGCATCTACCTTATAAGGATGTCATGAAGATTAAAAAATTAAATATGAAATATGCTTAGAACAGTAAGTAGTAACTAGTGAGCTCTACTTATGTGGTTTAATTTTATAATTATAATAACAATAAAAATCATTACTAATATTTGTCTTTCTACCTGGTTATAATTATCATCATTCATCCTTGAATATCACCTCTTTATTTTGACAATCCTGTTATATTAGTGATGGAAACCCCATAAAATCGCTAAAAAATATTTAATAAACTTCAAGTAAAAACTTAGATTTAGACTGTTACTTTCATTTTTGTGATGAAACAGAGATATATATATAGAAGTTAATCTTTTTTAAATAACACTAGATATTTTTATCCTTTACTATTGAAATAATATTTGTTTGAAAAGAAATCTCTCAAAATATTAATAGAGGCTGTCACTGGGCTTGATTATATATCTTTATAGATATTTATGGTTTTGTTCAGTTGTATCTTTAAGTGTTTTAAAAAATTATACACTCTAAAAGAACTAGGAACTGCCCTGGCCCATTTGGCTCAGCAGTTAGAGCATCAACCCCTGGATCAGAGTCAAAAGTTCGATTCCAGTCAAGGGCAAATACCTTGGTTGCAGTTCAGTCCCTGGTCGGGGTTATGAAGGAGGCAACCAGTCAATGTGTCTGTGCATATCAATGTTTCTCTCTCTTCTTCCCACCCTGCCTCCCACTCTATCTGAAGATAAATGAAAAAATATTCTCAGGTGAGAATTTAAAAATATAGTAAAATGTTAAATAAAATAAAAATAAATAAAAAAAACTAGAAACTTCAAGTTAGATGATTTGGGGAAGAAAGCAAGAAAACATGTTATGCGTTATGCCTAATATGTAATAGCAATAACTTGTTATGAAAGGAATTTAAATTTTAAATTAGAAAAATATATTTCAAACAACTAGAATATAACAGAATGCCATACAACTACCAATACTGTTGAGATGCTAACACCCCAAACTAAGACTTGTGAAAAGTGTTAGAGGAAACAAAAGGAGTTTTTCAAGTAGGGTTTAAAGCAGTAGAAACAAAAGAAGAGGTTTATTGTATATGAAAGATGATAAATGTTAACAGATGACAAAAAGAAATTTGAGCTATATCCAATCTAGTTTACCTCAATATCCTACAGCAAATAAAATAGCCCTCCAACTGAAAACTCTAGAGCAAACATTCTAAAAATTCTAAGCCATAGTGATTCTCTTTAAAGTCCAACATAATTCTGGCAGCATTTAAATGCATATACATGTTCCTCAAAAGGTCTATTTAAAAATGTTCAGCCCTGGCCAGTTTGACTTAGCGGTTAGAGCGTTGGCCTGCAGACCAGAGAATCCCGGGTTTGGTTCTCGCACGTACCTCAGTTGCAGTTTGTCCCGGCCCCAGTTGGGGTCATGTGGGTGGCAACCACTGGATGTGTCTTTCTCACATCGATGTTTCTCTCTCTCTCTTCCCCCTCTCTCCCTCCCACTATATCTGAAGATGAATGCAAAAATGTCCTCGGGTGAGGATAAAAAGAAATCCAGATTTATATTAGTTCTAACATAAGTAATAACTGAAGACTCATGTAAAACAAGAAAATGTAACTACTAGAGACAAGTCATATATTCTGATTTTCAAATATGGAGAGGGTCCGGCCAGTGTGACTCAGTGTATTGAGCATCATCCCAGGGACTGAGAGGTCCAGGTTTGATTCCCAGTCAGGGCACATGACCAGATTTTGGGCTCAATATCCAGTAGGGGGTGTGCAGGAGGCATCCAATCAATGTAGCTCTCTCACATGGATATTTCTATCTCTCTCTAAAAAAATTAATAAAACATATTTTTTAATGGGGGAGTAATTTTCAGAAACTATGGGGGAAAATTCTAGCTTTTATTAAGCAAGAAAAATCACAAGCATGTTAGCAAGATATTTTGTAAAATTTATCAAAGAATGGGAGTAATCCACAAGAGCCAATATGTAAGACATAAGATATCAACTTGAACATAAGATATGATCAACTAAACTTGGTGCCATTCTTGATAGAACTGCTAAGTTGTTAGACCAGAATAATGCTTAAATGTTTTATATCTTGATTGGAACAAGGCACTTGGTGAAGTATCTGATGATAAATTTACAGCAATTTTTTGAAATGTGACTCAGATAGTTGTACAGTTAGGTAGATTGAAAGTTGAATGAAGAGTCTTACCATAATGGAATCAATGAAGTAATTGATCAATGTTTACCAAAGTGAAGAGCCTTGTAGAGTACTCTAGGTTCCTAAGCCAAAGATTATATCTTTGCTAGTTTGGAAGATGAATCAAAGCTTTGAAGATTAACTCAATTAATATGTGCTGGAATAACCATTTTAAATGATATGAAGTGTCATATTGTGCTTGAGCTACTATAACAAAATACTATAGACTGGGTGACTTGTAAACAACAGAAATTTAATTCTTTCAGTTCTAGAGGCTGGATGTCCAAGGTCAGGAAGCCAACATGGTCAGATTCTGGTGAAGGCTTTCTATGGGTTGCAGACTGCTAACCTCTCACTGTGTCCTCAAATGGCAAGGGGCAAACAAGCTCATTGTGGCCTTTTTCATGAAGTCATGAATCCCATTTATGAGAGCTTAATTGTTTAAACATCTCCCAAAAGCCCTACTTCCTAATACCGTCATCTTGGGGGTTAGGATTTCAGCATATGAACTTGCAAATGACATAAATATTCAGACCATAGCAAACAAGTTCCATCAATAGACTGAATCCAAATTAGTCACATTTTAAAACAAACAAACAAACAAAAAAAGCAGCACTTTATAGCATTAGGAAATCTGGCTTGATAGCCATTACTGTCAGAACAAGAAAAAAAATCTAAAGCATTAAATTGGTCACTTGCTTCTTGTGATTCAGTTGTAAAATGGTGGAAGTTGTCAAAATCAGTCAAATAGCCCAGTTCTTCTCTCCTTCTAGGTCCATTGTAGATTGAATTTTTCTACCACCTTTGAATTTAGGTAAAGCCAGTTTATTTGCTTTAGAAATTTTAAGAGCCAGTGCACAATTTACTACTTTCTCTTTTTCTGTCTTTTTGACCATGAAAGTAGGTATTGTAATGAAGTTTCTGTCTTTGACCTGAATTCTGGAATGACTGTGATGAACAGAGCACTCCATGCTAATCTATAATGGATTGTAAGTATGTATGAGAAATTAAACTTTGCTGGGTTAACTCACTGAAATTTTGGAGTTATTTGTTAGTGGAGCATAACAAAGCCTTTGTCATTTGATACATTACCCCTACCCCAACTTGGAAATAAACTAAACCTAATTTTTTTTTTAATCTTCACCCAAGGATGTATTTCCATTTATCTTCAGATAGAGTGGGAGGGTGAGAGAGAGAGAGAGAGAGAGACATCAATGTGAGAGAGACACATGAACTGGTTGCCTCCTGCACAACCCCGACCAGGGCTAGAGACTGAACTGCAACCAAGGTACACACCCTTGACTGGTATTGAACCCACGACTCTCTGGTCCACAGGCCCACACTCTAACTGCTGAGCTAAATCGACCAGGTCCCAACCTCATTTTAATCTTCTTTAAAATAAGCTTAGTATAGAATTAATGACATAAAATCATCTCATTCTACTTCACAGCATTAAATCATATTTTATGCATTAACTTAATTCTGGGTATTACAATTTAAGATGAACTTAAACTAGAATGAGTTCAGGAGAAAGGAAACACAATGGTCATAAAATAGAAAACATATAGATGATATATTCTTAAAAGAACTGGAAAGACATGAAGACTGTCTTCAAGTACTTTGAAGAACTAAAACAGCTTAAATAAAAATAATAATAAGATTTATTTTGTGTAGGTTCAGTAACACCATCGAACAATACTGTTGAGTTTAAAAAAACTTTTTATGATTCAATTGTCAACAAAACCTAAACTCTTCAACTTAGCACAGAAGACTGTCAGATACCAGTCACTTGCCTTTTTTTGCATCCTTATGTTCTACTCCTCTCTTATACACATGTTTTGTTTCAGCAGAACCAAACTTAGTAAAGTTCCTGAGTGTGTTTTAATTTCAGTAATGTTCTTTGATCTTCAATGCCTTAACCTCTCCCTATTCAAGATTTGGTTCAAGTCATACCTCCTTTGGAATGCACTGCTTGGATGTTTCTTCCCACTCTTACTCTTCACCAAATCAAGTTAAATACCTTCCTTGGCCTGTGGTACCTGTGCATAGATTAAAGCTACAGGGATACAAACATTGGTGCAATAAGATATTTTAAAGTATGAGGATTCTACTAATTACTTATGAATTACTAAACTTACTATTGACGAAAATATTAGAGAAGAGACCTTTCTACTTAGTAAAAATTTGAATTAAAAAACTTTACAGTCTCTTCAAACTCTATGAGATTGATTTTACTACATCCAGTGTACATACATATTGCATGCTGAAATGTCTTCACCATAAGGAGATATAAGCATTAAATTAGTAATGATTAGTAAAAAGGTTTTTTGAAGATGATTAACATTGACATTCCTGGATCTCTCTGCTTTTCTGAGTTTTAGATTGTTGTTGTTTTGTTTTGGTAGAGATTTTTTTATTTGAAACAAGAAATACCTTTGATGAAAAATTGACCTTTTTCTCAAAGTTTGATTTTTTAATAATAGTAATATCTATTTGTATCTTTATAAATATTTACCTCTGTACTATTTTTATGCATATTTTAAATCACTTAATCCTAATGTAAATGTTATGAGCTCTGCAGAGCAGGAATTACATCAAAATTATGAGATTTATCCAAAGGCATGTAGCTAGTTACCAAAAGAACTGAACTAGAATGCAATTGGCCCCTCATAAGGTTCCTAAGTATACTTGTGATAAGACATATTATAAGTGGAGAGACATGTTCCTACACAGGAATATTAAATGGTAAGATTTCAGTTTATCCCATGTTCACTTTTAGGCTTGATACAAAATTATTCTAAAATTTATTGTGAATAGTAGTAAGGCAAAGATACCTAAGAACTTATTGAAAAAAAAAAGAGAGAAATCCATCAGTCATTAATGTTTATTTAAAACATCAATAAGGAAAACAGTATGATGCTAGTGTAAGATTAAGCAGATGAATGGAACAAAATACATACCAAAACAAACCCTAGAACTCATAAGGAGTATGTGGTAAAGTAGTATCATAAATTATTGGAAATAGATAAATTCAAAAAATGCTACTGAGACAATTCATTATGTTTGGAAAATAAAAGCAAAATGCTCATCTTGTTATGCTACCAAATAAGCCCTGGGAAAATGAAAGAGATAATTATCATAGTCAAACCAGAGCAACAGATATATAAAAATTTATACCTATCAATAATAACAGTTACAATTTATCCAGTGCTTACTATGTGTCAGGTAGTGTGTGTGTGTGTGTGTGTGTGTGTGTGTGTGTGTGTATATATATATATATATATATATATATATTTACCACAACACTGTGAAATAAGTACTATTATGTACTATTATTTTTATTTTATTTTCCTTTATTGACCTTAGAGAGAGAGGAAATGAGAGGGAGAGATAGACAGAAACATCAATGAGAGAGAACATCGATCAGCCGCCTCCTGTGTGCCCCCCACTGGGGATCGGGCCCACAACCTGGGCATGTGTCCTGACCAGGAATTGAACTGGCAACCTCCTGGTGCATGGGTCGATGCTCAACCACTGAGCCACAGTGGCCGGACTAGCTGCTACTATTTTTAGTCTTTTGTTAAAAATTAAAATAAAAAAAAATAAAAAAAGTGAGGCCTAGAGAAAGAGGATCTTGCTCCTGTAACAGATAAATCTTAATATATAAACATGATTTATAAAATTCAAAGATTCTTTAAATGGTGCAATATAGCACAATGTCACTAAGATAGATGAAATATAGAACTCTTTGTCACTTACTACTCCAAAAGAGAGAGAGTTGCAAGGCATTGCCACAAAGGGGGTTGTACCTGGGGACAATAATTTGAATCATTTTGGTGGGCTCTGGAGTTGTCCCTAATTGTCTGGTACAAGTCTCCGGGACAATTAGGACAGATACTTTGTGGTCCAGAATGTGAGAGCCCATTTAGGAAAGTGGTTGGGGTGTGGACTTAATCAAATGCTCAAGAAGGAGAACTGCCTTGGCCAATGTGTGTCAGTGGTTAAAGCATTGGTCCATGCACTGAAGGGTCTTGAGTGATGAACAGAGCACTCCATGTTGATCCATATTGAATTTTAAGTATGGGTGAGAAATTAAAGTTTGTTGGGTTAACTCACTGAAATTATGGAGTACTTTGTTAGTAGAGCATTAAAAAGCCTTTGTCATCTGATGCCAAGTCGAAAGCACACACCTGGGTTGCAGGTTCAATCATTGGCCCTGGTCAGGCACATGCAGAGGCAACCAATTCATGTGTCTCTCTTACATCGATGTTTCTCTCTCTCTTTCTCTCTCTCTGCCTCTCTCCCTCCCTTCCACTCCCTCTAAAAATCAATGGAAAAAATATCTTTGGGTGAAGACTAACAAAAAAAAAAAAAAAAAAAAGGAGAACTAACTGGCCTTGACCCTAAACTAGGTCAAGACAGCATTTTGAAACAATAAAACTATTTTAAGACATGTAAAACTGCCAAAGAGTAAAATTTTATAAGCAAAAGGAAAAATCTAAAAGTGATAGTAAAATAAGGATTAATAGAAGACACTGGATCATAGATCACAGGTAAATAAAACTTGATATCTTCCCAATGGTCCGGAATATTTTCCTCTACATCAGCGATTCTATGAAGCAATGGTAGAGGTAGAATCCTGTAACAATTTCCTGGTACTGAGGTTTCTCAAATTACACATACTTCTTCCCAATCCAAATTATCTGATATCTGTTCTATGCCCCTGCTTCCTAAAACCCCCAACATGTAGTGCCCAACTTCCTTGAGAATCACTATAGGAAGTGAGACAATTATAAGAGAATGTCTTGTCCATGTAAACAGTTTAGATACAACAATACTGAGAACTATTATGTAATATCAGGCTGTATTCACCATCATTTTTTTACAATCTGATGTAAGTTAGTACAATAAAGAAACAAGGTAAAATTGAAAACACATTGAATTAGTGGGTTTTCAGCATGCCTCTTCACCCATATTCCCATACTCATTAGCAACTCCACATAAGAGCAAAGAAGAATATCATGGAGACTTCATCTCAGTTGCTTCCACTTTTCTTTATGTTTCTAGGAAGTGTCAGCTTGTAGGACACACCTTGCCAAAATCTATGGCACCTGGGCCTGAGTCATCATGCTAAGACAAAAAAGATTTGGAAGCATGTGACCCTCTATAAAACATGGAATTTATCACTTGGATTTTTCTGTAGAGTCTTCATGCCACAGACTGAATATTAAGTGCTATGTTTGGGATGGTGGTAGTGGTGGGGATTCACTGTAACTAAGGAAAAATAAAAGAACAGCTTTACCAAATAATTTGAAAAGGTTGTAGAACTCAAATGCAGAAAAAATATATATTTATATGGGAGGAAACCATTGATTCCATTTCTACAGTGAACATAGGTTTATTAAGAAATACTGAGAGATCCAAAGAACATGCACTGTTATGATGTGAAATAGTGGTATTAAGTACATGTGATAAGGAATCCTAATACAGACAGCAGTGACCGCAGATGACATCAAAAAGAAGTGACTTTTGTCTGGACACAAGAGAAAACATTAGTGTATATCACTGGGAGGTGGAGTAGACAAAAACATAGAGAATGTAAAAATGCACTCAACAATTGACAGGGTTTATTCATGAGCAAATATAAAATATCCTTGGGAACTTTTAGAAAAAGTTGAATATTAGGGCACCTAGTCTAGAGAGAGAAAACCAACAAATTATAGGTTAAGGAAAAGTATATAGATCATCCATTTCTTAGAAGTGAGAATTGAGCTGAATATCCCATACTACTTTAAACTATGAACTTGAAATTTAAGGTTCCCAATGTTAGGCTCACTTGAAAGGGTGAACAAAATCCTGACAGACTGTTTCCATTAATATGTACACACAAACCATTGCTTATCCTGCAAAAAGTCTTTCTCTGCCAATGCAGAGTCTAACATCTGATCCAAAAATCTCGCAGAGATTGATAATTTCATGATAATCTTACAGCAGCTGTATTCGCCTCCCCTCATTAAAAATAAAGTAGATTTCGAAGCAAATTAAGTTTGATTTTGGTTGAATTATGGGATTTTTAGAAAAATGTTTTATCCCTGTTGCTAATTGTGTTTTTCATATAGGAAAATAATCATATCTCAGTGAAGAAGTAATTCCTTCATGCCGTAAAGATGCATATTTCTGTTTGATGAATTGGCCAACACAAAGCTCTCAACATTTTGAGTGGTTAATAATCCCAGGACATTTCAGTAATTGCAAAGATAGTTTGCTTCTTCATATTTTGAAAGACCTTTAACATTGTCTTCATACATACCAGTGCCAGCTTCAGGAATACCCACATGAGCGTGCACACGCGCGCGCACACACACACACACACACACTTGATTATTTTAGCATGGATATGAAGATTTAACTTATTCTGCTATGGCTACCTTTTTGCCCCCTAAGAATTTCTATTCTCCCCAAATAATATTAAAAGATTTAAACAAAAGACAGAGTTTGTTGGAGACAAGCACTTGTGCAAGAAATAAGAATTTAGATGTTTAAGAGTTTGGGGACAAGTTTAAAGAAATGTTAAAAAGAATATCAAACAGCTCTCAAACCCCTTTATAGCAATCCTGGAGTCAATCTAATGCTTGCTAGTAGCTGCTAAAGCCAGTGATATAAAAGAGGGTATGGGGGAAAGGGTAGTTAGACAAATTTAGGTCTAGGTTCTCTTAGCCTTATTAATGAAGACATTATCAATTTAAAGTTACCAAAGTAATTGGGAGATTTCTCTTTCTTGGTCTATTTTGTTTTAGTTTTGTTTCATTCTAATATGCTTTATTGCCTTTTTTTAAGAGAGAGGAAGGGAGAGAGATAGAAACATCAACATGAAAGAGAGATACATAAATTGGCTGCCTCCTATACAACCCCTACTAGGGATCAAGCCTGCAACCTGGGCATGTGCTCTGATTGAGATTTAACCAGGGCCTCTCAGTTCATGGAATGATGCTCAATCCACTGAGCCACACCAGTGGGGCAATTTGGTTTTGTTTGTTTGTTGCTTTGATGTTTATTTTAATATTATTTTTTGCTTTGGCAACTCTTCAACAATAGTCAGTATTTCTATCCTGTCAGACAGACTAAAAACTGAATGTGCAGATACACCAACAGGGCAGTTGGACCAAAGGAAATGTACAGACCATTGTTTTATTAGAGTAAGGGGCAATAGACCCAGGTACAAGGAAATGAGGTACTGATTCCACTTTGCCACAAGTCTCCTCGTGAGGCTATTTCCTCATCTGCAAAATAGACCATATCACTGTTGACATTGTGAGGATTAACTGAGATGGAGGATGTTGAAGTGTTTAAAAACCTACAAAAACTATTGCCATCTCAAATAAGAGAGGAAGAAAAGAGAACAGAGTCAAGGGTCTTGACATTTCATCATTCCCATTCAGTTTAACAAAGCATAAAGGGAGCAAATAAAAGCACACTTACATATTGTAAGTGAAATTATAAAATTGGTCTAGAAGTATTGGCTCTCAATTATATGTTAACTAGGGGCCTTTGAATTCAACTTGCTTTACAATGTAGAGAATAAAGGACATCCCAGTTGGAGGTGCTTTTATTATGTTTGACCTTACATTCAAGACATTTTGTATTTTTTTAGTTGTAGACTCTGATTACTAATTCTTTTTAAAATACCCTGTAGTGAATGAGCTGTTTCCAGAAGGCTTTAGTGTTTTCCTTAAATCTTTAAAGTATCATGTTCTTAAAAAGTTGCTCACACAGATAATCAACCCAGTCATCCCCAGAGACCGGAAATACCTCTTCATAATGTCTCACATTTTCTCTTTGATATTTATTCCTTTGATATTTCCCAAGTAGTTTTCATTGGCATTGTTTAACCATTATACTTTTCTTCTTAAAATACATACACATGGTTCAGCTCAAAATTCCAGACAGTAGCATAAATGATGGCTAGAGTATAGACTCTAGAGACATACAGATTCAGGCTTCTTTACCACATATTAACTGTGTAACCTTGGCCAAGTTATTTAACCTCTCTAACTTCACTTTGAACTTCTCATCATAGGGGTGATGAGAATCTTCAAAGATAAATATGTTAAATTTCTACCCAGAGTTCTTGCACTGAGAAGATAACTGATAAATGTTACCACTAGGATAACAACCCTTGATTGGATTAAGCAGTGAGCGCTTCAATTGCTTGGCAGATATCCCTGGCAAATAACTGCATTTTTGGATCTAGAGTCCACAGTATCTATTGCTTATATACCTGCATGAGTATCTATTTCTACATTCTATGACTACTTGTTTTTCATCATTATAGTTCAGTTCAGCAGGAAATTATTGAACCTGCACTGAGTGCCAGTCACTGTGTTAAGTGCTAGGGAGTCAAAGATAAACAAGGCAAGGACCTTGCTCTCAAGGAATCTGTTAGGATCCAGAGTTGAAAACACTCATTTTATTTATCTTAGTACTGAGAAAAAGTGAAAAATATTGATGATTATCACCTGAATTATGTGTTTACATTTTGATAAACGATATCTAAGATTGTTCTTTATTTGTTATAATGTAGAAAAATAAAATATATCCACTCTTTCTGCTTTTCATTAATCTCCTTCTATGTGTGCAGACAATGAACATCAGAGAAACAAGTCACCCACCAATATTATGTTATAAATTCTCTCAGTATTTCTTTTTTTTTTTTATTGCTTTTTCACGTGTTTTGATATTTTCATGTGAGTAAAATATAATCTTACAGTCAAGTTGTTCTCAGTCAGGTCTACAAAGGAAAAGTCATTCAATAAACATAAAAAAAAGTAAAAGAAAATGCTAGAAGCCAATCTACTGTTGATATAGGTTTGAGTGTTCTTTTTTTACTTTGATTAAAATTGCATGCAATAGTATGTTTGAAGAATATTATTTTGCTATTGTTATTGCCAAAAAAATATGGAATTGGACAAGTTAAAATAACCACAGGTCATCCAGCTGCCTTGGATGACTAGAAAATCTTCTAAAGGATAAAAATGTTTGTCTACATATGTAACAGCTGATCAAATAAAGGTGTTCTGTTAAATCTGTGCTCTTGATAGAAGAAATGTAAATCTTTAGACAGCACATGAGGGTATTTGTATAAGCCCTTTGGGTAGCATCCCAAACCCAGAGTTTCAGATTATGAGTGTGGAGCTGCTCCAGGTTCCTTCTGATACAGAGCTTCATGACTTCAACTTCAGATGAACTGCAGCCCCCCAAAATCCCAGTTTTGTGTAGAGACTACGAATTCAAGCTTTTAAGCTAGACAACTGGTATGACTTTGGACAAATGACTTAAACAGTCTAGGCCTCAGTTTTCTCACTTGTTTGATGTTAAGAGTACCTACTTCATAGGATTATTGGGGGTTTAAAAAAGTTGATAGGCATGTAGGAAGTGTTGATTGGTCTTATCAGTAGCCTGACTTGTTTAACTGAAAATCTTCCCTGGATTTTGTAATGATTATTTAAAAATCCATTTTAATTAGTCAGTGATTAAGAAGATATTAGACACTCACCTTGTGAGCACTATGTTAGGTACTGAGAAAGAAAAATATGTAAAAACTCAGGTGCTGGAATGAGCATGCAGGTATACACACAGGGTGGGGCAAAAGTAAGTTTACAGTTGTTTGTATGGAAAATAATAAATACAATACAATAACACAATAATAAATAATTATATAAGAATAAACTCTGTGTTTTGCATGCTCACAATTGTAAATCTACTTTTGCCCCACCCTGTATATTCTTGATTCTGATATAAACTCATTTCTGCAAGTGGAGAGCAATAAGATGCTCTTCATTTTAGAAACTGTTTTTGAAAAGCAGCTGTTTTTCTCTCCTTTTTTCTTTCTCCCTTTCTTTCTTTCTTTCTTTCTTTCTTTCTTTCTTTCTTTCTTTCTTTCTTTCTTTCTTTCTTTCTTTCATTTTGCTGTCATTATTTAAGTTTAAGGAAACTCACATCATAGCATGGCTTTAATGCTTGTTCTCTCTCTCTCTCTGTAGCTGGATATTACTTGCAAAAGCCTTCAAACATCTTTCTTTGTAAGTATACTTACATTTACACAGATGGCTTACTAAAATGCTCCTGACCTGTGTATGAGGATCTTTCTTTAAAAATGCAGTACAAGCAGAATAAGTGTTAGAAGTTTCTGTACCACATGTATTACATTCCGTTGCATTTTTCTCTTTTAGCTTTGAGAGATGCAGTTGTTTTTATTTCCCTATTTTGGGTGCCTTCCTTTTAATTTCTCCAGAGTCCTCACCTTATCAATGACCCCCATTTCAAAATGCTAACAAGAATTTGATGTGTTCACATATTTTGAGCATAATCAGCCTCTGATCTATTTCACATTTTGTACCCTGATGAAATTGATTTGCTTCTCAATGGAGATGCTTAGAGTCTCCCTCTGATCTTTCAAGGCATATGCAAGTATCTTTCTTGTTTTACCTCTGCATAAATCTATCAAATGCCATGACCTGTCCTTAAATTTTGGCTTAGAAAAAGGACTATTTTAGTTAGCATTAAAATTAAAATTTGTTCCAAAGATGAAGTGGGCCAATGGGATTCAATGAGAGCACACTTCAATATATTCTCCCAGTGCATATAAAATAAGAGGACTTGCCTCACTTGTGACCAGGAAGGATATGACATTGTGAAGTTGTAGGGAGAAATAATCACCTCTTTGTCTTGTTTTCTTGGGTGAAAAGAAACAGTTCATGCCTACTGAAAAAAATTAAAACTCTGCCTTTTACCTACAGTCAGACAGAAATATCTGACCTGAATATATTAAACTCCCATCTAAAAGCACTTAGGAATAATATACTATTTTCTCAATTTCTATGTTATTGTCAGTACCATTTCTAATAAACACCATTCATTTCCGGAATATTTGAATTCTAATGGAAATAGGGAAGTGTGACACAGTTCCTCTCCCATGGGAGCATTGCTGAGAACTCATTTGAGCTGTGACCTGCTTCAGCTGCCAGAAAGTATTAGTATTTTTGTAGGATCTTTAAAATGGAGATCCAGAGTGAAGGACAATAGATCAGAATAAGACCTTTTTACTCTACAGCAAATGAAAAATACCAGAGAGTATATTTTCTTTCGTAGAAAAGTGTTTCACAACATTCACCCTTTATCAGATCTTCTTAATAGGGAAACCTTATCTGTGAAATTACTTTCTTTTTTTCAGCAAAAATTGTTCTATGCAAATGTTGAATCCTAGAATTCTGGCTGGCAGCAGCCAGATTTAAAGTCTGTGTACCTATCGAGCCAAATATAAAATCCTTCTGAAGATATGGAGATTGATTTAAGTTCTTGGGTGAATAAAGTAGTGACTATAGAAATAGTTTGGGTACATTTGTAAATAGAATACTTATATGAATCCTTCATTTTTTAAATTTTTATTTATTGATTTTTAGAGACAGGGGAAGGAAGAAAGAGAGAATGAGAGAAAAACATCAATTAGTGGTCTCACTTATTTATGAATTCATTGTTGCTTCTTATATGTGCCCTGCCAGGGAATTGAACCCTCCAACTTGGTGTATTAGAATGACACTCTAACTAAGAAAGCTTCCTGGCCAGGGCAAAAATCTTATGTTTTATTTATATTTTTTTCTAATTTGTTGAATTATTTTTTATTGAATTTAATATTTTTAATATGCCTCACATTTAACTCTCTCTTTTTTTTATGGGTCCAATAAAAGACTTTTAAATTGTGGCCTGGGATTCCAAAATGGCGGCAGAGTGAATGGAAGCTACACAGAATGTCTCCCAGGACCAAACAGGAATTAGAACTAAAACACAGACAAATCGACTGGAAAAAGCAACAGAAAAGCAGCTTGTGAGGACCATATAAGCAGGGACACTGACTCAATCCTGGTAGGATTGCGAAGGCACTAGATGAGAACTGGGAGCCCATGTTTGGCAGTGGCCTTAGCTGTGAGTAGTGCCCTTGGGTTACACTCCCAAGTGGCTCAACATTGCAGAGCCGGGACAGAGGCTAAAATAGCCACTGCCACTCACCTAGGGCTCTGGCAGAGAAAGGGCAGACTGGACTAGAACTGTGTGGGGACACTCGGGATTTAGAGGGCGCTCAGAGCTTTCACTGAGTTGCAGCCACGCAGGACTGTGGCTATATAGCTCCTTCCCAGGGCTCTGGGGAGAGGCAGCAGCTCCTCCCTCAGAGATTCAACTCCACCCTGTGGCCATTGAAGTGCAAATTGAGGCTTACTAACAACCAGCAGCTGCCCCACCCTCAGAAAATCCCCTTATGCTGAGCACCAAGGGTGTTTTTCAATCAACAGACAACCCAAAACTCTTCAAGTAACCTGGATTGCTAGCCTCCAGGAAAAAAGCTAGAGGATAACAGTACTATTCCTGGGCTAGCAACTCTAACCAGGAAAGTAAGACGTGACAGTAGTGTTTAACGTGGGTCCTCACTCGCTCATCTAAACCCAGGAGAGGGAGCCACAAACAGCAGAACAACAACACCCACAGGGAAAATTCGGAAGGCTCAAAAACCCACTGAGATAGCCAAAATGGCAAAACAGAGAAACAAAAGCCAAATCAAAGAACAAAAGACTTACACCAAAGATGATATCAATGTGGATCAGTTAGGCAAGTTAACAGAGCTAGAACTCAGAGCCATGATCTTGAGGAAGCTCAACTTCATGAGTAAGGACATAGAGATGCTGAAAATAAAGCAGTTGGAAATTAAAAACCACCAAGGAGAGATCAAGAGTGACATATCAAAAATAAAGAACACATTGGAAGGTCTAAAGAACAGAGTAGAGGAAGCTGAGGACCGGATCAGTAAATTAGAAGACAGGGTAGAAAAAATCAACCAATCAGAAACCAAAAGGTAAAAACAATTGAAAAACAGGAAGGCAGCTTAAAAAAACTGTAGGACAACTGGAAACGTAATAATATTTGCATCATAGGAGTCCTCGAAGAAGAAGAAAATGAGCAAGGGTTAGAGAATATATTTAAAGAAATAGTGTCAGAAAACTTTCCTAACAGGGTGAAGGAAAAAGGCATTCAAGTTCAAGAAGCACAGAGAGCCCCAAGTAAGAACAACACAAACAGGCCCACACAAAGACACATAGTAATTAAAATGCCAAAAATTAAAGACAAAGAATCTTAAGAGCAGCAAGAGATAAGCAACAGATTACCTATAAAGGAAACCCCATAAGGCTTTCAGCTGACTTCTCAATAGAAACACTACAGGCCAGAAGGGAATGGCATGAAGTACTCAAGGTCATGAAAAACAAGGATCTGAACCCAAGACTACTGTACCCAGAAAGGCTGTCATTCAAAATAGAGGGTCAAATAAAGAGCTTCCCAGACAAAAAAAAAAGGCTAAGGGAATACATTAGCACCAAACCAGCACTACAAGAAATGTTAAAAGTACTACTGTGATTAGTAGAAGAAATAGGAAGAAAAATATAACCAAACTAAACAAAAATGGCAATAAATAAGTACATATCAATAATCACCTTAAATGTAAGTGGACTGAATGCTCCGATAAAAAGACACAGAGTAGCTGATTGGATACGAAAGCATGACTCATCTGTATGTTGTTTACATGAGACCCACCTCACAAAAAAAGACTCACATAGGTTAAAAGTGAAGGGATGGAAAAAAATCTTCCAAGCAAAGAAAACAAACAAACAAACAAACAAACCTGGGGTAGCAATACTTATATCTGATATAAAATAGATTTCAAAATGAAGACCATAACTAGAGAAAAAGAAGGCCACTACATAATACTGAAAGGATCTATCCAACAGGATGATATAACCTTGATAAACATATATGCACCCAGTATAGGAGCACCAAAACATGTTTAAAACCTTCTGGGGCACTTCAAAGGAGAAATCAACAGCAATACAATCATAGCAGGGGACTTCAACACCCCATTGACACCACTGGATAGATCCTCTAGACAAAAAATTAGCAAGGAAACCGAGACTCTAAATGAAGCATTAGACCAAATGGATTTAATGGATGTCTACAGAGAATTACAACCCAAACCTACAGAATTCACATTCTTCTCAAGTGCACATGGGAATTCTCAAAGATAGACCACATGATAGGACACAAACTACATCTCTACAAGTACAGGAAGATTGAAATCATATCAAGCATTTTCTCTGATCACAATGGCATGAAACTAGAAATTAATTTTAACAAAAACATGCAAAGACATTTGAACATATGGAGGCTAAATAGCATATTATTAAACAATGAATGGGTTACCAAGATTATCAAGGAAGAAATTACATGCTTCCTGGAAACCAATGAAAATGAACACACAACAACACAAAATCTATGAGATGCAGCAAAAGCAGTTGTGAGAGGAAAGTTCATAGCACTACAGGCTTACCTCAACAAACAAACAAAAAATTAACTGACTGTCTAACCTCATAACTTAAGGGTTTAGAAAGCAATCAAAGAGGAAACCCCAGAGCAAGTAGAAGGAAGGAAATAGTAAATATCAGAGCAGAAATAAATGACATGGAGACCAAAAAATAAAAAAACAATTGAAAGGATCAAGGAAACAAAGAGCTGGTTTTTCAAAAACATAAACAAGGTTGATGGACCCTTAGCTAGACTCACTAAGAAACAAAGAGAGAGAACCCAAATGCACAAAATCAGAAACAAAAGAGGAGAAGTAACAACTGACACCACAGATATACAAACGATTGTTAACAACTACTATGAACAATTATATGGCAACAAATTTGACAATCTAAGCAAAATGGACAAATTTCTAGAAACACACAGTCTCCAAAAACTGGACCGGGAAGAGATAGAAAACTTGAACAGACCAATAACAACTAAGGAAATTGAAGAGGTAATCAATACTTTCCCAGCAAACAAAAGCCCAGGCCCAGATGGCTTCAGAGGGGAGTTTTACTGAACATTCAAAAAAGAACTAACACTCATTCTCTTCAAACAATTTCCAAAAATTCAAGAAGAAGGAAGACTTCCAAACTCACTTTATGAGGCCAGCATAATTCTAATTCCAAAACCAGAAAAAGACACTACAAAGAAAGAAAACTACTGGCCAATATGCCTGATGAACATAGACGCCAAAATCCTGGCCAAAATCCTGACCAAAATACTAGCAAATCGGATTCAGACATACACCAAAAAAATTATTGACCATGACCAAGTGGGATTCATCCCAGAGATGCAAGACTGGCACAATATTTGCAAATCAATTAATGTGATACACCACATAAACAAAATGAAAGATAAAAACCACATGATCATATCAATAGATGCGGAGAAAGCATTTGACAAAATCCAGCATCCATGTCTGATAAAAACGCTCAGCAATGTGGGAATAGAGGGATCATATCTCGACATAATAAAGGCCATATATGAAAGACCTACAGCTAACATCATACTCAATGAACAGAAACTGAAAACATTTCCCTTAAGAACAGGAACAAGACAGGGATGCCCACTTTCGCCACTCTTATTTGACACTGTACTGGAAATCTTAGCCACAGCAATCAGAAAAAATAAAAGGGATCCAAATTGGAAAGGAGGAAGTGAAACCGTCATTATTTGTGGATGGCATGATATTATACATAGAAAACCCTAAAGACTCCATCAAAAATCTACTAGACATAATAAATGAATTTGGCAAAGTAGCTAGATACAAAATTAACGTCAAGAAATCGACGGCATTCTTGTACATCAATGATGAACTCACAGAAAGAGAAACTGAAAAAACAATCCCACTTATCATCGCAGCAAAAATATTAAGATACCTAGGAGTAACCTTAACCAAAGAAGTAAAGGACCTATTTGCAGAAAACTATAGGACATTGAAAAAATAAATAGAGGAAGATATAAAAAAGTGGAAGCACATAACTTGTTCTTGGATTGGAAGAATTAACATCATTAAAATGTCCATATCACCCAAAATAATTTGTAGATTCAATGAAATCCCAATCAAAGTACCAACGACACATTTTGCAGAACTAGAACAAATACTTCAAAAGTTCATATGAAACCAAAGAAGACCCCGAATAGCCACAGCAATTTTGAAAAAATGGACAAAGTAGTTGGGATCACAATACCAGATATCAGGTTACACTACAAAGCGACTGTAATCAAAACAGCCTGATACTGGCACAAGAACAGGCATATAGACCAGTGGAGTAGAACAGAGAACCGAGAAATGGACCCAAGGTAATATGCTCAATTAATATTTGACAAAGGTGGCAAGAGCATACAGTGGAGTAAAGACAGCTTCTTTAATAAATGGTGTTGGGAAAATTGGGAAGCTACATGCAAAAAAATAAAACTAGACCATCAACTTACACCATACACAAAAATAAACTCAAAATGGATAAAAGATTTAAATGTGACCCGTGAATCCATAAAAATTCTAGAAGAAAAAGTAGGCACCAAATTTTTGGACATCATCCGCAGCAGAATTTTCACTGATACATCACCTAATGCAACAGAAACAAAGAAAAAAATGAACACATGGGACTACATCAAACTCAAAAGCCTCTTCACAGCAAAAGAAACAACCATCAAATCGAAAGGCAACCCACTGTATGGGAGGACATCATTGCCAATGATACATCAGATAAGGGGTTAATTTCCAAAATATATAGAGTACTCATACAATTCAAAAAAAGGAAGACAAAGATCCAAATTTAAAAATGGGCAGAGGAGCTGAATAGACACCTCTCCAAACAGGACATACAAATGGCCAAGAGACACATGAAGAAATGCTCAACATCACTAATCATTAGCGAGACGCAAATTAAAACAACAATGAGATTCCACCTCACGCCTGTCAGAATGGCCACCATCAACAAATCATCAAACAAGTGTTGGCGAGGGTGTGGAGAAAAGGGAACTCTAGTGCACTGCTGGTGGGAATGCAGACTGGTGCAGCCACTATGGAAAACAATATGGTGTTACCTCAAAAAATTAAAAATTGAACTTCCATTGGACCCAGTGATCCCACTTCTAGAAATATACCCTAAGAAGCCTGAAACACCAATCGGAAAGAATATATGTACCCCCATGTTTGTAGCAGCACCATTTACAATAGCTAAGATCTGGAAACAGCCTAAGTGTCTACCAGTAGATGAATGGATCAAAATGCTGTGATACATATACACAATGGAGTACTATGCAACTGTAAGAAAGAAAGATCTCTTATCCTTTGAGAAGACATGGTCGGACCTGAAAAGTGTCATCCTAAGTGAAACAAGCCAAACAGAGAAAGACAAGTATCATATGATCTCACTTATTTGTGGAATATAATGAACATAACAGTCTGAGAAATGGGGTAGTCCCAGAGACGTGGAAGTGGGGTACAGACTCACTATCCCCAGAAGAGGGGTTGGGAGGAGAGATAAACCACAGAACTTATATGCATGTATGCATGAACAATAGACAGGGACAACAAAGCTGGGGAGAGGGTGGAAAGTGAGGTGGGGTGAATCAGCGGGGGAAAAAGGAGAAACATCTGTAACAAAAATAAATAAATTAATTAAGAAAAAAATTTAAAATTGAACTTCCATTTGACCCAGTGATCCCACTTCTAGGAATGTACCCTAAGATGCCTGAAACACCCATCACAAAGAATATATGTACCCCCATGTTCATAACAGCACTATTTACAATAGCTAAGATCTGGAAACAGCCCAAGTGTCCATCAGTAGACGAATGGATCACTAAGCTGTGGTACATATACACAATGGAGTCCTATGCAGCTGTAAGAAAGAAAGATCTCTTATCCTTTGAGATGGCATGGAGGGACCTGGAAAGTATTATCCTAAGTGAAACAAGCCAAGCAGAAAAAGAAAAGTAACACATGATCTTACTTATATATGGAATATAATAAATATAACAGTCTGAGGAATAGGGTAGACCCAGAAACACAGAAGTAGGGTACAGACTGACAACCCTCAGAAGAGGGGGTGGGGGATGGGAAGAGAGAAACCACAGAACTTATATGCATGTATGCATAACCAATGGACATGGACAACAAAGCCGGGGACGGGGCGGGGGGGATGGGGAGGAGTGTGTCATTGGGGTAACAAAGGAGAAACATCTGTAACAAAAATAAAATTTAAAAATAAAATATAAATAAATAAATAAATCCAAAAATAAAAATAAATAAATAAATTGTGGCCTGATGTTTTAAAAAATTGGGGGTTGGAGAGAGAAGTAACCTGTTTTGGTGGAATAAAGTCTTTCCGTTATTTGATTCCATTGGGAAATAACTGCCTAAGCATGATATCATAAGAAACAAATATGTATCAGTTGTGATGACAACAGAAGTTTGTATTTTTAGGGCATTCAATTTTTTAATGTGTTTCTGTTTTCTGGTTGTTTTCTTCTTTGGGAATCATAGTGTCCCAATGCATTCTCGATACCTCTTTTCCTAGCTAATTTCTAATCCCTCAAAGGTTTCAATTTAGCCTGGCCAGTGTGGTGCAGTGGATTGAGTGTTGTCCTGTGGACTGAGTGGTCCCAGTTTTATTCCCAGTCAGGGCACATGCCCAGATTGCAGGATCGATCCCCAGTAGAGGGCATGCAAGGGGCAGCTGATCAATGTTTCTCTCTTACATGGATGTTTCTATCTCTCTCTCCCTTCCTCTGACTCTAAAAAAAAATCAATAAAAAACATATTTTAAAAAAATGACTCAACTTAAACATCATTTCCTTCAGGAAGCCCTCTAGGGCACACCAAATTAAGATCATGTACCTCTTTGTGGATTCCATGGCACCTTTGACTTTTCTAGTTTAGCACATATCACTTTGTATTGTACTTACCTGTTTTCACGTCTTCCTTCTTCACTAATTGTTAGCTCCCTCCACTATAAAAATAACTTTTATTGAAATTATATTATGGGCAAGGCACTATCATAAACACTTTACATATTTTATTTTATATCATACTCATAACAATATCAATCCACTTTATAGATGAGCAAACTGAAGCACATAGAAGTTAAGTCTGTTGCTCAAGGCTACACAGCCAATGAGAAGCAGAGAGAATTTGACTTTGACTACAGAGTACAGCCTCTTAGCCATTACTTTATACTGTCTCCTGCTTTCCATTTATATTCTCAGAGACCAAAACAGTGCCTAGTAGATAAAAGGCACACAATTATAAGTACACAGTAACATGTTTGTGGAGTGAATCAGTACATTCATAAAGAAAAGCACTAACTGTCATGCAGATGGCGTACGCTCTTGCAATGTAACAGGATCATAACTGGCTCTTGCTTGAAACCCTCTTGAAATTAAAATTAATACATGCAATTATTAGATTCTAATATTAGCCTTTGGTACCTGCCCCACTCACATCTACAAATAAACATTGTCTTTGCATAAAACTTATCGCATTTGGCTTTTTTTCCTTAACTCATTCAATGTATATAGGTCGTGGAGAGAAACAGGGAATACAATGTGGATCTTTAGAGAAGAAAGCTGGATCAGAAGACTCAAGGCCAGATGAGAGGTCGTTTGCTTGGACTGATGTGGAGTTGAATTCATGTGAAAATTTGTGTGTCAAAAAGTGCAAAAACAAATGTATATAGACTTTCTATCCCATATATTCCCAGTGATTTGCACTTTCATTTGAAACAAGCCTAGTTTTACGTAGACCAGGTTAATGGATACGCACACACACATTCTTGCACACACATACACACATACATTTGTTTGAAATAAATACCGTACACTTGTGAACATAACTCTTGAAAAATGTCAAAAGTTACATATTAGGTTTGACATTTTCCATAGGCTTAAAAAAGCCTTGGTTGCTCCATGAATCCTGGCTAAATTGGTTGTGCATGTGTTATTGTCAATTTCAATCTATGGCAACATTGTGTGTTATCTTAGATAGAGCCTGATCATGCCCCAGGGAGACAAAATTATCTAGGGGAATATGTCACTGGGTCACATCCACAAGAGGGATCAGAGGATTGTATTCTTCACTCAAAAATGTCTTGGTATGTTTTTTAGGAAGATGGCGGCAGGTAGGACTGGAAGGAGGGTGAGTGTGTGAGAGAGTGAGCTAGTGTGTGAGAGAGTGTGAGTGGATGTGAAGGTGGACAACCAAACTCTGGAAGTGCAGAGGCACGGAGCAGAAGGTTCCTATGCTGTGGACAGGAGCAGCCGGCTACCGCAATAAGTGGCTCTTCAGGGCTCTTCTCCCTGCCCTGCGGAGAGGCCCCACCATTTTGGAACATCCTGGGTCTTCACTGGGAGGAGGCAGTGGGAGCTGCTGGGGCCCAGGAACCTGTGCCCACCAACACACCTGGCACCATTTGACCAGTGGACACTCTGTGTCAACACAAACCGGTTCACAGTAGTGGAGCTCCCAAGATGCCAGTTGCAGAAGCCACAGACAGCCAGGAATCCAGCACCGTCCCCCATAGTAGCAGCCTGATCAGAGTCCAGATATACCCCAGCAACAGAGGCTGGGGAGCAAACATCCATCCCCAGGCAACAGAAGCAGAGACCAGCAGCTGAGACCCATCCCCAAAAACTACAGCAAAAGCTGAGCAGGAGTTCAGCCCCACGGGGCAGCAGCACTGCCTAGCCACCAGTGGGGGACCTGGGGCTCCACAGAGGCTTGTTCAGTCCAGCAGATCACAAGACCAGTGAGAAACCTGACCCCTAGAGAGATTGGCGTGATCCAGCTGCCCAGCTGCAGGACCTTCAGGGTGCAGGGGCACCATAGAGGCCTGTGCCACCCAGCAGGGACTGTACAATCTAGTTACCAGCAAGACCTGTGGGGTGATGACACTGGTAACTGTGTCATCCAGTTACCCTAGGAACCTGCAGGGTGCTGAAGCATCAGAGAAGCCTGTGCGACCCAGCTGCGCACAAGATAGGCATAGAAGGGAGTGAATAGAAGCTACACAGACGATCTCCCAGGGCCAAATGGAACTTACAACTGAAATAAAGACAAATCCTCAGAAAAAGCAACAGAAAAGCAGCAAGACAGGACCATATAACCAGAGACACTGGTAGGATCTGCGGAGGTGCAAAAGGGTGGGGGGTTGGGAGCCCACAGACACAGCAGACTTAGCAGTGAGCAGCGCCCATGGGGAATAAAGACCAAGCATGCTTCACAGCGCAGAGAGCCCGCACAGAGTGCTAAAATAGCCACAGCCACTCACCTGGGGGCTACAGCAGAGGGAGGGCAGACTGGGCTGGAACTCTGTGGTGACACCCGGGACTTGGAAGGCCCTCAGAGTTTTTGCTGAATTGCAGCCACAAAGGACAGTGGCCAGTGTGCTCCTTCCCAGAGCTGTGGGGAAAGCAGCAGCCTCCACCCCTCAGAGATTCAGCCTTTCCCAGGTGAAGCAAAGAAATGCAAATTGAGGCTCATTAACAACCAGCATCTATCCCACCTTCTGGAAATCCTCTTATGCAGAACACCAGGACTACATTCCAAGGCACTGAGTAACTGAGACTAAAAGCTAGAGGATAACTGAACCTTTCTTGGGTTTGCAAATCAAGCTAGGAAATTAAGACTTGACAGTGGTGTTCAATGTGGGCCCACCCAGGCAAATCCAAACCCAGTAAAGGAGCCACAAACAGCAGAAAACCAACACCCACAGGGCAAATTTGTCAGGCTCCAAAACCCACTGAGATAGCCAAAATGGTGAAACAAAGAAACAAATCCCAAATGAAAGAACAAAAGAACTCTATCAAAGATGAGATAAATGAAATACAGCTAAGCAAATTATCAGAGAGAGAGTTCAGAGCCATAATCTTGAGGAAGTTCAACAGCATAAGTAAGGACATCAGCACCATGAGTAAAGACATAGAAACATTGAAAACCAACCAAGTGGAAATGAAGAATGACATAGCAGAAATAAAGAACACACTGGAAGGACTAACCAGAAAAGTAGAGGAAGCTGAGGACCGGGTCAGTGAACTAGAAGACAGGATAGAAAAAAAATCAACCAATCAGAAAACCAAAAGGAAAAAACAATTAAGAAACAGGAAGAAAGCTTAAGAGAACTGTGGGACAACTGGAAACATAATAACCTTCACATCATAGGAGTCCCTGAAGAGGAAGAAAATGAGCAAGGGTTAGAGAATATATTTGAAGAAATAGTGACAGAAAAATTTCCTAACTTGGTGAAGGAAGAAGGCATTCAAGGTCAAGAAGCACAGAGAGCCCCATGTAAGAACCCAAACAGGGCCACACTAAGACACATAGTAATTAAAATTCCAAAAAGTAAAGACAAAGAGAGAATCCTAAAGTCAGCAAGAGAGAAGCAACAGGTTACCTACAAAGGAAACCCCATAAGGCTCTCAGCAGACTTCTCAACAGAAACACTACAGACCAGAAGGGAGTGGCATGAAGTAATCAAGGTCATGAAAACAAGGATCTGAATCCAAGACTACTCTATCCAGCAAGGCTATCATTCGATATAGAAGGTCAAATAAGGAGCTTCCCAGACAAAAAAAAGGGCTAAGGGAATATTTTAACACCGAACCAGCACTGCAAGATATGCTAAAACGACTGCTGTAATTAGTAGAAGAAATAGGAAGAGAAATAGAACCACACTAAACAAAAATGGCAATAAATAAGTAAATAAGTTCATATCAATTATCACCTTAAATGTAAATGGTTTGAATGCTCCAATAAAAAGATACAGAGTAGCCCTGGCCGGTTTGGCTCAGCGGTTAGAGCGTCGGCCTGCGGTCCGGAGAGACCCGGGTTCGGTTCCCGCTAAGGGCATGTACCTCGGTTGCAGTTTGTCCCCGGCCCTGGTGGGTCGTGCGGGTGGCAGCCACTCGATGTGTCCCTTCACGTCGATGTTTCTGTTTCTCTCTCCCTTCCTCTCTCTCTCTCCCACTCTATCTGTACAAAAAAATGGAAAAATATCCTCGGGTGAGGATAAAAAAAAAAAAAAAAAAAAAAAAAAAAAAAAAAAAAAAAAAAAGATACAGAGTAGCTGACTGAAAAAGAAAGCATGACTCACATATATGTTGTTTACAAGAGACCCACCTCACCACAAAAGACTCACATAGGTTGAAAATGAAGGGATGGAAAAAATCTTTCAAGCAAATGGAAAGCAAAAAACAGCTGGGGTAGCAATACTCATATCTGATAAAGTAGATTTCAAAATGAAGACTGTACCTAAAGACAAAGAAGGCCCCTACATAATATTGAAAGGATCTATCCAACAGGAAGATATAACCTTGGTAAACAAATATGCACCCAACATAGGAGCACCAACATATATTAAAAATCTTCTATGGACATTTTAATGATGTTAATTCTTCCAATCATGAACAAGGTATGTGCTTCCACTATTTTATGTCTTCCTCTATTTCTTTTTTCAATGTCCTCTAGTTTTCTGCAAATAGGTCCTTTACTTCTTTGGTTAAGTTTATTCCTAGGTATCTTAATTTTTTGCCATGATGATAAATTGGATTGTTTTTTTCAGTTTCTCTTTCTGTGAGTTCATCATTGGTGTATAAGAATGCCTTCGATTTCTTGACATTAATTTTGTATCCTGCTACTTTGCCAAATTCATTTATTAAGTCTAGTAAATTTTTAATGGAGTCTTTGGGGTTTTCTACATATAGTATCATGTCATCTGCCAATAATGACAGTTTCACTTCCTCCTTTCCAATTTGGATACCTTTTATTTTTTCTTCCTGTCTGATTGTTGTGGCTAAGACTTCCAGTACTATGTTATATAAGAGTGGCGAAAGTGGGCATTCCTGTCTTTTTCCTGTTCTTAAGGGAAATGCTTTTAGTTTTTGCCCTTTGAGTATGATGTTGGCTGTAGGTCTTTCATATATGGCCTTTATTATGTCAAAATATGATCCCTCTATTCCCACATTGCTGAGTGTTCTCATCTAAAATGGATGCTGGATTTTGTCAAATGCTTTTTCAGCATGTATTGATATAATGATGTGGTTTTTATCTTCCATTTTGTTTATGTGGTGTATCACATTTATTGATTTGCAAATATTGTACCAGCCTTGCATCCCTGGAATGAATCTCACTTGGTCATGGTGAATAATTTTTTTGATGTGTTTCTGAATCCGATTTGCTAGTATTTTGTTCAGGATTTTGGC
Organism: Molossus molossus; assembly: GCF_014108415.1. Classification (NCBI taxonomy): domain Eukaryota; kingdom Metazoa; phylum Chordata; class Mammalia; order Chiroptera; family Molossidae; genus Molossus; species Molossus molossus. The sequence goes on along the minus strand of NW_023425355.1, from coordinate 24,861,422 downwards.
GTCTATGTTCATCAGGGATATTGGCCTGTAGTTTTCTTTCATTGTAATGTCTTTTTCTAGTTTTGGAATTAGAATTATGCTGGCCTCATAAAACAAGTTTGGAAGACTTCCTTCTTCTTGAGTTAAATTTAAAAAAAAATGCCCTGGTGTACTCTAAAGAAAGTCATCAGTGGCATGGTCAGTCTTGCTCAGTGGTTAGAGGGCTGGCCCAGGCACTGAAAGGTCACAGGTTTGATTCCAAGTCAATTGGACATACCTGGGTTGCAGGTTCAATCCTCCGCAGTCAGGGTGTGTGCAGGAAGAAACCAATTGATATGTCTTTGTCATATCAATGTTTCTCTCTCTCTCTCCCTCCCTGTCTTTCTCTCCTTTTCCCTCAGTCCCTTCTACTTTGTCTTAATAATAAAAGAAAGCCATCAATGCCCGGCTGGTGTGGCTCAGTGGATTGAGTGTCGTCCCATGGACTGAGTAGACCCAGTTTGATTCCCAGTCAGGGCACATACCCAGGTTGTGTGCCCGATCCCCATTGGGGGGCATGCTGGAGGTGTCCAATTGATGTTTATATCTCTCTCACTCTCCTTTCTTCTCTCTCTAAAATCAATAAAGATTAAAATAAAATTTAAAAAAAAAGAAAGTTATCAGTAATGTTAATGTGTCAACATAATTTAATTTATAATCTTATAATTTATTGCCCTGAATCATTAGTGGCCTAACAAAAACACGAGAAATAATCAGACAGTGTATCTTATAAATGCCCTGGGACTTTTGTGACCTTATAAATACAAATTATGAACAAGAAGAATTTTCTCCAAGGAGGTCCTAGAAATGATATCAAGTTACTCCCACATCTCAGGCTGAGTTTGACATCTATATTAGGAAAAGAACAGGAGTAATTTCTCATATTATAAATTGAATGAAAGTTCATGGTTGTTTTCTTGCTTCTCTACTAGGTCTTCTTACTCGACGAGGTTGGTATGGTTTAAAATGGGCTGTCCTTGCGGTCCGGAGAGACCTGGGTTCGGTTCCCGCTAAGGGCACGTACTTCGGTTGCAGTTTGTCCCCCGCCCTGGTTGGTCTTGCGGGTGGCAGCCACTCGATGTGTCCCTTCACATCGATGTTTCTCTCTCTCTCTCCCTTCCTCTCTCTCCCTCCCACTCTATCTGTACAAAAAAAAATAAAATAAAATGGGCTGTCCTTATATAATAAACATTGATGAGTCATGATATAGTAAATAGTCACATATAAAAACACACAAATGTTTTAATTGGGACATTTTATTTATATATATAATTATATATTATTATATGTTATTAATTATATATATAATGTAATATAATTATATGATCAAGGTATATAAGTATATAATTTTGTACAGTTATTAAACTAACTCAATCTTTGTAAATTGGAGATTAGCATAGCTACTGAAGCAAAAAACTATATGTGGGATTCATATGGCAATTATTTATAAATTGTTCCAGGATGTCCAAAAAGTACTTCATTTTTTTCATATCCCAATCCATTGTTTTGGTATGTCTACAAACCTATCTCAACCCTCCAAAAAAAGTCACTCAATGGTCTAAAGTAACAGATCTTACAATTCCTTTCCCTCTGCCTTCCCTTCACAATTTTAATGGTATGAGGAATGATATGGTCAGGTGTTTCTCTTCTACATAAACAAGGTCTATGGCAGATATTCACTGTGGACATCAGGTATTATTTTTGTTTTTAAATTTTTGCAAAATATGCATAAAATATATAAAACTATTTGGGATTTTTTTGTATTTTTTTTCAGGTAAATGCTGGTATATTTTTTCTAGCTTTATTGAGATATAATTGATATGTAATATGGTACAAGGTTAAAGTGTATAATGTGTTTGTTTGATACATTTACATAATGTAAAAGATTACCAACATAGCACTAGCTAACATCTCCCTCCTGTCACATAATTACCATTTCTTTTTTTGTGTGATAAGAACATTTAATACCTACTTTCTTAAAAACTTCCAAGTATATAATATAGTATTATTGGCTATAACCATCATGCTGTACATTAGATCCCCAGAATTTATTCATCTTATAACTGAGAGTTTGTACATTTAGCCAAATTAAAAACACATATTTTTCTTTTGTGAGGTTATAATTCTAAGCCTTATAAACTTGAGTGTTATAGGTTAATGTCTTTCCTCTTATGAAGAGCCTTGAAATTATTAAAAAATAAAATATTGTAAAGTATTGTATTCTGTCTGTTACACTGTGATTAAAACCTACATACTCTAACTCTTTGTGTATTACTTAAGTTATATATGTACTAGATACAGATATTTAATTTATTTTCATCTATTTCTAAGTAAAAATGTCAACAAAAAAATAACGCAAACCAGAGTAAATTTTTCTTTTCCATTTTATCACAAGTTGAATGAGGAAAAAGAACTGAATTTACCCCTTTAGCATTTTAACCCAAATCTTAGCAAACTGGAATTTCACATTAGTGCTACAAGTGATGTTAGCTACTGATCAAGTACCATGACATTACTGTATAGAATGTCAGAACAACCCATGTGAAAGTACCAAGGAAACAAAAAGTTGCCCTTTAAAAGGTTTTCAAATATGCTACTATATTTCTGTATAATGATTCAAGAGTGTTGGATTGATAAGGTAGTTTTTACTATGTTACATGTGGACTTAATAAATGCAAGAAAATGGTGTGTTTTCTGGTGTATATCAGAAAAAAATAACTAACAATAAATGTATTTGAATATAGACCTTTGGGAAAAACCACTGGGAAAAATAATAGTAAGAATAGGATGACTTTATTCTCTGAGACAGCATTCTTTGGAAGATTGTGGGGGTAGGGTGGGAAGATATAAAAGTCAATGCTAGTTTTTAATTATGTAAGGTATACCTCAATAATCTTGAAGGTAACAAAAAAAAAAACCTCTAGAATATGGTATAGCTGTATGCTAAGTAGTAAATTTCTGGATAAAGTGATCTTAGAGAATTAATAAATAAATCTTTAGACATTGTCTCTGTACAAGCCACTTATAAGATGTAGAAATTTATTTGACTAACTTAGGCAATGTATACTACTTTGTTACAAAAAAAAATAAAGTTGTAACTAAATTATTTCACCTAAACAATACTGTGTTGACCATTAAAATACAGAAACAAACCAAGGAGGCCCACATGAACCAAACTTAAGTTCTCTTAAAATGGTTTCTCCTCCAACTTCCTTTATAATTGTAAAATGTGAAAAGTGTGAAATGTCTTTGGTATGTCTTTTAAGCCATAATAAACATTATATATAATGCCAATGAAGTCCTAGATCATAAGCATTCAAATATATAAGCTATGTTTCCTAGATACGGTTCAACTCAAATGTTATCAGTTAATTGCTTACAGTAAATGGCAGTTGGACAAGCAAACAAAAAATATTAGTGAACCAAATAATAGGTAATTGAAAGCAGGAAGAACAGCAGCAACATTAAATCACTCTATGAAATACATCCTTGAGCAATAAGATACAACTGTACCTGGCTGAGATTCCACTACAACCAACAGATCAACCTTTCTGTAGCTCTGGTAATGCCCTGAGCAGAGCCCAACTATCCATCCAAAAATCAGACTTGATATTGCCCAGTCGTTGCTATGGCTGATAGAGTTTCTAATTGGGCATATTCAGTGTAAATTGTACCAGTTGTACCAAGCACATGGCCTTAGAATAAAATTGAGTTGTAAAAAGTATAGTAAGTCCCTCACTGTCTTTTTAGGTACCATACATTTAATGCAAATCTTGTGATTAGTTTCTTCTTCAAAGAAAAAAGAACAACCCAAGAGAGAGTTACTGTTTTTTAAAATGAAACTTATGACCTATAGTATGAACTGAAACAAAACAAAATTCTTGGTTTATATAGGAGAGAAATATATAACTTGTGGGTGTTTGTGGGGAAGGAGGAGGGTCATCATTTCTGCAGTCATTTAATTCATGATTTACCTGATAGACTCCATTGTAATTTCAGCCCAGACGAAGCTCTGGCCAATAAGTGGTGTTTTCAATCCTTACACCACCAATAACACCTGTTTATCTCTTCATTTGAGGTCTGAGAGAGTCTGGGATCGCCAGATTCACTTCAGGGTTAATGTAAAGTGAACTCTCTCATTTAGAAGAGATCCAAACTAGTTTATTTTTTCCAGGTTTCAGCATCCGTCCAAGTGTGGAGGCTAACAGATGTGATTCCTCTCAATTCAAATATGATTTGACTAATACAAAAAAGCTAGCTGATAATTTTTACTTTTATGCATACAACAAATGTCCTCACTGTAGAAAGAACTTTTTAAAAAAGATATTTGGTTGCAGAATGAACCATTAGAAATGGTGAACCAAAAGAGTACAGATAATAAATCATGAGTTGAATAGAATGATATCAGACTGTGTTCATAATGGGCTGAGCGTAAAACCGTGTCTAAAGAGATATGTTTTAGCCCTGGCCAGTTTGGCTCAGCGGTTAGAGCATCGGCCTGCGGTCTGGAGAGACCCGGGTTCGGTTCCCGCTAAGGGCACGTACTTCGGTTGCAGTTTGTCCCTGGCCCGGGTTGGTTGTGCAGGTGGCAGCCACTCAATGTGTCCCTTCACATCGATGTTTCTCTCTCTCTCTCCCTTCCTCTCTCTCCCTCCCACTCTATCTGTACAAAAAATGGAAAAATACCCTCGGGTGAGGATAAAGAGATATGTTTTAAGGCAGATTAACTCAATTTTGCATTTATATAATTTACATTACACATACTAGAAATTGTATAAAAAATATACTATTTGTTAATTTTAATAAATTATATTAAATTTAAGATTATGTGCAATTTAAAATTTACTTATATGTGTCAGATTTAAAAATTGATATAAACTATGAAAAGAGTAAAAGTGACAAACTGTATACTCAAACAATAAATCATATAATCATCACATTTTAATTTCAGTATATTTTATTCCAGTTTCCCTTTCCATTCTAAACACATGTTGTTGTTTTTAACATAGCTATAATTATACATTATGTACACATTTGTATTATTTTACCATTTAATACTGTATTATGCACATGTTTCTGAGTCTTCAAGAGCATAATTTCCAGTGTCTGCACAATATTTCTTTTAGTGGATGGCATCATAGATTACCAAATACACTAAATGCTTCCAGTTTTCACTATTATAAACTACATTCTGATGTTCATCATTGTACATAAAATACAGTGTGTTTAGAATGATTTCCAAAGCATTGTGTCTTAGAGGTAAACTTAGTGAGTCATAGTAATATTTTAAATAATCCTAATACTTATTTTCAAATTCATTCTCAAAGTGTTTTACCAAATTCATTACCACTAAAAATATATAAGGATGCCTGTTTCCATACACCTTTGCTAGCATTGACATTTTCATTATTTTAAATAATTGCTAATTTCCTAAGAGAAGAATCATATTCCATTGTTTAATGTGCATACTTTATATTACTCATGAGCTCTCACACATTTTTTTTATAGATTTGTTGAGAGACTCCTTGTAAATTACTATCACATTCAAATTTTTCTGAAAGTTCCCAGAAAATGTGTGGGTCTACATGGAGAAGGAGCAGATTCATGTTTACCAGTTGCTTTTCCTCTTTTGTGACTAAGAAGTGGACTAAACAGATACCTATATTTGTTGAATTTATTAATGCTGATTTGCTCTGAAGCCGGCCGACTTTCAAAAGGAGAATGGTTTAGTTTTTCTATCCAAAAGCACTGATACTAAACATGTACTTAAAAACCACTTGGGAAATCCGAGCTGAAAATTTCAGTAGGAAAAGATCGTCTAGGTAAGAAAGAGGCCCTTTGGAATAGTTTAGTCTTTATGATTGCTTCCACTAAAGGAAACTGGGGAATGCATGTGTGTGAGTGACGAGAAAGGGAAGCAGAGAAAGAAAAAAAAAGTAAATTACTTAATTACAATTTTATCTGCTACCTATAGTAAATCAGTGGTTTAGGTAAAACTTGAATTTTTTATTTTACCTAAATTATTTCACAAGTCTCAGGGTTCTGTTGATATGTATTATTTCCTTTATGTTATTCAAATTCATCACCTGGTATTTTTTCACTGTCCACCATCACTGTCATTTGCTGTGTAATTTAGACTCTCTTTCTGTCCGAGTCACCTAGGTGTCAGTGATGAATACTATAGAAATAGAGAGATAGAAAACAGCAGCTTGAGGGACTGTTAAGAATCCTAATTGACTGTTTGACATGTATTCTAGACACATGACAGGTAATAATTAACACTGCTTAATTAATTTCTGAATGTTGGAATGAGGAACAGTAACAAAAGTGAATAGTGCTAATGAAAGACTGAATTACTATAATCAAAACATTCTTTTCTCCAGTTAAAAAAATTCCACATACGATAAGTATACCACCTGTTTTTTTGTATAAGAGAAGGGTTAAATTTTCAGTTATTAAAACCAAAGATCTGACCAAATTCTTATAAATAAAGGTATTTAATGCTACAAAGGTACATAAGAGATTAAAGGCGAAATTTCTCATGTTGTATTGTGAGTCAAACAAGGTATTTCAGCTATATTGCTATGGATATTTAGTAATTAGATGTACAGGGCTAACATCCAGTGTATGAGGTAAAACAATAAAAATATTAAAAATAAACAAATCTGGAAAGCACACTGTTGTGTGTTTTTCTCTTTTCTGAAATTCTGAACAGGTTTCACTAAGACAAAGACCCTCCTCCAACAAATTTACTCTTTATCTCTTAAATCTAACATTATAACATAAGCACTTTGAGATCTTAAATTATACTATATATACCTCATGTGTCTGGGTCTATGACTTATTTATTTTTGAATCTCCAGATTTTACTACTAATATAACATGTTTAGCAAATATTTGTACAGTAGAATTTTAAACTACTATCAGAATGAATAAGTAACATCAAGAAATTTCTCAGTATCCTTTCTTTGTGTTTGTCTCTTTTTTTTCTTTTCTGTTGCCTAATTGTGAATATGTGTATGGGTGCAGTTTTCCTCTTTAGGGCCAAACAGCTGGGGCTTCCCTCACTACTAAGAGCCAGCAACTGCCAAACCCAAGTTTCGAAGATTGAAAAATAGATGGAATTCTCAGGGGTGCTCTGTCCCAGAGCATGTGAAATTTGAAAGCAAAAGCAGATGGAGTCCCGAAGAAAGACAGCTTGATGATGATGATAATTTTAATGATTAAATAGAAATCAAACAAGGTACCATGGAAGGGTGGAGTGAACTGGGAAGCTGCCAAAGGGTCATGGAGGAGAGGAAAGGAGAGCTTCAGAAAGTTTCTGTGAACAAGCCTAGATTTCCTTAAGCAATAAGCCATAAGCAAAGTCATAATGCTGGAAGAGCCCTGAAGCCCAAGGACAATAGATGTATGTACCACCCTGATTAGGGATGGCAGGAGACAGATGGCTGATTAACCCGTTAGGTAGTCAGCAAAGGAAGCCACCAGGGAATATGTGGCAGCTTCATGTAGCCAGACTCAAACAGGTGGCAGACAGCTTGAGCTGGGCTCTTTGTGCTTGTTGCTGACCTTATTTAAAATAACAGTAGTAAAATGCCTATTAGGTTTTTTCGTTTTTCTTTTGGTCAAGCATTGGTGAATTGCAGGGCAATGCCAGAAAGCTCAGTCTCAAAAATTCTGCTTTGATACTTTATCTTCCTTTATTCTTGCGACTCTCACAGCCATGAACTTTCTCTGAAAAATGCAATTGATAATGTTTGGTGGTGACCCAGTTAAGTTCTCCCTTTAGGTACACTAACTGCTCAACCTTAAACTCATCTAAGTCACCCCTATGTTAAGTGGCACAGCAGCCCAGCTCTGTTAATGTGTGAAACTCAAGGGCAGCCATGTCAAATTCAGATGTAATGGCAGGTGAATTCTGTAGGTGAACACACCTGTTGTAATGTGTTTATTAATTGTTTGAAATACATAAAAAGGCTTTCGGGACTATTATCCATTAAAGGCAGACACCAGAGAGGCTGATGCATGAGACAAGTATATAACTTATGCACTGCTGCAGGCATTTTTTGATTTGTGGTTAATCCAATTTTTGTGGGTTGCTTAACTTTACATTTCAATGAAATCATTTTAAATGCTTTAAAATAAAACAAAGGTTTATTTTTGTTGTACAACTGCAAGGAACCAGATTTTCAATCTGAACATATCTCTCATATCAGGTGCTTCTGACACAATAGTTAACTGGTTGTGAAGAATGTGGTATAACCTTTGCTCTCCTTGTAATAGAAGAAAAGGCAAAATGAGTTAGAAAAAAAAAATGCCTTAAGTAATAGCTGACCAGGCTCAGTTTCAGACCAGAAACTCTGCAAGGCTATTTTAAAATGATTGTTCTTCTTAGGTATAAAAAGACAACATGGAAGAAAAAGAGGAAAGAGTGGACTTGCAATTACCAGGTTTCCACTCTACTTCTGCATGTAGGTAAAGTAGGTTTCATTACTAGGAGTTCGGGGCATACGCTGGGTTAAACAAAGCTGAAGAAGTGTCTTTGTTATGAGTCTTCTCAGAGTTTTTTTTTGTTTTGTTTTGTTTGTTTTTTTTCAATTACAGTTTACATTCAATAGAGAACATCTCATGGGACAATAAGCTGAAACAGAAAACGGTCTTTTGAAACTGTGAGGCCAAACCACCTTCTTTATTATATCAAGCAGAAACGACTGGAGTAGCAGTTGAAAACCAGGTAAGCACAAATCTAGTGAAGATGAGGGGACCAGAATAACTTCCTAACTCCACATTTCCAGTGTGCTTGTGGTACAGATTTCTTGTTCTTAATGACAACATTAAATGTTGGCTGAAAGTATGATTTTTGTGGTCAAATGAGTTTAGATAAAGGCTATTCAACAAAATTAAGCAAATTTATTTTAAAAGGCACTTCTTAGAAAAAAATTTAAAAGCAGACACTTCTACCTGGCTTGTGTAACTCAGTGGTTGAGCATCGACCCATGCACCAAGAAGTCGCCAGTTCAATTCCCAGTCAAGGAACATGCCCATGTTGTGGGCCCGATCCCCAGTGGGGGGCATGCAGGAGGCAGCCAATCGATATTCTCTTTCATCAATGTTTCTATCTCTCTGTAAATCAGAATGCCTTACACTTGATTTACACAGAAAATGTTTAATAATGAGAGCTAAGAATTGTTGAAGACTCACTGTGCACTGTATGCCAAGTACTGGAGCTCTTAACAAGATCTCAAATGGCATTTTATGCATCCTGTCCAGCACTAGTGTAAAGGTGACATTTATAAAGTTCTGGGAACTCTTGTTGCTGACATGTTCTGTAGTTAGACTTACTGTGGTTCAGTAATTCAATTGTTCTTTAAAAAAAAAAATTTTTTTTCTCTATTGATTTTAGAGCAAGTGTAAGGGAGAGGGAGAGAGAGATAGAAATATCAATGAGAGAGAACATTGATTGGCTGCCTCCTGCATGCCCCACACTGGGGATTGGGCCCACAACCTGGGCATGTGCCCTGACCAGGAATCGAACCAGTGACCTCTTGGTGCATGGATTGACACTCAACCACTGAGCAACATCGGCCGGGCAATTCAATTGTTCTTTTAATTTCTGTGTATTACCAAATTCATTTTTAGGCTTATACTAGCTCAAATTGACTTCTATTACCTGAAACCAAAAGAATATTAATTAATACAGCTGTATAAATTTCAAAAACTTATTTGACCAATGAATTCTTTTTTTCAAGGAGCTTCTTCTTATACCAGTGTTCTGCCGCACATGCTTTGGGGGAGTATTAATTTAAGGCAGTGATTTTCAACCATTTTCATATCATGGCCCACATAAACTAATTCCTAAAATCCTACATTACACCAAAAAATATATTATGTTTTTGCTGATCTGACAAAAAAATAGGTATAATTTTGATTCAGTCACACTGGACGGCTATTGTGTTGGTTGTTGTCATTGTTTTATTTGACAGTCTAAGAGAAAAGAATCAGTGTTCCTAACTAGTCAGGTATTGCATGTTTGAAAAATTCTTGTGCCATGCTGGTTGAAAATCACTGGTTTAAGATAATTGATTTAACAGTTATAAATTTGTTATAAGCTATATATACAATGAATGTTGGGTTTTAAGCCAAGTTTATTGGAGTTGCATTAATTGCTTTACTATATGGTCTTAGAATGAAGGATACTCAGAGGTGATATATGCAATTAGATTCAAGTAAATAAAACTTTGATACTCAGTTTTAGGGTCTCTCTGGGAAACAAGATGTCAGGGTTCTCCCTCAGTAATGCAGTGCTATTTGCACATGATAAGACTTTTCCACTCACCTACAGATTTTACATAGAAGACATCACATTCTTCAGTATACCCAGAGGCAAGACCCAGACGGATTAGTTCATAGCTGGTCATTCTATGTCTGTAAGTAAAGAAAATTAAAAAAAAAAAAAAAAAAAAAAAACTGTGTTTTTAACTGAATAGATGAATAGATAAAAAATAATAAATCTCCCCTTCTAAATACCTAAAAGTTTGTGGAAATGCAGAAAAATAGCAGGATAAAATGCAGTGGAATAGCAGCAGATTCAATTGAAATTCAAATTCTGTCTTTTATTAGTTCTGTCAGTTTGAACAAGAACCTCTACTTCGCTAAGCCTTTTTCTGTCTTATAAAATGGAGATAATAATTCCTCCTATATTTTTCTGGTTAGGACTAAATGTAATAATAGTAATTATAATAAATGTATCTCTACATTCCAAGTACTGTGCTAAGCCTTTTAAATTTGCCTTATTTTAATTTTCTAAACAATCCCGTGAGGTGATTACAAGTAATTTTTCTATTTTTTTAGATAAAGAAACTTAATCTCAGAAATATTAGGAGCATTGCCTAAGGATGCTCAGTAAATAGAAGACTCAGGATATAAACCTAGACAGTTGGACTTCAATGCTGACATGTTGTAAGCACTCAGGATTTAACTGTTGCCTCCAGGAAGTTTGTCTTCCCCCTTGACTAATCCGTAACGGAGAAACATGTTGTTATGACACGATATTTAAATTGTGAAGGAAAAAAATTAAAAATCTGTGTGGATGACGCCGGTGAATTTTGACTTTTATTATTTGTCAAATTAGGAATCTTTGAAAGGATGATTTCAGTGAAAAATTTACTGAAAGAATCACAGTAAAACAGGGAAAATTGACTGAAGCATCTACATCCGTAGAAAGAGAGCTGAAAGAGTGCTAGAACGTGGGTGAGATTAGTGAAAAATGACATTTGAGGTAAGGGGTTTAACTACAGTGGAAATGTGGGTTGGTAGAAAAGAATAGGCTACCACAAGCAGGGATAAAATGTTCAGTCTGAATAATAAGAATGAGCAAATTGGTTTGTTTGGATGAAGGACAAGATTTAAATTCAAAGGTGTAAGAAAAATAAAGACAGCTAGATTGAGAAATGGCCCAAGGATAAAGTGCTCCCTGCTACCTTCTCATATAGAAGCGAACATTTATTGGATGGTAACTCTGTGTGAAGCACTACCTTAATCATTTTACTTGTATGAAATAATCTAATGCTCATACCAACCCTATGAAGTTGGCACAATTATGACATCTATTTTACTGTTGAGGAAAATGAGAAACATAAAAGTTCAATAACTTACATAAGGTTACTAGGAATTGGAAGAGCCAGCATTCAAACCCAAGAAATTGAGCTTCAAACTCTCTATCTTTACCAGTGTGTATACCACTTTGTAGCTTGGATGGGCTTTATTAGGTTCCTCCCTTTCTCATAAAACTAGTTTCTTATTACTTTTATTAGAAAATTTACATTCCTCTGCCTGACCTTCAGAGACCTCTATCAACTTGTAACTCTTGATCACTAACATATTTTTCATCAGTCTCCCTTAATAGACCCTCTTCTATTATAGGTAAATTAATGTTCCCCTACTTGCAATACTCTCTCTTTACTGATCCACTGTCTCTGAACTCCTTTAAAATTCAGCTCAAAAAATGTAGCTATTGCCTCCAAGATGCCCTCTCTAATTTTTTTCATTAAATATCAATTCTAAATTATTCTTTTGCTTCACAAAATGTATCAGCTCAGTGGATATTATTTTGCCCTTCATAACCTTATGTAATAAGTGATATTGAGTCTGTGTTTTGAGTGTCTTTCCACTAAATATATTATAAGTTCTTTGTCATCAGTGTATCTGTATATCATATCTATTCAGTTAATGTTGACCACATAGAATAGATGGAAACAGTGGGAGAATAGTAGCAAAAATAGTAGGAAATACTTTTTTTTTCACTCTCACTATCTTTCTGTCCTGAAAAAAATAAAAAGATGTATTTAAAATTTCTATTTTTCTCTGAAAGAAGCTTAAGGACAGACTGTTAATATTTTTTTCCAACCAGAAAGTAATACAGGCATACCATTCTTTATTACAATTCACAGATATTGTGTTTTATTTTTGTTTATTTTACAAATTGGAGGTTTATGGAAACCCTGCATCAAGAAACTCTATTGGCATAATTTTTTCCAACAGCATAGTGGTTAGATAATCACATACTTTACAAAGTGGTCCCCCCAATATTTCAAGTACCCACTTGACTCTGTCACATTTTGGTAATTGTCTCAATATTTCCATTGTTATTTATAAGTATTTGTTATAGTGATCTATAATCAATGATTTTTTATGTTACTATTATAATTGTTTTGGGGCACCATGAACCGTGCTTATATAAGACCATGAACTTAATGGGATAAATGTGTGTATTACAATTGCTCCACTGACAAGCTGTTCCCCATCTCTCTCCCTTCCTGGGGCCTCCCTGTTCCCTGAGATGTTGAAATTAGGCCTGTTATCAACCCTACAGTGGCTTCTAAATGTTCAAGTAAAAGGAAGAGTCCCTCATCTACTCCTGGTGAAGACTTCGTTAAGTTTGTTGAAATGACAACATAGGATTTAGAATATTACATAAACTTAGTTGATAAAGCAGCAGAAGGATTTGAGAGGGTTGACTTCAATTTTGAAAGAAGTTCTACTGTGGGTAAAATGCTATCAAACAGCATTACATACTACAGAGAAATTGTCCATGAAAGGAAGAGTCAACCCATGAGGCAAACTTCATTGTCTTATCTTATGAAATTGCCACAGGCACCCAACCATCTGCAACCACCACCCTGATCAGTGAGCAGCCATCAACAATGAGGCAAGATTCTACACCAGAAAAAAGATTAAAACTCACTGAAGGCTCAGATGGAGGTCAGCACGTTTAGCAATATTTTTAAATTAAGGTCTGTTCTGGCTGGTGTGCCTCAGTTGGTTGGGTGTAAGTAATCCCACATACCAGGAGGCCTCCAGTTCAATTCTCAGTCAAGGGTACATGCCCAGGTTGTGGGCTCAATCCATGGTAGGGGGTCTTGCAGGGGCAGCCGATCAACGTTGCACTCTCACATTGATGTATCTCTCTCTCTCTCCCTTTCTTTCTAAAATTCAATAAAATACTCTTTAAAAAATTAAGGTCTGTACATTTTTTAGACATACTACTCTTGCACCCTTAATAGACTACTGTATAATGTAAATATAACTTTTATATGGGAAACCAAAAAATTTATGTGATTCATTTTTTTGCAGTTGAAGTTGTCTGAAACTCAACCTGCAATAGCTCCTAGGTATGCCCGTATCGGTGTTGTTAGGCTTGAGGATTATTTTCTTACTTGAGAAAATCAGAGTATTGGTTCAAGAAACAACAAACTTAGCTTCAAAATAAGTGTAGATGAATAATGCCTTTTTAAAACAAAGTTTTGATTATACAAGGCCCTGCAGAGATTGTTTATTTCATAATTACTGAAACATGGCAAGTATCCCAAATAATACACTTTCCTTCTGAATATGGAAATACATTTGCGTAAGTACAGGTATTTGTTTGGCAACAAGACCATGGAGAAGATCCACCTTTGTGCTTAGTGGAATGGAGCCAGTTGGTACTTGCTAATTTAGCCAAAGTTCTTTCTGCTAATAGCAAAGCATGCCTGTCCCTGTAGCTACACAAATATTGAGTTATTTATTTTCCTTTTGGCAAATGCCAGAATGGAAACGCCCATGACACTTGTTGTTTATCATGAATAACTGTTTGAGGAGATCCCTTGGTAAAAGAAAAACTGTACAAGCCAATATACTAAGAATAAATTTAAATGCTGTGGAATTCTTTGTGTGTGTGTACACATGGGCATGTGAGTATGTGTTAATGCATATCCAAGCCTTTGTGTGTTTTTTGTTTTCTCTGAATACCTTGTACTTCTGTGGAATCTTTCTTTTGTGGGGCTCCATCCTCAGATTAAAGGAATTAACATGTGACCTACTGTTTATCAGTGTCCAGATAGTGCATGGCTCTTTTTTGAGTCTTTAAATTTACATAATAAAGACTACCCTTGGTTTATGCCCTCAAAAATCTTGTTCTTAAACAGATATGCAATCATCTAATTATCTGGGTGAAGTACTTGCAAATAAAATGAATATGGAAACTAAATACACAAGAGCAACAGTGACGATTGAGGTTTATTTAAAATTATAGAGGAGGCATTAAACAGATTAAAACACACATAAGTGTTTGTTTCCAACTAGCTGAGTTGATTACAGCAAGGTATTATTGAGGAAGAAGTGTAATGGATTTAGAAATTAAGTCAGGGTCCAAAGACCTGAGTTCCAGTTTCAGTGCTACAATTAAGTAGCTATTTCATATAAGCAAGGAGATCATTCTTACCTCTCTCACAGAAAGGAATACATATTTGTAAAAATGCAGTTTAAGCTTTATTAGTATTATGTATTTTAAGAAAATACTTTATTATAGTGTGAATGATATACAAAAAGCTGTACATACTTAATGCATACAACTTGATGGGTTTGGAGATAAGTATACCCATGAAACTATCACCATAATCAATTCCATAATATATTTATCACCTACAAAAGCTTTTTTCCTCCCTTCCTTCCTTCCTTCCTTCCTCCCTCCCTTCCTTCCTTCCTTCCTTCCTTCCTTCCTTCCTTCCTTCCTTCCTTCCTTCCTTCCTTTCTTCCTTCCTTCTTCTTTCCTTTCTTCTTTCCATCTCTTTTATTTTTGTGTGATAAAATCACTTAATATAATATCTACTCTCTTAGCATAATCTAAGTATACAACATAGTATTATTAATTAAAAGCACTATACTGTGGAGATCTCTAGGACTTATAATGATTTACTGCAACTCAGTACCCTTTAACCAACATTTCCTCATTTCACCCTACTCTCATGCCCTGATAATCAACAGTCTAGTATTTTCTTTTATAAATTTGATTATAGAGTCCTTATATAAGTGGGATCATGCAATATTTGCTCTTCAATGACTGGCTATTTTCACTTAGCATAATGTCTTTAAGGTGCATCTATGTTGTCACACAGCAGAATTCCTTTCTTTTTATGGCTGGATATTCTGTTGTATATAAATAGAACATTTTCTTTATCTATTTGGCCACTGATGGGCCTTTTTGTTGCTTCCATGTCTTGGCTAGTGTGAATAATGCTGCAATAAACATAAAAGTGCGGATATCTCTTTGAAATACTGATTTCAACTTTTTTGTGTGTATACCATGAAATGGGACTGCAAGATCATATGGTAGTTCTATTTTTAATTTTTTGAAAACTCTCCATACTGTTTTCCGTAGTTGGCACCAATTTACATTCCACCAGCAATGAACATAGGAGTTAACTGATGGAATGAGAAAAAATATTTGCAAGCCATATATATAATAAAGAGTTAATATCCTAAATGCACAAAGAAATCCTATGACTCAATAGTGGAAAAACAAATAATCCAAATAAAAATAGACAAAGAATCTGAATATACATTCTTCAAAGAAGAAAAGCAAAGGGCCAGAGGGAATATACAAAGGTGCTCAATATGATTAACCATCAGGAACACAAAAATTAAAACCACAATAAGATATCATCTCACATCTATTATGATTGCTATTATCAAAAGAGTAAGACAACAAGTGTTGGTAAGGGTATGGAGAAAAGAGAACCATCGTAATAGTTTTAACACTAGCCAAAAAACACGAAAAATATAGTTTAAGAAAAAGGATATCCCAGGACCAGAGAATTAGGATGACTCATTACCCCCTTATTTCATCATCAGAATACACACACACAAAATAGAACTTATTCTTTATTTTATTATATATTTTAATTAATTTATTTATTTTTGTTATAGCTGTTTCTCCTTTTCCCCCCACTGATTCCCCACTCCCCCTCCCTCCCTGCCCTGTCCCCAGTTTGTTGTCCATGTCCACTGTTCATGCACACAAGCATATAAATTCTGTGGTTTATCTTGCACCCCCACCCCCTCTTATGTGGATTGTCAGTCTGTACCCCACTTCCACATCTCCTCAGACTGTTATGTTCATTATATTCCACAAATAAGTGAGATCATGTGATACTTGTCTTTCTCTGTTTGGCTTGTTTCACTTAGGGTGATACGTTCCAAGTCCCTCCATGTTGTCTCAAAGGATAAGAGATCTTTCTGTCTTATAGCTACATAGTACCCCATTGTGCATATATACCACAGTTTTTCATCTATTCATCTACTGAGAGACATTTGGGTTGTTTCCAGATCTTAGCTGTTGTAAATAGTGCTGCTACAAACATGGGGGTACATATATTCTTTCTCATTGGTATTTCAGGATTCTTAGGGTATATTCCCAGCAGTGGGATCACTGGGTCAAATGGCAGTTCCATTTTTAATTTTTTGAGGAAACACCATATTATTTTTCATAGTGGCTGCACCAGTCTGCATTCCCACCAGCAGTGTGCTAGAGTCCCCTTTTCTCCACATCCTCACCAACACTTGTTGTTTGACGATTTGTTGATAGCAGCCGTTCTGACAGGTGTGAGGTGATACCTCATTGTTGTTTTAATTTGCATCTCTCTGATGATTAATGATGTTGAGCATTTCTTCATATGTCTCTTAGCCATTTGTATGTCCTGTTTGGAGAGGGGTCTATTTAGTTCCTCTGCTCATTTTTTAATTGGGTTCGTGTCTTCCTTTTGTTGAGTTTTATGAGCACTCTCTATATATTGGAAATTAACCCCTTATCTGATATATCATTGGCAATGATGCTCTCCCATACAGTGGGTAGTCTTTTCGATATGATGATTGTATCTTTTGCTGTGAAGAGGCATTTGAGTTTGATGTAGTCCCATGTGTTCATTTTCTCCTTTGTTTCTGTGTTCTGTTGCCTTAGGGGATGTATCAGTGAAAATTCTGCTGCGTATGAGGTCAGAAATTTTGAGGCCTACATTTTCTTCTAGGATTTTTATGTTTTCATGGGTCACATTTAAGTCTTTTATCCATTTTAAGTTTATTCTTGTGTATGGTGTAAGTTGATGGTCTAGTTTCATTTTTTTTGCATGTAGCTGTCTAATTTTCCCAACACCATTTATTAAAGAGGTTGCTTTTACTCCGCTGTATGCTCTTGCCACCTTTGTCAAATATTAATTGAGCATATTACCTTGTGTCCATTTCTGGGTTTTCTGTTCTGTTCCACTGTTCTATATGCCTGTTCTTGTGCCAGTACCAGGCTGTTTTGATTAAAGTGGCTTTATATTATAATCTGAAATCTGGTAATGTGATCCCTCTAACTTTGTTCTTTTTCAAGATTGCTGTGGCTATTTGAGTTTTTTTTTTTTTTTTTTTTTTGGTTCCATATGGACTTTTTAAGTATTTGTTCTAGTTTCGTGATGTATGTCATTGGTATTTTGATGGGGATTGCATTGAATCTATAGATTGCTTTGGGTAGTATGGACATTTTAATGATGTTAATTCTTCCAAACGATGAACAATGTATGTGCTTCCACTTTTTTTATATCTTCCCCTATTTCTTTTTGCAACAATGAGGTATCACCTCACACCTGTCAGAATGGCTGCCATCAACAAATCATCAAACAACAAGTGTTGGCAAGGGTGTGAAGAAAAGGGGATTGTAGTGCACTGCTGGTGGGAATGCAGACTGGTGCAGCCACTATAGAAAACAATATGGTGTTACCTCAAAAAATTAAAAATTGAAGTTCCATTTAACCCAGTGATCTCACTTCTAGAAATATATCCTAAGAAGCCTGAAACATCAATCAGAAAGAATATATGTACCCTCATGTTTGTAGCAGCACTATTTACAATAGCTAAGATCTGGAAACAGCCCAAATGCCCATTAGTAGATGAATGGATGAAAAAGCTGTGGTACATATACACAATGGAGTACTATGCAGCTGTACGAAAGAAAGATCTCTTTTTATCCTTTGAGAAGACATGGTGGGACCTGGAAAGTGTCATCTTAAGTGTAACAAACCAAGCAGAGAAAGATAAGTATCATATGATCTAACTTATTTGTGGAATATAATGAACATAAGAGTCTGAGGAATAGGGTAGTCCCAGAGATGTGGAAGTGGGGTACAGACTGACTATCCCCAGAAGAGGGGGTGCAAGGGAGAGATAAACCACAGAACTTATATGCATTTTTGCACGAACAATGGACAGGGACAACAAAGCTGGGGAGAGGGGGAAAAGGGAGGGGGAGGGGGAAATCAGTGGGGGAAAAAGGAGAAATATTTGTAACAAATATAAATAAATTAAGAAAAAAAATATTTGACAAAGGTGGTAAGAGCATACAGTGGGGTAAAGACAGCCTCTTTAATAAATGATTTTGGGAAAATTGGTCAGCTACATGCAAAAAAATGAAACTAGACCATCAACTTTCACCATATACAAGAATAAACTCAAAATGGATAAAAGACTTAAATGTGACTCATTAATCCATCAAAATCCTAGAAGAAAATGTAGGCAACACAATTTCAGTCAACATATGCAACAGAATCTTTTGATACATCATCTAAGGCAACAGAAACAAAGGAGAAAATTAACACATGGGACTACATCAAATTCAAAAACTTCTGCAAAACAAAAGAAACAACCACCAAAATGGAAATGCAACCCACTCTATGGGAGAACATAATTGCCAATGATACATCAGATATGGGGTTAATTTCCAAGGTATATAAAGTGCTCATACAACTCAACAAAAGGAAGACAAAGAACTCAATTAAAAAATGGGCAGAGGAACTAAATAGACACCTCTCTAAACAGGATATACAAATGGCTAAGAGACATATGAAGAAATGCTGAACATGATTAATCATCACAGAGATGCTAATTAAAATAACAATGAAGTATCACCTCACACCTGCAGAAGGGCCGCCATCAACAAACCATCAAACAACAAGTGTTGGCAAGGGTGTGGAGAAAAGGGGACTCTAGTACACTGTTGGTGGGAATGCAGACTGGTGCATCCACTATGGAAAACAATATGGTGTTACCTCAAAAAATTAAAAATGGAACTGCTGTTTGACCCAGTGATTTCACTTCTAGTAATATACCCTAAGAAACCTGAAATACCAGTCAGAAAGAATATATGTACCCCCATGTTCATAGCAGCACTATTTACAATAGCTAAGATCTGGAAACAGCCCAAGTGTCCACCAGTGAACGAATGGATAAAAAAGCTGTGGTACATATACACAATGGAGTACTATGCAGCGGTAAGAAAGAAAGATGTTTTATCCTTTGAGAGACATGGAGGGACCTGGAAAGTTTTATCTTAAGCGAAACAAGCCAAACAGAGAATGATAAGTATCATATGATCTCACTTATTTGTGGAATATAATGAGCATAACAGTTTGAGGAATGGGGTAGTCCCAGAGTCGTGGAAGTGGGGTATAGACTGACAATCCAAAGAAGAGGGGGTGGGGGGAGAGATAAACCACAGAACTTATATGCATGTATGCATGAACAATGGACATGGACAACAAAGCTGGGGACAGGGCGGGGAGGGAAGGGGCGGGGTGAATCAGTGGGGCAAAAGGAGAAACATATGTAACAAAAATAAATAAATAAATGAAAAAGAAAGTAATTAATTCATTCAACTAATATTTATGAACCATTTACTGTATGCCTGTCACTGCTCTGTGTTTAAGGTACAATAATAAATAAAGACAGAAAACAATCCTTGCCTCTTATTCTGATTGGTAAGACAAACAATACATAAGTAATAAAATAATAATATCAAATATAATTGTCATGCAGAAACTAAAGCAGAATAAGGGCTAGGGCAAGACCATAGGAGCAGGAGGCATGCTTTTGTTTTTTGTTTGTTTTTTGCGAGGGAGGTGTTGCTAAAAGGCATCTTCTCTAAGGATGTGGCACTTAATCAGAGACTTGGAAAGTGTCAAAACAGACAGCCAGGTACAGATCTGGAGGAAGAACATTTCTTGCAGAGGAGTAGCCAGTGTAATGTTCCTAATAAGGCAAGAATAATCTTTGCATTCTCTAGGAAGAACAAAGACATCAGCATGGCTAGAAAATAGTGAGTGAGGAGGAAAAGAGAAATAGGAGATGCGACCAGATTAGATAGGTAAGTGGGGGCCAAATCATGTTGGGTTGTATCAAATGTTAGCTATTATACTTGTTAAGCTCAAAGGGTTTTGATTATTGAAGTAATGCTTTATCCCATTTAGTAAATCCCTGTAAGGTTCTATGAAGCAGAAACGTCTTATGATAATGATAATAATAGCAATAATGGCTGACTTTATCATTTGACCTTTTACAAAGTGATTTTCACATACATAATCTCATTTACTCTTTACAGCAACCCTGTAAATTAGATAATTACTAGTATTTTTCTTTTGAGAACACAGGTTTACAGAGTGTAAAGTGCTTGTGCAGTCATACAGCCAAGTATGTGGAAGATATATATGGGTCTCAAAGTTTAACTCTGGATTACAATATTCCCACGTTATCCACAGGGCATATGTTTCAGGACTCCCAGTGGTGGATGTCTGAAAAGGTAGATAGTACTGAACCCCGTGTATATTGTGTTTCTTCCAGTACATACATGCTTTTTCCATTAAAGGAAGCACTTTATGACTTCTCTTTGGCATATGCAAATTTTCACCTTCACTACTCTTGCTTTGGGGCCACTACCTGACTAAGGGAGGGTAGCAGTATACCGCATGGAGACCCTGACTAAAGTTATGGTCCACATCCCCAGGCAGGATGGAGTGGGATAGCTCAAGATTTTATCATGCTACTAAGAATCACATGCAGTTTAAAACATGAAATGTTTATTTCTGAAATTTTCCATTTAACATTTTCAGACTGTTCATCATGGGTAACTAAAATCCTGAAAAACATAACTTCTGGAAGTGGGAAGGGGATTACTGTATTGTTTTATTTATATTATGCGTCTCTGTCTTGTTGACCAGGTAGCAAAAGTGATCAACAAAATAGGATCTGATTTAGCAAGGAAATAGAGGTTAATTCCACAGCTACAAATAGAACTCAAAATGCTGATTTTATTTCCTTACTATAATCAACATCTCAATTCAGTGTGCTTACCTGTCTTTAGTACTTGTGAATTTCATGAATAAAAATTTAAGTGTAGATCAGTAACTTAAAAGAGTCAGTTTATAACAAATTTATAATAGTTATATTTGGGCATTGCTTTTAGTATGATTAAGATTCTGTAAGAAGTGAGTGTTGTTTACTCTCACTCTCTAGTGTTTTCCATCAGTTCAAGGATAAAGTAGACTTATGAGGGACAACATCTGAATTTGATTGAACAAAAAGTTAATCTCATTTAGAAAGAATGATACATTTCAAACACAGAGATGCTGGAGGTTGGCACCAATCCATTCTATATATAACAGTTATTAAGATGTATTAAATGCTGACCAAGTTCATTGTGAAACAGAAGACACAGAATCAGGCTGTTAATTTGTCTTTTGCTTTAGCTATTTCTGAGGTTGTTTTGTAAGGTGAACAAGTCAAATAATACACAGTAAATTGTAAAATAGAGAAAAAATTAAAAGGGAAAGAAAAGCCATATGCTACTCAAGAATCAATTTTTCTTTTATGCATTTCTTTTCCTTTATCTCTTCCTCCATGAAATTCCAGGAGCCAGTTTCATTATGGTTGCCTTTATCTGCTCTGTGCCCAGGTAAGACAATCTAGCTAGCAATCCTAAACTTATTAACACTCTGCTGATATTTTACAAAGAGACCTAGTTTGAACTATTCTGCACTAAGTTAGTTGATTAGTCTGTTGACATACCTGTTGATTAATCTGGTCAGTAGCATTACTAATTATGGTGGGAACACATGGAATTTATACATAGTTTCTGTCCTTAAAGTGTATCCATCCAATCCAAATAGATCAAGCATGCGTAAATAAAAGTTGACAAAAATACAAGGGGTTATATACTATTTTATCCAGTCAGATACATAATTTTAAACTTCAGGCTCTTTTTGACTTTGTAGAAGTCCCTATTGCAAAAAGTCACTGTCTTAAAATGCTTTACAAATGACCTTTAATAATATAAGTGAATGCTGAACACTCTCTAGCATCCTAATAGATGAGTTATCTGTCCTTTGAATCCTAATCAGAATGCCTGAATAATAACTGACTTAGGTGACTTTTCTTATATATGGAAATGTACAGAGCTAGTAAGTTATTATTGCCTATTCAACACTATTGAAAGGATATTAAGACACTATTTTTTCATTGAATAAAATTAGAAATTGTGATTACATGTCATTGAGGTATTACTATAGCCATGTACATTTGGAGATAAATAAGCTTCTGTTATCTGGTATGAAAACCTAACCATTATTTATAGCATTGTTTCTCAAAACATTGTCTGTGGATCACTCTTATCAAAATCACCTGCAATGTTTGTCAAATTGCATAACCCTGCTCATAGCTATTAAATCTAAATATTTAGAGGCGAGTTCAGGGACCCGTACTCATCACAAGCTCCACATCTCCAGGTATAAACCAAAATTTTTAACTGTGTTTAAAACATAACTATAGTCTTTATAAAGCAATAAGTTCTATTCTTAAAAGTTTTACTTACTTCAGATATACAGTTATTATTAGTTGAGGGAGGCCCATATTCCCTTCCTGAGATGACTAGTAATGTTTTCCCATTGTCTTCCTTTTTCTTACTATTTGTTTTCATTTTATTGTGGTTAAATGTGTATAACATTAAATTTGCCATGTTAAAAATTTTAACTATAAAATTCAGTGTCACTAAATATTCACAATGTTGTGTGGCCATCTTCATGATCTATTTCTAAAAATTTTTATCACCTCAAATGAAAGTAAGAAATAATTCCACATATCCCCTTCCATCAAGCCCTTGTAACTACTACTCTACATTGTTCTCTATGAAATTGCCTATTCTAGCTATTTCATATAAGAGAAGTTATATAATAGTTGTCCTTTTATGTCTGGCTTATTTTATAGAAACAGTGATTCAAG
Organism: Molossus molossus; assembly: GCF_014108415.1. Classification (NCBI taxonomy): domain Eukaryota; kingdom Metazoa; phylum Chordata; class Mammalia; order Chiroptera; family Molossidae; genus Molossus; species Molossus molossus. The sequence continues at coordinate 24,838,004 of NW_023425355.1, read as the reverse complement.
GTTTATCTGTTTTGTCATGTGTATCAGAACGTTTTTAATGGTTAAATAATATTTTATCGTATGTCTATACCATATTTTATATATTTATTTACATGTCATTGACCTTGGGTTGCTTCCACATTTTGGCTATTGTGAATAATATTGCTACAAACACTGGCATACAAGTGACTGTTTAAGGCCGCATTTTCAAATATTTTGAGTATGTGCCTAGGAGTGGAATTGCTGGGTCAAAAGGTAATTCTAGAGACTTCCGGTCAAGATGGTGGTGTAGGTAAACGTGGTATCGTGTCCTCCCACAACCACATCAAAGTTACAACTAAACTACAGAACAACCATCCTTCAAAACCGCCTGAAATCAAGCTGAATGGAAGTCGTACAACTACGGAACTAAGGAAAAAAAAAAAAGCAGCTACATCCAGACCCGTAGGAGGGGGCGGCGCGAGGGGGGGTGGCGGAGCGCGCAGCGGCGAGACGGGCTGGTCCCACACCCAAGCGTGGTGGATAAAAATCAGGAGGATCCCGCGGCTGGGAAGGTCCTTCCTGAGGACTGAGGGGTCCCCGTCCTACACCAGGTGTCCCGTTCAGGGTTCCAGTGCCAGGCAGAGAATCCCCATAACTTCTGGCTGGAAAAACCAGTGGAAACTGAGGCTCAGGGAAGCTGAAGCGACTGGAGCCCCAGGCAGCTCCTTAAAGGGCCCGCGCACGGACTCATCGGACTCTCTCCCTCTAAGCTCGGAGGGGAGGCAGCTCGAGGGGCACCAGAGACATACAGGGAAGAACTGAGCTGTTTGGCACTGGAGCGAGAGCTGGAGAGGGGGCTTCCTCGGGGACAAACGTGCTGTCAGAGGCCTTTGTTCCTTTGGTGAGCCCTTCCCAGGGGCGGCAGACAGAAGCCATATCTGGGACTCCAGCAACCTGGCTCACACTGGTAGCCCCGCCCTGCTGACTCCCTGAGGCCCCGCCCCGCCCCACACAACTTTCAAGCTGTTGCCACTAGCTTAACCATAGGATTGGCCGGTCTTGGATCCTGCTTCAGGTTTTTCCTAAATTCTTTCAAACGAGCAGCACCGGGTCTCAGCGAGCCCCATACCTCTCATTAAGTAATACACAGAAACAAACACAGGGAGGCAGCCAAAATGAGGATACAAAGAAACAGGTCCCAAATGAAAGAACAGAATAAAACCCCAATAAAAGAACTAAGCGAAAGGGAGATAAGCAACCTAACAGATACTGAGTTCAAAATACTGCTTATAAGGATGCTCAATGAACTTAGTGAGAACCTCAGTGAACTTAGGGAGGGCCTCAAGAGCATAAAAAAGTACCAGTTAGAAATCACGGATACACAGTTAGAATTAAAGGAGGCATTAACTGAAATAAAGAATAATTTACACAGCTTCAATAATAGAGTATGTAGATCCAAGGAGCAAACCATCGATTTGGAATATAAGGAAGCAAAAAATCCCCAATCAGAAGAGCAAAAAGAAAAAAGAATCCAAAAAAATGAGGATAGAGTAAGGAGCCTCTGGGATAACTTCAAGCGTGCCAACATTCGCATCTTGGGGGTGCCCGAAGGAGAAGAGAGAGAACAAGAAATCGAAAACCTGTTTGAAACAATAATGGCAGAAAACTTTCCTAACTTGGTGAAGGAAACAGGCATACAAGTCCAGGAAGCACAGAGAGTCCCAAACAAGATGAACCCCAAGAGGCCCACACTAAGACACATCATCATCAAAATGCAAAAGGTTCAAGACAAAGAGAGAATCTTAAAAGCAGCAAGAGAAAGGCAGCTAGTTACCTACAAGGGAGTACCCATTAGGCTGTCAGCTGATTTCTCAAAAGAAACTTTCCAGGCCAGAAGGGAGTGGCAAGAAATATTCAGAGTGATGAAAACCAAGAACCTAGAACCAAAATTACTCTATCCTGCAAAGCTGTCATTTAGAATCGATGGACATACAAAAACTTTCCCAGACAAGAAAAAGTTAAAGGAGTTCATCACCACCAAACCGTTATTATATGACATGATGAAGGGTCTTTTTGAAGAAAAAGATAAAATGTATGAACAAACAAAATGGCAATGAATACATATCTATCGACAATGGAATCTACAAACAAAATGAACAGGAAGAACAGAAACATTCTCATAGATACAGAGAACATTTTTTTGGTTGCCAGTTGGGAAGGGGGTTGGGGGAATGGGTGAAAAAGGTGAAGGGATTAAGAAGCACAAACTCATTGCTAGACTGACAAACCTCAAAGGGAAAGGGGTTGGGTGGGTGGGAAGAAATAAACCAAAGAACTTATATGCATAACCAATGGACACAGACAATAGTGTGGGAAAAGGTGGGAGGGGGGCGGGAGTGGGGAGGAGGGGGTCAATGGGGGAAAAATGTGGAACATCTGTAATACATTTTACATCCAACAATAAAGATTTGGAAAAAAAAAAAAAAGGTAATTCTATGTTGCACTTTTTGAGGAACTTTCAAATTGTTTTGTGTAGTGGCAGCATCATTTTTAGTCCAATCAGCAATGCATGAGTTTCCTAATTTCTTCACATCCTAATCTGTATGTTATTTTATTTATTTATTTGTTTGTTTATTTATTTATTTATTTATTTATTTTGGATAATTGCTGTCCTAGTAGGTGTAGAGTGATATTTGTTTTGGTTTTGATTTGCATTCTCTTAATGACTAATGGTACAGACATTTTTTTCATGTCTTATTGGCGCTTTGTATATCTTCTTTGCAGAAATATTCTGTTCAAGTCCTTTACATATTTTTTTAATTGGGTTGTTTGTATTTGTTGTTGAGGTGTAAGAGTTCTTTTTTTTTTTAATGTTTTTATTGATCTATTTTTTAGAGAGAGAGGAAAGGTGAAAGAAATAGAAACATCGATGTGAGAGAGAAACATTGATCAGCTGCCTCCTGCATGCCCCTTACTACCTGGGCATGTGCCCTGACTGGGAATCAAATCAGGACCTCTCAGTCCATGAGACAACATTCAATCCACAGAGTCACACTAGCCAGGCTAAGACTTCTTTATATAATCTAAATGTTAAATAGTTATCAGATTTATAATTTGCAAATATATTCTTCTCTTTCCTGGATTGTTTGTTCACTCTATTTATAGTGTCCTTTCAGGTACAAAAGTTTTTAATTTTGAGAAAATCCACATTATCTAAGATTTTTATAGTTTTAGCTCTTAAATCAATATCTTTGGTTTCATTTTTGTATATGCTGTAAGGTAAATGTCAACCTTCACTATTTTACATGTGTGTTTTCAGTTTTCTCAGCACCATTTTTTTGAGAATGTTCTTTCTCCCATTGAATGGTCTTGGCTTCCTTATCAAAAATCAATTGACCATAGATGTATGGATTTATTTCTGGTTACTCAGTCCTATTCCATAGATACATATGTTCAATATTATGCCAGCACCACATTGCATGAATTACTGTAGCTTTCTAGTATTGAAACTAGAAAGTGTGAAACTTCCAACTTTATTCTTCTTTATCAATATTGAAGTCCCATATGAATTTTAGAATGGCCTTATTAATTTCTACAAAATATGCTACTGGGATTTTATTGCGGTTGCAATTGACTTTTATTATATTTTTTGTTCTTTGCTTTATTCTCTTTCTTTTGTTCTTTTTCTTTTCTCTTCTTTCTTTCTTTCCTTTTTTATTTTTTGTTTTTTGTTATTATTGGGGTTGTATTGAATCTGTGGATCATTTTTGGTATTACTGACATCTTAACAACATCAAGTCTTCCAATACATGACTACAAAATCTTTCCGTTTAAGTCTTCTTTAATTTCTGTCAGGAATGATTTATAGTTTTCAGTGTATAAGTCTTAAGCTTCTTTGGTTAAATTAATTTCTAATTATTTTATTCTTTTTGATGCTACTATAAATTAATTTTTTCTTTATTTCCTTTTAACATAGTATTGATAGTATATATAAATACTAATATTTGCATGTTGCTTTTTTATTCTGCAACATTGCTAAATGTATTTATTAGCTCTAACAGTTTTATTTGTGTGTGTGCGTGTGTGTGTGTGTGGATTCCTTAGGTTTTTTATATCTAACATCATACCATTTGCAAAAAGATACTTTCATTTCTTTCTTTCTAATTTAGATGCTTTTTTATTTCTTTTTCTTACCTAATTGCTCTGGATAGAATTTTTACTACTATAGATTAGAATAAAAATGGCAAAGTGAGTATCCATTTTTTGTTCTTGATCATAGGAAAAAGTTTTTTATTTTTATTTTATTTTAGTATCAAATATGGTGTTAGTTGAGGGATATTCATATCTCACCTTTATCAAGTTAAATAATTTCCCTTCTATTCCTATTTAATTAGATATTTCTATAATGAAAGAGTGTTGGGTTTTGTCAAATGCATTTTTTGCATAGATGTAGAGTTTCTCCTTTGTTCTATTATACTAATGTGGTATTTTACATTTATTGATTTTTTCTGTCTTTGACCACCCTTATATTGCTGAAATGAATTGAACTTGGTCATTGTATATAATCCATATAACATGCTAATATATTTGGTTTGCTAGTATTTTGTAGAGGATTCTTACATCCACATTTTAAAGAAATATTGTTTGCGGTTTTCTGTTCTTGTGTGTATTTTTCAGGCTTTAGTATAGGATGATGATGGTCTCTTAAAATGAGTTAGGAACTGTTCCATCTTCAACATTTTGGAGAATTACAGAAGAATTTATGTTATTCTTCTTTGAATAATTTGTATAATTCACCAGTAAAGCCATCTATCCGGCCATGGGCTTTTCTTTGTTGGGAGGTTATGTGTTACTAATTTAATCTCCTTAATTGTTACAAGCCTATTCAGATTTTCTATTTCATCCTAATTTAGTCTTGGTGAATTTGGTTTCTAGATGAGGTTGTTCATTTCATATAGGTTTTTCAATATGTTTGCATGTAGTTGTTCAAAGTATTCTCTTATAATACTTTTACATTTCTAAATGTTCATTGGAATGCCCCCCTTTTTTATATAAAAACTTTATGAGATAGAAATTCTAATAACCTTTGTTTTTTTCTTTTTATATTCTGATTCCATACAACCATTTTTCTCACTGCCCACTGCTCTGTCAACCTGTTCTCTCTATGAGCTTTTTTGTTTGTTTAGTTTCTATACATATGGTATTTGTCTTTCTCTGTCTGATTTATTTTACTTAGTGTCTTGCCCTTGAGGTCCATCCGTGTTGTTGCACATGCTAATATTTTCTTCTTTTTTATGTCTAAATAATATTCCACTGTGTATATATACCACATCTTCTATATATATATATATATATATATATATATATATGTATATTTTTTTTATGAAATTTTTATTTATTTTTTTGTTACAGATATTTCCCCTTTTTACCCCATTGGCACCCCCCACCCCACCTCCGCCCCGTCCCCGGCTTAGTTGTCCATGTCCATTGGTCATGCATACATGCATATAAGTTCTGTGGTTTATCTCTTGCCCCCCCCCCCCCCCCCCCCCCCCCACCTCCTCTTCGGAGGGATGTCAGTCTGTGCCCTACTTCCATGTTTCTGGGTCTACTGCATTCCTCAGACTGTTATGTTCATTATATTCCATATATAAGTGAGATCATGTGGTATTTGTCTTTTTCTGCTTGGCTTCTTTCATTTCGGATAATACTTTCCAGGTCCCTCCATGTCGTCTCAAAGGAAAAGAGATCTTTCTTTCTTACTGCTGCATAGTACTCCATTGTGTATATGTACCACAGCTCTTTTATCCATTCGTCTACTGGTGGACACTTGGGCTGTTTCCAGATCTTGGCTATTGTAAATAGTGCTGCTATGAACATGGGGGTACATATATTCTTCCTGATTGGTGTTTCAGGCTTCTTAGGGTATATTCCCAGCAGTGGGATCACTGGGTCAAATGGAAGTTCAATTTTTAATTTTTTGAGGTAGCACCATATTGTTTTCCATAGCGGCTGCACCAGTCTGCATTCCCACCAGCAGTGTATTAGAGTCCCCTTTTCTCCACACCCTCACCAACACTTGTTGTTTGATGATTTGTTGATGGCGGCCATTCTGACAGGTGTGAGGTGATACCTCATTGTTGTTTTAATTTGCATCTCTCAGATGATTAGTGATGTTGAGCATTTCTTCATATGTCTTTTGGCCATTTGTATGTCCTGTTTGGAGAGGTGTCTATTCAGCTCCTCTGCCCATTTTTTAATTGGGTTTTTTGTCTTCCTTTTGTTGAGTTGTATGAGCACTCTATATATATTGGAAATTAACTGATACATCATTGGCAATGATGTTCTCCCATACAGTGGGTTGCCTTTCCATTTTGATGATTGTTTCTTTTGCTGTGCAGAACTTTTGAGTTTGATGTAGTCCCATGTGTTCATTTTCTCCTTTATTTCTGTTGCCTTAGGTGATGTATCAGTGAAAATTCTGCTCCGTATGATGTCCGAAATTTTGTTGCCTACATTTTCTTCTAGAATTTTTATGGATTCACGGGTCACATTTAAGTCTTTTATCCATTTTGAGTTTATTTTTGTGTATGGTGTAAGTTAATGGTCTAGTTTCATTTTTTTGCATGTAGCTGTCCAATTTTCCCAACACCATTTATTAAAGAGGCTGTCTTTACTCCACTGTATGCTCTTGCCACCTTTGTCAAATATTAATTGGGCGTATTGCCTTGGGTCCATTTCTGGGTTTTCAGTTCTGTTCCACTGGTCTATATGCCTGTTCTTGTGCCAGTACCAGGCTGTTTTGGTTACAGTCGCTTTGTAGTATAACCTGATATCTGGTATTGTGATCCCACCTACTTTGTTCTTTTTTTTCAAGATTGCTGTGGCTATTCGGGGTCTTTTTTTGGTTCCATATGAACTTTTGAAGTATTTGTTCTAGTTCTATGAAATATGTCGTTGGTATTTTGATGGGGATTGCATTGAATCTATAGATTGCTTTGGGTAGTATGGATATTTTAATGATGTTAATTCTTCCAATCCATGAACAGGGTATGTGCTTCCACTTTTTTATATCTTCCTCTATTTCTTTTTTCAATGACCTGTAGTTTTCTGAAAATAGGTCCTTTACTTCTTTGGTTAAGTTTATTCCTAGGTATCGTACTTTTTTTGGCGCGATGGTAAATGGGATTGTTTTTTCAGTTTCTCTTTCTGTGAGTTCATCATTGGTGTACAGGAATGCCGTCGATTTCTTGACGTTAATTTTGTATCCTGCTACTTTGCCAAATTCATTTATTAAGTCTAGTAGATTTTTGATGGAGTCTTTAGGGTTTTCTATGTATAATATCATGCCATCCACAAATAATGACGGTTTCACTTCCTCCTTTCCAGTTTGGATCCCTTTTATTTTTTCTTCATGTCTGATTGCTGTGGCTAAGACTTCCAGTACAATGTTAAATAAGAGTGGTGAAAGTGGACATCCCTGTCTTGTTCCTGTTCTTAATGGAAATGTTTTTAGTTTCTGTCCATTGAGTATGATGTTGGCTGTAGGTCTTTCATATATGGCCTTTATTATGTCGAGAAATGATCCCTCTATTCCTACGTTGCTGAGCGTTTTTATCAGAAATGGATGCTGGATTTTGTCGAATGCTTTTTCAGCATCTATTGATATGATCATGTGGTTTTTATTCTTCATTTTGTTTATGTGGTGTATCACGTTTATTGATTTGCGAATATTGTACCAGCCTTGCATCCCTGGAATGAATCCCACTTGGTCATGGTGAATAATTTTTTTGATGTATTTCTGGATCCGATTTGCTAATATTTTGTTCAGGATTTTGGCGTCTATGTTCATCAGGGATATTGGCCTGTAGTTTTCTTTCTTTGTAGTGTCTTTTTCTGGTTTTGGAATTAGAATTATGCTGGCTTCATAGAACGAGTTTGGAAGTCTTCCTTCTTCTTGAATTTTTTGAAAGAGTTTGCAGAGAATGGGTGTTAGTTCTTTTTTGAATGTTCGCTAAAACTCCCCTGTGAAGCCATCCGGGCCTGGGCTTCTGTTTGCTGGGAGAGTCTTGATTACCTCTTCAATTTCCTTAGTTGTTATTGGTCTGTTCAAGTTTTCTATCTCTTCCAGGAATAGTTTTGGGAGACTGTGTGTTTCTAGAAATTTGTCCATTTCGCTTAGATTGTCGAATTTGTTGCCATATAGTTGTTCATAGTAGTTGTTAACGATCTTTTGTATTTCCGTGGTGTTGGTTGTTACTTCTCCTCTTTCATTTCTGATTTTGTGTATTTGGGTGCTCTCTCTTTGTTTCTTGGTGAGTCTAGCTAAGGGTCCATCAATCTTATCTTTTCAAAAAACCAGCTCTTTGTTTCATTGATCCTTTGAATTGTTTTTTTGGTCTCTATGTCATTTATTTCTGCTCTGATCTTTACTATTTCCTTCCTTCTACTTGCTCTGGGGTTTTCTTTTTGTTTGCTTTCTAATTCTTTAAGTTGTGAGGTTAGACAGTCAATTAGAAATTTTTCTTGTTTTTTGAGGTAGGCCTGTAGTGCTATGAACTTCCCTCTCAGAACTGCTTTCGCTGCATCCCATAGATTTTGTGTTGTTGTGTGTTCATTTTCATTGGTTTCCAGGAAGTTTTTAATTTCTTCCTTGATCTCCTCGGTGACCCATTCATTGTTTAATAACATGCTATTTAGCCTCCATGTGTTGAAATGTCTTTGCATGTTCTTGTTGCATACCACATCTTCTTTATTCATCTATCAATGGACACTTGGATTATTTCCATATCTTATAAATAATGCCGCAAAGAAGGAGGGCACAGCCAGGCTGGTATGGCTTAGTGGATTGAGCATCATCCCATGGACTGAGAGGACCTGGTTCAATTTCTGGTCAGGGCACATGCCTGCGTTTTGGGCTCAATCCCCAGTAGAGGATGTGCAGGAGGCAACCGATTGATGTTTCTCTCTCACATTGATGTTTTTCTCTCTCTCTCTCTAAAAAAAATCAATAAAAACTAAAAAAAAAAAAAAAAAAAAAAAAACAGGAACACATATATCTTTTCAAGTTGGTCTTTTCATTAAATACCCAGAAGTGGAATTGCTAGATCATATGGTAACTACATTTTTATTTTATTTTTTTAGGAAGCTCCATACCATTTTCCACAGTGCCTGCACCAATTTACATTCATACCAACAGTGCACAAAGATCCTCTTTTCTCCATATCCTCACCAACACTTGATATTTCTTGTCTTTTTAATAATAGCTATTCTAACAGGTGTGAAGTGATATCTCATTTGGTTTGATTTGCATTTCCCTAACGATTAATGATGTTGAACATTTTGTTATGTGCCTGTTGACCATCTGTATATCTTCTTTGGGAAAAACAACTGTCTATACAGACCTTCTTTACACTTTTTAATTTGATTGTTCATTTTTTTGCTATTGATTCATACAAGTTCTTGATATATTTTGGATATTAGCCCCTTATGATTTGCAAATATTTTATCTCGTTCTGTTGGTTGCCTTTTTATTTTGTTGATGATTTACAGAGAAAGAGAGAGAGAGAAACAGCAATTGTTTGCCTTCTGTATGTGCCCCAACCAGGGATCGAACCCACAACCCAGGTATGTGCTCTGACCAAAAATTGAACCGGCAATCTTTTGGTAACCAGGACATTCAACCAACTGAGCCATTCAGACCAGGTTTAAGAATCAACTTTTGGTTTCACAAGTTGTCTTTATTGTTTTACTGGGTTTTTTATTCTCTTTATTATAACTATACTCTTTTATCATTTTTCTTTGCTAGCTTTTGGATTAGGATTAGTTTGCTCTTTTTTTTTTGTTTTCTTTTTTTTTGGGGGGGGGGGTCTTAATCCTTAAGGTATACAGTCATGTTATTGTTTTGAGATCATTCTTTTTGAATGTAGATGTTTAATAGATATAAATTTCTCTCTAAGCACTGTTTTAGTTGCACCTCAAATTTTATGTTGTATAGTGTTTTTTTAAATATATCTTAAGGTATTTTTTAACTTTCCTTTTTCTTCTTTGACTCATTGGTTGTTCATAATTCTGTTTTTTAACTCCCACATATTTGTGACATTTTTATGTTTCTTCTACCACTGATTTATAGTTGTATTCTATTGTGGCTTGAGAAGATACTTCGTATGAAGTCAATTTCTTAGAATAAATTGAGGCTTCTCTTTTTGCCTAATATATGGTCTAATCAAGAGAATACTCCATGTGTACTTGTGAAAAATGTTCGTTTTCTCTTGTTGGGTAAAGTGTTCCATATGTATTTGTTAGGTCTAATTAGTTTATGTGTTATCCAAGTTCTCTCATACTTTATTGATCTTCTACCTATAAGTACTGTTTAATATTGAATATAGGATATTGAAGTATTCAACTCTTATTGTGAAACTGTATTTCTACTCTCAATGCTATAAGTCTTTTCTTCATATATATATCAGTGCTTTGTTGTTAGCTGTATATACATTTATCTGTACTATATCCTCTTGATAGATTAAAACTTTTATCAATATAAATTATTCTTTTTTGTCACTCGTAACCTTTTTCACTTAAAATCAATTTTTTATAACATAGCCTATTCCAGCTCCTTTTGGTTACTATTTGCATAAAATGTCTTTTAAATCCTTTTATTTTAATTGATTTGTTTCTTTCTGTCTCCTGCAAGTTTCTTATAACAAACATATAGATGGGTCATTTCTTTTTTAATTCTCACCTGAGGATTTTTTTTTTAATTTATCTGCAGGTAGAATGGGAAGGAGAGAGAGAGAGAGAGAGAGAGAGAGAGAGAAACATTGATATGAGAGAGACACATCAACTAGTTGCCTCCCACACGACCACCACCAGGGCCAGGGACTGAACCACAACCAAGGTGTACATACCCTTGACCAGAACCCAACCCGCAACTCTTCAGTCTGCAGGCCGACACTCTAACTGCTGAGCCAAACTGGCTATGGCAATGGGTCATGTTTTTAAATCCAGTCTGCCAATCTCTACTTTTTAATTGGAGACTTTAAGCCATTTACATGTAAATTAACTACTGATAAAAAAAAAAAAAATTACTTCCATCGCTTAGCTATTTGTTTTCTGTATATTTTCTATCCTTTTATCCCCTAATTTTCTCCATAAGTGTCATTTTGTATTTAGCTGATTTTTTGTAGTATGCAATTGTGACTCTCTTCTTCATTGCTTTTTTGGTACACTTTCTAGTTATTTTTTTCATGGTTAGTTAAGAAATACAATTAACATCTTACACTTATAACAACCTATTTTGAATAATAACCAACTTAATTTCAATAGTATACAAACATTCTTGTCCTATACATCTCCATACCTTTTGCTTTATATTGTAATTGTCACATATTACATGTTTCTATATTGATCAATATTTATTTTTTATGCATTCTGTTTTTAAAAAAGTTACAAAATATAGCAATACTAGTTTTTATATTTAGCTATGTATTTCTCTTATTGATGCTCTTTTTTTCTCCACTTGGCTTTAAGTTATTGCTTACCATACATTTCATTGGCAATTTTTTAAAGACAGGTTTATTATTAAAAAACACTTTCAGCTTTTTTTTATCTGAGAATAACTCGATTTCTCCTTAATTTCTAAAGGACAGTTTTCCAGATATAGAATTTTTGTTTGACTGTTTTTGTTTTCCAGGTCTTTAAATATGTTACCTTATTGCTTTTTTGTCTCCATGGTTTCTAATGAGAAAACAGCTGTTAATCATTAGGATGACTTGTACACAAAAAGTCAACTCTTTCTGGCCACTATCAAGATTTTCTCTTTCAACTATTTGACTGGAATGTGTCTCTGCTGAATTATTTTGAGACTTTCCTGCAGGGAGCTCATTAAACTACTTATATGTATACATGAAAATCTTTTATAAAATCCGAGATGCTTTTGGCCATTATTTTTTCAAATATTTTTTTCTATTCCTTTCTCATATTTTTCTGGGACTCCCATATGCGTATGTTGGTCTGCTTTATGGTGTACCTCAGATCCATTATGCTATGTTCACTTTTTTCATTCTTTTTTCTTTCTGCTTACTCAGACTAGATAATTTTGATTTTCTTATCCTTAAGTTCACTACTTCTTTCTTTTTCTGCTCATTTGTACTGTTGAAACTCTCTCTAGTGTTTTGTTTTGTTTTTCTTCTTTCATCTTAGTTCTCATACTTTTCAGTTCCAGAAGTTCTGTTGGGTTCTGGGTTCTTTTTTACAATTTGTATCACTTTCCTGACATAATTTTCTTTTAGGTTCCCCCACCCCCATGGTTTCCTTTAGCTTTTTTAGTATACTTGAGACATTTGATGTAAAGTCTAGTAAGTCTAACATCAGAGCGTTGTCAGAGATGTTTTTTATCATTTTTTTTTCCTTTAAATGGTCCATACTTTCCTGTTTCTTATTATGCTTAATAATATTTTATGTTGAAAACTGGAAATTTGAATATTATAATGTAGTAATTCTGAAAATCATATTTTTCTGCTTCCCAGAGTATGTAATTTTTTTAAATTTTTAACATATATTTTATTGACTTTTTAGCAAAAAAGGAAGGGAGAGGGAGAGAAACAGAGACATTGATGAGAGAGAAACATTGATTTGCTGCTTCCTACACATCCCTTACTGGGGGTCAGGCCCACAACCAGGCATGTGCCCCAACCAGGAACCAAAACTTCAACTTCTTAGTGCATGAGACAAAGCTCAATCCACTGAGCCACACCAGCTGGGCAAGTATGCAATTCTTGCTTGTTGAAAACTTAGCTTGTGTTTAGCCAGTGCTTTGACTGAGATTAATTTGAATGACAGCAGCTAAAAACAAAATAAAACAAAACAAAAATGCCCTCCCAGTCTTTGCAAATTGGCTCTGAGATGAACACTACATTAACACTTAGGTTATTTATAGTTTCGCCTCAGTCTTTACTTCCTGCCTGCACTAAGCCTTTAAATCAGCTTGGAGTGGAAGTTTAGGATGTTTCCATGTCTTTTCTGAATATGTATCCTATCCTGCTCATGCACACATCTTTCAAAATTCTCCAGTGTGTACGAGCACTTTTAGATGCCCTAATTTCCCAAAATAAACTCTCTCCCTGGCTTTTTCTCTCAAGTTTTACATGGTCTATGTGTGTCTCGACTTTAATCTTTTGCCTCAAGTCATTGTGTGTGTTTTTATTAAGCTTGCAATATTTTTGAGCAATACCTGCTGCTTTTCAAGCCTGAGTGAGCTGCACATTAGGCAAAACAGATATGATGTCCTCCAGACAAGTTAGAACAGACATTCACAATAATTTGTGAATAAGGTCTACTCTGCTTCTGCTATAACCAGGGGCCAGAGTCCCACACTAGGAAAACAGACTGCCATCTTCAAGTCTGCAACAGAGCTGGGGAGATAGTGAGGCAAGGACAAATAAAAATGCCACAAAATTTTTCTACAGTTTATAGTTACCTTTTCTTGATTTGTCATTTTCTTGGTTAATGTAAACCTTTGACTTTTCCAGGGTTCTAACAAGTTTGATTCTAACAGTTCCTTTTATTTTATTTTTTTTTTCCTGTGGCGCCACATAGTTTGGAGCTCCCAATTCCACCATTTTGCTAATGTCTTTCCCATTGCTTTCTAAAAAGTAAATTCCATACATAGTTTCTCATATCATTATAACCTGTTTGAAGAAGAGTGCTTGTCTACTGACACATTAATTAGACAGAAAGATCAAGTGAAGCACAATGTGCATTCAGAAATAGACCCAAATAAACACAAGAAGTTAATAAAGGTACTCCTTGCTTGTCAAAAGTTTGTGTTATGCCACTTTGCTTTTATAAAGAATTTCTGCTTTCACAAAAAAAAAAAAAAAAAAAAAAGAGTGAAAAGCAAAAATAGCATTCAGCATTTGTTTTACAGCAAGACATTATTAGAGGCAGAGTGCAGCCTTAGCAGTGAGAATAGTGCTGCCAAGGTCATTTTCCAGGAACTGGGCCCTGCATTTCAGCATCAAGCAATGATAGCTTTGGATTGAATCTGTGAGCATCTGTGCTTTATCTTTTTATATATGTATATAGATTTTTAAATTGAATTCATTGGGGTTACATTGGTTAATAAAATTATATAGGTTTCAAGGGTACAATTCTATAATACATCATCTGTGTATTATATTGTGTGTTCACCACCCCAGGTCAAGTCTCCTTCCATCACTATTTATCCCACCTTTATCTTCTTCTACCTCCCCTCACCCTCTTCCCTCTGATAATCACCATACTGTTGTTTCTGTCTGTGAAGATTTTTCTTTTGTTTTGTTTTCTGTTTTTCTTAATCCCTTCACCTTTTTCACCCAGCCCCCCAACCCTCTCTCCTCTGACAGCTGTCAGTCTTTTCTCTGTATCTGTTATTCTGTTTTAATTTTGTTTGTTAGTTTATTTTGTTCATTAGATTTGACATATAAATGGAGTCATATGCTATTTGTTTTACTTTGACTGACATTTCACTTAACATAATTCTCCAGGTTCATCCATGCTGTTGAAAAAGGAAAGATTTCCTTCTTTTTTTTTTTTTTTTCACAGCCAAGTAGTATTCTATTTTATAAAGGTACCACAGCATTTTTATCCTTTTATTTACTGATGGGCACTTGGGTTGCTTCCAAATCTCAATTATTGTAAAAAATGCTGCAATAAACATAGAAGTGCATATATTTTTTTGAATTAGTGATTTGGGTTTCTTTTTATATATTCCCAGAAGCAGAATTGCTGAGTCATAAGGCAGTTCTACTGTTAATTTTTTGAGGTAATTCCATATAGCTTTCTGCAGTGGCTGTACCAATCTGCATTGCCACCAACATTGCACAAGGGTGAGGGTTTCCTTTTCTCCATCCACCTCCTCATCAACACTTACTGTTTGTTTATTTATTGATGATAGCCATTCTGACATGAAGTGATATCTCACTGTAGTTTTAATCTGCATTTTTCTAATGATTAGTGATGTTGAGCATCTTTTTATATTTCAATTGGCTATCTATATGTCCTCTTTGGAGAAGTGTCTATACAGGTCCTTTGCCCATTTTTTAATTGAATTGTTCATATATTTGGTGTTGGGTTTTACAAGTTCTTTATAAGTTTTGGATATGAACCCCTTATCGAATGTATCATTGGGGAATATGTTCTCTCATTCAGTGCGCTGTCTTTTCATTTTGTTGACAGTTTCCTTGGTTGGGAAAAACTTTTTAGTTTGATTTAGTCCTCTCTGTTTATTTATTTTTTCTTTTGTTTCCCTTGTCCAAGAACATATATCAGAAAAAATATTACTACAAGAAATATCTGAGATTTTACTGCCTATGTTTTTTTCTAGGAATTTTATGGTTTTAAGTCTAACATTTAAGTTCTTTTAAATTCTTTTGTATGGTGTAAGAAGGTGGTCTAGTTTTATTTTTTTGTATGTCTCTGTCCAATTTTCCCAGTAGCATTTATTGAATATACTACCTTTACCCCATTGTATGTTCTTGTCTCCTTCGTTAAATATTAATTGACCAATAGGAAAAGTTCTACTATGAACAAATTGAGATTTCATATATATATATATATATATATATATATATATATATATATATATTCACTTCATATACTTATCCAGTATTTTTAGAAAATTAAAGTTAGGGTAAAAATTAAAACTGCAAAAGCCATCACAAATATGTAATTTGTTACATAACATATTCATTGAGTATTTATTACGTACCTGTAAGGCTCCAAGTATTTACACTCTTTTAAACACATTGCTCTTTATAAAAATCTTAAAAGATATTACAAACATCATCCTTTTACAAATGAAAAATATGTTGCACAAAAGAAAAATATTAATTAACCATAAAGATATGCATTTTTTTCTAGGCTCTCTATTCTGTTCCACTGATCTATATGTCTGTTTTAATGCCAGTACCATGCTTTTTTGATTACTATGGACTTGTAGTATAGTTTGATATCAGGTAGCATTATTCCTCTGTTTATTCTTCTTTCTCAAGATTGCTGTGGCTATTTAGGGTCTTTTTTGGTTCTATATAAATTTTTGGACTATTTTCTTTAGTTCTATGAAATGCATCATTGATATTTTTATAGGAATTGCATTCAATCTATAGAGTGCTTTGGATAGTATGGACATTTTAGCACTGTTAATTCTTCTTAACTGTGAGCACAGTATATGCTTCTATTTATTTGTATCTTTCTCAATTTCTTTCTTCAGTGTCTTATAATTTTTCAAGTACAGGTCTTTTACATCCTTGGTTAAATTTATTCCTAGGTACTTTTCTTGATGCAATTGTAAATAAGATTGTTTGCTTAGTTTTCATCTCTGATAGTTTATTATTGGTATATAAAAATACAACTGATTTCTGGATGTTTCTGTTGTATTCTGCTAGTTTACTGAATTAATTTATCAGTTTTAGTAGTTTTTTGTTGGAAACTTTAGGGGTCTCTATATACAGTATCATGTCATCAGTAAATAATGAGTTTTACTTCTTTTCCAATTTGGATACCTTTTATTTCTTTTTCTTGTTTGACTATTGTGGCTAGGACTTCCAATACTATGTTGAATAAGAGTGGTGGAAGCAGACATCCTTGTCTTGTTGTCAGTCTTAGGGAGAAATAACTTTTAGTTTTTGCCCATTGAGTATGATGTTGGCTGTGTGCTTTATCTTGATTTATTTCATGCATCCATTAGCAAGGTGTGTCTTAAGGTATCAGAAAAGGCTAAGAGAGCTCATAAGGGTGTCACACTTTCTATAAAACTGAATGAAATTAAGTGTATTTGGTATGATTTGGCAGGTTATTTTATGGGTCTGGGGATGTTCAAGAAAATTTTCTTACACATTAGTGATAATTGCTTCTTAACTTTACACCATTTTGGTTTATGAAAGGTTTCAAAGAATGCTCTACTTTTGTGTAGTAGGGAAAACCTGTATATAATAACTTGGCATTTCAAGTAATTGGAGGAAAGATGGATTATTCAGTAAATGATATTATGATAATTGGTTAGTAATCCTAGAAGAAGACAAAATTCAAACCCTAACTCATAACTTATACCAATAAAAATTCAAGATAGCTCAAAGACTCAAACCTAAACCAGAAGTAGATATGAAAAATATTAGGGAAATCTAAACTAAGACAAATAAGAGTGAAAATGGCTTAGAAAGCAGACTCTTGGTTTATATTCTGGAAATGGGCCACTCTTTTATCAGTCAACAATGAAAACACTGTTACTAGGGAAAGTGGAGTGATAACCATGAGCAGCTATAGAATCACAATTACCAAGACTTTCACTTGTGTTGGGCTGGGGTGAAGTATGGGTAGAATAGGAAGACTATTTTGAAACCAGGCATCTGTTTCTTCTGAAACTTCAAAAGAATCTGAGGGGTCTAAGAATCCTCATATGCTTGTCAAAAAGCCAATTTATATTTTATGTTGGTATGAATTTCAGAAAGGAGGAATCAGTGCTTCTTCAGATATTGAAGGGATCTGATATAAATAATTTACACAAAGGAGATTGTTTCCTTGAGGAATTTTACCAACTCAGGGGTTCAGCATTCATCTCTGCCAATATTCAGACAGGTTAGCCACTCAGTAGAGATAGTAACTAAATCACACTTTGTGAGAAATCATGCTCTTGGACCCATGCAGAATCTCCATCCTTGCCAAAATGATTCCTTTGTTCATGTGCCTAATATGAAACCACTGAGGTGGCCAAGTACAGATGGTGACTGATCTCACTGGATGAGATATACTGTCACCTGGTTGACCTATGTTTCTCTGTAGCAGATGCTCTCCAGTGGGCATTAACACAAAACACATAGTTCTACCCAATTTATGCTTACTCTTATAGGTCCATTAAAATGTTTATTTCTAGTACTCTGCCTCCAATCTTCCAAACTTGATTCCTTGTTATCTCTAAGCGACTGGATATGTTACTGACCACTGACTATGTGCCTATCAATCTTCATCTCTGGCCATTTCTCCCTCCATTGGTAGTATCCATGGTAGATTTGGGGAAACTTGATCATTGAGATTTTCCTCACTACTTTCCTATAAAGCTACCTTTGAGTGGTGCTATAAGCAGTAAAAGCCAATTGTTTTCTTGTACCAACATAGTAAGCAGGTTCATCTATAAACTGTACTCAAGAAGTATTGGGCTTATGCAGTAGTAATAGCAGTTGAATTATATGAAATCAATAGTGAATACAAAGATAGTAGAATTGGTAACATTTGCTTATTTCCTGAAAAACTTGATATAAAGAATAAATTACAGACTCATGTTATTAATTCAGAACATACATGAAATTCACAAAGCCACTGTATTAGTTTTCTAAGGCTGTTATGACAAACTGCCCCAGTTTGAGAATAGAAATATTTATTCTCAAAATGAAAAACCACCAAACAGAAATGAAGAATGGCATAGCAGAAATAAAGAACATATTGGAAGGAATAACCAGCATAATAGAGGAAGCTGAGGATTGGATCACCAAATTAGAAGACAGGGTAGGAAAAAAAAATCACTCAATCAGAGAATCAAAAAGAAAAAACAATTAAAAAGTAGGAGGCCAGCTTAAGAGAGCTATGGGACAAGAGGAAATATAACAACATCCCATAATAGGAGTACCAGAAATAGAAGAAAGTAAGCAAGGAATAGAAAATATATTTGAAGAAATAATGGCAGAAAACTTCCCTAACTGGGTTAAGGAAAAAGGCATATAAGTTCAAGAAGCACAGAGAGCCCCAAGTAAGAAAAACTCAGTCACGCCCACACCAAGACACATCATAATTAAAATGCCAAAAATTGAAGACAAAAAGAGAATCTTAAAGCCAAAAAGAAAAAATCATCAAGTTACCTATAAAGGAGCCTCCATAAGGCTGTATCAGCTGATTTCTCAACATAAACACTATAGGCTAGAAGGAAATGGCATGAGTATTCAAGGTAATGAAAAACAAGGATCTGAATCCAAGACTACTCTACCCAGTAAGGATATCATTCAAAATACAAGGTAAAATAAAAAGTTTCCCAAATAAACAAACAAAAAGGCTAAGGGAATATATTAGCAGCAAACAAGCACTGCAAGAAATTTTAAAATGACTACTGTAATAAGCATAAGAAATATATAGAGAAACATAACCATAATAAATTAAAATGGTAATAGAAAAGTTCATATCAATAATAGCCTTAAATGTAAGTGGATTAAATGTTCTAATCAAAACACACAGAGTACCTGAATGGATAAGAAAACATGACTCATATATATGTTGTTTACAAGAAACCCACCTCACAACAAAAGACTCACATAGGTTGAAAGGGAAAGGATGGAAAAATTTTTTTCCAAGCAAATGGAAAAAAAAAAAAACCTGGGGTAGCAATACTCATATCTGATAAAATAGACTTCAAAATGAAGGCCATTAACAAGAGACAAAGAAGGCCATTACATAATATTGAAAGGATCTATCTTACAGGAGGATATAACCTTGGTAAACATACATGTATCCAATATACAAGAACCAACATATATTTTAAAACTTCTGGAGGACTTCAACGGAGAAATTGACCACAATAAAATCATAGCAGGGGACTTCAACACCCCGCTGACATCACTGCATAGATCCTTTAGACAAAAAAATTAACAAAAAGACAGACACTCTAAATGATGAACTACATTTAATAGATATTTACAGATAATTAAACCCCAAAACTGCAGAACACACATTCTTCTCAAGTGCACATAGGACATTCTCAAAGATAGACCATATGTTAAAACACAAAATAAGTCTACAAGTTCAAGAACATTGAAATTATATCAAACATTTTCTCAAATTACAATGGCATGAAACTAGAAATTAATGACAATGAAAACACTCAAAAACATTCAAACACATGGAGGTTAAATGAATGGGTTAACAAAGATACCAAGGAAGAAATAAAAACTTAATGAAAATCAATGAAAATGAACACACAATAACTAAACCTATGGGACACAGAAAAAGCAGTCTGAGAGAGAAGTTCATAGTATCACAAGCCTACCTCAAGAAATAAGAAAATATTCTAATTGACTATCTAACCCTACAACTTAAAGAACTGGAAAGTAAACACAAAGAAAAACCAAGAGTAAGTCGAAGGAAAGAAATAGTAAAGGTCAGAGCAGAAATAAATGACATATAGATTAAAAATACAATTCCAAAGATCAATGAAACAGAGAGCTGTTTCTTTGAAAACATAAACAATATTGCTGAACCTTTAGCCAGATTCACCAGGAAACAAAGAGAGAGGACCCAAAAAACAAAATCAGAAACAAAAGAGAAGTAACAACTGACACAACATAAATACAAAGGAACGTTAAAAAATACTGTGAACAATTATATGCCAACAGATTCAACAACCTAGGCAAAATGGACAAATTTACAGAATCAAATAGTCTCCCAAAATTGATCCTGGAAGAGTCTGAAAACTTGAACAGACCAATAACAACTAAGTAAATTGAAGCTGTAATCGATAAAATGCCAGCAAACAAATGCCCAGCTCTGGACATCTTCAAAGGGGAGTTTTCCCAAACATTCAAAGAAAACCTAACACCAATTCTCCTCAAACTATTCCAAAAAATTCAAGAAGGAAGTCTTTCAAGCTCTTTGTATGAGGCCAGCATAATCCTAATTCCAAAACCAGATAAAGACACTACAAAGAAAGAAAACTACAGGTCAATACCCCTGATAAACATAGATGCCAAAATCTTGAACAAAATATTAGCAAATCATATCCAGCAATACATTAAAAAGATTACTCAACATAACCAAATAAGATTCATCCCAGGGATGCAAGGCTAATACAATATTTGCAAATCAATAAATGTGATACATGACAAAACAAATTGAAAAATAAAAATCATATGACTATATCAATACATGCGGAAAAAGCATTTGACAAAATCCAGCACCCATTTCTGATAAAAACACTCAGCAAAGTGGGAATAGAGGAATGATATCACAACATAATAAAGGCCATATATGAAAAACCTACAGCCAACATCATATTCAATGGACAAAGACTAAAAGCATTCCTCTTAAGAATGGAAACAAGACAGGAATGACCAATTTTACCACTCTTATTTAACATAGTAGTGGAAGTCTTAGCCACAGCAATTAGACAAGAAGAAAAAAAGGTATCCAAATTTGAAAGGAGAAAGTGAAACTGTCATTATTTATAGATGACATGAAACAGTACATAGAAAATCCTAAAGACTTCATCAAAAATCAACTAGATTTAACAAATATATTTGGTGCCCGGCCACTGTGGCTCAGTGGTTGACCATCAACCCATGCACCAAGATGTCACCAGTTTAATGCCCAGTCAGGGCACATGCCCAGATTGTGGGCCCAATCCACAGTAGGGTCATGAAGGAGGAGGCCAATTGATGTTCTCTCTCATTGATATTTCTCTCTCTCCCTCTCCCTTCCTCTTTTTTTTAAAAAAAATCAATTTAAAAAAATGAGTTTTGCCCTGGTCAGTTGTGCTCAGTGGTTAGAGAGTCGGCCCATGGACCAGAGTCCCAGGTATGGTTCCCACTTAGGGCATGTACCTTGGTTGCAGTTTGTCCCCAGCTCCACTTGGGGTCGTGAGGATGGCAACCAGTCAATGTGTCTCTCTCACATTAATGTTTCTCTCTCTCTCTTCCTTCCTCTCTCCCTCCCACTCTATCTGAAGATAAATGCAAAAATGAATTTGGAAAAGTAGCAGGTTACAAAATTAATATCCAGAAATTGACAGTATTCTTATACACCAATAATGAACACTCAGAAAGGGAAACTTAAAAAACAAAATCCCATTTACCATTGAAACAAAAAATGAATACATTACCTAGCAATAAATTTAACCAAGGAGGTAAAAGACCTGTTCTCAGAAAATTACAGGACATTGAAAAAACAAATAAAAGAAGATATAACAAAGTAGAAACATGTACCATGTTCATGGATTGGAAAAATCAACATTAAAATGTCCATACTACACAAAGCGATCTATAAATTCAATGCAATCCCCATAAAAGTACCAAGAACATATTTCACAGATCTAGAACAAATACTCCAAAAATTTATATGGAACCGAAAAAGACCCTGAATAGCCACAGCAATATTGTAAAGGAAGAACAACGTGGGAAGTATCACAATACTAGATGTCAAGTTATACTAAAAGCCATCATAATCAAAATAGCCTGGTACTGGCACAAGACCAGGCATATCAATGGAACAGAACAGAAAACCCAGAAATGGACCCAAGACAGTATGCATAATTAATATTCACCAAAGGAGGCAAGGGCATACAATGGAGCAAAGATAGTCTCTTCAATAAATTGGGTTGGGAAAATTGGACAGGTGCATGCAAAAAAAGAAACTAGACCACCAACTTACACCATGCAGAAGTATAAACTCAAAATGAATAAGATTTAATTGTAACTTGTGAAACCATAAAAATCCTAGAAGAAATGTAGGCAGAAAAATCTCAGACATCATATGTATTGGAATTTTTACTGATACATTGCCTAGGGCAAGAGAAACAAAGAAAAAAAATTAATAAAGGGGACATCAAACTAAAAAGCTTCAGCACAAGAGAAACCAGCATCAAAATGAAAAGGAAACCCACTCTCTGGGAGAACATATTTGCCAATGATACATCGGATAAGAGGTCGATTTTCAAAATATATAGAGTACTCATACAACTCAACATAAGGAAGGCAAAAAATCCAATAAAAATGGGCAGAAGACCTGAATAGACACTTCTCCAAACAGGACCTACAAATAGCCAGGAGACATATTTAAAAAATGCTCAATATCTCTAATCATCAGAGAGACACAAATTAAAATGACTATGAGATATCATTTCACATCTGCCAGAATGGCGGACATCAACAAATCCTCAAACGTGCTGATGAGGGTACTCTAGCACACTGCTGGTGGGAATGCAGACTGGTGCAATCACTATGGAAAACAATGTAGTGTTTCCTCAAAAAAATTAAAAATGGAACTGCCATTTGACCCAGTGATCCCACTTCTAGGACTATATTCTAAGAAACCTGAAACACTAATCAGAAGAAATGTATGCAATCCTGTGTCCATAGCAATGCTATTTACAATAGCTAAGATCTAGAAACAACCCAAGTGTCTATCAGTAGACGAGTGGATAAAAAAGCTGTGGTACATATACACAATGGAATACTATGTAGCTGTACAAAATAAACATCTCTTACCCTTTGAGCTGACATGGAAGGACCTGGAGAGTATTATGCTGAGTGAAATAAGCCAGTCAGAGAAAGACAATTACTGTATGATCTTAATTATTTATGGAACATCATGAGCAAAATAAGCTGTTGACCAAAATAAATCCAAAGACATGGAAGTAGGGAATAGACTGACAAACCTCAGAGTGAAGGGGTATGGGTCTGGGGGGTGGGAAGAGATAAAGAACCTATATTCATATATGCACAACCAATGGATACAGACAATAGTGTGGGAAAAGCAGGAGGGGTATGGGAGTGAGGAGGAGGGTATCACTGAGGGGAAAATCGGGACATCTCTAATACTTTCAACAGTAAAAAAAGAAATATTTATTCTCTCACAGTTCTGCAGATCAGAAGTCTTATATCAAGGTGTTAGTGTGTCTTTCTGTATGTTCTGAGGGAGAATCCATGTTATACTTATCTTCTAACTGCTAGTGGCTGCAAGCAATTCTTGGCATTCTGTAGTTTGTAGATGAACCACTTCAATCTATGCCTCCATCTTCCTATGGACTTTCCTTCTGGTGTCTTTGAGATTTTTTCCTTTTTTGTTCTTTATAAGTATATTTATAATTGAATTTAGGGTCCACTCTAAATCTAGAATGATCTCATATCGAGATTTTTAACTTAATTACATCTGCAATGACCTTATTTCCATATAAGTTCATATTCACATGTACCAGGGTTTAGGTGTTAGATATATTTTTTTTGTGGCCCCTATTTGACCTAGTACAGCCATTATGGCAACATTTAAAGAGAGTCTATGTCTTACAGCCATAGGGAAGACCATTAAAAATCAAATCTAAAATTATCTGTAAGAATAGCAGAGATACAAAAGAGACTGAACATGTAGCTTGATAGGTCTCCTATATTTAAATCAGGGCTTGGATAATGATTGAGTGCAATTCTGAGACATATGAGGTGGAGTTTTTGGGAGATGCATTTGAGAAAAGGATGGAGCTAAATCTAAAAGACACCAGGTATGTTGGATTAGGGCTCACCATAATGACCACATTTAAACTTGATTATCTCTTCAAAGAACCTATCTCCAAATAAGGTCACATCTGAGATACTAGGGGATAGAACTTCACTATATCAATTTTGAGGGCACATAATTTAACCCATGAAACAGAGATATTTTTACCACTCAACCTCCCAAGTAGAGAAAAATGTTTTTGTTACTATCCTGGCTAGTTATAGCATTGTTGGACAGTAACTTTATGCAGGTGTCTGTGTGTAGTTTCCTGCCTTATTTCAACCAGTACCTGTATATTCTTCCTCTGTGTAAATGCTAAAACACAGCCACAAGCATAAAATGGGGCCTTTTTCTTTTAAACCCAGACATGTATTTTGTGTATTCATCTATCTACCTGTCTATCATCTATCTATCTATCTATCTATCTATCTATCTATCTATCTATCTATCTCTCTATCTATCATCATCTATCATCATCTATCTATCATCATCATCTATCATCTATCTATCTATATCTGTCATCTTTGTGTTTTTTATTTTATTTTTTTTAATTTAAAAAAAAGTTAAATTATAGTTTATATGTATTTTAAATGTTTTCATTACATCTATTCTTCATTTTTATTATGCTTATAGGTGTGTAGAGGGATTCTATACATTAGGTTGGAACACCATGTATTCAAACTAGCATTTTATTGACTTGTTTTATAAACACATATTAAGTATCTGATATATACCAGGTAACATTCTAGACATCAGTGACACAAAAGATAAGGTTTTAAAGTCCCTCTCTCAATTCACTCAAATCCTGGTGTAACAATTAAAACGTTAACCATGTAGTACTGGTTTTCAGAAGGCAAGCCAGGTGCAGACAACTCCCTTAACTCACAGTGCAGAGACCCTGCACCGGTGTGCATTAAACAATCATTTTCTAATCCTCTGAGTGCATATAGTCTGTCTCTTCCTGCTGACCAAATTTCTGCCACAACATTTTGGTGCATTGGCTGGGAAGCCAACAGCCATGCTGACCTCCTCTAAAGCCACCATTGTCAGAATCCAGAGGTAAGGAGCCGCTAATTTTGGGCCCCTGCCATAGAATGGAAGACACACCACCGGTGATTTTACTGGATCCTGATTCTCACTGGGCCCAACTGCAGTTGGCCACTGCTGCGCTTGAACAAACTCCAGGGAGTATAGAAAAGCCTGCCAGGACATGGGATTGGTAAGTGTCCCTGGGGACCCAGGACCAAGTTCAGGCCCACTTCTGAGGCAGAAGGGGAGCTTGATCACCTCCCAGGTGGCACAGACGCCATGCAGGATAGGGAATTCCTGGATGGAAAGTTTAAATTCTGTGTGATTATGTGTGTGAGTGACCATGCTTCACAACACCTATTACAGAGCCTATGTGAGTCCCAACCTGTGAGTCCATGGTGACCTCATTCAGCTAAGGGCAGTATCAGGTTCTCGGGGACATTAATCCAAACCCGATCCAAGTCAGGGGCTTATACTGACCTGCAATGCCAAGAAGCGCCTAAGTCTCCTTCAGGGGAGTGGCCAGGCAGACGAAATGAGAGTTGCCTCCTGTTTGTCTTGCACCACTGTTCACTGAGAAGTTTGCTTAACCATCTTAGATATCATTATGGGGGGAAGTTACTCTAAACCCACTGTTCTGGAATGTATGATAAATAATTTTGAAAAGGATTTCCCAGAAGATTATGGGGTCAAATTGGCCCCCAGAAAATTGTGCACCCTCTTGGAATTAGTATGGCCCGCCATTGGTGTTGAATAGCCCTCTGAATGCACCCTTGATGTCCCCACAGTCCAGGTCATGTATAGGGTAGTCACCGGAGACTTCAGCCTTCTGGACCAATATCCCTACATAGACCAGTGGTTAGAAATAGCCCAAATCAGGCCTCCTTGGGTTTGACTCTGTGTTACTAGTCAGGCACAAGTATAAAGTCTTCATGGCACAAGGTGAAAGAAAGACTTAATGGCAAATTAAGTGGCCTCCTTTCTACAAAGGGATTTGAAAGAGGCCCCCCCCCCACTGCCACCACCATATGCCCCGATACCTGAGGATAGGGAACCTCACCTGCCTGACAGCCCACCTCCATTTGTCTCACCCCCATCATTGGCCAATGTGCCACTGGACTCAGGGTCACCTGAGCCAGGGTCACTGGAGCCAGTGGGAAGAAGTCTCAGGTCAGTGACTCAGGGACCAAAATCCCCAGCAGCAATGCAATTACTACTGCAGAAGACAAGGAGTCTACAAAGAATAGGCCCTGACGGAATCCTACAAGAGGGGAGATCAGTCTTTCAGACTCATCACTCCACCTGGGTCAACTATAAACAACTCTTACTCACCCTATTCAACACAGAAGAATGTTTGCAGAATGTCACAGAAGCCAGAAAGTGGCTCCAGACCCAGGCGCCCACTGGACATCTAAACGAAGAAGCCTAGGCATGAGAGGCATTACCTAATGAGGAAATCTGCTGGGACCCAAATACAGAGGAAGGAAGAAATTGGTTAGAAAGATATTGACTCACCTTCCTCCAAGGGGTGAAAGTAGGGGCCAAGAAACCAACAAGCATGGTAAAGACCTCTGAGGTCTTACAGAAACCAGATGAAAATCCAGCTGACTTCTATGAGAGACTATGTGAGGCCTTCAGAGTCTACACTCCATTTGACCCAGAAGCCCCTGAAAACTCGCACATGGTCAATGCTGCATTTGTGGGACAGGCATAGACCGACATCAGACAAAAGCTTCAAAAGTTAGAAGGATTCCCTGGGAAGAATGACACCAAATTACTGGAAATCGCCAATGAAGTCTTTATAAACAGAAAAATGGAATGGAAGGCGGCTATCCTAGTCTCAGCCTTGGGGTGACCAGCTCAATCGGTGGGACCAAAACAGAAACAATGAGGAACTAAAGAACCAAGAAGGAAAATGCCCCTAGGATGGGACCAATGTGTCTACTGCAAGGAATCCGGACCCTGGAAAAATGAGCATCCCAACCGCCAGCAAGGAAAACCAGGAACTTCTTTTCCACCCAGCCACTACCGGCCAGAACCACCAGAGGCCAATCTGATCAGCTTGGCAGGAATAGACTCTGACTAGGGGAACCAGGCTCTATCCAACTAGGCCCCCATGAGCCCATGGTCAAAATGAAGGTTGGGGCCCAAACAGTAACTTTATGGTTGACACAGGGGCCACTCTGTGGTGACACAAAAGGTGGCACCCCTATCAGGGCACAAAGTTACCATCATGGGGTTACCAGAACCAAAACCCATAGACCATTTTATTGCCCCAGAAATGCTGGTTGGGAGGCCACCAGTTGGTTCATGAGTTCCTGTATCTAACAGACTGCCCAGCACCGCTGTTGGGCAGGGACCTCATGCCAAAGATGGGTGCAGAAATAGCCTTTGCTCTGGATGGATCAGCACAACTACACCTAGGCGAGGAGGCCCCTCCCATGATCCTGTCCCTGGTGGTACCTCAGGAAGAGGAATGGAAGTTGTATACCTCCCCGCCTGATGAGTCAATGGTGGCCTTGGAACTGGTGGCTGAATTCCCATCTGTCTGGGCAGAAGAAAACCCCCCTGGTTGGGCCAAAAATCATGTCCCAATACTAATTGACCTGAAGTCTGGAGCCCAGGCTGTCGAAACATGCCAGTACGTGGTTTTGTGGGAAGCACATCTAGAGATTCAGATTCACCTAGACCGACTACTCAGGTGGGGACTTTTAAAGTGATGCCAGTCTCCGTGAAACATCTCCCTGCTGCCTGTAAAGAAACCTGGGACAAATTGCTACCACCTGGTATAAGACTTAAGGGCCATTAATGAAGCGGTCATAATGTTGCATTCAGCACTGCCTAACCCATACACTCTATTAGGACGTATGCCTTCTGAGGCAGGGTAGTTCACATGCCTGAACTTAAAGGATACCTTCTTTAGTCTCCAACTAGAGCCCATTAGCCAGCTTCTGTTTGCCTTCAAATGGGAAAACCCCACCACAGGAACAAAGGAACAGTTCACTTGGACTAGACTACCCCAAGAATTCAAGAATTCACCAGCTTTATACAGTGGGGCACTAGCATCTGCCTTAGCCAAGTTCCCAGGATAGAACTTAGAATGTGTCCTCCTCCAATATGTAGACAACCTTCTGCTGGCCAGTCCCACTTGTGCCCAATGCTGGGAAGGGACCAAGGCCTTACTTGGGCTACTGATGGAAGCTAGGTATTGAGTACCAAACAAAAGGCACAAACTTTTCAAAATAAGTCAAATACTTAGGTTTCAAGATCACCCAAGGCAAACAAATGCTAGGGTCCAAAACGAAATAGGCAGTCTGCGCTATTCCTGTTCCCACTTCCCATCAACAGATTCAAGAATCCCTGGGAGCAGCAGGGTTCTGTTGGATATGGATACCCAGATTTTCAGAACTGGCAAAATCCTTATACAAGTCCCTGAAAGTAGAAGAAAAGGTGCCCCTTGTCTGGAGCCCGATCAAGAGAAAGCATTTACAACTATAAAAAGCAGCCTTAGGACTGCCAAACGTATCACAGGACTTCAACCTGTTCATGCACAAATACAATGGAATTTGGGCCTTGGCAGAGGATAGTAACTTACCTTTCAAAGCAAATTGACCCAGTTGCAGCAGGCTGGCCACCCTGTCTGAGGGCCTTAGAGTCCACTATACTGCTAATCAAGGAGGCAGATAAACTCACACTGGGACAAATCTAAATGTCAAGGTACCCCACTCTGTCATTACCTTGATGGACACAAGAGGACAGCACTGGCTAATTCATGCCCTAATGACCCAATACCAAGGACTTCTATGTGAAAACACATGAGTAAGACTAGAAGTAGTAAAAACTCTAAATCCTGCTACCTTTTTGCCAATAGTAACCGGGGCCCCAGAGCCTGACTGCTTGGAGGTACCTGATGAAGTCTACTCCAGTCAACAAGACCTAACAGATAAAACTCTGCAAAATCCTGACCTTATTCTGTACATGGATGGTACCAGTTACATGAGTGAGGGCAAAACATATACCAGGTATAGAATAGTTTCAGATTTTAAGACTCTGGAAGATCCCTGAGGGATCGTCTACACAAAGGGCAGAACTATGGGCCCTGGTGAGGGCATTAGAACTCAGCAAGGATAAGCGGGCCAACATATATACTGATTCATGCTATGCCTTTGCCACCCTACATGGGGCTATATACAAGGAAAGAGGGCTCCTTACTGCAGGGGGGTAAGGAATAAAAAATCAAGGCGAAATCCTAAAATTGTTGGAGGTGGTCTGAGAACCAAAAGAGGTAGCAATAATCCACTGTAAGGGACATCAAAAGGGAAGAGACTCAATGTCAGAAGGAAACTGTTGGGCAGACACTGCACCTGAACAAGCTGCAAGAGAACAGATAGCCCCATCAAAAATCATGCTGGCTCCAGAACTACATACAACCCCAAAATACATGACCCAGGAAGAAGAATGGTCACAAGGGGGGGAGGGTGTATAACAAAAGAAAGATGTTGGATCCTCCCAGACCACCGAATCTATGTGCCGGAACAATTAGCCCTCCAACAACATGAACTTACCCATCTGGGAAAAAGCGCCCTAGAAGCCTTATTAAGCCGGTACTACCTAATTGCTAGACTTCCATCCCTCTGTGCCTCGGTCTCCCAATGCTGTCTCCTCTGTGCTCAAAACAATGCCAGACAAGGCCCCATTAGACCCGCTGGGATCTAGCACTGTGGCCAAGCACACTTTGAAGATCTAGAGGTGGACTTCCCAGAAATAGGACCCAGTAGAGGAAATAAATATCTCCTGGTTTTCATCTGTACTTTCTCGTGCTGGGTTGGAGCTTACCCCACACACATATGGAAAAGGCAAGAGAAGTAACCAAAGCTCCACTGAGAGACATCATCCCGAGATATGAAATGCCATTGACTATAGGATCAGACAATGGCCCAGCCTTCGTAGCATAAATAGTACAGCAGGTAGCAAAACTCTAGGCATCCAATGAATTTGCACATGGCTTACTGGCCCCAGAGCTCAGGGAAAGTAGAACACATGAATCAGACCCTTAAGCAGACCATCACAAAACTGTGTCAAGAAACCAACCTGCCCTTGACTGATATACTGCCCCTAGCTCTCCTGCAAGTACATTGTACCCCTTGGGCAAAGATAGGGTTTTCCCCTTTTGAAATGTTATATGGGAGACCTCCCCAACTGATCAAATTCAAAAGGGATATACAAGAACTAGGAAATTTGGAAATCCAAAAACAACTACAAGGACTATGAAAAACCATTCTTGAGGTACATAAGTGGGTAACTGATAGAATACCCATTTCCCTGTGAATAACTGTACAACCCCACAGACCAGGAGGCTGAGTCTGGATAAAAGACCAGAAAATAAAACCCCTAAAACCAATCTGGAAAGGGCCCTATTTAGTTATACTAACTAACCACTCCCACAGTTCTCAAGGTTGCAGGTCTGAATACCTGGATCCACCATTCACGGGTGAAGGCAGCTCACCTGCCACACAACAACCAATCTGCCTGGAGAGTGACCAATAGCCAGAACAATCCTCTGCAGGTCACCCTAAAGAAGACAGCAAACCTGCTGATGGGTCTATGATAATCGCCTGAGGATTCCACCAGTAGAATGATGGTCATAACCTGCTGGACTAATCCCAACACTGAACTCTGTATTCTTAATAGCCTTACAGGATCAAGTAGACTCCTTAGCAGCAGTAGTATTACAAAATAGAAGGGGGTTAGACATACTGACTGCTGAAAAAGGAAGAATATGACTCTTCTTAAACAAGGAATGCTGCTTTTATGTTAATCAATCAGGAATAGAGACATGGCCCAGCAGTTAAAGGAATGAATTTCAAAAGACAGGAATTATCAGAATTTTGGAGTTCCTGGAGTAACATATGGAAGCGGGCATTTTGGGTACTCCCATTCCTGGTCCTCTCTTAATGCTTTTTATGGTGCTCCTGTTTGGCCCTTGTATTCTCAACATGCTAACCCATTTCATCCCCTCTCACTTAGAAACAATAAAGCTCTAAATGATGCTTCAAATAAGAACCCACAACTACCATTACTCTCCTCTGGACGGTGAAGAAATCTAGTTGCTGCATCCCTCCCCTTTACCACCCCTATTCAACTCCAGCCATCTGCACAATGGGTATAAGAAACATTTCAGTGAAGCATCATAATATAGCAAATTCAGAACTAAAGAAGTCTATTTGGATGTAAATTAGGATTTTGAGTCAACAGACATACTGTAGATTTTCTGGTTTAGTGTCTCAGTATCTATTTTGGTTAAAACTATTTTGATTAAGTCAGATGTTCTTTCCCTTTGTAATTTTCATTATAGAGTTAAGTGTCTTTTATATTGAAGCAGAGTATTTCAAAGTATTAAAGGGCACAGATTTCTATTCCAGCTAGGATCTTCTTAAAAGTTATTCTATTAAGTCTTAATTTCTCTCTGTCCTAAAATATGATCAAAACTTATTTCTGTAAGTATAGTATAAAATGATCCCTATTCACATTAAAACATTATTATTCACATCTTAAAATATCCAAGAATTTGTTCCAACTCTCAAATTCTTACAAGGATATGTTTTTAAAAAAGAAAGAAAGAAAGAAAGAAAGAAAGAAAGAAAGAAAGAAAGAAAGAAAGAAAGAAAGAAAGAAACTATCACACAAGGAAAAGTTATTAATGCTCATCATTAGGTTAGATCCAGTTATAGAGAAATACCATTTTTTAGTTTTTGTAGTCCTTTTAGAAAACATATATACATTTTCCAAGTTAAAAATATATGGGCATTTCCTAAACACCTAGGAGTTTAGTTAGAATCTATTTTTGATATTTGAGTATTTAATAGAGCTAGTAGGACACATAAAATGTCTGTCTATAACATCTAGACAGATGAATGAATGAAAAGTGAGTTTATTTAATGATTTTGATAAATACCTTCAGTTGATTAAGGAGACTAAATCAGTTAATCCATATGCCACAAAGCTAGAAATAGCCACACAATTTATACTAATTCTGAGGAAGAAAAGAAATTCTGTCCAGTTTATGCTTTAAAATGACATTGCATTTCTAGTTTTCAAAGTCTCAGGCAAATCAAAATAGAAAGTTTTCTCCTAGCTAAAACAAGAGAAAGACTAACGGAGTAAAAATGTGATCAAGACAGACCATCTGTGGCGATGTAATGATGATTTCATTCTTGTGCCAAAAACACACTTAAGAAATTAAGACGTAAAGGAAAGACAATTTCAAAGGGATTTAAATCCTGAAGAAGATATCTGTGTATATGGATACAAAATATATATATATATATATGATCTCTTACAATAGTGTTAAAAATGTCTAGATCTTAACTCTTAGAATGACTGTATTTTTTTTTTTAATCCGCATCTTTTATTTCTTATCATGTTCTATGTTTGGCATTAAGTCAAACAAACAAAATCTATACCCCTAAGATTACTATATGCCTTTGTTTGTTGGGAGAAGGTTCTGAGTAACTAATTTTGTCCTGTTGTAATGTTTAATGGTATTTCTTTTACTTTAAAAAATGTTCTGGTTTGGATAATAAATTATATGCTCACTATAAAAATGAAAGAAACTTGAATAGTCCCATATAGTATAAAGTTATCTATGATGCCTAATTTATCTTCTGTCTCTAGGCACTTTAAGGTCCCAGTAATTGAAATATCTAGTTGTCAATTATTACTGTGCATTTCTGTCTCACTTAGTATTAATTAAAGTAAAATTAGATTAAAATGCTTAAATATTTCTTCTGAGCTCTTATCTTGATTTATGTGATATTCAATTGAAAGGAGCATTATGACCAATAAGAGAATACTTTCTAAGCGGCTGTTACATTTATTGAATTACTCAAGGAGAAATAAGTGACTTTGGAAAGACTTCAATATAGTAGTTTCCTCAAAGAAGCTTTTCCCATCAAACTTGTGTATATGTCATTCTTATGATTCTGGTCAATCATA
The DNA here is from genome assembly GCF_014108415.1 of Molossus molossus. Taxonomy (NCBI): domain Eukaryota; kingdom Metazoa; phylum Chordata; class Mammalia; order Chiroptera; family Molossidae; genus Molossus; species Molossus molossus. Next base: position 24,804,740 of record NW_023425355.1, on the reverse strand, counting down.
TTTTTTGATAAGGTAACAAAAAATGCTACACATATAATTGTAAAAATATTAAGCTAACCATCAATTTGTATTTCCTAATCCCTTCAACCTTCCTCACCCAGCAAAATGGTAAAGAGATTAACAAGTACAAATTGCTATTTGCAAAATAGTCACCAGGATGTAAAGTACAGCATAGGAAATATAGTTAATAACATTGTAATAACTATGTATGGTGCCAGGTGGGTACTGAAAATATCAGAAAGATCACTTTGCAAAGTATTTGATTGTCTAACCTTTAGACTGTATACCTGAAACTAAAACAAAATAATATTGAATGTAACTGAAAAATAAAATTTTAAAAATAAGGTTAATAATGTATGAACTGTATAGGCAATAACAAGCTAAAAGAAAACTTTCTTTGATATCTTTCATAATGCTTTACTTGGCATCAAATAGGGTTTGGGACCAGATAGATTCTAAAATTGTGCTGAGTTGGTATCAAATGTCCACAGTAGGGACTTTAGCTGACATTAGCAGAGATGAAGGGTGATTTAAGAGGTGAATAAGAAATTCGGAACACCTCTTAAGACAGTTTTGAAGACATAATACAGGGAAATAACTGGGTATCTAAAACTATGGATGTTGTAAGGTTTAAGAAATAGAATATGGGGCTAAGGATAGCATGACCAGTTCTGCAGAATTATGCCCTTCTTGTATACGGGCTTTTTCTTGGGATTCCTCTGCAAACATGATGGGTTTATCCCAAAATTTTTTAAAGACACCTGCCTTCTTAAAGACTGTTTGAATCTGTCATACAGTCACATCAGATAGCACTGAAGAATATCCATATTCCTAGTCTGAATAGAAATGTTAAATGTTTCCGGCATCGTTTTATAAGAAATAAAACATGTTTTTCTCCTTGAAATTTTAGAAATTGTACCCCCACCCTTTTTTTTGGCAGAACAACGGCTTCTTGGATAATATGGATGTCTTCTGATTTGAGTAAATTGCCAGTCCAGTTCTTCATAACAGGCTAATTTACACTGAAGATAATTTCAAAACTGTTTATCTATTAGAAAGGGTTTTGGAAGGCAATATCTCCACTTATTTTTTAAGTAAAATAGCTATTAGCTATTACAGCTTCTCTTTTCACATTGACATTTTATGTCTATCTCTGAAAAGTACATAATTATTATGTTTATCCCCAAATTCCTAAAATCTGCACATTTAATCCTGATATTTAATTAGTTTACTTCTTTCAAGAGAAATGTGTGAATTTGGGCTGTAAAATATAGTGCCAACATTTGTAAGAAAAATTGGTGAGCCAGCTCAGGCTAGAATGCAATAATAATCCCAGGTCTGCCAAATGTCACGGACAGGAGGCAAGCTCATTTACAACCTTAGCCTCGCTCCATTTTGAAAGTGATGTGCCAAGCATATAGACATATAAAGGTAGGTGCGATGGATCTTACGTTTTGTTCTCTTTCCTTTGTTGTGTTTATTTGTAAGAAGATAACTAAAACAACTATGCATAGCCTCTAAGAAATGAAATGTATGGTTAACACAGTATAAAGCCCAGAGGGGAATAATTATGTCCAAAGTGTATAGTTTCTCAACAGATACAAGTACGATCTCAAAGTGTAAAAAACAACACTGCTCTCACTCTCCCTCTTCATACCCCACACCTATTAAAAAATGTTTTCTAGAGCTAGAAAAGTCAAATCAGGCATTTTCAAAAAATGTATCGTAATACACCCCACCTTCCACTTGACTGATAAAAAACGATGATCTAAACTAGAACAAATGCTCTGTAAGGGTTGATAGGTGATAAACATTTAGGGTTATCCTGGGGGCACTGTTCAAACACTGCATTACAAAGGTCATGGACCTATACCAGACAGAAATGAATGCCCAGTTTTGATTTCTCTTATTCCAAGAATAGCGACATTTCTATTTGGAAATGATTTTATTGTCTGCTAATTGGGCAGGACTTGGACTTTTAGTTTGGATTTCAAATGTACTACCAAATAATAAGAGATCACTCTGAAAGGGCCCTAAGAAATTGTATACTGTAGGGGTCTACAAGTAATGGTTCATTTTATGTGACAACGTTGCTAGGCTATGGTGCCTAGTTGTTTTGTCAGACACAAGTCTAAATGTTGGTGTGAAAGTATTTTGTGTATGTGGTGAATATCTACAATTAGTTGACATTACATAAAAGAGAGAACCTTTCATAATGGGAGTAAGCCTCATCCAATCATTTGAAAGCTTTAAAGGTGAAAACTGAGGTTCCCCAGAAAAGCAGGAATTCTACCTCTACTGGAATGTAGAAATCATGTCTGGGTGTCCAACCCATAACCTGTCCTATGGATTTCAGACTCAAGACTACAACATTAACTCTTATCTGAGGTTCTAGGTTATTGATTTGCTTTACAGATATCAGACTTACCAGGTTCACAATCACTTAAGTTAGTCTTTTGAACCAACCGAACAAACAAACAAACAAACATTCCTTTTTTTTTTTTTTCTTGAGAACTCTGAATGATGCAAAGCAGATCTGTTTCTTTTATAGGCTATGTCAGAGTTTGAAAAGTACTTTTTAGTCAGAATGTCTTTAGGTAAAGCATAAATTCTCCAGTTCCCCCAGGCACTCACCATTCCCTGTTTTATTATATGCAGTTTTGCCACTGAAAAGTATCTGAGTTTGAGACTCCTGTCCTAAGCTACCTCAGTTTACAGATGAGGAAACTGAAACATTCAGTCATGAAAGGGTCTTAACCAAATTCTTAAGGTTTTTGAAGATCTAAGACTAAAGCTCAGATTACTTTGCTTCAATAGTATTGAACTTCCCATGATCCATTTCTACCTTCTAGTCCTTTCACTTTGCAGCTCTTCCAAGAGCTTAGCTTCAGCCTATTTTCAGTAGCCATTAAAAGTGAACAACCCCAAAGTCAGCCCAGTTGGAACCTTGTGTGATAAAGCACTTCTTTCAGGTCTAACAGTGCTTACTTCTCTACGTCTTTTCCAGTCAATATAGGAATGGACTTGGAGGGTGACCTGCAGAGAAGGGGGGCAGGACTTTTCTTCCCACTACAGATGAAGAAACTATTGCAGGGCAAGATGGAATCAGCCAGGTTTCTCCATAGTCTGAAAAGCCACACCTGAATTTCAAGAGAACTATAGTAAGATCAGAGCCTTCTTGTATTTTAAATGGACTAGAAGACCCCACAATCTTGAACTTCTTTTAAGAAAATTTAGTTCTAGAGTTAAACACTTTTTCTGCAAGATGGATTTAATTTATGACCTTCTATTTCAAGAATACATGGGAAATATTTATTGTGAGTTTTCATGGTATTTTGCTTGCTGTGTAAGAAACAGAATGAGAGCTCAAAAGTACCTTTGAAATGATATCCAACCCTCTTATTTGTCAGAAACTATGAGCTTATTAGAGAAGGTAAGTGAGTTGCCCTTAATATACAGAAACCTATAGAGTAACCAGGAATGAAATCCAAATGCCCTGCTCATATTACAGTGCTTTTTTACATCATACCACAGATTCTAAATGTTCTGAGACTCGTTAAAGCAACACTAAATATGCAATTTTCATTTCTAGATTCATTGAGTTACTCTTTGTCTAAACACCTTAGAAGTGTGTTTTAAAAGGCATCTCCAATTTTATTTTCTAATTTGCATTGATTTGTTTTTCTTTTTAAAGAACATAGCATGCAATCAAAATGCTTAACTCCACTCTCAGAGATGCATACATTGTCATCTTGATGGATAGAAAAGGAAAGCACACAGAAGAAAATGACTCCATTTCTTGAAGGTACACTGTCCTCTTTTCTTCTCAGATTAATGTTATCTGACATAAACCTTGCAATTCACTGCATCATGCAGAAAATGTAAAAGGACAGCTTTTCCAAAAAGCAAACCATAGCTTTTAGAAATATAACTAAAATGAAAAGCAACATGTAGCTGGGTCTTCTGGTCAGGCACATGGAAAATATTTTCTATTTGGCAGCATTTATCCAGAGGCCAAAAGAGTTCACAACCAAGCATTTTTCTACTCATGTAACTGAGGTTCTTTCCCTTATTCTTCCCCCACTTTATTATCTCTTTCTTACATTCAACTTATTCTGCCACTCCACCTCATGCTCTCAAATGAAAACAAGTAACTCACCACTTGGATCCTCCTTACCATTCTTTCTATCTCCCATTCTATCTCCTCAAAGTTTATTAAATCAGCAGAAAGCTGCAGATAGTGTATATAAATTTTTGCAAGGCATACAATAAGTTCTCACATTATCTTTGTGCATAAGATGGACCAAAAGGTGGGACTGACATTAGAACAATAAAGTTGATTCATAGCTGGTAAACAACAGAGCCCTAAGAGTACTAATTAAATTAGCAAATGTCAACTTATAGAAATATTTTTAGTGAAACACTCAGTAATCTGTCCATAGTCCTTCTCTGCTTTGTATATTTAGGGATGGCTTAACTAGCCTATGAATACTATGGTGCAAGACATTCCATATTTATCATCGCAATGTCTGGCAAAAATTAAATAGCCAATATATGTTTGTTTAAGAAACAATGACCAAACGGGGCATGTTGATAATATGTGAAATAAATTTATAGGATCAAGAATTAAAAAAGCAATAGCAACATATTATACATGGCCTGGATAACCAATCAGATCTAAAGAACATTTGGGTATAGACATACTATGATTTGTCAAATATAGCAGAGTAACTTTGTTTTAGCATAAGAGATACCAGCCTTTGTCCCATTCCTCCTTCAAAATAGATTGCTATCCACAAAGGAAAATTACCCTGGTAGTTCTCAAGAATCCAATGAATAACTACAGCAACACAGTGGAGCAAAACATGGAGAATAACTACACAAAAAGAATCCCAGAGATCAGCTTAGCAGAGACTTTTGGAAACAAGTAGGAACAAAGAAGGGTGGGGCTATTGGTATGAGCCATGCAGCAGGTGCTAATATGGTCTCCAGTGACCTGCTCTATGGAGTACCCCAGTAGCTTTTTCCACTGAAGACCTCAACAGCCCCTTTGACAGCCATGAATTTCCTGTAGCTTTCATGGTGGAGGACTCCATCGATTCCAGCAGACTGCTCTGCAGAGGACACTGGCAGCTTTCATTGCTGACATACCAACAGCCATTGCCACTACAGACCAACCCAGGGAGGGAGATTCTGCTGACACCTCCCCTATTAGAAAATACTGTTGCTTAGAGAGGAAAAATGGCGGCGGAGTGAACGGAAGCTACACAGAACATCTCCCAGAACCAAACTGGAATTACAACTATAACACAGACAAATCAACAGGAAAACCCAACAGAAAAGCAGCTTGCGAGGACCATACAATGAGGGACACTGACTCCATCCTGGTAGGCTTGCGAAGGCACGAGACAGGGGCTGGGAGCCCACGGTCGGCAGCTCAGCAGCGGCCTTAGCTGGGAGCGGTGCCCTCAGGTCACACTCCCAGGTGGCTCCGCAGCGCAGAGCCGGGACAGAGGCTAAAACAGCCACAGCCACTCACCTTGGGCTCCAGCAGAGGGAGGGCAGACTGGACTGGAGCTGTGTCGGGGCACTCGGGATCTGGAGGGCGCTCAGAGCTTTGGCTGAGTGCAACCACTCAGGATGGTGGCCACATTGCTCCTTCCCAGGGCTCTGAGGAGAGGCAGCAGCCCCTCCCTCGGAGATCCAACCCCACCCTGTGGGCCATTGAAGTGCTAATTGAGGCTCACTAACAACCAGCATCTGCCCCACCCTCGGGAAATCCCCTTGTGCTAAGCATCTGAGGGAGCTTTTCAATCAACTGACAACCCAAAAGTCATCAAGTAACCTAGACTGGTAGCCTCCAGGCAAAAAGCTAGAGAATAACAGTACCTTTCCTGGGCTGGCAACTTTAACCAGGAAAGTAAGACTTGACAGTGGTGTTCAACGTGGGTCCTCCCTCGCTCATCTAAACACAGGAGAGGGAGCCACAAACAGCAGAACACCAACACCCACAGGGAAAACTTGACAGGCTCCAAGCCCACAGTAATAGCCAAAATGGTGAAACACAGAAACAGAAGCCAAATGAAAGAGCAAGAGACCTCCACCGAAGATGAGATCAATGTGGAGCAATTAGGCATGTTAACAGAGCTAGAATTCAGAGCCATGATCTTGAGGAAGCTGAACAGCATGAGTAAGGACATAGAGACACTGAAAATAAGCCAATTGGAAATTAAAAACCAACAAGAAGAGATAAAAAATGACATATCAGAAATGAAAAACACATTGGAAGGTTTCAAAAGCAGAGTAGAGGAAGCTGAGGACCAGATCAGTGAATTAGAAGACAGGGTAGAAAAAATCAACCAATCAGAAAAACAAAAGGAAAAAACTATTAAAAAACAAGAAGACAGCTTAAGAGAACTATGGGACAACTGGAAACGTAATAATATTCGCATCATAGGAGTCCCCGAAGAAGAAGAAAATGAGCAAGGGATAGAGAATATATTCAAAAAAATAGTGACAGAAAACTTCACTAATTTGGTGAAGGAAGAAGGCATTCAAGTTCAAGAAGCACAGAGAGTCCCAAGTAAGAAGAACCCAAACAGGCCTACACCAAGACACATAGTAATTAAAATGCCACAAATTAAAGACAAAGAGAGAATCCTAAAAGCAGCAAGAGATAAGCAACAGGTTACCTACAAAGGGAACCCCATAAGGCTCTCAGCTGACTTCTCACAAGAAACACTACAGGCCAGAAGAGAATGGCATGAAGTAATCAAAGTCATGAAAAACAAGAATCTGAATCCAAGACTACTCTACCCAGCAAGGCTATCATTCAAAATAGAAGGTCAAATAAAGAGCTTCCCAGGCAGAAAAAAAGGCTAAGGGAATACATTAGCACCAAACCAGCACTGCAAGAAATGTTAAAAGGACTGCTGTAATTAGCAGTAGAAATGGGAAGAAAAATAGAACCATACTAAACAAAAATGGAAATAAATAAGTACATATCAATAATCACCTTAAACGTAAATGGATTGAATGCTCCCATAAAAAGGCACAGCGTAGCTGATTGGATAAGAAAGCATGACTCATCTATATGTTGTTTACAAATGACCCACCTCTCAACAAAAGACTCACATAGGTTGAAAGTGAAGGGATGGAAAAAAATTTTCCAAGCAAATGGAAAGCAAAAAAAAGCTGGGGTAGCAATTCTCATATCTGATAAAATAGATTTCAAAATGAAGACCAAAACTAGAGACAAAGAAGGCCACTACATAATATTGAAAGAATATATCCAACAGGAAGACATAACCTTGATAAACATATATGCATCCAATATAGGAGCACCAAAATATATTAAAAATCTTCTGGAGGACTTCCAAGGAGAAATTGACAACAATACAATCATAGCAGGGGACTTCAACACCCCGTTGACAGCACTGGATAGATCCCCTAGGCAAAAAATTAGCAAGGAAACAGAGACTCTAAATGAAGCACTAGACGAAATGGATTTAATAGATATCTACAGAGAATTACACCCCAAAACTACAGAATACACATTCTTCTCAAGTGCACATGGGACATTCTCAAAGACAGACCACATGATAGGACACAAACTAAATCTCTACAAGTTCAAGAAGATTGAAATCATATCAAGCATCTTCTCAGATCACAATGGCATGAAATTAGAAATCAATTGCAACAAGAACATGCAAAGACATTTCAACACATGGAGGCTAAATAGCATGTTATTAAACAATGAATGGGTCACCGAGGAGATCAAGGAAGAAATTAAAATCTTCAATGAAAATGAACACACAACAACACAAAATCTATGGGATGCAGCAAAAGTAGTTCTGAGAGGGAAGTTCATAGCACTACAGGCCTACCTCAAAAAACAAGAAAAATTTCTAATTGACTGTCTAACCTCACAACTTAAAGAATTAGAAAGCAAACAAAAAGAAAACCCCAGAGCAAGTAGAAGGAAGGAAATAGTAAAGATCAGAGCAGAAATAAATGACATAGAGACCAAAAAAACAATTCAAAGGATCAATGAAACAAAGAGCTGGTTTTTTGAAAAGATAAGATTGATGGACCCTTAGCTAGACTCACCAAGAAACAAAGAGAGAGAACCCAAATACACAAAATCAGAAATGAAAGAGGAGAAGTAACAACCAACACCACGGAAATACAAAAGATCATTAACAACTACTATGAACAACTATATGGCAACAAATTCGACAATCTAAGCGAAATGGACAAATTTCAAGAAACACACAGTCTCCCAAAACTATTCCCGGAAGAGATAGAAAACTTGAACAGACCAATAACAACTAAGGAAATTGAAGAGGTAATCAAGACTCTCCCAGCAAACAGAAGCCCAGGCCCGGATGGCTTCACAGGGGAGTTTTAGCGAACATTCAAAAAAGAACTAACACCCATTCTCTGCAAACTCTTTCAAAAAATTCAAGAAGAAGGAAGACTTCCAAACTCGTTCTATGAAGCCAGCATAATTCTAATTCCAAAACCAGAAAAAGACACTACAAAGAAAGAAAACTACAGGCCAATATCCCTGATGAACATAGACGCCAAAATCCTGAACAAAATATTAGCAAATCGGATCCAGAAATACATCAAAAAAATTATTCACCATGACCAAGTGGGATTCATTCCAGGGATGCAAGGCTGGTACAATATTCGCAAATCAATAAACGTGATACACCACATAAACAAAATGAAGAATAAAAACCACATGATCATATCAATAGATGCTGAAAAAGCATTCGACAAAATCCAGCATCCATTTCTGATAAAAACGCTCAGCAACGTAGGAATAGAGGGATCATTTCTCGACATAATAAAGGCCATATATGAAAGGCCTACAGCCAACATCATACTCAATGGACAGAAACTAAAAACATTTCCATTAAGAACAGGAACAAGACAGGGATGTCCACTTTCGCCACTCTTATTTAACATTGTACTGGAAGTCTTAGCCACAGCAATCAGACATGAAGAAAAAATAAAAGGGATCCAAACTGGAAAGGAGGAAGTGAAACCGTCATTATTTGTGGATGGCATGATATTATACATAGAAAACCCTAAAGACTCCATCAAAAATCTACTAGACTTAATAAATGAATTTGGCAAAGTAGCAGGATACAAAATTAACGTCAAGAAATCGACGGCATTCCTGTACACCAATGATGAACTCACAGAAAGAGAAACTGAAAAAACAATCCCATTTACCATCGCGCCAAAAAAATTACGATACCTAGGAATAAACTTAACCAAAGAAGTAAAGGACCTATTTTCAGAAAACTACAGGTCATTGAAAAAAGAAATAGAGGAAGATATAAAAAAGTGGAAGCACATACCCTGTTCATGGATTGGAAGAATTAACATCATTAAAATATCCATACTACCCAAAGCAATCTATAGATTCAATGCAATCCCCATCAAAATACCAACGACATATTTCATAGAACTAGAACAAATACTTCAAAAGTTCATATGGAACCAAAAAAAGACCCCGAATAGCCACAGCAATCTTGAAAAAAAAAGAACAAAGTAGGTGGGATCACAATACCAGATATCAGGTTATACTACAAAGCGACTGTAACCAAAACAGCCTGGTACTGGCACAAGAACAGGCATATAGACCAGTGGAACAGAACTGAAAACCCAGAAATGGACCCAAGGCAATACGCCCAATTAATATTTGACAAAGGTGGCAAGAGGATACAGTGGAGTAAAGACAGCCTCTTTAATAAATGGTGTTGGGAAAATTGGACAGCTACATGCAAAAAAATGAAACTAGACCATCAACTTACACCATACACAAAAATAAACTCAAAATGGATAAAAGACTTAAATGTGACCCATGAATCCATAAAAATTCTAGAAGAAAATGTAGGCAACAAAATTTAGACATCATATGCAACAGAATTTTCACTGATACATCACCTAAGGCAACAGAAATAAAGGAGAAAATGAACACATGGGACTACATCAAACTAAAAAGCTTCTGCACAGCATAAGAAACAATCATCAAAATGGAAAGGCAACCCACTGTATGGGAGAACATCATTGCCAATGATGTATCAGATAAGGGGTTAATTTCCAATATATATAGAGTGCTCATACAACTCAACAAAAGGAAGACAAAGAAACCAATTAAAAAATGGGCAGAGGAGCTGAATAGACACCTCTCCAAACAGGACATACAAATGGCCAAAAGACATATGAAGAAATGCTCATCATCACTAATCATCAGAGAGATGCAAATTAAAAAGCAATGAGGTATCACCTCACACCTGTCAGAATGGCCGCCATCAACAAATCATCAAACAACAAGTGTTGGCGAGGGTTTGGAGAAAAGGGGACTCTAATACACTGCTGGTGGGAATGCAGACTGGTGCAGCCGCTATGGAAAACAATATGGTGCTACCTCAAAAAATTAGAAATTGAACTTCCATTTGACCCAGTGATCCCACTGCTGGGAATATACCCTAAGAAGCCTGAAACACCAATCAGGAAGAATATATGTACCCCCATGTTCATAGCAGCACTATTTACAATAGCTAAGATCTGGAAACAGCCCAAGTGTCCACCAGTAGACGAATGGATAAAAAAGCTGTGGTACATACACACAATGGAGTTCTATGCAGCGGTAAGAAAGAAAGATCTCTTATTCTTTGAGACGACATGGAGGGACCTGGAAAGTATTATCCTAAGTGAAAGAAGCCAAGCAGAAAAAGACAAATACTACATGATCTCACTTATATATGGAATATATTGAACATAACAGTCTGAGGAATACAGTAGACCCAGAAACATGGAAGTAGGGCACAGACTGACATCCCTCAGAAGAGGAGGTGGGGGGGTGGGAAGAGATAAACCACAGAACTTATATGCATGTATGCATGACCAATGGACATGGACAACTAAGCCGGGAACGGGGCGGAGGTGGGGTTGGGTGGGGGGTGCCAATGGGGTAAAAAGGTAAAATATCTGTAACAAAAAAATAAATAAAAATTCATAAAAAAAAGAAAGAAAGAAAATACTGTTGCTTCATCCTTGGACCAAGGTTACCACTACCCACCCCCACAACCTCTCACACTCACCAACCTCCAAAGCCAAAAGTGATTCATGTGTACCTGCCCTCCAGACTCAAATCTGAGACTACTCCATGTGGCACATATTACACACTGGAGTGACCACGGCTACAAACTGCCAGCACCTTAAATAATAAATATTCTATTTCACCATGTACACCTGTACTCTGGAACCCAGTTCCCTGGTTGCCCATGGGTACCCATGCATTAGTCATCAGTACCACTACCACTGCAAGGGCAACTGCAAGCCAGACTCAACATCAAAAAGGATCTCCTTAGCCACAACATCCTTCTTGGGATAAATAGAGATCAAGAGGTTCCTAGCAACCTTTGCCACTGAAGGGCCCATCAGCCCTCACTGTCGGGGTGGACGTCCTCAGCCTTTGCCATTGAAGACTTTTACAATCTTCTTCAAAGATTACCTTAGTTGATGGAGTTGCATAGAGACTATGACAGTAAGCCTTTCTCAGAGAAAAAATCACCACACCCCACCCAGTTAGCATCCCCATTAAAACCAGTCCATATAATCTAGAAAACATGACTGCTCCATCAAATACACAGATATCAATGCAAAATCATAAGAGAAAAAATCAAGGGAGCATGATACCACCAAAACAAAACACTAATTTTCCATTAACTAACCCCAAAGAAACGGAGATCTATGAACTGGAAAAAAATCAAGATAATTGTTTTTTGAAAGCTCAGTGAGCTACAAAAAACACAGATAGTTCAATGAACTCAGGAAAACAATGCACTAATAAAATAAAACATCCAACAGAGAGATAGAAAGCATTAAAAAGAACCAAACATAAATTCTAAAGCTGAGGAATACAATAATGGAATAAAAATCCAATAGAAAGCATAAACATTAGGCTTGATCAAGCAGAAGAAAGAATCTACTACTCTACCCAGAAAAGCTGTCCTTCGGGAATGAAAGAGAGATAAAGACTTTCCCAGGCAAACAAAAGCTGAGCGACTTCATTACCACTAGACTTGCCTTACAAGAAATGCTCAAAGGAGTTCTTGAAGCCGAACTAAAAGTGCGCTAATTAGTAACAAAAATATATAAAAGTATAAAACTCAATGATAAAATAATTGTATAGTAAAATGCAGAATAATCCAGTGCTATAATGTTGTGCTATGTTAATCACTTAAGTCTAATATAAAGGTTAAAGGTATTAAAAATAACTACAGCTAAAATAATTTGTTAATGGATAAACCATACAATAATATGTAAATTATAACATCAAAAACATAAAATGTGTGGAAGAGAAGTAAAGTTTAAAAATTTAAAGTTTTTGTATGAAATGAAAGTTCAATTTTTATCAAATTAAAGTAGACTTTTATAACTAAAGTTGTTTTATGTAATCCTCCTGGTAACTAACTATAAGCAAAGACTAATAGTAGATATATAAAAATTAAACAGAAAAAATATCAAAGCATATCACTACAGAAAATTATCAGTTCACAAAGGAAGACAGCAAAAGCAGAAGAAAGGAACAAATGAATTACATGCCAGCCACAAACTTTTAAGAAGACGTAGAGAAGTAAGCACTGTTAGACCTGAAAGAAGTGCTTTATCACACAAGGTTCCAACTGGGCTGACTTTGGGGTTGTTCACTTTTAATGGCTACTGAAAATAGGCTGAAGCTAAGCTCTTGGAAGAGCTGCAAAGTGAAAGGACTAGAAGGTAGAAATGGATCATGGGATGTTCAATACTATTGAAGCAAAGTAATCTGAGCTTTAGTCTTAGATCTTCAAAAACCTTAAGAATTTGGTTAAGACCCTTTCATGACTGAATGTTTCAGTTTCCTCATCTGTAAACTGAGGTAGCTTAGGACAGGAGTCTCAAACTCCGATACTTTTCAGTGGCAAAACTGAATATAATAAAACAGGGAATGGTGAGTGCCTGGGGAACTGGAGAATTTATGCTTTACCTAAAGACATTCTGACTAAAAAGTACTTTTCAAACTCTGACATAGCCTATAAAAGAAACAGATCTGCTTTGCATCATTCAGAGTTCTCAAGAAAAAAAAAAAGGAATGTTTGTTTGTTTGTTTGGTTGGTTCAAAAGACTAACTTAAGTGATTGTGAACCTGGTAAGTCTGATATCTGTAAAGCAAATCAATAACCTAGAACCTCAGATAAGAGTTAATGTTGTAGTCTTGAGTCTGAAATCCATAGGACAGGTTATGGGTTGGACACCCAGACATGATTTCTACATTCCAGTAGAGGTAGAATTCCTGCTTTTCTGGGGAACGTCAGTTTTCACCTTTAAAGCTTTCAAATGATTGGATGAGGCTTACTCCCATTATGAAAGGTTCTCTCTTTTATGTAATGTCAACTAATTGTAGATATTCACCACATACACAAAATACTTTCACACCAACATTTAGACTTGTGTCTGACAAAACAACTAGGCACCATAGCCTAGCAACGTTGTCACATAAAATGAACCATTACTTGTAGACCCCTACAGTATACAATTTCTTAGGGCCCTTTCAGAGTGATCTCTTATTATTTGGTAGTACATTTGAAATCCAAACTAAAAGTCCAAGTCCTGCCCAATTAGCAAACAATAAAATCATTTCCAAATAGAAATGTCGCTATTCTTGGAATAAGAGAAATCAAAACTGGGCATTCATTTCTGTCTGGTATAGGTCCATGACCTTTGTAATGCAGTGTTTGAACAGTGCCCCCAGGATAACCCTAAATGTTTATCACCTATCAACCCTTACAGAGCATTTGTTCTAGTTTAGATCATCGTTTTTTATCAGTCAAGTGGAAGGTGGGGTGTATTACGATACATTTTTTGAAAATGCCTGATTTGACTTTTCTAGCTCTAGAAAACATTTTTTAATAGGCGTGGGGTATGAAGAGGGAGAGTGAGAGCAGTGTTGTTTTTTACACTTTGAGATCGTACTTGTATCTGTTGAAAAACTATACACTTTGGACATAATTATTCCCCTCTGGGCTTTATACTGTGTTAACCATACATTTCATTTCTTAGAGGCTATGCATAGTTGTTTTAGTTATCTTCTTACAAATAAACACAACAAAGGAAAGAGAACAAAACGTAAGATCCATCGCACCTACCTTTATATGTCTATATGCTTGGCACATCACTTTCAAAATGGAGCGAGGCTAAGGTTGTAAATGAGCTTGCCTCCTGTCCGTGACATTTGGCAGACCTGGGATTATTATTGCATTCTAGCCTGAGCTGGCTCACCAATTTTTCTTACAAATGTTGGCACTATATTTTACAGCCCAAATTCACACATTTCTCTTGAAAGAAGTAAACTAATTAAATATCAGGATTAAATGTGCAGATTTTAGGAATTTGGGGATAAACATAATAATTATGTACTTTTCAGAGATAGACATAAAATGTCAATGTGAAAAGAGAAGCTGTAATAGCTAATAGCTATTTTACTTAAAAAATAAGTGGAGATATTGCCTTCCAAAACCCTTTCTAATAGATAAACAGTTTTGAAATTATCTTCAGTGTAAATTAGCCTGTTATGAAGAACTGGACTGGCAATTTACTCAAATCAGAAGACATCCATATTATCCAAGAAGCCGTTGTTCTGCCAAAAAAAAAGGGTGGGGGTACAATTTCTAAAATTTCAAGGAGAAAAACATGTTTTATTTCTTATAAAACGATGCCGGAAACATTTAACATTTCTATTCAGACTAGGAATATGGATATTCTTCAGTGCTATCTGATGTGACTATATGGCAGAGTCCAGGCTGCAGGTATCTTTAAGAGATCTTAGAATAAAGCCATCATGCCTGCCCAGGAGGCCCAAGAAAAAGAGCCTATACAAAAAGAGCATAATTCTGCAGAATTGGTCATGATATCCAGTTGCTGTTCAATGGGTATAAATTTTCAGTTATGCAAAATTAGTAAATTCTAAATATCTACTTTAAAACATCCTGCCTATAGTTAACAGCACTGTATCTTGGATTTAAATTTTTGTTATAAAGGTAGATCTCATTAAGTATTCCTACCACAATAAAAATAATTTTAAAATTTAAAATTATAAGATTATTAATTGACATGCAGCTGAAAATATTATAAGAGCATAGTAGGGCTGCCAATAAAGCTAATGTAGTTTTAGATTGTGCTAGAAGAAGAATGGTGTCCCGATCTAAGTAGTAGAACTTCTAGTTGCCAGAACATCTACATTGGCAAAAATCAATTTTACTACCGATCTAATTATCTAATTATAGTTTGCTTCAATTTTAACTTTTTTTTTCATGTATTTTGTTGTTTCAGGTTTTACATTCAAGTCTTTATTTAATTTTTTTAAATTAAATGTATTGTGGTGACATTGGTTAATAAGATCACACAGGTTTCAAGTGTACGTTTCTATAATGCATAATCTGTACATTGGATTTTGTTCCCACCTTTAAACTCTTTGTGAGTGTTTTGGCATCCATTCCGGGATCCTAAAAATAAAGTATAATTATATTAAAATTTAAACAAACTAACTTTAGACAAACTGTCCAAAAAGTATCTTAGTACACACAGTAGGAAAAGTGCCTAGTATAAAATTGAACTATCCTATCATTCACAATATCCAGCATACTTGAGAACTACCTTTTTAAAATTGAAAATTGTATCAGAAATATCCTTTTACATACAATAGCTCCTCCTTATCCAGTTTTGCTTTCCGTGGTTTTAGTTACCCATATTCAACCACAGTCTGAAATATTATATGAAAAGTTTCAGAAATAAACAATTCATAACATTTAAATTAAATGCCATTATAAGTTGAGTGATAAAATCTTGTGATGCTCTGTCAAGCCTGGGACATGAATCATCCCTTTGCTCACCATATCCATGCTATGTATACTATGCACCCATTAGTCACTCGGCAGCCATCTCAGTTATCAGATTAACTCTCTCAGTATGGCAGTGCTTGTGTTCAAGTAACCCTTATTTTACTTAATAATGGTCCCACAGCACAAGAGTAGTGATGTTGGCAATTTGGATATGGCAGAAAAGTGTAAAGGGCTTCTTTTATGTAAAAGGGAAAAAGTTCTCAACCTAATAAGGCATTTTAGTATCTCACATCATCCCAAGAAGAAGAATGAGTATAGCACAATAAAATGTTTTGAGAAAGACCACATTCACATAACTTTGATTGCAGTGTATTATTATAATTACTTTATTTTATGTTTAGTTGTTGTTAATCTTTTACTGTGCCTAATTTATCAATTGTACTTTATTATAAATATATACAACGAGGAAAAACATAGTATATATAGAGAGAGTTTAGTACTCTCTGTGGTTTCAAGCATCCACTGGGAGTCTTGGAATGTATCCCTCACAGATAAGGAGACACTACTGTCGGGGATTTAAAACACCCAAAATACCAGAAAGATGGTAAAAGAAAATGTAGCATGCTTTGAATGCAAAAGCATTCACAAAAGCATTGCAGTTCAGATTAAGTAGCACACAATCTTAATCCATTAGCAAGATTAGAGCAAAACCATTGCATTTAGTTCTGAACGCATTGAGAAAATGCAACATGTTTACAGAAAGAAAGAAAAAAAAAAAAAAAAAGAATAATTAGAAGACTTGAAATCATATTATTTTAGGAAGAGGTGTGTCAACTCCAGATAATTTAAGTGGAGGAAAAAGAAGACTAGTGTTGGACATGATATCTAACTTTAAATACATATGTGACACAAAGGGCACATTTTCCTTCTTTTTTACTGTCAGATAGTATTCAATTGTGTATATATACCACAGCTTTTTTTATCCACTCATCTACTGATGGATACTTGGGCTGCCAAACCTTGGCTATTATAAATAATACTGCAACAAACATAGGGGTGCATATATTCTTTCAAATTAGTGTTTTGGGTTTCTTCAGATAGATTCCCAGAAGTGAAATCACTGGGTCATAAGGCAGTTCTATTATGCTAAGTGAAATAAGTCAGTCAGAGAAGACAGGTACCTTATGACTTCACTCATATGTGGAATCTAAT
Organism: Molossus molossus; assembly: GCF_014108415.1. Lineage (NCBI taxonomy): Eukaryota > Metazoa > Chordata > Mammalia > Chiroptera > Molossidae > Molossus > Molossus molossus. The sequence continues at coordinate 24,787,626 of NW_023425355.1, read as the reverse complement.
GAACAAAATGAACTAACAAGCAAAACAGAGACAGATTCATAGATAGAGAACAGGCTGTCTGGGAAGGGAGGCTGGGTAGGAGAGGTTTGGAGGGGTTGAGCAAAAGAGAGAAAAAAACACATGGACACAGATAACAATGTGGTGATTGTTGCCAGGGAGAGGGATGTGGGGGGAGGGGATGGGTGGATAAATGGTGATAAATGGAGACTTGACTTGGGGTAGTGAACACACAATACAGTGTACAGATGATGTGTTGTAGAATTGTGCACCTGAAACTCACATCATTTTGTTAACCAATGTTACCTCAATAAATTTGATAAAAAGGAAAACAAATAAATACATATACGAAAATATTTCTTATACTTATTCTGTTAACTCCAGTAATCCAACATAGAATTAATAGAACTGATGGTACAAAGATGTGCTGAAGATATAAAAAAATCATTTGGCCAACTATAACTTCAAAAATTTGCAATGGCTGCCTTGGAATTATCATTGAAATTGGTTGTGCAGGTTATTATTTAAAACCTCAATGTTAAGATTTCTATCATTAAGTTTATTTATAAAGAAAGTACAGCCCTGGCCAGTGTTCTCAGTGGTTAGAATGTTGGCCCTCTCACTGAAGGGTTGCAGGTTCGATCCTCTGGCCCTGGGGCATGTGTGGGAGGCAATCAATCAATGTGTCTCTCTCATATAGATGTTTTTCTCTCTCTCTCCTCTCCCTTCCCTTCTTCCCTTCTACTCTCTCTAAAAATCATTTGAAAAAATATCCCCGGGTGAGAATTAATAACAATAACAAATTGTTTAATTAAAAAGTAACTACAATTTTTTAAAATTCTACTGGATGTTGGGACTGAATTGTTTCTTAGGCTTGGCATTAGAATTTTTTATTCTGAAAATTCTTTCCACTCATCCTGGCCCTATAACTCTGTTTCTTTCGTGATTAAAAAATGAAGTACTATGAACTGCAAGTTAGTTTTTATTTTGAGACTGGAATTCTGGAGTTTCATCCATCCATAATATTACCAACTGAAATGTTTGTTATCAAGCAAATGATACAATGTCCCATACCTATTGCTGTCAAATTCTCACTGACTTTATTACTTCATGTCTTAATGCAAAATGCAGCAACAAGAGTAAATTAGAAATGTGGTTAAAGAAGGAGTGCATTGCAGGCACATTGACTTCATAGCTGACAATCCTGAGGCAGAAAAACCATAAACAACAGGCTAAAGCATTAAGTATATGGTTTGCTGACCATTTGGGCAAAAATCCCTACAACCTCTGAACATCTGAGAGTGTCATTCGTTTTCAATACAAATGATCATTATTTTACTCATCAGGAGCCATTAAAATTATAATCTTATTAAATTATTTAATGTATATTCATTAGATATATTCATTTTAGATTTTTTTCCTTAAAGTGTTTAAATTTTAAAAATCAAGTCAATGGAGATTTATATCAGTTATATGAAAAGTCACTTAGGTAAAGTGACTCTGTGCCTAAAGTTGTCAGATAAGCTTTATTGCACTTGATCTTGGTTTTCACTCTTCAAAGCTGTTTAATTTGGATTTATATAGTTAGAAATATTAATTGAGTCTGGAAAATCAGCCTTACTCCACTTCCTACCTTAAGAATTTATAATTGTTACTAATTAATGTGAGGAAGTGGGAGTTAGGAAGATATGAATTACCTCATACTCTACTGTTCCCATCAAAATGTCCCTGGAAATAAAGACATAAGAATTATGTATCAAATGAATAACATGTTTATTCTCCAGCTGAACTATTCAAGAGGCATTTATTTCTACCCTCAACCATTTTATGAAATGTTCACAGTTTTTTTCCATTCTTGTTGCCTTTTCAATATTTAACCATTTACTTGGTAGCAGATCTCATCATATTTCAACATTACTTGATTTAGCTAATGATTACCACCCAATAAAATTGCTTGTAAAGCAAATTTTTTTTAAAACTAATTTTTTTTCATCGACCTTTATAATATATAAGGAATGTGTTCCAGATTTTTTTTCCTGTTCCTGCCTCTAGGTGATTATAACACAAGAGGGGTAGAGTTACTAACTCAGAACATCTGCCACCTGCCTGAAGCCATGGCTCAATTCAGGCATGGGATGCAGGAAGCCCTGCTCTTTCCACCTTGCTTTAGTTTCAAATGCTTGCCTCATGCAGGCAACTTCTCATCCCCTACTGCCACAGCCTAGATTTGATAGCACATCCAAGAACAGGCTGTGGGAGATATGAGTAGCAGCTGGTCACATCCTGCTGTTTCTGTGGCAAGGTACAGACAACTGGAGATGTCATTTTGTATGTGCTCCTGGAAACTGTCTGTTGGCAAATTTTTGTTCATGTGAGGTTTCTGGAAGCATATATTCAATTTATTCCCTACTTTTCTGTTATGGTGAATTTCTCATTGGTGAATCCTCATGTAATGGGGTACACCTGCACTGTTGAATCAAGAAGCAACGGCGCTGCCTAGTAGTTGACGTTTGGTGTTAGGACACACTACTACATTTGCAAACTCAATAAATCCAGACTTTTTATATTTGTATAAGTGTGTGTGTGTACTTTATATTCTCAGTTAAGAAATGAGCAACTCTCTTGATTACTTCACACCATGACTCAGGGTTCAGTCAGCAGTGAATCAGCATTCGCAAAGACGCTGTTATTGGAAACCTTGTCTTTTAGCTAAGATGTACAATTGAAGTCCTGATCACTCTGTATTTACTAATTGTCCAATGCCACTTTTTCAAGGATATGGACATTAATTAGCTCCAGTGTCCTAAACCAATTCTAAATTAGGTAATTACACTGTATATTCTGCAGTTTCTGCTGGGAAACACGTTCTTCATTTCCTGTCTCTAACTGATGGCCAGCTGTTAAATAGCTTCCAAGATTTCCCCAGAGATGGTTACACATCAGAAATGATTCTTTTATAGGATGTTTTAAGAACATTCAAGATGAAAGGAGCTATGTAAATAGTATTATTATTGCTTGTTATTATTGTCAGTGACAACTCTCTTCAAAGCATCATTGCATTAGTAATTTGGAGGCAAATGACAATGTTGTAAGATGCATTTGGGGAATCTTTGTTAGAAAATTTTGTTATAGATCGAATGTCTGTGTCCTCCCAAAATTAATTTATTGAAATTCTAATCCCCAATGTGATGATATTAGGAGGTGTGGTTTCAGAAGATAATTAGGTCATAAGGATGGAGCCCTCATGTATGTGGTTAGTACCCTTATAAAAAGGAATCCCAGGGAGTTCTTTCTTCCTCTTTCTGCCATATGAATTGGCAGTCTGCAATCCAGAAGACAGCCTCACAAGAACTAAAGCATGCTGACACCATGATCTTGAACTTCTAAGCTCCAAAACTGTGAGAAATAAACTTTTGTTGTTTATAAGCCACCCAAGTTACGGCATTTTTGTAGAGTAGTCCAAACTGACTAAGACAAATATTTGCCTTAAAAATTATATTAGCCCGGCCGGTGTAGCTCAGTGATTGAACTTCTACCCATGCACCAAGAGGTCAATGGTTCAATTCCCAGTCAGGGCACATGCCAGGTTGTGGGCCAAATCCCCAGTGGGGGGCATGCAGGAGGCGGCCTATAGATGTTTTCTCTCATTGATGTTTCCATCTCTCTCTCTCCCTCCCTTCCTCTCTTTCTAAAATCAATAAAGAAAAACAAATTATAATAGTCTAGTACTTTCAAGTTCTTAATAAATGCATATATGTTAGCAGAAAATAATTATAAACACATCTTGATTTGCAATTTCTTCAAGTGTGGGGGTGGTTCTAGTGGATAAAACATTCACTAGTGATGAAAGAAAACAGAAACATGGGACTTTGTCTTGTGAACTAACTTCTCATGTCACCTCACTCATGAAAAGAAAGTTTCAGCACATGTCTCATAGTAAATATTCTGAGGAGCTCCCTAAAGTCTTGGTTCAAAAAGTCACATTTAGCCCGGCCAGTTTGGCACAGCGGTTAGAGCGTCGGCCAGCAAACCAGAGAGTCCCAGGTTCAGTTCCCACTAAAGGCACATACCTCTGTTGCACTTTGTCCCCAGCCCTGGTTGGGGTCGTGTGGGTGGCAACCACTTGATGTGTCTCTCTCACATTGATGTTTCTCTCTCTCTCTTCCACCTCTCTCCCTCCCACTCTATCTGAAGATAAATGCAAGAATGTCCTCAAGTGAGGATTAAAAAAAAAAAGTCACATTTAGAGACCCAACTTTGTAACCACATGACAACACTGATCTATTATAACTACATTTTATAGTCACATACATATTCTAAAAATTAAGAAACTACATATAGTATTGTGTATTTATATAGAATCTGAGTCTGTAAATATGAAAAATGTGATTCATTTTGTGTTTAGAAGTCATGCTGGTCATGTCAGCTGCTTTGAGAGTTGTTAAAGTTGAGACAAATTCTAGTAAGGAAGTTGAACATTAATGGAATCCATGTTAACTCTTTCTAAGTTGCATTATCACAGTAAGTAAATTAGATCCTCAGGGAGGGGGAGCAATTGAAAGGTGTTCAAGTCTAATCATCCATGCTCTGAATCTAGTAGTGAGACAGCACTATGGGATGGGCTTTAGATAGAAAAAGTTTCCCTTTGAGACAAATTCTTCTTTTAAGATTAACACTATAATCACAAATACCTTTGGCTTCTCTTAATAACTCTTTGTAGATTGAAAAACTTTTTAAAGTGTGCTTTCCATGAGATTAGCACATTCATGCTCCTTTAGGAAAGTGACCACTTCTCATTTATCCTTACAGCCTCTGTTCATAGTAAAGTAGTATACTTCAGCAGCTCAGTGAAAAATTTGTTGAATGAAAAAAAAAAAAAAAAACACTTTTTTTATTTTTTTGTTTTTACCATTTCCTGAAATATAACAATTTATAATATCAACTTTATAATAGTGTTTTAAATTTCATCTTAACACTATTGTTTCAGAGGCTATCTCCTATCATCTTGGATTTTGTGAATGATTCTATAGTCATCTAAGGTATTTATTTGTTCAGCAACTATTTAGCCCTTCCTATACACTGGGAACTGTGGAGGATACAAGTGTGAAAAAGTCAGATCCCTAAAAGAGCTTCCAATCTAGTAAATGAAGATAAGAAAGTAGAAAGTGCCCTAATAGAGATACAGAAAAAGTGCTATGTGAGTTCAAAGGAGAGTAAGATGAAATTTCATGGGAGATGAATTAAGTAGGGAATAATCCAACTTGCAACTCTGAAGTAGAACCTTATTTTGTCTAGGAGAAGTCTCTTTAAAATCTTATACTGATGGCATTTATTGGTTGGTCATTTTTTAATCCCTTTGTCAAAGTATTACTTGTTCATGAAGTTCCATATTGTTATTATTACTATTATTGTTAGGCAGCACTTGAACTATGGAGGGAGACTGGTTAATTCGTTGGTTATTGTGTAATATGATGCCAAGTCCTGATGTGTTAAGTGCTCTTAGGTAAAACTTGCTTCTTTTAAGGATTTTCAAAGGACGCTTTGCACCACTCACACTACCTATAAAAATTAATCTAGAAAAAGTCTTAAGTATCCACTGTGCACTGTTACTAGTCAAATCAGTAGATAAATTCCTAATCAAACTTGATTCTTTAGAACAGCACTATCTTTCATATCACCATTCATTTTGTTTTAAAATAAGTTGTGGAGGGACAGGTCAAGCATGTACAAGTCACTGGTTAACCTGTTATTTTTCAGCTAATGGGAAATGTCTTCTGGGTTTCCATTTATTTTAAATTATTATGATAAGAAAAGGGCAAGTACCAACAACCATTAGTCAATGTGATAAAAGAAATCAAACCTTATGAATGACAAAACATCCTAGTCCATTCCTTTCTTTAAATCCATTAACCTCTCTTTCATATGAAACCTCTCACTGAATTTATTTTGATCTGAATACACATTTCTTCTGTTATCAGATGCTGCACCACATACTTTATTAAATGTACTCTGTACACACAAAGAAGTTAGGTGGCCTAAAAATTAAGTAGCTATTCTGTCTCAATGATAATATAAAATCTATCTGGAAAATAACAAGGTATTTGATGACAGTAATCTGAGATCCAAGAAGATAGATGTCTAAAATAAGGGATAAACACTTTGGATCTCACTCATGAAAGAGAAAATATTTTATTTCAATGATGATTGAAAGGAAATTACCAGGCCTCACATGATAAACATTTAACTCACTATCCTTTCCCTCTGTCCTCACTTTATGCATATTAAATCAATTAATCTTCTATTACTGTAAAGAAAATAATGCTTGTGGATTGATGAGAAAATATGTTTCCTACAAGTGTGTATTAGTTTCTTTCCATAATAACATAAGGAAAAATGTAGTTTTCACTTCAAATTTTAGGGCAGAATTTCCAGTACCCTAGTGTTAATGCCTGCAGCATAACTGTGCTGAAACATTTCTTATGCTGTTCTATGCTGTATTGAAAATCTCATGGGAAAATACATTTGTTGAATACCACAGCAGTTATTCAGTGTCTGCTAGTAATCTATATCAGCATTTTGAGAGGATCACATTCAGAAGTAGTCGTATAGGAACCCCAAAGGGAACACCTATCCAAAATAAGAGAGAAAGTAAAGATAACAGCAATTGCAACAACAAAAACTTACATATTAATATAAATTTTTATGAAGCTAAAATAATGTGAAAAATAACCTTAACTAATCAGTTCTTGGCTCTTTCTTCATGATTACAAATAATACTTTCCCAATCATTTAATTTGCCTTGTTGTTGAAGTGACTGCATTGCATTGGCATGATTTTGAGAGTCTGAATCACAATAAAAAATCAGGGAGGTGGATAGACTCTTCAAGAGCAAAGTGAAAATGTATTTGATTACCAAGCATGGAAAAATAAATCTATCAACAGCACACAACATGTATGGAACTGAATCATTTGTATGTACAGTTCTCATGGAGATAATTGTGTAGTTAACCTCCTTTTGCACATTTTAATTCTAATCTGTGGAAAGTCATTTTGGGTAAGTATGATAGTATATGCACCTCTCTGGCATGAAGGACTGGGTTTGCATTGAGGAAAAAAAACTTTGTTGCTTCATTTGGATTCTAGAAGAGATACTTTTTTTTTTTTTTTTTTGCAAATGATTATATGAAGAAGGAGTAAGAAATGATACTTTCAGATTATTTGGGGGTAAAGTTGGATCAATATTTTCCAATCATAAAAACACTTAATGATGTATGCCTTGCATATAGTTACTCTGTAATTTAGTCCTTTGTCACCCCTTTCACTTCCACTTACTCCAGATATATGATTCCCAAGGTAGATGATCAAAGTTGCCTGAAAATAAATGGTCAAAATAGTTTCTAAAATACGCTAGGAACAAATTTGTAAAAGAAAACAATGGCAATATGTTTACTGCTTTTGCAAAGCACTGTTATTTGATTGAGTGGTTAGCTAAAAATTTCTTAGCTTTTTTATTTGAACACTCTCTCCCACATCCAAATACACCCTCCACACACACACACATACACGATCTTCAACCATGTATATTAACTGCATCAGAAGTGCCATTTCTAGTCTACAGAATTGTTTATAATATTTCTAAGCAGCAAACAGCCAATAACTCTGTGATACCCCTTGGGGCTTAGTAATTGTTCTGGTACTAAAAAAATTGCAGGCTTTATTATGTGATAAGAACGCCACACAGAACAATACATTTCTTAATTAAGAGACCCATTAGGAAATATTACATAAAAGACAATCCACTGAATGGGAGAACATATTCACCAATGATACATCTGATAAGGAGTTAATATCCAAAATGTATAAATAACTTATAAAACTCAACACCACCCTGGCCAGTTTGGTTCAGCAGTTAGAGCATCAGCCTGCAGTCCAGAGAGGCCTGGGTTTGGTTCCTGCGAAGGGCACGTATCTTGGTTGCAGTTTGTCTCTGGCCCTGGTTGGGTTGTGCGAGTGGCAGCCACTCGATATGTATCTTTCATATCAATGTTTCTCTCTGTCTCTCTCTTCATCTCTCTCCCTCCCACTCTATCTGAACAAAAAAGTGAAAACAAAAATGTCCTCAGGTGAGAATAAAATAAATAACTCAACACCAAAAAGAGACAATCCAATTAAAAAATGGGCAAAGGACCTGAATAGACACTTCTTTAAAGAAGATAAACTGATGGCCAATAGACATATGAAAAAATGCTCAATGTCACTTATCATTAGAGAAATGCAAATTAAAACCACAATGAAATATCACCTCACACCTCTCAGAATGGCAATCACCAATAAATCAACAAATGACAAGTGTTGGTGAGGATGTGGGGAAAAGGGAACCCTTATACACTGTTGGTAGGAGTGCAGACTGGTGCAGCCACTGTGGAAAACAGTATGGAGTTATCTCACAAATTAAAAATGGAACTACCTTTCCAGCTGGTGTGGCTCAGTGGATTGAGCGTTGTCCCATGGACTGAGAGGTCCCAATGAAAAAGGTGGGTGAAAAAGATGAAGGGATTGAGAAGTACAGGTTGGAAGTTTAAAAAAATAGTCATGAGAATGTAAAGTACAGAATAAGAAATATTGTCAATGATTTTGTAATAACTATTTATGGTGCCTGTTAGGTACTGGAAATATCAGGAGAAACATTTTGTAAAGTATATGATTGTCTAATCACTATGCTGTACACATAAAACTAATAGCAAATAATAGTGAATGTACACTGTAATTTAAAAATTTTTAAATAAATTTTTTGTATAATTAAAAAAGAAAATACTACAAAAAGTCAGGCAAGGGGGTGGGCAGGGGAGGGAAGAGATAAACCACAGAACTTATATGCATGTACACATAACTGGTGGACATGGACAACAAAGCTGGGGACAGGGTGAGAGGGGGGATGGGGAGTAGGGTGTCAGTGGGAAAGAAAGGAGGAACATCTGTAACAAAAACAAATTAATTTTAAAAAAAGTCAGGCAAGAGTAAGGCTGTCTTTATTTGCATATGTTTACCAAAGTGACTCATCAGGATCCATTTAGTTGCAAGTGACAAGAATCAACTCAAATTAGATTAAATCAAAACTGGGTATATAATTAGCTCATATATCTTAGAAGACTGCTGGGGAAATTTTTAAAAAATGATGGAAGAATCACAGAAATGGAGACTTTAGGATCTAGAAATAGAATCAAAGGAGATTACATATATATATAATTTTTTATTTTCATTTTGAAATACCTAACTGTGGTCAATACAAAAACACTGTGATACTGCTTTACAACTTCTGAAATATTTAAAGTACTGGCTGGTGATTCGTAAAGTATGTTTAGGCTAAATCTATAAGAGGAAGAAAAAAAAAAACACTGGAAACAATAATAATTTCTCAGTGAGCCAGAAAAACAATAATATGACCCAGAAAATATTGAGTTGATTAAAGAATTTAAATCAATATCTAGCACTTAGTGAGTGTTCAATAGATATTAGTTTGTAAAATGTGAAATAAAATAGAGTCACTTATTTTTAGGATTTTTAAAATAGAACTGGGAGTCCATTAAGGTAATGAGTTTTATGCAGATCCTCACCAAACAGAACATGAACTTCTTAACTGGGCCACAGTGTATTCTGAGAACACTGCAAGAACATCTACAACTTGTTATGGTGATGGTCACTTTTTTAGTGATGGTCTTAGCAATCAATTGTGTTTGGCAAAGGTTAACTTTCTACTAATAGTACCAACTGAAAATCTTTGTGATGACTTAAGCAAACCTCTCCATCTGCCTTTAAAAAACTCCTGACTTTTGTTCCCGATCAGGACATTATTTGAGATGTTACCTGAATCTGTGTTACCCAAATAGCAATTCTGAGATCCCAAATAAATGCTTTTCTTTTTCTTTGTTTGATTTTTGCTTCCTAACAAGTAAAGTTAACATGTCTGCTGGCAGAAGTAGGACCTGAAGCAATCTCACAGTTGTAAGACCAGCATTTCCTGGAACTGGATGTGATGCCCACACAAGTCTTTATGCTCACAGCTCCATAAACCATCGTGCTCTTCAGCTATGAGTTTTCTCAGGCTGTAACCTGTGCCCTTTCAGTTTTGGTCATCATCTCTCTCCAGGGTCAGATGAATGATTGCCCTAGGAGATTACTGTTTCATGGAGCCAGCTTACAGTTATTATCTACTGAGGACTCTCAATGATTTTGTATTTAAAAACAATGGTCCTTCATCTTGAAAATGTCTATCTAAATGGACGGATAACGCCAAAGATGATTTAAAATAAGAGTGGCCCCTGGGAGCCTTTTGAAGTTCTAACACTTGTTTTCCTGCATAATAAATTTGAAAGCCTTGGAATTAAATAAACTGAATGAGATGCATAAGAGAATGGAATACATTCTTTAATTGGTATGCTGAAGCATCTAAAAGACAAAATGACTTCAAAAATATGTCTAGATCCTTATATCACGGAAATAAATATTTTTAGTTAAAAAAAATTTTGGCCATTTGCATTTTGTACCTAAGATATGGATAATATTTGTGACATAAAAGCTAGTTTAGTCCTGGCCTAATGGTTCAGTTGGTTAGAGCATCTTTCCATACACCAAAAGGCTGAGGGTTTGATTCCTAGTCAGAGCACATACCTAGGTTGCAATTTGATCCCTGGTGGGGGAAGGGAGGCAACTGATCAATGTTTCTCTCTCACATCACTGTATCTCTCTCTCTCTCTCCCTTCTGCTCTCTCTAAAAGCAGCGAAAACATATCCTCAGGTGAGATTTTTTTTAAAAGGTAGTTTAAGTTTGTTGGTTCAAAAAAAGGAGGCATATCTTCAAAATTTGTCAACAAGAAAAATACCTAAAGATGGTGGTTAACTATTTAATATCTAATCTAAGCATAATTGTCAAAACCTAGTAGTTTTTTAAAATTTGGGTCTGTTAATAGACATGTTTTATGCCATATTAAAATATATACATAATTTTATAAGGAAGAATATATTTCTAAAGTTTTGAAATGTATTATAAGTTTGCTAGTCTATTGCAGAAAGCAAATACATGATAAACAGTTTACAATCTCTTGCTTTCCAGTTTCTACCAGAAAGTAAATATTTCAAATAATTTAAAAGGATGAAAAAAAAAGCTGGAAATACAAAATGAACTAAAGAGAAAGTTCCAAAACACTTATAACAATAAGAGTAAATTAACTGCGCACACTATGTACATTGATGTTGAAAAAATGCAAGCAAAGAAATAAGCACCACTTTGGGAAATGAAAAGCAATGAAACTCCCATGAAAGTGTTCTCCTACCACAAAAGGGTTTGCTGTAACTTCTTGTTTTTCAAACTATAGTCACAGACCATTGGTAAATTATGATTCACATTTATTTAAAATTTAAAAATGCATGATATCTATAATTATCAAAATAAATAAATACATGATATGTATCTAATTTTATAATTCATCGATAACTTTATTATCATTTATTATATTTAAATAAAAGAGTAATTTTATAAAATGCATGTATGGCATAGGCTAAAAATAGAAAATACATGTCAGTTTGTTAAACTTCTTTTCAGTTGCTTATATGGTTTAATATATGTAAGTATGTGCTAGGCCATAATATGTACTGTATTTCTTGCTGTGGAATGATCAACATGTTTGAAGGGCACTGTTCTTATACCACAGTGAGTTGAGTGACAAAAGGCTCAATACAGCCAGCTGAAAAGATCAAAATAAAAACAACCACCCTTTCTGTCCTACACATATGTAATGATGACTCCTCAAGGCTAGGCTCCATTGACTCTTGGATAGATTCCCACTTGTTTTCTTGTGTTTTTAGATTCATAACCAGGCAGCAAGCTTTAAAATTTTTTTTTCCCATTTCTAATAACGACTTACAAGACTGAGAATACTGGTAGTAACTTCCAAAATATGTATAGCCTTACCATCAGTTTAGAAGTTATTATCCCACCTTTTAAATCTTGCTTCTGACTACTCAACTTTAGAGCATCCCTCTTCATCAATAATGTGGGGATTCTATTGCCCCTGCCTTTTTTTTTTTTAATTTATTTTTGTTACAGATGTTTCTCCCCTCACAACCCCCACAGACATCCTCCTCTCTATCCTGCCCCCCACCAAGCATTGTTGTCTATGTCCACTGGTTACGCATACATGCATATAAGTTCTTGCCTTTTTTATCCTTCCCAATATGGCAGAGCAATATTAAGATGAACCTGTAGATATGAGTGAATCTCCTACTGTAATTTCTAAAAGAAGGTGTATGGTTTACTTTAACTATATTACATACAAAGAGTTTATATTCATTTAATGTAATTCACAGACAATCAAGCTATCCTCCAAGAATAAATCTGTAATTATTCTGTAACAACTACCATGCATCATTTTGTTTCGACATAACTTTTGTAAGTTTTTGAAATTGAGAAAATAATTTAATCCTAAAGTAAAATGATTGCTAGAATTAGAAGAAAATAATAAGACAAAGGTGAATAAACTATTAAAATGATGTTTTAATGTATAGTCAATTGGATAAAATTTAAATGAAATTAACTAAATACATTTTTGTTTGTTTTTGTTAATCCTCACCTGAAGATATTTTTCCATTATTTTTTTCCCTCCAATTTTTATTTAATTTATTTTTGTTACAGATGTTTCTCCTTTTTCCCCCCTAGTTCCATTAATTTTTAGAGTGAGTGGAAGCGGGGAGGGAGAGAGAGAGAGAAAGAAACATAGATGTGAGAGAGACACATCAATTGGTTGCCTCCAGCATTCACCCCAACCAGACAGGGAATCAAACCTGCACCCTAGGTACATGCCCTTGACTGAGAATTGAACCCTCCACCCTTCATTGTGAAGGCTGAAGCTCCAACCACTAAACCATACCGCCAGGGCAATACATTTTAGTATCAAAACTATATGGGTACAAAATTTGAATTCATATTTTGTCTCTACTGAAAGAACAAAGTTTAAATGCTTAGAATGTAATCTGCCTAAGAAACAAGATTCTGTGTTTTCTCTTTATCTTTGATTGAACAGAAGAGTCGAATCTTCTTGTTATTAAAAAAGCTAAGGCTTTTTGCACCTATGGAAATTTCTATACTTGCCACTGATATTTTTTAAATCATTTTGGCTAAATCCCCTTTGATTTTTCTTTTTACATACTTCTTCAAAATCAAAATCAAAATGGAGTCTTTTTGACTTTGAACTAACTTTGGTTTTTGGTTTGGGGTTTTTTTTTTTTTGTTTTTATTGTTGTTTTTTTGAGGATCCATTCTCTCTCCTTACAAGAAATAATAATAATAAAAGGAGATATTAAACTAATCAGGCTTATTCTATAGAACTGATCAGGCTTATTCCATATATTAAATTACATGGAAGTATTGTCAGATAACAGGTAATATAAGCCTTCTTTTTGTCACATTTATATAGGTATATGTCATAATTTTTTTAGAAATTATGAGGTTCCTGGAAATCTGATATGGCCTGGTGTAACATTATCATTCATAATCCCAGCTATTACATTTAGAATCCAACCTGCCACAGAAATAACCATAGCTCTTTGTCAATTGCATTATAATGAATTCCCATCAAATCTCTAACCTTTGCTATTCTTGCCTTTTGTCATTTACAGAGTTGTTTTACTGATGCTTTGCAAAAATGTTCTTACAAAAATGCTTCAACTTCAAGAAGATTCATGGAAAAATATCCTGACAAATACTCTAGCATGTAGGCTTCTGATAACATTAAGAACATAACACTAAATTGGGTAAAAAAAAAAATCTAGAACTTTAATGGAAAATTTATTGATTTATAAAGCTAACTCAAGATCAAGATTAACAAGAACTGATTAGAGGGGACTAAATGAACTAATGAGCATGATCATAATTTTTGTGAGTTCTTATGCTTGTTTTTAAATATTTTACTTTTCCAAACTTAAGGGAACTTTTTCTCTTAAGCATATATGACTTACATAATTTGATAAAATATACTTTTGTAAACAAAGATAATACATTTATCTTTTTATCTTTACCTGATTCTTATTAAATATTATTATTTTTCTTGACAATATAGGTATTTGCATAAGTAAAATAAAGAATCAATTATCCTTGTAACATAAAACAATTGGAAATATTAACTATATTACCAAATTTTATATGTTTAATGTCCGTGAGGTTTTTGGAAAATTATTATAGTTAATTGTCTTCTTATGCTCATCGCCTTGCTAAGGAAGGTCCACTTAATTAGCTGGTAGCTTTGGATTTTCCCTTAGTGACTTCCTTTATTGAGTCTTAAATGGTGACTAGACAGTACTTTGTTAGAATCTGTTTAATCCTAGCTGGAGTCTTTACCTCCTTTGAGGGCACTTCTGTTGGCAAATGGAAAGATAATTTTCTAGTGAACTATTATTCCCTAACCATAGCTGCATCAGCAAACTTCACTGATTGAGGCTTGGTTTAACAACACTGATCCTTGGATTCCTTAGCAAGGGTTATATTAAATAATCAAATCATGCTCAATTATCTTCTTGCAGAAGAAGACTGCATCTGTACCATAGTCAACAACTCTTGCTGCTCCTTCATCACTACTTCTAGTGAAGTTGGATTAGAACTTGAGAAAGTTAGAAGAATAGCACAGGACCTCTCTGGTCCAATGTCTTTAAATAATACCCTCTGGTTTCCTGCTGATGTTTTAGCTGGTTTCCTTCAGGTATAAGTACTTGGTTAAATCAAGATTTCAAATATTATCTATGATTGTTATTGAAATTTTACTATGTGTGCTTATATTTCAACTTTTTGTGCTACTGCTAATTCAGATAATGCTATAGAAAATCAAGCACCAAGATTATGATCACTCAATAGATTGAAATGATAAAAAAGCTTTTCATCTGAAACTTCAGGTAACATGATGAAATCCACAAACAAGGAAACTAAGTAATTTCCTGACTATTCCCTTGTTGATCAAATGTGGCTTACTTAGGACATTGAGTTACATTTGATAATTTATCTCATTCTCTACAACATCCAAATAAATATAAAGTCCCATTTTACAGCTGAGGAAATTGGGGTGTCAAACAACTCTTATAAGGTCTCATGACTTATAAATAAATGATTCATCAAGGATTGGAAACCAGACAGATTTTCTTTAAAATCCATTGTGTTATATTATCAAAACAATGCATTAAGTAAAGGTTTAAGTTATATAAAATTTCAAGGTAAATTTGTTCATATAAATAGGTTTAGAATAAAAGCATGTATATATATATATTTTTTTTTTTAACTAAAAAAACTGACAATTTTATTTTCACATTTCACAATACAAATGAAAATTGCTTTTTTGTTTTGTCCCACAACTCCCCTCCCAAACTATTCTCTCAAATAGGAAGAGGGAGTGAGTCTTCCTTATCATACTGTTAGAAAACACCCAGAGTCACAGTACCACGATCTCCTGGTGAAGTAGAACAAGTAAAATAAAATTGATAGAAAGAGGTTCCCCTCTCTCCTTATCTGTCTGGTCGAGTCATTCCTGGCCGAGTGGGCACCATCATGGGACGGGCGGGAGGTCTCATCATTGGGGGCCCAGGCATCATTGGCATGTGCCCTCCCATAGGTGGCCTCATTCCAGGAGCAGGTCCCACTGGCATCATCCCAGGAGGAGGAGGACCCATCATTGGCATCATGGGAGGGCCCCCCATATGGGGTGCTGGCATCATACCAGGGCGAGGAGGACCCGGAAGACTGGGGGGAGGTGGGATCATTGCCCCTGCAGGAAGAGGAGCAGAGAATGGAGTAGGAGGGATCTTTCCTTGCTGAAAAGCTGCGGTTGTTTTGTCAATCAGGCTCTGAGCCTGCTCTTCCATCCATTTCTGATAGTAGTCTTTCACATTCTCTTTGTGTTTCCTACCACTGCAGTGTGTCTTTCTCACAGATGGAGAATCATGGGTGAGGTATGTATCGCAGTAGTCACAATAGAACTTGGGCATGTTGTCCTGCAGGCCGTTGGCCACTCCAAGCATGTATATTTTAACATGAAAAATCTTTTCATCTTCAGAATTGATACTTAAAATTTATTGACATTCAAAGTAAACCAAGAGTCAGTATATGTAAGTCTATCAAGCTGTTTAAATGTGAGCCATAAGAAGACATGCATTTACACTATGACCCAGGAAACATGTAAGTTTTTTATTTATGCAAATGAAACCAACTTTTTATGCAACAGTATTTACCTTATTCTATGTGATGCACTCTGGTATCTTATATTCTATTAGCATTTTTTTTTTTAAATAATGATGGCCATGACTTAGTTCTTACCCACTAATGGGTTGTGATTCACAGTTCAAAAAATACTAATTTAGACAATGATGGTTTGAACAGCCATGCCTACTATTCTGAGGAACTCAACTATTTTGAGCAATCAAAACCCTGATAAAAACTTCTTTGTAGGTCGTAAATGTAATTGGTTTTGCAAATTATTAAGTTCAACTAAAAGAAAAAGACAAAACAACCTAAAACACCTATGCTGGAAGGTTGTAGTCAGGGTTCACTCTTCTTGACTAAAAGGCAGGCAAGTGGCATTGCCTCACAAGCTTTGCTCCTGCAAGCAATTTTTCTGCTCACTCAAACTTCCATAACCACGTTCCAAACTTCTTTTTTTAATTCTCACCCGAGGACATTTTTCCATTTTTTGTTCAGATAGAGTGGGAAGGAGAGAGAGAGAGAGAGAGAAACATTGATGTGAAAGGGACACATCGAGTGGTTGCCACCCACACGACCCAACCAGGGCCGGGGACAAACTTCAACCGAGGTACGTGCCCTTAGTGGAAAACGATCCCGGGTCTCTCTGGACCACAGGCCAATGCTCTAACCGCTGAGCCAAACTGGCCAAGGCCCAAGTTTCCAACTTCTATCCAGTAGAAGTAAAAGTTAAAAAATAGGGTAGGAAGGCAATGCTAGAGCAAAATTTGAGAAAAATATGTCAGAAAACTCCAAAAAAAATGGCAGTAAATACATTGCCTCCTATACAGTTTCAGGCTACTACTGTTAACAGTAGACTCCATAATTATTACATATATAGCTACTATATCAAATTATAGACATAAGTATGAGTCAATCTGGTTAGCTTATGATTTTCTTAATATTTTAGTAAACTTGATATAAATATTTGAAATTTTCATGAAAGCAAAACAAAAACTAGTTGTTATTATTTTTTTTTATTAAAAATTCCAAATAATAACCCTGGCTGGGTGGCTCAGTTGGTTGGAGCATTGTCCTGTACACTAAAATGACTGTAGGTTTGATTCCCGGTTGGATCACATACCTAGGTTTTGGGTTCATTCCCGGGTTGGGGCACATATGGGAGCCAACCAGGCAACCAATTGATGTTTCTCTCTCACATTGATGTTTCTCTTTCTCTCTCTTTCTCCTACTTCTCTCTCTAAAGATCAGTGAAAACGTGTCTTCAGGTAAGGATTTAAAAAAAACTTCAGATAACAAAATAGCATATGCTGAAAACTAAATGATTCAGTTGGACACTTTTTTCCCTACTATTTCAAGCCACTTTGTCATATATTTTTTTTTCCTAAATATAAACCACAACCATTATTGTGAGATAAATGAAGATAACTGGAGATAGTTCTGGTTGCTTGTTTATCCAATAAAGACACTTTTAGTATTCTCCTTCCCAAACATATGTTACCAAAATTGCTCTTCAGGGCATAAAATAGAGTATGACTAATGATAAATTATTAATACTTTATTATTCACTTTATCAATTTTACTGTTTTTTGAAATTATTTTAATCTATTTTTAAAATGTGGGGATTCTGTTTAAAAATCTATTTATAAAAATACTAAACAATTTTAGAGAAAATGACTCTGGACATTTGTTTCCTGAAAAGTAGCGCAGAGTAGTAATGCTATATTGACTTTTAACATGTAACAATATTTTAAAAAGTTCTGGCATAGAAATAGGACAACACCAAAGGCTTTCTGTAAGACGATGATTTTATTGCATTGAATGCTACACAACTTTACATATGGCAGAAATTAGTTTTCATTATATGAATAGAAAAGGAAGTGAACCTCCATTTTATAAACAGCAAACTTTCCCAAGTGCAATACAAAAAATATTCTCAGTCTTAGTCCTTCCCTAAAATGATTTTACAAAGAATAAGAAAAAAACAGACAAATAGAAGCTTAACTATAAGAACTTCCTCACATTTTTATATGGCCTTGAACTTTTATCTCACATAAACATTCTCTTCCTGTAGCAAAGAACACACATAAGAAAAAAAAAAAAACATTCATTAGCCTCTTAGCCATACAAACCCAACAAATGTTCCAAAGAATCCTACATAAAACAAGAGAATAGTTATATAAATCATGTATATAAATAAATGTCTACTCTTATTTCCTATTCCAGGAAGCCTTGCACTGTTGACTGAGGTTCCAGATGAAGAAAAGAGGTATAAAAATTCCATTTCACATGGCAATATCAATTGCTGTTAATATAAAGAGAATTGCCAATTCATTTGATGTCGATGATGTAGTTTTATTTGTTAGGGAATGTGTACTTGTTATTTTTACTCATGGGATACACCTTCTGGTGTTGGCAGCTGCCAGATTATGTTAACACCTGCCTATAGTGGTTAGTGAATTGGAGAAATATTGAGGACTTACTGAACATCTGTGACTGCTATCACTTGTCCTAAGATATGTACTCAAAACTTCCTCAAATCCATGACAAACCAATGTAAAATGTATTTAGTGAATTAATTGTTGTTATTTTGATATTTTAAATCTTACTGTCCCTATATATGCTTAGAGGTTCTTTTCTTAGCTCTTGGGGACAGATTTTTGTTTTTAAATACAAACTTTATTTTAGAGTACCTGATTTACAGAATTATGACAAAGCGCAGAGAGTTCCTGTATACCCCACACATCACACATAGACTCCCCTATTGCTAACATCTTACATTAGCATGCTATATTTGTTATAATTAATGAATCGATATGAAACAATTTTATTGATTAATATCAAACCTTTATTTAAATTTTCTTAGTTTTTCTTAGTTTTCATCTGTTGTTGTTGTTTGTTTGTTTTTTTTTTCTGTTCAAAGATCTCATCCAGAATGCCACATTACAACCAGTTCTTATGTCTCCCTAGGTTCCCTCTTGCTGTGACAGTGTCTTAGATCTTTTTCTTTCTTTCTTTCTTTTTTCTTTCTCTCATTCTTTCTTCTTTCTTTCTTTCTGTCCTTTTCTTCCTTTTTCCCTTCCTTCCTTCCTTCCTTTCTTTTTATCTTCTTTCTCTCTTTTTTCCTTCCTTTCTTCCTTCCTCTTCCTTTTCCTTCCTTCCTTCCTTCCTTCCTTCCTTCCTTCCTTCCTTCCTTCCTTCCTTCCTTCTCCTTCCTTCCTTCCTTCCTTCCTTCCTTCCTTCCTTCCTTCCTTCCTTCCTTCCTTCCTCCCTCCCTCCCTCCCTCCCTCCCTCCCTCCCTTCCTTTTTTTTCCATTCATTTTTTTTTCTTTCTTTTGATGACCTTAACAGTTTTGAGGAATACAGGTCAGATATTTTGTAGAATGTTTTCTAACTAATATTTTTAGTACTGTTATTACACAGGGTTATGTGTTTTTTGGTTGGAAGATCATAGAGGTAAAGTTCCATGATCATCATATTACACTAAGGGTATATACTCTCAGTGTGAGTTATCACTGTTGATGTTAACTAGATCACCTGGCTTAACATGGTGTTTCTCCAGTTTCTCCACTGTAAAATTAACCATTCTTCTCTCTTTTTCTGTGCCATATGTAATCTTTGTAAGAAAGTCACTATGCATAGCCCAAGACAAAGGGTGGGGACTTATGTTATACAACCTTAAAAGTGGAGTATCTACATAAATTATTTGGAATTCTTTTGCATGGGAGATTTGTTTATTCTTTCCACTTATTTATTTTTTCAATCATATATGCCATATTAATTCTTGCAGTTTTATTTTATACTTTGAGATATTCTATTCCTCAAATATCTTGAAATTTAACCCATTGGGTGCTCTTTCAGTTGGCTCCAGTGTAACTTTCAGTATTCTTCACCCCAATTAATGTGGTTTTCTTCTGCTTTTATTCATTTTCTATTGTGAGAACTTCCTTAGTTTTATATACTGCAAGATACTCCACAATCACCTATTATTTTCTGCCCTCGTCTTATAATCAACCATTTCTTCAAGAAGCCTTTTTCCTGCTACTGGGCAATGGTCCCCCCAAAAAAAATCTGTGTGTACTCATTGCTACTGGGTGCTGTTGGTTATAGGCTCTCTTAGATGACAGAGCTAGGAAATATATATGTGTATTCTAATTATTTTATAGATCATTTTATAAATACTAAACTACTTTTTATTTTATATATGTTAAATTACTACTGTTTCCATCATTATATTGATTTCTCTAACTCCAATTCATTACTATTTGAATCATTTTGGAATATTTATTTATTTATCTATAAATTCCCTCTCAATCAATGAGAATCCTGACCCCCATCATCAACTATACATTTCTTAAATTTCAGTACACATGTATTGCAGTATCAGAATTGATAACCCATATCCTTGTGGAAAAACTCTTTATCAAGTGAAGTACAATTTTATGTGCAGTTCCTTTTGTCCTTTTTTTTTAATCCTCACTCAAGGACATTTTTGCATTTATCTTCAAATAGAGCAGGAGGGAGAGAGGGAAAAAGAGAGAGAGAAACATCAATGTGAGAGAGACACATCAACTGGTTGCCACCCGCACAACCCAACCAGGGCCGGGGACAAACTGCCAGTGAGGTACGTGCCTTTAGCAGGAACCGAACCTGGGTCTCTCTGGTCTCTGGGCTGATGCTCTGACAGCTGAACTAAACTGGCCAGGGTCCTTTTGTCTTTAGTCTTACAGATTCCACTCATTTCCAAAGTTACAGGGTTGGGCAAAAGTAAGTTTACAGTTATTTGTATGGAAAATAATGCAATCATTAATAAATAATAATACAAGAATAAATTCCGTTTAGCATACTCACAACTGTGTACTTACTTTTGTCCCCCACTGTAAGTCAGCAATCTATTCACCCACTTCAAGAAGCTTTTAAAATACATTTATAATACATTTAGATTATTTTGCCACTTTTTACATTTTATTCTGGAATCCATGCGCTAAGGATTACACTTTGAACTGTAAAAATTGATTGGTTTTGATAAAAGCTTAATGTTTTATATTCACCATTACAGTACTATACAAATAATTTCACTGCCCTAAAAAAAAAAAAAAAAAATCTGTAATTCACCTTGTGGCAGGATAGTTAGAAGGTAGGAAAATTTCTGGGCAAGTGGAATGGGGAAACGGAGACAAGAAAATTTAAAAAGGCCGAAGAGTTTGGACAACTTGCAGCCAGCTTGTGAATCACAAGAACTTATCTTCCCCAACCAAGGACACTTGAGATGAAATGGTTTATACCTTTTCTCCCTAACCAGGGAATACATAGCTTAAATCATCCTGGCCTGAGAAAAATAGAGAAAAAAGACCCAATTAAGTCATTCGTGCCAGCTAAACCCAAGGATAGATAAAGTCTAAGGGACAAATAACAAAAATCCCAAAAGCATTTGGATGGTATATAGATAGCTACTAGAATAGGGGGAGAGGAAGGAAAAAGAGGAAGTTTATCTCACCCACTGAACAAAGAAGTCAGCAGTCTTGGGACAGGCCAAGATAAAATTGCCAGGTGTTCTCATAAATTCTGGGTAAAGCTGCAGCAATGTAAAAGGGGGACTTTGAAATCTATTCTATCCAGCAGGGAAATCTTGAAACCTATAGGGGGAAGAAGTATAAAATGCTTGAACAATGATTCGGTGGTACGCTCAGACTAGCTGAGTTGCCCGCTTGTGCTTTATACCAAGTGTATTCTCTTTTTTTGGTTTTCATTGTTTTATTTTTTTAATTTTTTTTTAAATCGATTTTTAGAGAAAGAGGAAGGGAGAGGGAGAGAGAAACAGAAACGTCAATGAGAACATCAACTGGCCACCTCCTGCATGTTCCCCACTGGGGATCGGGCCCACAGTCTGGGCATATTCCCTGACGGAGAATCAAACTGGTGACCTCTTAGTGCATGGGTTGACGCTGAAACACTGAGCCTCACTGGACAGGCTCACTGTTTTATTTTTAAAGTGGGCAATCTTCACATTTTTCAGATGTCAGTCTATATATATTTTTTTCTTTTAAAAAAATTATTTTTATTGTTTAAAGTATTACAGATGTCTCGCATATATTCATAGCAGCACTATTTACAATAGCTAAGATCTGGAAACATGCTGTAAAAAAAGAAGGATCTCTTACCCTTTGAGATAGCATAGGGGACCTGGAGAGTATTATGCTAAGCAAAATAAGCGACTCAGAGAAACTGAAGTATCACATTATATCACTAATATGTGGAATCCAATAAACAAAATAAACTGGTGAACAAAATGGCTCCAGAGACATGGAAGCATGGAACAGACCAATGAATCTCAGAGGGAAGGGTGGGGAGAGAAAGAGATTAACCGAAGAACTTCAATGCATATATGCATAGCCCAAGT
This sequence comes from Molossus molossus, assembly GCF_014108415.1. Lineage (NCBI taxonomy): Eukaryota > Metazoa > Chordata > Mammalia > Chiroptera > Molossidae > Molossus > Molossus molossus. The sequence goes on along the minus strand of NW_023425355.1, from coordinate 24,764,998 downwards.
GTATCCTCAATAAATCCCCTTGTTTTACGTCCTTAATAAATTTACTTGCTTTGCTTTAACACTGCTTTCTGTCACTCTGAATTCTCTCTTTTAGGTGTGACAAGACCTGGGGAGGGGAGAGCCAAGCTCCCTCTGACTCAGCAACTCTGGGATAACAACCTAATCAACACCCCTAAAACCCTAGTGAACAAGAACTTGTTTACCATCTCTATAATTTTGTCTTTTACAAAATGTCAGAAAGTTAGAATCAGAAAGTATGTATGTAGCTTTTACAGATTGGCTTCTTTCACTTGGAAATAGGAATATAACAGTCAACCATGTCTTTTCATGTCTTGATGGCTCATTTCCTTTGATCACAGTAAAATATTCCAGTGTATCATAGTTGACAGTCCATTCACGTATTAAAGGACTTTTTTTTTCATTTCTAGTTTTTGGTGATTATGAATAAAATTTTTATAAGCATTTGTGTGCAGTTTTATTTGTGAACATAAGTTTTTGAATCCATATGGTAAATACCTAAGTGTAACTGCTGAATCACATGGTGAGATTATGTTTAGTTTTGAAAGAAACTGCCAAATTTTCTTCCAAAGTAGCTGTATCATTTTACATTCCCACCAGGAATGAGAGTTCTTGATCTCAACCTCCCTCACAGTTGTAAATGTCAGTTTTTCAATTTTAACCATTCTAATAGGCTTGAAATGTTATCTCAATCTCTTTATTTGCAATTCATTAACAACAAATAATGTGGGGTATATTTTCATACACTTATTTTTTATTCGCATTTTTCCTTTTCTTGTTATGTCTGTATCTGGATTTGGTATTAGAATAATGGTGATTCAATAGAATGAGTTAGGAAGTATTCCCTCTGCTTCTATTTTCTGAAATATATTGTGTAAAATTGGTATCATTTCTTTGTTTAATGTTTGATAGAATTCACCAGTAAAGTTATCTGACCCTGGTGACTGTGTTTTTAGAAGTTTATTATTTGTTTATTTTCTTTACTAGATATAGAACTATTCAGTTTATCTTTTCTCCTTGTGAGCTGTAGTTGTGTATTTTGAGGAAGTTGTTCTTTCTACCTAAATTATCAAATTTGTGGGCATAAATTAAATTTATAGTATTCCTTTATAATCCTTTTAACATCCATTCATGCATTCTCTCTTTTTTCTTGGCTAGCCTAGCTAGAGATTTACCAATTTAATAATATTTTTAGCCCTGGCCAGTTTGGCTCAGCGGTTAGAGCGTCGGCCTGCGGTCCGGAGAGACCCGGGTTCGGTTCCCGCTAAGGGCACGTACTTCGGTTGCAGTTTGTCCCCGGCCCTGGTTGGTCGTGCGGGTGGCAGCCACTCGATGTGTCCCTTCACGTCGATGTTTCTCACTCTCTCTCCCTTCCTCTCTCTCCCTCCCACTCTATCTGTACAAAAAAAAACAAGAAAAAAAAATAATAATAATAATATTTTTAAAAAAACTAGCTTTTGTTTTATTGGTTGTTTTATATTGTTTTCCTATTTTTAATATCATTGATTTTTGCACTGAATTTTATTTATTTATTTATTTTTCTTTCTTTAGGCTTAAACTGCTCTTCTTTGTCTAGATATCTTAAGGTAGAAAAATCATAATCAATTTTTAACATTTGTTTTTGTTTTTAAATCCTCACCCAAGGATATTTTTTTCATCTATCTTCAGATAGAGTGGGAGGGAGAGAGAGAGAGAGAGAGAAACAGCAATGTGAGAGAGACACATTAATTGGTTGCCTCCCACATGACCCTGACCAAGCCCAGGGACTGAACCACAACTGAGGTATGTGCCCCTGACTGGAATCAAACCCGAGACTCTCTGGTCCACAGGCTTATGCTCTAACCACTGAGCAAAACCGGCCAAGGCGACATTTGTTATTTTCTAATATAGGCATTTAATGCTATAAACTTCCATCTTGCTACTAATTTTGCTGCATCTCTTAAATTTTGATAAAGTGTATTTTTATATTCATTGATTTGAATATATTTGTGTGTGTGTGTGTATATATACATACACACACACATACACACACACATACATTTTAAATCTCTTAAGAGTTCTTTTTTGCTTTGTGTGCAATACAGAAGTGTGTTGTTTAAGTTTCAAATATTTGGGAATTTTCCACCTACGTTTAGGTAACTGATGTCTAGTTTAATTTCACTGTGGTCTGAACATACCTTGTAATATTTTTGTTGTTTTAAACATTGTTCTGGTGATTTTTCTGGCCCCAAATATGGTCTATCTTTTAAATGTTCTATGCCAGTTCAAGAAATATGTATATTTTGCTGTTGTTGAATGGAGAATATTATAAATGTCAAATAGATCCAGTGTTTTGATAATACTGTTCAGGTAAACTATATCTTTACTAATTTTTTGGCCTCCTTGATCTATCAACTACTAAAAGAGAGATGTAGAATATAAGTATAAGAGTGGATTTGTTTCTTTCTCCTCTAAATTTTCTCAGTTTTTGCTTCATGTGTTCTTAGGCTTAAACACATTAACATTGCAGCATAATGCCCCCTTTTCTTCCCTGATAAAATTCTTTGATCTGAATTCTTCTTTGTCCAAAATTAATATAGCTATTTCAGTTTTCTTTTTAATTATGCTATCATGGCATATTTTTTTCTGTTCTTTTATTTTTAACATGTCAAAGTTTTTATATTTAAAATAGGTTTATTAAAGACACAATATAGTTGATTTTGTTATTTTTTAGCCACTCTGACAATCTATCTTTTAATTGATGTATTTATACCACTCACATTTAAAGTGATGATTGATATAGTAGGATTAATATCAACTATGTTTGTTACTGTTGTCTATTTGTTGTCAGAATATTTTCTCTGGTTTTATATAATTATATTTTCTCTCCTTTTATTACATGTCAATTATTCTTTTAAAAAAAAATAATTTTAGTGGTTACCACAGTGTTGCAATACACATTTTAACTAATAAAATTCTATCTTCAAATAATACTATTCTACTTCACAAGTAGTGAGGAGACAAAAGCAGGTTGACAGTGAGGGATGGGTCCATGGGAAAGGAAAGCTAAGACATGTGAGAAGTTTGAGATGACTTGGAGCTCAGCACACAGGCTGGCAACCCAGGTACACAGTATATCTGGAGGTTTATTTGGACTCTACAGATCTCAAAATAAAACTAAAATTAACATGAGATTTGTGCACCATGGCCAGAAATTCCCAGTCCCCGTTTATAGAAATGCAAATTAGAAGCTCCTGGAAGGAGGACAGGTCAATTACATAACAACAAAAACAAACACACACACACACACACACACACACAGAAAGGCTGGTTTCAGGCAAGGTAATAGGATTGCTGAATGAGTTCTGCTGTGAAACTATACAATTTGTTTCTATTGCAGAAAGCCAGGTCACCTTCAAAGGGATTATGGGAAACCAAGGTTGGATTTGGGGGAGAAACCAAAAGCAAGCATAGGGTTGCTCCAAGGGCATTTCCCCTCCTCCTCACTAATAGTCTGGGGGAAGCTGAAATTATCATAGAAAGGGAAGCCACTAAGGCCCTATAGATGACCTAGGGCTGAACCCAGTCATGTGGGAAACACAAGCTTTAAAATGTATGGATGTTGCTAAGGCAGAATTTCTTGAAAGGACCAATCAGAGGCTAGCAAAGTATATATCTACCTGTAGACAATAGAGCATCACCAGCAACCCACTTAAGTCCCCTTCCTGCTGTGGAGAATCTGTCCATCTTTCAAATAAACGTTTCTTTTGCTTACCCCTTGGCCCATAAACTAATTCTTCGATTTTGCAAGACTATGAACCCAGACCCAAATACCATCATTTGATTTCAGTAGTGCAAATGTCTTATAATAGAGTATTATGAATTCTCCTTTTGTTGTTTTTTTATGACATTTGCTATCATTCATTTCACTTATTTATAAACAATATTACCCCATATATTGTAACTAGTATTACTTTAAACACATCTTTTAGATCAATGAAATATTTTGTACTGCTTTCAATTATTCCCCCAATGTTCTTACTTTCTTTATGTATATATAAATATCCAAATTAATTACCTATATCAGTTTTCTTATGCCTGAAGCAAAACGTTCACTATTTTTTGCAGAGTAGGACTACTGGCAATGGAGTCCCTTAGTTTTTGTTTGTTTGAGCAAGTATTCCTCCTTCAATTGTGAAGAAAATTTTTGCTATATAGAGATTTCTAGATTGGTGGGTTTTTTCTTTAAACACTTTTAATAGTTCACTATTCTCTTCTTGCTGGCATGTTGTCAGAGACGTAAACCACTGTAATTCTTATCTTTGTTTCTTTATAGGTAAGGTATTTTTCTAATTTTCATAAATTCCTTCAGATTTTTTCTTTGCTTTTACTTTTTTGAAGTTTCAATATTTATATGCTTATATAAAAAATTTTTTTGCTATTTCTCCTTCTTGGTGTTGTCTGAGCTTCCTTAAATCAGTTGTTTGGTACTTGTTATTTATTTTGAAAAATTCTTCATTACTACTTCAAATATTTATTTTCTACCCCATTTTTTTTTCTTCTCCTTCTGGTACACAGATTACTTATGTTATACCTTTTGTAGTTATTGTGCAATCCTTAAACATTTTATTTGTTTCAGTTTGATAAATTTCTAGAGATCCATGCTCATACTCCCTAATTCTTTCCTCAGCTGCAATGTATCTCCTTTTGAAGCAATCAAAGATATTCTTTATAAATATCAGAATTTAATTTATATCATTTTTTTTTTAATTTTGTTACAATTTCTCTCTCTCTGCTTACATTACTCATTTTCTTTGGTATGTTGTCTACTCTTTTTTTTTCACTAAAGTCTCTACTTACTGTTATTTTAAAATGCAGTTATTTTTAATTTTTTGTCTCATATTTGCAATGTATGTGTCATATCTATGTCTTGTTCTGACATTTGCTTTGTTTTCTCAGGCTGTGTTGTTTGTTTTTTATTTGTTTGTTTGTTTGTTTTTCTCTCTTTTTTGTGTCTTGTAATTTTTTTATTGAAAGCCAGATATGTTGTATTAGGTAATAGAAAGCAAAATAAATAGGCATCTAGTGTGAGGATGTATATTAATCTGGCTAGGAGTTGATCTTTCTTAAATGTTGGTTATACTTATGAGTTCCAGAGACTTTAAATCCTCAGTGTCCCTATATTTCTTTTCTCCTCTTGACTTTGATTTTTTTTTTCATAAGCAAAAGTTTATTTAGAAAGTCACAGAGGTAGAAGAAATGAGCCATGGAAGAAGTGAGCCAGCTGGGCTGTGTGGATTCGGGATTCAGAGGCAAAAGAAGGACTTTTGGAGGATATGAGAAAAAAAACCAAAGGTATAAGCCTTGAAGGAAGAAATGGGGAAGAAAGGTGTGGGCATGCTTCACATAGAATACACCTGGGAAAAGAAAGGGGTGAGGAAAGATGTGGGCATGCTCTAAAACAAGAGTGGGGAACATTCGGCCTGCAGGCCATATAAAGCCCAGGAAATCAATACCAGCTAACATCACACACCTCACTAAAGAGAATCTGTTCCAGCCATAACATTATGGATGAGTTAATTAAATATTTGACCATATATAGCAGGCTAATTTTTAAGTTGATCATTTTGTATGGCCTGAAAATGATGTTATAAATATCCAGATGGCCCTTGACAGAAAAAAGGCTTCCTCCCTCCCTTGCTCTAGAGAGAGTGAAAAAGTGTGCACTGGGTCCTTCCTCTTAAGGGGTTTTATCTGTTTCCAAAGGTGGGGATTTTAGATGAGGTCTGAGGAGGGTGGAGATTTCAATAGAATATTCATAAGCTTTTCCACATGTGTCTTTTCAGGGTCATGGTCTCTAATAATTAGTCAATGCTAGAGTAGATGTTCATTAGTCATTGCAGCTGGCCCTGATGTAGTCCATGGCATTGTGTCATCTGTTTTGCTACTTTTATGGGCCTAGAGCTGAAACACAACTGAGGCCTAGATATTATCTTTAGTTTGACCAAAACTCTGTCTCTGTGGTCAACATACCTAAGAATTTATTCCTAAGATCATTTGATATGGGCCAGAAGAGCCTCGTTGTCTTGAGGGCTTAATGCTTAAGGGAGTGATCATGCAAGAAAGTTATATGAGGATATTCTCTGGCCACCTTGTTTTTGCTCTAAGTTGTTTACCACATGACTAGTGACATGCCAGGGGAGGAAATGTAAGGAAAGATCTGAACAGCATGACCAACACTGTGAAAGATCAGGGGGTCTAAACCACATGAACAGTGATATGCTAGGGTGGGAAAAGTCATCCAAGGGGGCAGGGTCCTTTCTGATAATTTTTCATTGCTAGGCACCTGGGCCCTTCTACTTCAATGACCTTCTGTACCTGGCTTATTGTTCCTTACTCTGCTCATGTCTATCTAGTTACCTACTGTATCATTTGCCCCTCAAAGATCCTTGGCTCTGAATTCTTTAAAAGAATGGAGAGTAGGGCCATTTCTGTAGCTGCTTCCTGCTGTAGAGGGGCAGAGTTTTCTTTCACAGCTAAGTAATCCTTGCTGTCTATCAGAGAGATGAGGCCTGGGCACAGAAGGAAGTTTCAGTGGTGTGTAGAGTCCAGTAATATTAAAATTTATAACACAATTTGTCTCCACTAGGTTAAAAGCCCTACTCATACTCTGTGAATATCTCCCTTAATGTACTTTTTAATTTTCTTCTCCTGAGAGAGTCTCTGTCTTACAGATCTTTCATTTGTAATCCATTATTATTATGTTGGAGACTTGTTGGTGATGTTATAAGAGGTAAAGAGGAAAATCAGTCTATATTCCTCTAATTAAATCTCAATGTTGAAGTGGATCAGTGTATCTGGCTTTGACCTTCACAAGTGTTTTTTCTTGTATAGTTTTAATTTTCCTGCTGATTAAGTAAAGAAGACTTGAAGAAATTGAAGTGAGAAGAATGTCCTTCTCCCTGTGGCTTTGAGATAACACCCTGGTAAAATCATTTACCCTGAAGGGCAGTCCTTTGTTATATAGAAAGTCTGGTGCATTTCACAAAAAAATACTTTTTTCATCCCACTGCCACAGTCATGAGGTAATCTTTCTCATTTCTTTACTGTGAAAACTTAGTAAAATATCTGAGGTATAACACCAAAATATGTAAGACTACCACACCCAGAAGTTTCTCACTCTCATGATAATCCACATTTAGCTTCCAGAAATTCATTTTAAAATTACTATTTAAGTAATCCCACAAGTCTATGGCTCTAGTGGCTTCTGTTCCAGAAAAACAGTTCTTGGCTCTGATTTTCTTAATTCAACTGTCTCTCCAGATTTGGAGGTTGTGGTTTTCCCTGCTACTTCAGTTCTATGATATGTCAAGAAAAAGCCTGGCTTCTCTTCTAAGGACAGGAGTGATGACTCCTAAGCTTTTTATATGTCAGAGCTGAAACTAGAAGTTCTTCTTGTAACAAATTTTATAAATTGTTTGTATTTTACAAATCTAAATTACAAAACATATTTACACACATCAAAAATCATGTTCAAACCTAATAGCAAATCCCTTTTTACTGGATAAAATGCTCTTCTTATTTCAAAATACAGTGTAGTTTTACATTCAAAGCTCTGCAAATCATAATAATACATTATAGCATTTTAGCATTAAATAACTGGTAAGGAAAATAATTTATTTTCTAGGTTTCTATGTAGTGAGATACAATGTCAATTGTAGATAAGCATTGCCCTTACATTCTAAACAGCATAATATTTAAGCTTTACATTTCTTTTTGAAATTCCATCCCCACATTAAATTTCATAGAATGAATTACTTCAGGGAACGCTGCTACCTAGTTTGAGGCATGTATTTTAATCATTAAGGTAAATTTTTCCTCATTAACCTCCCTTGTTAAACAAGCTATAAAAGGTTTTGATAGCAACCACAAGAGGGTTTTCTTTTAAACTCAGAAACTGTCATAGAGGATAAAATTTAATTTAAACTTGGTTTAACAAAAACACTGTTGCTGATTTTTAAAACTTAGGAAAAGAGTCAATACATTTTAGAAAGCAAAAATCAGCACTACTCACTTAAAAAATAAAATAAAACCATCAGTAAATACCCTATGGAGCACTTTTTTCCAATAATTGATTAACCATGGCAATATATGTAACTAATACCCCTCCCATGATAAAAGAGCTTGGTTGAAGGAATCAATAGGCATTTTTTCTGTATTCTGTTATTCAAAACCTGGATTACTTATGCATAGTTAGTTATTTAATATTGTTTGACATAAATCAAAAACTATTTTCACCATATTTTTCTTCGTTGAATTTGTGGCATAAGCTGAGTCATTTAACCTTACATATTTTGTTGCAGTATTAAAATTGAAAAATATAAGAACTTGGAGTTAAAAATAACATTGCTTTACACAAACCTCCTTATTTTACAGTGGTAATTCTTTTCATAAAGAGGAACTATTAATCATGCATCAATTCTAATCAACATCACATAGAAGAAGTTGACTATAGTGAAACTGGTGAAAACTGTTTAAGAAAAAAAAAAAATTTTAGCCATTTAATGCCTCTGGAAATGGTTCTAAGGTAAATGGAAAATAAAGAAACATCTATTTTAACCAAGATTACTACCTCCCTTTACAACCTTGCAGCTCAAGGAAACAGAGATTCTACTCCAGACTTGCAAACAATAACATAGAGTTCTTTTTTCCAATTGTATCCAGATAAAGTTTTTTTTCCCCAATGAAGAGCAGGATATTACCATGTCTGATATTACCCCAGGTGCCTGTTGCTGAGGCTAAGACATGGGCAAATGCAATTGAGAGAAGGACTTTCTTTTTCTACCCAGCCCTGACTCATGAAACAGACATTTTACCATGGCCAAAGCACTTCTGAGAATAGTGAACCCTGATTATTCTTTCTCCAGCTTGGTGGGTGGTAGTTTCATGTCAAGAGAGACAAGCTATAAGTACTCGAGGCTTCTGCTCACACCAGTGAGTGCTCATCCAATGAGTTTGGTGAAAGGTGATTGAGAGACATTCAAGATATAGGTTAAAGCACAGGCCAGCTACTTTGAAGGTGACAACCAGGAATGAGAGAGTTGGAGGAAGCCTTACTGAGGGCAGAACAAAAATCAAAAACTGATTTTTGGTTCATATGGAACCAAAAAGTCCCCGAATTGCCACAGCAATTTTGAAAAAGAAGAACAAAGAAGGTGGAATCACAATACCAGATATCAAGTTACACTGCAAAGCCACCGTAATCACAACAGCCTGGTACTGGCACAAGAACAGGCATATAGACCAGTGGAACAGAACAGAGAACCCAGAAATGGACCCAAGGAAATGTGCTCAATTAATATTTAACAAAGGTGGCAAGAGCATACAGTGGAGTAAAGACAGCCTCTTTAATAAATGGTGTTGGGAAAATTAGACAGCTACATGCAAAAAAAATGAAACTAGACCATCGAATTACACCATACACAAAAATAAACTCAAAATGGATAAAAGACTTAAATGTGACCCGGGAATCCATAAAAATTCTAGAAGAAAATGTAGGCATCAATACGCAGCAGAATTTTCACTGATACATCACCTAAGGAGACAGAAACAAAGGAAAAAATGAACACATGGGACGACATTAAACTAAAAGCTTCTTCACAGCAAAAGAAACAATCATTAAAATGGAAAAGCAACCCACTGTGTGGGAGAACATCAATGCCAATGATACATCAGATAAAGGGTTAATTTCCAAAATATATAGAGTATTCATACAACTCAACAAAAGGAAGACAAAGAACCCAATTAAAAAATGGGCAGAGGAGCTGAATAGACACCTCTCCAAACAGGACATACAAATGGCCAACAGACATATGAAGAAATGCTCAACATCACTAACCAACAGAGAGATGCAAATTAAAACAACAATGAGGTATCACCTCACACATGTCAGAATGGCCGCCATCAACAAATCATCAAACAACAAGTGCTGGCAAGGGTGTAGAGAAAAGGGGACTCTAGTACACTGCTGGTGGGAATGCAGACTGTTGTAGCCACTATAAAAAACAATATAGTGTTACCTCAAAATATTAAAAATTGAACTTCCATTTGACCCAGAGATCCCACTTGTAGGAATATACCCTAAGAAGCCTGAAACACCAATCAGAAAGAATATATGTACCCCATGTTTGTAGCAGCACTATTTACAATAGCTAAGATCTGGAAACAGCCCAACTGTCCATCAGTAGACGAATGGATAAAAAAGCTGTGGTACATGTACACAATGGAGTACTATGCAGCTGTAAGAAAGAAAGATCTCTTATCCTTTGAGACTACATGGAGGGACCTGGAAAGTATTAACCTAAGTGAAACAAGCCAAACAGAGAAGGACAAGTATCATATGATCTCACTGATTTGTGTAATATAATGAACATAACAGTCTGAGGAATGGGGTAGTTCCAGAGATTTGGAAGTGAGGTACAGACTGATAATCCCCAGAAGAGGGGGTGGTGGGGAGAGATAAACCACAGCACTTATATGCATGTATGTATAACCAATGGACATGGACAACAAAGCCAGGGACGGGGCGAGGGGGATGGGGAGGAGGGTGCCAATGGGGTAAAAAAGGAGAAACATCTGTAACAAAAATAAAATAAAATGAAAACAATGATATTCTATTAAAAAAAGAAAAGAAAAAGAAACAAAATTGACATTAGAAACTATTTTTTCAAAGGATCCAGTTTCTTTCCCAGGGAATTGTTAGAAAAAATAGAGCAATCATTACAAATATTGGAATTTAACAGATGGGAGTGGTCAAGGAAAGAAGAAAAGAACCCTTCAAAAAACACTGTATCCCAGCATCACTGACACTTTACTCAAAACTGACTTTATGAGCAACAATATCAGAGGCTGAACACTATAAGAGGATAGATTTTACTGAAATAAAACATTCAACCATCAAACAAATAAACAAAAACAACAAGAAGCTCCTGGAGGTATCATTACCCAAGGACACTACAATATATTACCTAAAATGTTCAATTTTGCCCAGCCAGTGTGGCTCAGTGGTTGAGCATCGACTCATGCACCAACAGGTCACTGGTTCGATTCCTGGTGAGGGCACATGCCCAGATTGTGGGCCTGATCCCCAGTGGGGGGCATGCAGGAGGCGGCCAATTGATGTTCTCTCTCATTGATATTTCCATCTCTCTCTCCCTCTCCCTTCTCTCTAAAATCAATGAAGAAAAAAAAATGTAATAGAAAATAAAATAAAATGTTTAGTATACAATAGCAAATTATGAAGCATGCAAAGAAAAGTATGTTATGTCCATCCACTGAAAGAAAAATCAAATAACAGAAAGTGCCTGTGACAGTGACACAATGTCAGATTTCTTTGAAAAGGCCCTGTAAAGTAGCCATAATAAACATATCACAGAAGTAAAGGAAACCATGTTTAAAGAAGTTAAAAAAAAAAGCATGACAACAATGTTGCATCAAATACAGAATAACAATAAAGAGATAGAAATTACAAAAAAAAATAAATGGAAACTACAGAGATAAAAAAAAACATAATAATTACATTTTAAAAAAATTAATAAAAGGTCTCAATAATAGATTTGAACTGGCAGAAGAAAGAGTAAACAAGCTCGAAGACATATCAATAGAGATCATTTGAACCAAAAAACAGATGGAAGAAAGGATTAAGAAAAATAAAAGAAATGTGTACACCATCAAGTGAACAAAATTATTCATTATGTAACTACCATAAGGAGAGAGGAGAAAGATAAAAGCAAAATAAATTTTTCTGAAGAAATAGCGGAGAACCTAGCAAATTTGTTGAAATCTAATAACCTACATATGGGGGAAAAAAAAGCTCAAAAAAACTCTAAGATATACACAAAGACATACACAAATGAATACAAAATAAAAATACTGAGACTCAAAGACAAGGACAAAAATTTGAAAGGAATAAAATAAAACTGACTCATTACTCACAAGGAAACCTCAAAAAGTTAATTAGCTGACTTCTCAGTAGAAACAATGAAGGCCAGAAGGCAATTAGCTCAAGAACAAAATTGTCAACCAAGTATTCTATATCCAGCAAAGTTATTTTTCAAAAATAAATGTTGAATAGTCTTTCCCAGATAAACAAAAACTGATAGAATATGTTGCTGGCATAACTGCCTTACAAGAAATAATAAAGGAAGGTCTTCAGGCTGAAAGCAAGTGACTTCAGACAGTATTCAAATCTACATAAAACAAAGAACACCAATAAAAGTAATTATGCAATTACAAGAGACAGTAAAAATGCATTTTTTTTTTTAATCTTCATAGATTTAAAAATTAACTTCATAAAATAGAATGTATTATTATTTGGCCTATAATGTATAAAAATGTAATATATATGTAATATATTTACCAATAACAGCCAATAGAGGGATAGGTGAGAGCAAAACTAAATTAGGCTATAGAAATGACCACAGATACAATAATTAAAACAATGGATTGTTATATTTCTCACATTAATAGATGTTATATGTATAACAATAATAAGGCAGAAAAAATGGAATAGAGCTATATGAAATTAACATTTCTATATGTCACTAGAATTAAGCTAGTATAACTTGGAAACTGAATCAGATCAGTTAAGATATATATGCTAAACCCTAGACCATCCACTCAAAAATAAAGTAAATACAATTAAGAAATTGTTAAAGAAAATAAAAATAATGCATTAAAAAATATTCACTTAATGTAAAAGAAAGAAATAAAAGAACAAAGGAACAAAAATGTATGACATATATATAACAAAAAGTAAAATAATAAACATAAATTCAACTATATCTATAAAAATAAGTGTTAATAAATTAAATGATCCAATGAAAAGGCAGAAATTGTTAGACTAGGTTAAAAAAAAAAAAACATGATTAAATTGTATGCTCACTATAGGAGTTGTACTTTAGATTTAAAGATACAAATAGCTTGAAAGTAAAATTACAAGAAAGATTATGCAAGCCAATCCATCAGGAAGATATAACAATTATAAAACATAGATGAATGTAATAACAGAGCACCATAATACAAGAAATAAAAACTGAAAGAAATGAAGAGATAACTAATTCAAATATAACAGTTTTAAACTTTAATATTCCACATTCAATAATAAATAGAACAGCTAGACCTAAGATCAACAAGAAATTTTAACAGCACTGTAAACCAACTCGACCTAACCAGACGCATATAAAATACTCTACCCAACAACAACAAAAAAAATATATATATATTCTTCTTAAATTTATACAGAACATTCTCCATGATAGAGCATATGCTAGGTAATAATATAAACCTCAATTACATTAAGAGATTATAAGTAATGCAAAGTATGTTCTCTGGTCTCATGGAATAGAAACAGAAATTGATAACAGGAAAATGTTTCTGAAATTCACAAATGTAGCAATTAATAAATATATTTGTATGTGACCAAAGGATCAAAGAAGACATGAAAAGGAACATTAGAACATACTTTGACATAAGTCAAAATAAAGACAAAATCTAAAAAAAATTATGGGATGCAGATAACAGTACTTGGAGAAAAATTTATAGCTATAAATGTGAATATTAAGAAAAAAGAAAGATTTAAATTCAACAACCTAATATTCCACCTAAGACACTGAAAAAAAAAAAAGAAGAAGAAGAAGAAGTAAACTCTGGAAAAAGAGGAGAAATAAACAAATAAAAAATATTTAACATTTTAGTCTTCTCAGAACAATGTAAATCAAACCCACAATGAGATATCATTTCACACCTACTAGGGTTGCTAGAATTAAAAAATAAATAAATAGAAAAAAACAAGTGTTGTAGAGGATTCAGAAAATCAGAACCTTTATACACTGCTGTGAGAGATGTAAAATGGGGCATCTGCTTTAAAAAACAGTCTCACAGATTCTCAAATAATTAATTATGGAGTTATTATATGACCCAGCAATCCACTCTTAGGTATTCACCCAAAAGAAATAAAATCATGTCCACACAAAACCTTATATACTGTCATTCATAAAGACATTATTCATAATACCTAAAAAAGTGGAAATAATTCAAAGATTCATCAACTGATGAATGGATAAGCAAAATGTAGTACAGGCATACCTCTGAAATATTGTAGTTTTTGTTCCAGACCACCACAATAAAGCAAATATCACAATAAAGTGAGTCACACAATTTTTTTTTTTTGGTTTTGCAGTGCATATAAAAGTTAAGTTTACACTGTAGCATAGTCTATTAAATGTGCAATAGCATTACGTCTATAAAAATGTACATACCTTAATTAAAAAACCCTTTAATGCTAAAAAATGCTAACCATCATGTGAACCTTTAGCAAGTTGTACTCTTTTTGCCGGTGGTGGTTCTGCCTTGATGTTGATGGCTGCTGACTGACCAGGGCAGTAGTTGCTACAGGTTGGGGTGGCTGTGGAAGTTTGTTTAAATTAGAAAGCAAATAGATGGTGACTGAAGATGATTTGAGTTTGGGTGGTGGGAACACAATGCAATATAAAGATCATGTACCACAGAAATGTACACTAGGAACCTATACAATCCTATTAACCAATGTCACGCCAATAAATTTAATTCAAAAATAAAAGAAAATGCAGAGATACAAAAAAAAAAGAAAGCAATAAAGTTTTCCACACTGGTGGACCCTTCCTTTCCTAAATGTTTTTTCTATAGCATGCAATGTTGTTTGATAACATTTTGCCCAAAGTAGAACTTCTTTCAAAATTGAAATCAAGCCCTTCTTTTTTTTTCTCTCCAATTTTTTAATTCATTAATTTTTGTTACAGATGTTTCTCCTTTTTCCTCCCTAGACCCACTCTTCCCCATTCCCCTCCTACCCCCCCCCCCCAGCATTGTTATCTATGTCCATTGGTTATGCATACATGCATGTAAGTTCTTTGGTTCATCTCATCCATCACCCCTGCCCCACTACTCTGAGGTTTGTCAGTCAGAACCATACTCCTTTTATGTCTCTGGGTCTATTTTGTTCATCAACCCACCTTGTTCATTATATTCCACAAATAAGTGAAATCATGTGGTATTTCTCTTTCTCTGATTGGCTTATTTTACTAAGCATAATACTCTCAAGGTCCCTCCATGTTGTCTCAAAGGATAAGTGATTTTTTTTGAGCTGCATAGTATTCCATTATATATATGTACCATAGCTTTTTTATTCATTCATCTATTGATGGACCCTTGGGTTGTTTCCAGATCTTAGTGATTGTAAATAGTGCTGCTATGAACATTGGGGTACATACACCTAGGAATAAACTTAATCAAAGAAGTAAAGGACCTATTTGCAGAAAACTATAGGACATTGAAAAAAGAAATAGAAGAAGATAAATAAAGTGGAAGTACATACCTTGTTCATGCATTGGAAGAATTAACATCCTTAAAATGTCCATACTACCCAAAGAAATACATAGATTCAATGAAATCCCCATCAAAATACCAACAACATATTTCACAGAACTAGAACAAATACTTCAAAAGTTTATATGGAACCAAAAAAAGACCCCGAATAGCCACAGCAATCTTGAAAAAGAAGGACAAAGTGGGTGGAATCACAATACCAGATATAAGGTTGTACTACAAAGCGACTGCAATCAAAACACCCTGGTACTTGCACAAGAACAGGCATATAGACCAGTGGAGCAGAACAGAGAACCCAGAAATGGACCCAAGACATTATGCTCAATTAATATTTGACAAAGGAGGCAAGAGTATTCAAGGGAGTAGAGACAGCCTCTTTAATAAATGGTGTTGGGAAAATTGGACAACTGCATGCAAAAAAAAAAAAATAGAGTCAAGCCTTTCAAACCCCACCACTGCTTTATCAAATAAGTTTATGTAATATTTTAAATTCTTGGTTGTCATTTCAAAAGTCTTCAGAGCATCTTCATTAGAAGTAGTTTCCACCCCAAGGAAACACTTTCTTTGCTCATCCATATGAATCAACTCCTCAGCCATTAAAGTTTTATGATATTACAACAATTTAGTCTGATCTTCAGGCTCTGCTTCTAATCATAGTTCTCTTGCTATTTCCACCACATCTGCAGTTACTTCCTCCACTGAAGTCTTGAATCCCTCAAAGTCATTTTTGAGGTTTGAAATTAACTTCTTCCGATTCCTATTAATGTTGCTATTTTGACCTCTTCCCATGAATCATGAATATTTTTAATAGCATATAGAATAGTGAACCCTTTTCAGAAGGTTTCCAATTTACTTTGCCCAGATCCATCAGAGGAATTATTATCTATATCAGCTATAGCCTTAGGAAATATATTGCTCAAAATTACTCTTTGATCCTTGGGCTGCACAATGGATGTTGTGTTACTAAGCATGAAAATAGCATCATTTTCATTGTACATTCCCATCAGAGCTCTTGGATGATCAGGTGCATTGTCAATGAGCAGTATGATATGAAATAAATCATTTTTTTCTGAGCAGTAGGTCTCAACAGTGGGCTTAAACTATTCAGTAAACCATGTTGTAAACAAATGTGCTGTCATCCAGGCTTTGTTGTTCCATTTATAGAGCACAGGAAGTGTAGATTTAGCATAATTCTTAAGGACTTCTGGATGGTAAATGAGTATTGACTTCAACTTAAAGTCACCAGCTGCATTAGATTCTAACAAGAGAGTCAGCCTATTCTTTGAAGCCAGGCATTGATTTTTCCTCCCTAGCAATGAAAGCGATATCATCTTTTCCAATATAAGACAATTTTGTCTACATTGAAAGTCTCTTGTTTAGTGTAGCCACCTTCATTAATAATCTTGACTAAATCTTCTAGATGACTTCTATAGCTTCTACATCAGCACTTGCTTCACCACCTTGCACTTTTATGTTATGGAGATAGCTTCTTTCATTAAACCTCAACAACCAACCTCTGCTAGTTTCAACATTTTCTTCTTCAGCTTCCTCATCTCTCTCAGCCTTAATAGAATTGAAGAGAGTTAGGAAACTACTCTTGATTAGGCTTTGGCTTATGGGAATGTTGTGGCTGGGATAATCTATCTAGATCATTAAAAGATTCTCCATATCAGCAATAAGGCTGTTTTGCTTTTTTATCATTTATGTGTTCATTGGAATAGCACTTTTAATTTGTTTCAAGAACTTTTTTTTTGCATTCACAACTTGATTAACCATCTGGCACAAGAGTCCTAGCTTTTTAAATTTTGACATGCCTTCCTCACTAAGTTATATAATTTCTAGCGTTTGATTTAAAGTGAGAGATGGCACTCTTCCTTTTATTTGAACAATTGAAGGTTATTGTAGGGTTATTAAGTAGCTTAGTTTCCAATATTTTTGTGTCTCAGAGAATAGGACAGTCCAAGGAGAGGGAAAGAAATAGGAGATCAGCTAGCCAGTGAAGCAGTCAGAACATATGCAACATTTATCAATTAAGTTCTGTCTTTTATGGGTGTGGTTTGTGGTGCCCCAAAACAATTACAATAGTAATATTAAAGATCAATGATCACAGATAACCATATAAAATATAATAATAATACATTTTAAATACTGTGAGAATTACCAAAGTGTGACACAGAGACACAAAGTGAGCATATTTTGTTTGTTGGAAAAATGATGTTGATAGACTTGTTCAACAAAGGTTTGCCCAAAACCATCAATTGATAAAAAAAAAAAAATTATCTGTGAAGCACAATAAAGCTAAACACAGTAAAATTAGGTATGCCCACATCATCATATATTAATATCATTTAGCCATCAAAAGAATAAACTTAGTGATACATGGTATAACACAATGAACCTTAAAAACATTATGATAAATGAAAGAAGCTAGTAACAAAAGTCCACATACTATATTATTTTAATCATCTGAAATGTCCAGAACCTATAAATATCTAGAGATAAAAGGTTGCTTAGGCCTGAGGGATGAACAAAGGATAGGGGGGTGATTGTTAAACTTATGGATTTCTTTTTGAAGTGATGAAGGTTTTCTAAACTTTTACTGTGGTATGATTGCATTTATATGAACACGTTAAAATCACGAAACTTTACACTTTAATTGTGTGAACTGTATTGTGTGTGAATTAAGTATATCTTAATAAAGCTTCTAAACTTATCACATAGAAATTTTTTTTAGTATTATAGTAGGCAAGTATTAATCCTGTCAGTTATTGTCAGAAAATCTCTGAGCCTTGGCCAAGAGCTTTCTCAGGCACAAGGATGGTAGCAATCATAGATGTTCCTCTCAGGAAATTTGGCCCATTCCCAGTTCCATCTGTATGCAATTCAGTGCAGAAGTAGGGTAGCCAAGTTCTGTCAAAAGCCTACTGAAACCAGTTGATAATTAAGACTAACAGACTAAGGCTAAGTTGGCAAACTTTTTCTGTAAAGGGCCACATTGTATATGATTTAGGCTTTGTAGACCATATAGTCTCTGGACTCAGCTCTTAAATCATAGCATGAAAACAGACCATTGAATTGTATGTATATTTGTATAAAGCAACCTATGAAATAGGAGAAAAAAATGCAAACCATATATACGGTAAGGAATATATAAGGAACTCATTTTTATGTATATCTTAAAAGATAGGTTGACTTTAGTTCACCAAAGGATTTAGGCATAATCTAGGTGGCTATATTAATTTATTTGCCTAATAGCATATATTTAGTATATTGCAAAACCAAAATTAGAAACTCAGATTTTTGTTGTTGTTGATCATCCTCACCTAAGGATACATTTTTTCATTGATGTTTAGAGAGAGTGAATAGGAAATAGGGAGGGAGAGAAAGAGAAAAACATAGAAGTGAGAGAGCACATCAATTGGTTGACTTCCACATGACCCTGACCATGGCCAGGGATTGAACCTGCAACCGAGGTACGTGCCCTTGACCCTTTGGTCTGCAGGCCAATGCTATAATCACTGAGCAAAACCTGCCGGGGCAGAAACTGAGATTCTTAATTTGAATCTGGCATCCTGTTACTTGTCATGTATTTTCAAGGAAAGAAAAGAAAATTCTATGATTTGTGTATTTTGAAATTTAAAAATCTGAAAAGCAGAAATGTATAAAAACTCACATGCACACGCTTCTGATTTTTAAAGATTTGTCATAGTAACTTTATCTTGTGACAGAAAAAATTTCTGAAAAATTTAGTCCATGCCCCTACTTCTTTTTATTCATTTATATGAAATGCAGTAATCACTCCATCCACTAGCAGCCCAAAAAGAAGCACTCTCTCCACTTTGTTCCCATTCTCTGACTGGAAAGCACCAGTGAGGCTGCATGTTGATCATTTCAGGAAAAGTTTGTGTGGATTTGGTGACTTGGCAAGTTTTACTAGTAATATTATTGTTAACCTCAGAGGAGTCAGTGGTTAAATGATCTGGAGATAGTTAGCTCACTGGCTGAAAAAGGAGTCAGCCTAAGAAAAAACAAAGCTAATAGACTTAGCTGCTGCTTCTTTTAATGAGGTTGGGAAGAGAGCTTGGCATTCATCTCAAATGCTACTGCTACTTTTGTTACGAAATTTTCAAAACTGATGTTCAGATGAGTGTAGTTAGTATGCCTTGATGAAAAAGGGGCCATTGCCCTAGCTAGTGTGGCTCAGTGGTTAAAGTGTCAACCCACGCACTGAAAGGTCACAGGTTTGATTACTGATCAAGGACATATGCGTGGGTTGCAGGTTTGATCCCAGCTTTGGTTTGGGTGCGTGTTGGAGGCAACTAACAGATGTGTCTCTTTCTCATTAATGTTTCTCTCTCTTTCTCCTCCTCCTCCCTCCCTCCCTTCCTCCCTCTCTAAAACTCAATGGAAAAAATATCCTCATATGAGGATTAACAACAACAAAAATGGGTCTCTTTACAAATAAGTTTGGTTGATGCTGGCTTGTTTTCTTCTTGTGCTTTGTTTGGTTTTATTCCCACAGAATATATCAGATCCTTGAATAACATATCATGCATGGTCAGTTTGCAATGTGAAAAACAGGATGCTGTATTTCTCATACTTTGTTAGGGAACTCTTAAGCAATGAATCTACTTACCCAAATACAGCATATATCTTACTGCATTATAATTGTCTGTCTCTCCAATAGACAGCGAATAATTTGTTCACATTATTTCTTCAAAACCTAGCACAATACCTAGCAGTAGTAGGCAATCAATAAGAATTTGTTAAATTGTGACCATAGAATATGTCATCCACAGAAGTTCTTCCCTAAACCACTAAGGTTTAGTTTATGACCTTTATTCTGGGTTCACATAAAACAATATAGAACAGGAAACCTATCATAAAGTGTATCACAGTGGCCCGGCCAGTGTGGCTCAATGGATTGAGCGTTGTCCCATGGACTGAGAGGTCCGGGTTTGATTCCAGGTCAGGGCACATGCCTGGGTTGTGGGCTCGATTCCCAGTAGGGGGTGACCAGGAGGCAGTGGATAGGTGTTTTACTCTCTCCTTTCCTCGGTCTCTAAAAAATCAATGAAAACATATTTTTTAAAAAATGTATCACAATGTATGATGATTTTATAATAACAATAATCAGGATTTATTAGGTATTTACTACATGCTAAACATTGTACTAATCAATTACCTGTCCTATGTCCTTTAATGTAACCCTCACAATGACCCTGTGAGGTAGTACTATTATTACTACATTTCAACATAAAGAAATGGGCATAAAGATGTTAAGCATATTGTCCAAAGCCACACAGTTAGCAAATGACAAAGCTTGGTTTTTAACCCAGGCTATTTGTCTTCAGATGTCCTTCTATTAACCAGTATACTGTAGTTCTCCCATGTTTGCTTCTGTTTCTAACATCATACCCACAGAAAATTCTTAGGGGCAGATATCACATCTTCTTTCTATTGCCTACTCTGGTACATAATGAATAATAGCTGTTCAATAAATTTTCTGTATGAATAATTGAATAACATGAAGTTCGGATTACTGCTCCATGTGACCTCAAATATGTTATTGTTATTTCAAAAAATGAAAATATAGCCAATAAATTTACTCTAGGTACTCACAGAATTTTAAAACATATGTATGGATAGCCCTGGCCGGTTTGGCTCAGTGATTAGAGCATGGGTTCACAGACCAAAGGGTCACAGGTTCGATTCTTGGTCAAGGGCATGTACCTGGGTTGCAGGTTTAATCCCCGGCCCTGGTCAGGGCACATGTGGGAGGCAACCAATTGATGTGTTTCTCTCACATCAACCTCTCTCTCGCCCTCCTTTCCTCCTTTCCACTCTAAGAATTAATGGGAAAAATATCCTCAGGTGAGGATTAACACACACAAAATATATGTATAGATAAGCATCATTTAAAAATATAGCTGAGATATGCAGCTTAGATCCCTAAAGAGATATTTAACATGTTTACTCCCATCCAATATGTAAAGAGTATTATTACTTCTACATATATCTTGATAGAATTCACTAACAACAGATCAAAGCTATTCAGAATAATTTGAATCCTCAAAAACTGTGTCAGTGACCATATATCTTTCAGAACTAGATAATTTTAGTCTTGGATATCTTTTTGTCCTTTTCATAAATTTTCATTCTGCCAGCTCATTATATTAAGGGCCTGGCACTTAGATGACCAATACCACTGCCTTCAAAGATTCAGTTATAACGTAGGTATTATTCAATTCTTTCTCAGTTCATCACTGACACAATACTGCCCTTCTTTATGCCTCCAATAAGTTACCTTCCCCACGAAAGGCAATTTGTTATACAGATTTCTAATGCCATAAAGTAGATTTGTTAAACTGTTGTGTAATTTTATAAAAATACATTTTGCAGTAATTATTCCTTATATCTAGCACCTTTCAGTCAATATTGTTTTTGAGATTCTTCTCAATGTTATATGCAGCTATAATTTTTAATTGTTATTGCCATGTAGTAATATAGTATATAACTACATTATATGTCCATTTTACTGTTAATATAAATATTTGAATTGTTTTCAGTTTGGGGCTACACTGTACAAAGCTACTATGAACAGCCTTCTATATTATATTGGTGGATATATACACTCATTTCTCTTGGGTATGTACTTGGAGTGGAAATTGTTGGGTTACATGATTAGTATATGCTCAGCTTTTAAAGGTATCCCAAAGTTCCACAGTGTTTATACCCATTTATATACCCATCAACAGTGTATGAAAGTTCAATTGCTCTGTATCTTTTCTGGCATATAGAATTGTCAGTCTCTAAAAGTGTTCTTTCTAATGAATATGTAGCAATGTTTTATTGTGGTTTTAATTTGCATTCTTTGAAGATTTTTTACATGTGTATTGGTCATATGGATATATTTTTTAAAAGAACCTATTCAAATCTTTTGCACATTTTTATTTCTCTTGGGTCATCTTTTGCTTTGCTTATTGGTCTGGATGCATGTCCTGTCTTTTGTTGTATATAAAAAATTGCAAATATCTTTTCGTACTCTATGGCTTTCCTTTTTACTCTTTTAATTATGTCTTCTGATGAAAATACATTTTTAATTTTAATGCAATTCAATTTATTATTTGTTTTCTTTATGGATATTGCTTTTTGTATCCTGTTTAAGAGATCTTTGTGTATTCTAAGATTAAAAGTTTATTTTCCTTAAAGTTTATGTTTTACCTTTTATGCTTAGATCACAATTCGCCTGGAATTGATTTTTTTATATGGTAGGAAAGAGATCAAAGTTTAATTTAGATGTTCAATTAATCCAGTACTATTTATTGAAAAAGTACTATTCTTTTTCCTCACTGAATCTTAGTGGAGACTTGATCATGTAACTCTGTTTACATGACACAATAAACACTGTCTTAATTACTGTAAGTTTATAATAAATCTTGATACCTGGCACTGTAACTCCTCCAGGTTTGTTCTTGTTCAAGATTTTCTTGGTTATGCTGGGCCTTTACAGTCCATATAAGTTCCATACAGTTCTATACGGCTCATTCTAGAATGAGCTTATCAAATCACACACACACAGTGGCTGACATTTTTATTGGGATTGCACTAAATCTACAGATAAATTTGGAGAAAACTGATATAATTACAATATAAGTCTTCCAATTCATTAGCCTATTTATCCCTTTAATTATTTAGCTTTTTAAAATTACAGCAGTGTTTTGCAGTTTTCTGTTTAATTGCTGCTGTTTCAGAGGAGGTGAGTCTTTATTTCTAGATCTTTGTAAGACTTTCTCTTTGACATTAACTTTGTATAGTTTCACTATGATGTGTCTGTGCATGGCTTTCTTTTTTTATTATTCTGCTTTGAGTTCATCACAGTTTGTGAATTGTGGTTTAATGTCTTCAATTCATTTACAAAGATCAAGGCTACTATCTTACTATCTATTTTAATACTCAAAGATATTGATCACAGTAATTTTAATGTCAAAGCCTGACAACTCAATAGCTGGACTCCTAGTAGATCTTCTGTTGTCCATATTCTTCTCTTGAAGTTGATTTTTGTTATGTAGTTTAATTTTTTACGAGTACCAAAAATTGCCTATGAAAAATTATGAAAGCTCTACATAAGGTTATCTTTCTCCAGAGAAGATGTACTCTATCTCTTATCCAGGTCACAAAGGATCAGACTACCTGAATCCAATCCTGGACTGAAGTGGCTCACGTGGCCCAAGCCCACTCTGCAGTCTCTATAAATTCCTCCTTCTATTTTGCCTACATTTCTAGAGTTCATTTCTTCCCTGAGTCCAGCTGAAGATTTGTAGTATCACTTAGTGATGCTACCTAATGAGGGATCCTCAACTCTAATTTTTGGTTCCGAGTACTCGAAACTGGAAAACGCCATTTTCATTTTCAGCTGTTTTCTTTTTTGTTTTGTTTTTGTTTTTACCATCTTGTTCTGTATAGCTTAGTGAGAACAGGCCTTGAAGAGGAAATTGGTGCAGGAGCCCAGTGCATGTATGTGTGCCTTCTTTCTCCCTGGGATCTTAGCATCTCATGTACCTTTGAAATATCAGAAATACAATATCTGTCCTTCCATTCTATACAATTGACTAAAACTATCCTGGCTTCTCTTCCTCTTTCTTGGTATCAAGAATCAGCAAATAGACCAAGTAAAGCAGCATATAAAAGGTTGGGCTTACCTCATTGATCTTCCCTTTTCTCTAGGATTTGGTCCTTCAAATTTTAGTTGCCTTTGAAACTATCCTGAAAGTTTCAAAATAAATCTTGAATTTGATGTATGTTTTTCTGTTTGTTCTCAGCAGGAGTTTTCGTCTGCTGCAAGCTGCTCTGTATAACTTCATAACATATTTCTTTTTAAATTAATTCAATGGGAGTCTATCAAGAGTTGAATATTCTACAAAATTCTCATAGAATAGTTATAATATTTATCTTGTACTGTCACAAAGAAAAACAATAAAATACTCAAGCAGAAAATACAGAGGTTACATTACTTTCCTCAACCTCAGTGTCACTATCTAGAAATAAATAAAAATATGAGCCCAAATTAAAATGATTTAAATTCTTTTAAAAACTATTTTAATTAACTTGCTTTAAGAAGAAATCTCAATTAAAATTTAGAAATTTACAAAGTAGAAACTCTGAGATCATTGCATCTCAAAGTCTTAGTCAAGAAATGAAGTGATTCTGAGTGAAATATGTATAATCTTAACTGTATTTATTGAAAATATATTAATTTCAAATTTTCTTAAGAGGTAAGAAAACAACAAAATAACCTGAAGTAAATAAAATAATGTATAAAAACAAAGTAATAAAATTGAGAAAAATTAGAATACTTGATAAATATATAAGCCACTCTTTTAGAAATAATAATAATAATATGGACAGATATTTGGTAATTATCACCAATAAACAAATTTTTTAAAATTAAGAATGATAAAAATGTCATTACTATTGATATAAAAGTGCTGATTTCAAATTATACAACAAAAACTTTTACCAATAAATTTGTAAATTTTGATTGAATATATTTTCTAGAAAATTATAAATTAAAAAATTGATCCAAATAGAAAAGATAATATTAATAACCCAATAAGCATAGAAAAATTTTAAAGTTACTCAAATCTATACTTTCCAGAAATCCATGGTTTAAATTATAGAAACTGAAATACACTAAACTTTAAGGAATACATTAAAAAGGTAAGAAACTAGTAGCTGAAGAGGTTAAGCAAATTGTCCAATGTCACAAAGCTAGAAACTGATGGAGACTTTTTTTTAAAGTTTTTCTAGTAAACAGAAGGTAGAAAAACACTTGTATTAAATCAATAATAAGAAAATATTGCAAAACAAAAAGTATAGACCAGCCTCATCAATGAGCACCAATGCCATAATCCTAAGAATTATCAAAACAATTTCAGAAAAATCTTAATATGACCAATTAGGGACAGTCTTAATATTATGATAATAATTAATTATAGGAAAATATATATAATTGATAGGTTAAAAAATTATACAATCATCAAAACTAATCTGATAAAAATAATGAAATAGAAAAGAAAACCAATTCCAACTAGTAAAAATTAAAAAGTGTTGGTAGCCTAGAAATAGAGGATATATTTTCAACTTAATTATTAGCTATCGAAGATTAAGAAAGAACATCATACTTAGTAGTGAAACACTGAAGATAAGCTGAGTAGAGAAAAACACAAAATGCCTAGGATCACAGTTATTATTCACCATTGATCCAGAACTCCTAAGAAATATAATTATGTAGCAGACATAAGTAGAAAGTACAAATATTGGGGGAAAATTATTATGTATTGTGGTTTATATGGTTTATATGATTACTTACCTGGAATATGTAATTAAAAACATTAAATTTTTCTAGAAAAATTAGAAAGTTTAGAAAAGATACCATAAACAAACTGGAAATAAAAACAGCAGTCTGAAACATATCATCTACAACATTTATAGAAAAAAAGGTTTAGTATTCACTTTGAACTTAGTATTCACTTAGAACTTTATTTTGATATTAAAAAATTAAACCCTCAATTAGAAATGTGGGCAAAGTATGTATACTGACAATTCACAGAAGAAATGAGAAAATTCACTAAATATTTTTGAAATGTATTCAACTTCACCAATTGTCCAAATGAAACTTAAGAAAACAATAAAATTTTCCCTTTAATAGAGTGACAAAAATAGCAACAAAAAAGTGAGATTTATAATATTTGATTAGTAAGGGTTTTGGAGAATCAATATTCTCATATATTATTAGTAGCCCATCATTTACAGGGCAATTTGACAGTATTTCTCCAAATTGTAAATATGTACATTTGGTAGAATGAATCTACCTTTTTTTCCTCTCCCTGGAAAAAGATTGTGAAGGAGGATGGGTACAGTCAAAAACCTTAAACAGTCAGGATTTTAAAACTTTACTTTTAGCTCATCCAGTGGAGCTTAGTGGTTGAGCATCAATCCATGCACTAAGAGGTTGTTGGCTCGATTCCCTGGTCAGGGAACATGCTGAGGTTGTGGGCCTAATCCCCAATGAGAGGCATGCAGAAGGCGGCCAATAAATGTTCTCTCTCATCAATGTTTCTATCTCTCTCTCCCTCCCCCTTCCTCTCTCTCTAAAATCATTACAGAAAAAAAAATTTAATTTACTTTTAAACTTATGGCCAAAGACTAGACTGGAACTGTGTGGGGACACTCGGGATTTGGAGGGTACTCAGAGCTTTTGCTGAGTGCAGCCACACAGGACTGTGGTCATCTTACTCCTTCCCAGGGCCCAGGAGAGAGGAGGCGGCCCCTCCCTCAGAGATTCAACCCGACCTGGCGGCCATTGAAATGCTAATTGAGGCCCATTAACAACCAGCATCTGCCCCACCCTCAGGAAATCCTCTTACAATGAGCACCTGAGGGAGTTTTTCAGGCAACTCAGAAACCAGGGTTCTTCAGGTGACCTCCATTAATAGCCTCCAGGCAAAAAAAAACCCTAGAGGAAATTTAAGACTTGACAGTGGTGGTTAAAGTGGGTCCTACATGCCTCATCCAAACCCAGGAGAGGGAGCCACAAACAGCAGAACACCAACACCCACAGGGAAAATTTGGCATACTCCAAAGCCCACTGTGATAGCCAAAATGGTGAAAAACAAAAAACAAAAGACAAATGAAAGAACAAGAGACCTCTACCAAAGATGAGATAAATGAGGTGCAGTTAAGCAAGTTAACAAAACTAGAATTCAGAGCCATGATCTTGAGGAAGCTCGACAGCATGTGTAAGGACATGAGCACCATGAGTAAAGACATAGAAATGTTGAAAATCAACCAGTTGGAAATTAAAAAAGACATATCAGAAAAGAAAAAAACATTGGAAGGTTTAAAAAGCAGAGGAGAGGAAACTGAGAACCAGATCAGTAAATTAGAAGACAGGGTAAAAAAAATCAACCAATCAGAAAAACAAAAGGAAAAAATGATTAAAAAACAGGAAGACAGCTTAAGAGAACTGTAGGACAACTGGAAACGTAATAATATTCCCATCATAGGAGTCCCCGAAGAAGAAGAAAATGAACAAGGGTTAGAGAATATATTCAAAGAAATAGTGACAGAAAACTTTCCAAATTTGGTGAGGGAAGAAGGCATTCAAGTTCAAGAAGCACAGAGAGCCACAAGTAAGAAGAACACAAACAGGCCCACACCAAGACACATAGTAATCAAAGTGCCAAAAATTAAAGAGAGAATCCTAAAAGCAGCAAGAGATAAACAACAGGTTACCTGCAAAGGAAACCCCATAAGGCTCTCAGCTGACTTCTCACAAGAATCACTACAGGCCAGAAGGGAATGGCATAAAGTAATCAAGGCCATGAAAAACAAGGATCTGAATCCAAGACTGCTCTACACAGAAAGGCTATCATTCAAAATGGAAGGTCAAATAAAGAGCTTCCCAGGCAGAAAAAGGCTAATGGAATACATTAGCACCAAACCAGCACTGCAAGAAATGTTAAAAGGACTGCTGTAATTAGCAGTAGAAATGGGAAGAAAAATAGAACCACACTAAACAAAAATGGCAATAAATAAGTACATATCAATAATCACCTTAAATGTAAATGGACTGAATGCTCCCATAAAAAGACACAGAGTAGCTGACTGGATAAGAAAGCATGACTCATCTATATGTTGTTTTCAAGAGACCCACCTCACAACAAAAGACTCACATAGATTGAAAGTGAAGGGATGGAAAAAGATCGTCCAAGCAAACGGAAAAGAAAAAAAAAAAAAAAGCTGGGATAGCAATACTCATATCTGATAAAATAGATTTCAGAATGAAGGCCATAATTAGAGACAAAGAAGGCCACTACATAATATTGAAAGGATCTATCCAACAGGAAGATATAACCTTGATTAACATATATGCACGCAATATAGGAGCACCAAAATATATTAAAAGTCTTCTGGAGGACTTCAAAGGAGAAATCGATAGCAATACAATCATAGCAGGGGACTTCAAAACGCCGTTGACATCGCTGGATAGATCCTCTAGACAAAAAGTAAGCAAGGAAACAGAGACTCTAAATGAAGCACTAGACCAAATGGATTTAATAGATATCTACAGAGAACTACACCCCAAAACTATAGAATTCACATTCTTCTCAAGTGCACATGGGACATTCTCAAAGATAGACCACATGTTAGGGCACAAACTAAGTCTCTACAAGTTCAAGAAGATTGAAGTTATATCAAGCATCTTCTCAGATCACAACGGCATGAAACTAGAAATCAATTGCAAGAAGAACATACAAAGACATTCAAACACATGGAAGCTAAATAGCATGTTATTAAACAATGAATGGATCACCGAGGAGATGAAGGAAGAAATCAAAAACTTCCTGGAAACCAATGAAAATGAAGACACAACAACATAAAATCTATGGGATGCAGTGAAAGCAGTTCTGAGAAGGAAGTTCATAGCACTACAGGCCTACCTCAAAAAAGAAGAAAAATCTCTAATAGACTATCTAACTTCACAACTTAAAGAACTAGAGAGCAAACAAAAAGAAAACCCCAGAGCCAGTAGAAGGAAGGAAATAGTAAAGATCAGAGCAGAAATAAATGACATAGAGACCAAAAAAACAATTCAAAAGATCAATAAAACAAAGAGCCGGTTTTTCGAAAAGATAAATAAGATTGATGGACCCTTAGCTAGACTCACCAAGAAACAAAGAGAGAGAACCCAAATACACAGAATCAGGAATGAAAGAGGAGAGATAACAAATGACACCACAGAAATAGAAAAGATTGTTAACAACTGCTATGAACAATTATATGGCAACAAACTCGACAATCTAAGAGAAATGGACAAATTTCTAGAAACACATAGTCTCCCAAAACTAGATCAGGAAGAAATAGAAAACTTGAACAGACCAATAACAACAGACGAAATTGAAGATGTAATCAAGACTCTCCCAGTAAACAAAAGCCCAGGCCTGGATGGCTTCACGGGGGAGTTTTCCCAAACATTCAAAGAAGAACTAATACCCATTCTCCTCAAACTATTATAAAAAAAATTCAAGCCCTGGCCGGTTTGGCTCAGCGGTCAGAGCATCAGCCTGCGGTCCTGAGAGACCCGGGTTCGGTTCCCGCTAAGGACATGTACTTCGGTTGCAGTTTGTCCCCGGCTCTGGTCAGTCGTGCGGGTGGCAGCCACTCGATGTGTCCCTTTCACATCGATGTTTCTCTCTCTCTCTCTGGTTCTCTCTCTCCCTCCCACTCTACCTGAACAAAAAATGGAAAAATGTCCTCGGGTGAGGATTAAAAAAAAAAAAAAAAAAATTCAAGAAGAAGGAAGACTTCCAAACTCCTTTTATGAAGCCAGCATAATTCTAATTACAAAACCAGAAAAAGACACAACAAAGAAAGAAAACTACAGGCCAATATCCCTGATGAACATAGATGCCAAAATCCTAAAGAAAATACTAGCAAATCGAACCCAGCAATACACCAAAAAAATTATCCACCATGACCAAGTGGGATTCATCCCAGGGGTGCAAGGCTGGTACAATATACGCAAATCCATAAACGTGATACATCACATAAATAAAATGAAGAATAAAAACCACATGATCCTATCAATAGATGCTGAAAAAGCATTCGACAAAATCCAGCATCCATTTCTGATAAAAACGCTCAGCAGTGTGGGAATAGAGGGATCATATCTAGACATAATAAAGACCATATATGAAAGACCTACAGCCAACATCATACTCAATGGGCAAAATCTAAAAGCATTTCCCTTAAGAACAGGAACAAGGCAAGGATGCCCTCTTTTCCCACTCTTATTTAACATAGTACTGGAAGTCTTAGCCACAGCAATCAGACAGGAAGAAAAAATAAAAGGGATCCAAATTGGAAAGGAGGAATTGATACTGTCATTATTTGCAGATGACATGATACTATACGTAGAAAACCCCAAAGACTCCATCAAAAATTTTCTAGACTTAATAAATGAATTTGGCAAAGTAGCAGGATACAAAATGAACGTGAAGAAATTGATGGCATTCTTATACACCAAGGATGAACTCACAGAAAGAGAAACCAAGAAAACAATCCCATTTACCATTGTGGCAAAAAAATTAAGATACTTAGGAATAAACTTAACCAAAGAAATAAAAGACCTATTGGCAGAAAACTACAGGTCATTGAAAAAAGATATAGAGGAAGATATAAAAAAATGGAAGCACATACCCTGTTCATGGATTGGGAGAATTAAGATCATTAAAATGTCCATATTACCCAAAGCAATCTATAGATTCAAATGCAATCCCCATCAAAATACCAATGGCATACTTCACAGAATTAGAACAAGTACTTCAAAAGTTCATATGGAACCAAAAAAGACCTCGAATAGCCACAGCAATCTTGAAAAGGAAGAACAAAGTTGGAGGGATCACTTTACCAGATATCAGGTTATTCTACAAAGCCACCGTAATCACAATAGCCCGGTACTGACACAAGAACAGTCATATAGAGCAGTGGAACACAATAGAGAACCCAGAAATGAACCCAAGGCAATATGCTCAATTAATATTTGACAAAGGTGGCAAGAGCATACAGTGGAGTAAGCACAGCCTCTTTAATAAATGGTGCTGGGAAAATTGGACAGCTACATGCAGAAAAATGAAACTAGACCATCAACTTACACCCTACACAGAATAAACTCAAAATGGATAAAAGACTTAAATGTGACTCATGAATCCATAACAATCCTAGAATAAACTATAGGTAACAAAATTTCAGACATCATACGCAGCAGAATTTTCACTGATACATCACCTAAGGCAATAGAAACAAAGAAGAAAATGAACACATTGGACTACATCAAAAAAGCTTCTGCACAGCGAAAGATACAATTATTAGAACGGAAAGACTACCCACTGTATGGGAGACCATAATTGCCAATGATATATCAGATAAGGGGTTAATTTCCAATATATATAGGGTGCTCATACAACTCCACAAAAGGAAGACAAAGAACCCAATTAAAAAATGGGCAGAGGAACTAAATAGACACCTCTCCAAACAGAACATACAAATGGCTAAGAGACATATGAAGAAATGCTCAACATCACTAATCATCAGAGAGATGCAAATTAAAACAACAATGAGGTATCACCTCACACCTGTCAGAATGGCTGCCATCAAAAAACCATCAAACTACAAGTGTTGGCGAGGGTGTGGAGAAAAGGGGCTCTAATACACTGCTGGTGGGAATGCAGACACTATGGAAAACAATATGGTGTTTCCTTAAAAAATTAAAAATTGAACTTCCATTTGACCCAGTGATCCCACTTCTAGGAATATACCCTAAGAAGCTTGAAACTCCAAACAGAAAGAATATATGTACCCCATGTTTGTAGCAGCACTATTTACAATAGTTAAGATCTGGAAACAGCCCAAGTGTCCATCAGTAGACAAATGGATAAAAAAGCTGTGGTACATATATACAATGGAGTACTACGCAGGTGTAAGAAAGAAAGATCTCTTGTGCTTTGAGACTACATGGAGGGACCTGGAGAGTATCATCCTGAGTGAGGCTAGCCAAACAGAGAAGGACAAGTATCATATGATCTCACTTATTTGTGGAATATAATGAACATAACAGTCTGAGTAATGGGGTAGTCCAGAGATGTGGAGGTGGGGTACAGACTGACAATCCCCAGAAGAGGGGATGGTGGGGGAGAGATAAACCACAGAACTTATATGTATGTATGCAAGAACAGTGGACATGGACAACAAACTGGAGACAGAGCGAAGAGGGAGGGCGAGGAGGGAATCAGTGGGGGGAAAAGGAGAAACATCTGTAAAAAAATTAATTAATAAAAAAGAAAAATAAATAAATAAAGGTGGAAATAAATAAATAAATAAACTTATGGCCAAGATCATTGAAATGTTAAAAACAAAATAGAGAGTTGGGGAAATAAGACTGTGAAGAAATTAGACTATCTCTAAAGAAGAAAATATGAAGAATTAGGTTTTCCTTGCTTCTGAGAGGGAAGAGAAATATGGTTACAGGACGGGATGGGCACAGGTGAGAAAGACCCTCATGTCATGGCAAAGTGACCAAAAGACTTTTAAGAATGAGAATTATCGCCCAGCCAGTGTGGCTCAGATGACTGAGCATCGTCCAGTCGACTGAGAGGTCCCAGTTTGATTCCCAGTCGGGGTCCAAATTGCGGGCTTGATCCCCAGTAGGGGTCATGCAAGAGGCAGCTGACTGATGTTTCTATCTCTATTTTCCTCTCTCTCTAAAAAATCAATTTGAAAAACATATTCAAAGAATGATAATTATCATAGTGAATTTTGAATGACTTGTGTTTTTGAAATGCAAAACCTATTTCATTTCTATAAATCTTGAGTAAATGTAGTTCTCACAAATGTAAAAAGCCTTTTTTTTTTTTATAGAACATACCTCGTTTCCTAATTGTATATATTAGAGCTAAAGACTAAACATTCGTATAGCCAACAATTGCCATAAAGATCCAGTGAACTTCAGGAACTCTATAAATAACAAATAAAAAAAAAAAAGTCAAATGTAAAGGAAGAACTGCCTTGTTTCAGTGTTTCTCTTGTAAAAGTAGTGAGACGAAGCAGAGTTCTATATTTGATACGATGTGGTACAAAATAGGGGCCACATATTTTAGTTGGCAAGATTATCCATAAGTGAAAGAAATTCACAGGGAATAGGAGCTGAGAATGTCCATGAGAAAGTGAAGTTCCTATGAATTTTCAATGGATTAGAGGTGAAATTAATCTTATTTACTTATCTAGATATATAAAGGCAGAATGAACTCACCTTACATTTGGGTTACCTATGCATAGTCCAAAAATTCAGTTCCAATTCTTGGGATCTATCCTAAAGAAATACTAGCATTACTGGCAAAACATTCATGTACAAATATGTGTATTGCAGAATTACCTGGGTTCAAAAATTTGAAAATTATTTAAATGTCCATCAATATGGGAATGGTTAAAAAATAAGGAAAAACCCTGGCCAGTTTGGCTCGGTGGTTAGAGCATCGGCCTGCGGTCCAGAGAGACCTGGGTTTGGTTCCCACTAAGGGCACGTACCTTGGTTGCAGTTTGTCCCCGGCCCTGGTTGGGTCGTGTGGGTGGCAGCCACTCGATGTGTCCCTTACACGTCGATCTTTCTCTCTTTCTCTCTCCCTCCCGCTCTATCTGAACCAAAAATGGAAAAATGTCCTTGGGTGAGAATTAAAAAAACAAAAGAAAAATATGTAACAAGTACATAAAAAGTATTAATTATGCACTATTAAATTAATAAAGCTCATGGTATGAAAAGGTGTTGTATAATTAACTTTTTGTAGAAAACTAAGCCAAATCGTAATTCTTTCTGTGTATATAGATGTATTTAAGTATTTTTGTGCATATGGGTGTATTTGTATATATATGTATATGTGTATGTGTGTATATCATGTGTATGTGTGCAACTTTATATCCAGATATGAAAGTAAACACGCCAAATCTTTATCATGGTTGATTCTTAAGAACGGGATTGGGATGGAGAAAGGAGATGTTTCTAGTTATTCCTCTAATCTTCAATATTATTTGAAGTTTCACAATTGTGCATTATTTTTATTATATTTTATTTTATTTATTTATTTATTCTTGGTATGTGCCCCTAGCAGAAACCACACCCGGGACTCTCTGGTCCACAGGCCTATGCTCCAACTGCTGAGTCAAAGCATCCAGGGCTCTTTTATTTTTTTTAAATATGTTTTTATTGATTTTAGAAAGAGGAAAGGAGAAAGAGAGAGAGAGAGAGAGAAACATCAATGAAAGAGAAACATTGATCAGCTGCCTCCTGCATGCCCCCTACTGGGAATCAAGGCTGAAACCCAAGCATGTGCCCTGACTGGAAATCGAACTGGTGACCTCTGGGTGCATGGGATGACACTCAGTCTACTGAGCCACACCAACTGGGCTGCGTTACGTTTAAATCGTCTTTCTCCTCCACAGAATGCAGTCTCCTCAGGGCAGGGATTTTGAGTCTCTCATTATACTATTTTTTGGTACCTAAAATGTTGACACAAATTAAATAGCTTTTAATATTTATCAGGTGCATGAATTGATAGAGAAGAGAAGATATGTGAAGGAACTAATTTCACAGATACCAGGAGAAAATAAAGTCTTTCAAGGAGGATGGAATAGTTAAGTGCTACTGAGAATTTAAGAAAGATAAGTACTGTATGTATTCATCAGAAAGAAATTAGGAAGCATTATTAGAAATGGGTACATAACTGGGAGTTGTGAAAAGTTGGCACAACATATTATCTGGGAAACATTCTTATTTTGAGCATGTTTCTCCATTGGTTCTAGAGCAGCTATGTAGTATGATGGTTAAAAGCATGGACTACAGAGCCAAACTGACTGGAGATCAAATTCATCTCTGCCACTAGCTAGATAACCTTGAACAAGTTACTTGAATTGTTTGTGCCTCAATTTCATCTCTGTAAAATGGGGATAATAACAGTTCTTAAGGTTTGTTTTAAGTATAAAATGAGTTAATATATTTTGAGCAGTGCTTGTTACATAGTAAAGGTTCAATAAGTGTTTATTATTACTTCAGAAGGAGAGAAGAAAAGCAGGGAAAAAGGAATGAAGGAAGGAAAGAAGAAAGAAAGGAAGAAAAGAAAGAAAGTAAAGGAATGTGCTTCACTAGTAAGAGAATACTCATAGTTTGACCTCCTATTGCATTTGAGATGACAAGTAGTCACTCACCTCTGCTTATGAATCCTTCGTCTTCTTAATTTTTTTTCTTTATTGATTTTAGAGAGAGAGAAAGAGAGAGGAAGAGAGAGACAGAAACATTGATGAAAGAGAAAATTGATGGTCCACCTCCTGCATACCCCCCACTGGGGACCGGGCCCATAACTTGGGCATGTGACCTGACCAGGAATTGAACTGGGACCTCTTGGTGAGTGGCTCAACCACTGAGCCACACCAGCCAGGCAAATGCTTCTTATCTTCTGTGAGTTCCTTCTTCTGTTTTTCTAAGCAGCAATTCCACAGCCTTATTACTCTTCCTAATTGAAGTGGAACGGTTTCATCTACGATATTTCATGTCTCAGTCTCAGATTCTAGATGGTACATTAATCTGGTATCCACACAATTTCTCCTGGAATACTTAAAATCACTTACATACATGAAAACTCATAATTCCCAGCATGTACTTCGACATGGATTCCTTCAATTTCTGTTTTTATGTAAACGACTTTTCCGGTATGCCATGTGATATTTTCATTTCTATTTCTACTTTCTATCCAGTTGTATTATGGGACTTACTGTCCTAGAAGAGCAGTAGACTAGCAGAGGAGCAGGGATGCTTTCAAAATCAGTAGCCAATACTTCTTCTTCTGACCACATTAACTAAAAAGGCCAGATATACCTCTGACCTACAAACAGTCAAATAAACAAACCAGACAAAATACATGAAATAACGATTTTTAAAACACTGAATATTGGGCAATAAAAGACAGTGATACCTAAGAGGCGAGAAATAAGGGAGGCCTATAATTATGCCATATTGCTGCCTTGAGAGAGTTTTTAGGCCATGGCACAGGGAAGGGGAACTCAGGTAGAGCCTGGAAGAATGCCTGAATTAAGGAGACATTGTTGAGAGTCTATAGAGACAAAGAGGATTAGAGTTCACAAGACAGATACCAGAAAGAAAAGAGCTACACCAAGAACAAACACCAGACATCTGCAGAAGAGTTCTCTCAGGTATTAAATTAAGTATTAATCAGCAAGTGCATGTGAGAAAACTATCCAAGGCCTGGGAAAGAACAGGATCAGAAATCATGCCTGTTTCCACCAGCCAGATTGAAAAGCCTCATGATTCACAAGTCATTGAGTTGAGGATCTTGACTTCTTAGTGTGATATAATTAGCCCTATATTAAATAATGCTTTAATTCTACCCAATTAATCTAAACATTCCCAAAAGGATCCAAATATTCAGCTGCATCCCAGAACAATTCTAAAAAAAATATGTTTAGTAATAGAGAATGTGCAGCACTCAACAAAGTAAAACAAACAATATCTGATATGCAATAAAAAATTAATAGTCATGCAGAGGCAGGAAAATACAACCAATAGTAAGGAGAAAAAACAATCAATCACAAATGATAAAATTGACACACAAGGTCCTTAAAACAGTTGTAATTGTATTACATATGCCCAAAATTTAGAGACATGAAAGATATAAAATAATTTCAAATCAAATACTCAATGATGAAGGCTACAATGTTCGAAATAAAAACACACTGGATGACAGGTTAAATATTGCAGAAGAAAATATTAGCAAAATTTTAAGATATAGCAATGAGAACTAATTGAAATAAAATATGGAGAAAAAATAAAGAAAAGAAGCAAGGAAAGAAGGAAGAAAAAAGGAAGGAAAAGAAGAGGAAATAAATGAGAAAAAGAGAAAGAAAGAACAGAGCATCAATGAGATATGAGACAACTTTAGGTGACTTAATATATGTGTAATTGTAGTCCCTGAAGGAAATGGAGGGGGAGATAAAGAGAGAACACACATATTAAAATATCAGGAATAAGAGAGGTGATTTCAATGACTTTACAAATATTAACAGAATAATAAGTGAATAATATGGCAACTTTATGCCAATAAATTCTACAACTTAGATAAAATGGAAATAGTCCTTGAAAGACACAAATGACCAAATCTCACTTAAAAGAAAATAGATGTCCCCAAAAGCCCTATAACTACCTATTTAATAAACAGATGTTGTAGTTAAAATCTTTCAGACTTAGGTGGCTAGAGAGGGACTAACACTACAACCCTTTTAGTCACTAAGTCTGAAAGCTAGAAGCCATTCTAGTTTGTTGTTCTTTTGTATTACTAATATTTAATCTCCAAATCATTCATTTTGATTTCAACTCTGAAATGGATCTTGAAATAGTCTTCTACTTTCCAACTCCCACTACCACTGTCTTATATCAGGCACCAAAAATATTTTACTTGGAGAACTGCAACAGTCTCTGAAATTGTTTTCCAGAATAAAATCTATGACCCACACTTTCCAGGGTGAAATATTATACAACTTCCAGTTCCTTCAAATTAAGCACCTTATAAAATCCAAGTTCTTATTTTATATATGACCTTTTGTGATCTAGCTAATTTTCTGTCCCTCCTTACTTCTCATTTCATTTCCCAGGAACATGAAACCAAATATAATTCCTCAAACACACTAGGTTCATTTATGTTTCTATGAATTTGTTAGCATAAGCCCTTCCCTTGACATGGAGTATTCCCTCCCTCCCTTCCTTCCTTCCTTCCTTCCTTCCTTCCTTCCTTCCTTCCTTCCTTCCTTCCTTCCTTCCTTCCTCCCCCCTCTTTCTTTCTTTCCTTTTGCTATCTGGCTAAAACTAGTCATTTTCTAAATACTGCTCCACCAAAACTAAACAGGTAGTAGTGTCTTAAAGCTTAGTATGGTGTGAAATCTAAAACCGTATCAATGAACG
Source organism: Molossus molossus (assembly GCF_014108415.1). Taxonomy (NCBI): domain Eukaryota; kingdom Metazoa; phylum Chordata; class Mammalia; order Chiroptera; family Molossidae; genus Molossus; species Molossus molossus. Next base: position 24,726,996 of record NW_023425355.1, on the reverse strand, counting down.
GTCTGCACTCTGTTACATTAAAAGCTATTAATATATCTTGTATTTTTAATGGATCTTTTTACCCATGCATGATTTTGTACCATCGGGTATTAGTCATTTGAAAAATATTTATTCACTAATTTATACAGATCTTACAAATATTGACATATTTCATTCCACAATATCACAAAGTCACCTTCATTATTATCACCATGAATCTTATCAGAAAAGTGTTCAATCACTGAGAAGCTGTCAATTTCATGGTAATAATAGTAGTAATGAGTTTTCCAAAACTTTAATTTCCACTTGAAATATTAAATATTATTATTTGCAAAAAAATATTGCCAATGATTTTCTTTAAATCAACAGACTCGCTTCATTCACTTTTGAGAAAAGATCTGTCAAATATTCAAGCCTGACTAACAATAGTCCATCATTCATCTTTTCTAGTGAGATGATGTTCCATGGAAAAAACAACCATACCTTAACCAATTGCACAAATATTTTACCTTGAGGCAGCCACCATGCTTCACTACGCAGAAGCACTTTATGTGCACCCATTTCATTAGAAACTATTAAGAAGACATTCATACAAGTGTCAAGATTTAATGTAATTAATAAGTTTTATTGCTTTATTGAGGACATTGTTAAGTGAAACTGGCAGGTTTTTTGTTGTTGTTTATTGATTTCAGAGTGAGAGGAAGGGAGAGAGAGAGAGAGAGAGAGAGAGAGAGAGAGAGAGAGAGAGAAACATCGATGAGAGAGAACATTAATTGTCTGCCTCCTGCATGTCCTCCACTGGGGATCGGACTCACAACCTGGCATGTGTGCCCTGACTGGGAATCAAACTGGTGACCTCTTGGCGATGCTCAACCACTGAGCCACAGCAGCCGGGCATATTGTTTTTTAATTGCAGGTGCATAGTGGTAAAAAATAAATAAATAAAATGACTAATTTTACTTTTTAAAAATATTTTTTATTGATATTTGAGAAAGAGGGAAAGATAGAAACATTGATGAGAGAGAGATACATCGATTGGCTGCCCCCTACCCGCCCCCCACCTGGGATCAAGCCTGCAACCGGAACATGAACCCTGCCCAAGAATTAAACCGAGACTTCAATCCATGGGACAATGGTCAATCCCGAGCCACACCGACCAGGCCACTAATCATACTTTTTGATGCCACTGCCTTATTTCATACCAAAGACCCTATAGTTTTACCCATCATTGCTTTTGTACCATCAATGTGAATATCAACACAATAAAAACAAAAAACTGCCCTGACTGGTTTGGCTCAGTGGTTAGAGCGTCAACCCATGGACCAATTAGTCACGGGTTCAATTCTGGTCAAAGGCATGTACCTCAGTTGCAATTTGTCCCCAGCGCTAGTAGGGGTCGTACGGGAGGCAGCCACTCAATGTGTCCCTTTCACGTTGATATTTCTCTCTCCGTCTCTTCCTCTCTCTCCCTCTTACTCTATTTGAAAAAAAAAAAAAAAAAGAAAAAATGTCCTCAGGTGAGGATAAAAAAAATCTTAGGATTAATATTACAAAAATAGTTTAATGTTACAAAACCCGTGAAGGGATCTTGCAGACCACACTTTGAGAATCTCTGAGATAGAAAACTATGACAGAGAAACATGGTACTTGCTAGTCCTATAATAATTGGGATTTAGGTAAATTTTTAATTATTTAGCTAAGATTTATTGATTGCTAACTATGCTTCAGTTACTATACTAAGCACTGAGGATACATTGGCCTACAGAAAAAGTAATTTCCAAAAATTTGTTAGCTAACATTTATCCCTGTCCTATTGGAATCCACATGCTAAAGGGATTAAGTTCACTGAAACAAAAGAGGTGTGTATAAGTTTGAGCTGCACAGCAATCAAATTGTTGTAGAAGTCCTTCCTACTATGACTCTTATTTGAGATTCAGTCCAACGATATATTAGGTAAATCTTTTAATTCATTGTAATTCAATGATATTTGTTTCATACAATAAGCCACAAGTGAACAGCTGTGTATCTTATTGAACTGTTTTGTGTTTATGCCTATTTTCATATAGCCTTCAGCTCTACATTGCAGAATGCAGTATTGCTTACATTTTTATTTCCTTCTTTACTTTTTATTTTTTTTCTTGAGACTGGGAAGACGTCTTCTAACAGAAGATTAACTGGAGATGTAGGTATTTGCAGAGATTCTCAAGTGATCAGCCTCACCAGGACCTAATATGGTAAAGGTCCTATATAGAACTTGCTGATTAGCTGCAGCCATAAATGTCTCCCATTGTCATTTGGGGCTGTTTGTCAGTGTCACTCTCCTCTCTACACAGCCAAAGTCTTTTTCAGATTCAGTTACAATCATAAACACAGTACTCTACTAACTTGTCCCTCCTCTGCTGTCAAGTCCAGGGGAATGGTATCCACAAATGGAAACTCACATGTGATTTTTAGCAAAGGGTCTGGGAAGACTCATTAGCAAGAAAAAGCTTCAAATAGAAAACAGTGCCACTGAGTTGAAACACATTCCCAAATTGATTCCATCTAATTGATTTGCCCTGTCCAGATGGCCAAAGTTGTTGAGACTATTTCCAAGAACAAGTTAACAATTTTAAAGGTGATTCAAAGGGGTGTGGCTGACAACAGCAAATGAGCTGAGCTTTGGTACTGAGGGATCAGAATCTCTGTTCTGAATTACATTAAACTCGACTGTTGAAGTAACTCAATTAAACTCTATGGGCCTCTGTTTTCTCATCTAATAAAAGAGGACTATAAACACTTCAAACAAATATCACTGAGTTTCAAAATGGAAGAATATATTGGAAAGTATGTTTTACCTATGAATATTTAAAATGTTTTAAAATAATGATCACTAGAATAAAGAAGTACTGTAAAGAAACAGTCATCTTTAAATGTTGATTTTTAATAGCTATAAAGTTATCTTTCCATTTTAAGTCCTTTTGTACTATTTACTCCTTCAATGAGAAATAATATATTTCACTGGTCTAGGAAAAAAGAAAGCAGAACTATTTCCCATCCTTTTCTAAATTAAAGAAGCATTTTTACTCGCATCTTCATTTATTCTTTCCTAACCACCCATCGTCAAAAACTAGTAAATACTCTAGCCATACAGAACTTTCTTAAGGAACACACACACAAAATGGTTTTTTGTGCTTCTGTATTTTTGTATATAACTCTTTTTTTTTCTGATTAATTTATTTTTACCTACAAGAACCTATTTGAAAGGCAATATTCTCTGTAAGGACTTTTATAACTCCTCAAGACAGAGTTAGTACAACCTCCTCTCTCTTCTCATTACATGAGTACAAATTTTGTACAAGTAATTACAGAATATGTATCTGCAACTTATTATCTGTTATTGTAATTTTTATTTATCTTCCTCCCAACACACACTAGACTATGAGATCATTAAAGGCATTAGTCATGACTTCCTCCCACCCTCTATACCCAACACAGTTCTGCCCACATAACTATCAGATAGAATGAATGAAACCATGAATACACCCTTCCAGCTAAGTCTGCTTTAATGTATAAATATGTGACAGATGGGGACATTGGTCTTTATGTGACTTTCATAAAGATGTGCTTCTTCTTTCATCCCTATTTCTCTGGCCTGACACTCCAGAGACTGTCTTAAATGTGTCTCAGATACTCTGATCCAGAGCAATATTTAAATAATATATAAGTTAACATTTAAAAATAGCATACAAGCAAGCATGAAGTCATTACATAAAATAAAAAAACTTCCTTATACTGACAAAATCTACATCAAACCTGAACATGGAAGGAAAATGAGGTTTTTTGTTTGTTTCTTTTTTTCTTGTTTGCTTTTTCTCTGAGTAGTCCCAAATAAAGACTCAATTATGGGCATCAGTTCCAAACTTTTCATGAAACAGATATTTAAATCTTTCCCACTTCTTTGCTATTTCTTAAGTTATTTAAAATTTATAGAACATAATTCCTAATCTTTTAGTGAAGGGAACAGTAAAAACACAAAACAGCAAAAAATCTCTAGTTATTCATTGCAGACTACAGAATTATTTCCAATTTCTTGATTCTTTTTCCCAGTAAGTTTTCCAACAGTCTATGGCAGAGATTGGTAATTTTACTTTTCTGCAAAGGAGCAGTTAGTGAATCTTTGGTCTTTGTAGGCCAAAGAACAAAATCAAGGATATTATGAAGGTATTTACACTTAAGGAATACAACTTCCTTAGTTTTTATGGACAAAATTCAAAATATAATAATAATAATTGAGAACAATTTTTCAATGAAGTCGACTAAATGAAAAGAATAGAATTTCTTTGGGGGGGAAGGAGAGGTAACATTTCATGTATTTGATGTTCAAAGTTAATGTTGCCAATTATTAAAATTGACTACAAATTTCATTTGTTAATGATGATCTATAATGAAGTTTTCAGTCATTTTTGAAAATATATTTTCACACAGATAAGTAATACATGTGGCATTTGAAATGCTAATAACTGCATCATTGTGATTTTTAATCCAGTAAGAAGAGATAAGAGCTCCGTATACAGCCTCTGTCAGAACTACTCAGTTGTATTGCAAAATCATCCACAAACAATGGATGAATGAGTGTGCTGTTTCAATAAAACTTTATTTATATAACTAATATTTGAATTTTATAGAATTTTCATGTCCCCAAATATGTTTCTTCTGATTTTTTCCAACCATTAAAAAATGTAAAAAATAACTCTTAGCTCATGGACTGAACAAAAGTTGGTGGATTAAGCCAACTGACTGCAGTTTGCTGATCCTGTTTCTACAATATGCCCCTGTACAACAGCAAATTACAATTGACTTTTGATGGGGGTCAGTGGTAGAATGTTCAGGGGCACAAAGGGAAAGAAGAGAACAAAGGAGATCCAGGCTATTTCTTTCTACCAGACCCTCTCTTAACTGCCCCATTCCTATGTCACTATCTCCAGACTGCGTATACTCATCACTCAGCAGTAAAATTAATATACTGTCTGGCAGGAAATTCACTCCTCCATAATGCAATATTTCTATTGTTTCAAACTCTACTGATTCCACTCTCAGGCAAGCGAAGAGCCTGCAAAATAACCCCTAGTCCTCTCATAAGGTGTGTGTGTGTGTGTGTGTGTGTGTGTGTGTGTGTGTGTGTGTGTGTTGGAAAGGGATGAGAATATAAGCCAGTGAGCATGAATATGGAACTGATTACAGCAATGGGCATGCAAAAGAGGAAAACTGGGAACCACGATTTTGGAGCATAGAAGATGGGAATCATGGTCTTTCATTTTAAATAGATAAATATAAATGTGTCCCTATACAATAATTTAGATGTAAGATATTTAAAACTTCCTGGTATCTGTGGAAGATGTTAGCTTTTGTGCTTTTTTTTCCTGTTTGAAAACTAATAAGATTTATGTAATTCTTCTTTGGGAGGGGGGGCAACATTTCACTTAATTGGGGTTCCAAATTAGTATTTCCTAGCTATTAAAACTAATTTAAAATGTCATTTGTTAGTGCTGATTTGTGATGAGATTTTATGTATTTCTAAGTTAGAAAAGAAAAACTAGACTTCCAGTCAAGCTGGTGGAGTAGATAAACACAGTACTTGCCTCCTCCCATGACCACATCAAAATTACAACTACATTATAGAAAAATCACTCTGGAGAAACACCTATGGGTAAGGATATAAGGAAGAAGCCACATCAAGATTGAAAATTGTATGGCAACTATAATTAAAAAATACAAAATATTGAAAAAAAAGAAAAAAAAACTAAAACAGTTGTTTATATTTTTATTTCAGTATCTGACCATCAATAATGTTGATTGATCATGATAATTTTATGTCCTCTTTGTAAGTAAAAGAAGTCCTCAAAAAGCAACATGACTGCTGCTTTGATGGATTCAATAGCATTTCCCATAGCCTGGTATAATTTTATTTTTCTAATGGCTTCTTAGAGCGTGATAGCACTACGTAACTTCTAGCTCTGGTTTATTTCCATTAGGAAATTATTTTTTCTAGTTTGTTTCTAAAATTATAGTCTTTAAGACCACATAAAAAGTGTTTGAATGACTTCCATATTGCAGCAATTTGCTGGCAACATGTAGCTCTCAATTGGGTTTTCACTTTAAATATAATATACTGTCCATTTATAAACAAATGACAGGAACAATCAGCTTATGTGATATACAAAAAGGATGCTATATAGTGAGTAATTATGGCCTGATTTACCTTTGGCAAGTGAATTTGAATAAAAGGGTTCAACAATAATATCCAGTAAGACTTAAATAAATAACACCAGCTCTTAGAAGTTTGGTTAAATGGCCAAAAGTCTACACAGGTGACTTTTGCTCTTCATTGCAAATCACATTGCATAGGAAGTAAAATGAATGGATAAAATAAGATACAGTTTAATGTAAATCGAACTTGTGGGTTTTCCAAATGAAATACATAATGTAGATTTCAAATGCATAACATAGAACAAAATGTCACTAATATAAAAAATAAAAATAACATTTACAAAAATTTAAATGATGTCTTATTTTCTGTTTTAGAAGCAAATTCTATGGTATTAACATGTGAATGAGTAATATTTTTAAACTGCACATTGAAATGTGGAACATAAATATCAGAGGGATTTACTGCTAGGGAGTGCACATTTTAATTTTATTCCCAGCGTGGACATGCTTTTTGACTTTAGAAAATGTCATTTTAAAGCAGTACTTATGGGGTCCCAGATGAACACAAAGCTTTGCACATTTACATAAAAGTAAACATCTGGGCCAGAATGGACAGAGTGCCATCTCTCTCTCTCCCTGCTACTTCACTCAAGATTTATGTGCAGGTTCAAAAGTCATCTGATAGGCCAGGTGTGCCAAGGTATTCTCAATAAAGCATTTGGAAACACAAAGGAAAAAACATTATTTTCTACATAGTACATTTTTCTCATAAGTTACAAATAAAATTAAAAAAACTGTGATATCCAGTACCATTTTATGAAATATCACTCAGCATTCATGATTTCATCATTCTGGTAATTTGCAGAGGGTACAAAGTAGCTGATTGTCCACTTTGTATAGTATGCATAGCAAGAACAGTACAATATGGAAGCTTTGAAAAACCTGAGGAAGAAAGGTATAAATGCAGAAAAATAAATGGATTCACATATAAAAAGTAGGCAACTCTACCACACTCATCACTCTGGAAGTCTTTTTGAAATTTAAATAAACTACATTTTTCACACAAGTAGCTTGTGATTATTTGTTTACTTTTCTGTTTAACTTTGTGTTTGTATATGTGTGTATTTCCATTTGTGTGTGTGTGTGTGTGTGTGTGTGCGTGTGTGTACAAACAGAGAGGGGAGAGAGACAGAGACAGAGATAATTAAATTAAACAAATCTAATATATGTATTTGAATAAAACAAGTGCTTGATTTAAGTCTGTGATGATAAGCTGTGAAATGAGTCAAGAAAAAAAAAGTTTTTAGGCTGTAGCACAGGAAAGGGGTACCAAAACAGAGCCTGACAGTTTTCAGAGTCGAGACAAAATTCATCATTCAAGGCAGATAGATTTCATAAGGCAGTGTACCACAGAGGAGAGAGCTACCCAGAAAAAAGAAAGTTCTGAAGATCTACAGATGGTTTTACTTGGGTTTTTAGCTATATGCTGATCTGCATATGTATATTCAGAACCTACTGAGGTCATGGAAAAAAACATTCAAAAGAGCAAGCAAAAAAACCCCTGGAGCTCACATTAGAGCTGGTCGAGTCATGTTCCATTAAGCCAGGGTGGCAAGACCTTCTAAAATCTGGGGAATCAAATGGAGTCCTCAGAAGGGTATTTGCATCAGTAATGGGACCATATTAGCCCTAAGCTGAGGACTATCTGGAACCGCTTAACAAAATTTAAAAGCAAGACACAAAAGAAACAAATTATTCCCAAGTTATTTACTTGCATCCCAGAACAAATTTCTAAATTTATTTAAAGGTATACCAAAATATCTAGCACCAATAATAACTTTCACAATATCTAGTATATAATAAAAAAGTAGCGGGTATGTGAAGAAGCAGGAAAACATGATTCTTAATGATAAAAATAGTCAATGAAAGGGAAGAGACAAACAAGTGAGGCAGATAATATACTTAGTAGACAAGGAAATGAATATAACTATTATAAATATTAAATGTATGTTCAAGAAGGTAAATAAAAGCATATACATAATAAAGACATATGAAAGACATAAAAATTACCCAAATTGAACTTCTAGAGATGAAAAATAGAATATCAGAATTGAAGAATACACTGATGTTATTAATGAATTAGACACGGCAAAAAAATATTAGTAAATTGCAGGTATTAGCAGTAGAAACTATCAAGACTGAAAAACAGAAAAGTAAAATGACTGCAAGAAAAATGCACAGACCCTCAGAAAGCTGTGGAACAACATCAAGTGTGACAAAGGTGAGATTGTTCATTCTCACCACTTCTAATTACCATTTTACTCAAGTTCCTTACCAGTACAATAATGAAAGAAAAAGAAATAAATGGCACCCAGGTTGGAAAAGAAATTAAACTGTCTTTATCAGATATGCCATGATCATCTACATACAAAATCTCAAAAAATCCCCTGGCCAGGGTGGCTCAGTGGGTGAGCATCAACCCATGTACCAAGAGGTTGTGGGTTCGATTTCCAGTCAGGGCATATGCTCAGGTTGTGGCCCCAACCCCCAGTGGGGGGCATGCAGAAGGCAGCCAAACGATGTTCTCTCTCAACAGTGTTTCTGTCTATCTCTCCCTCTCCCTTCCTTTCTCTCTAAAAATCAATAAAGAAAAAGATAAAAAATAAAAAACCTCAAGAAATCTATAAAAATGATTGGGATGTGAATTATCTTTTGGAGGACACTAATCAACCCAGTATACAAGGTTTAGTTTCTATTATTTATTGAATTTATTTGGCTGACAATGGTTAATAAAGTTATATAGGTTTCAGGTGTACAATGTTATAATACATCATCTGTATATTGTATTGTGTGTTCACACCCAAAAGTCAAGTTTTCTTTCATCACCATTTGTGCCCACTTTACCTTCTTCTACCTCCCCTACCCCCTTTCCCTCTGGTAATCACTATATTGTTGTCTGCCTCTGAGGGGAATTTTGTTTGTTTTTTGCTTAATCCCATCAACTTGTTTACCCAATCCCACAATCCCCCTCCTCTCTGACAGCTGTCAGTCTGTTCTCTGTATCTCTGAGTCTGTTTCTATTTTGTTTGTTTGTTTATTTTGTTCATTAGATTCCACATATAAGTGAAATTTTATGGTATTTACTTTTTCTGGATGGCTTGTTTCACTTAGCATAATACTTTCCAGGTCTATCCATACTGTCACAAAAAGTAAGATTTCTTTCTTTTTTATAGCCTAGTAGTATTCCATTGTGTACATATACAAGAGTTTTTAAAAAAATTTAAGCCTATACCTACCAAATGATCCAGCCATCCCATTCTTTCTAAGAGATAATACATATTCACATAAAGACCTGTTTATGGATGCTCACTTGCAGTAGCAAAAAGAAAGGAAACAATCCAAATGCCCTTGGTTAATCCTCATGGTGCATCTATACAGTGGAATATTACTCAGCATCTAAAGCTACAGCATGAAGAAATCTTAAAATAATTATGCTGAAAACAGAGGTCAGACAATAATACATACTGTATAAAGTCATTTATTTCAGAAAACTTAAACTAATTTATAATAACAGACAGCAGATCAGTGCTATCCTGTGGATAGGGGAACAAGGAGAGAGAGGATTATAAAAAGACAGGAAACTTTAGGATGTGACATGTTTGTACATCGTCTTGATTGTAGTGATAGTTTCATGGGTATATATATATATATATATATATATATATATATATATGTCCAAACTCAACAAATTATACTATTTCAATACTTGTACTTTATTTTACATACCTCAATAAAGCTATAAAAATAAAAATAAAAAAAGTTCTAAAAATACCTCTTGACTTTTGCAACCAAGCTGCTCTCCCAGGTTATGAATGAAAGGGACAGTACATGTTGATTTGGTCTTGCCATAAAGAATATCTTCTCCCACTTTCCTTTTCTTTCAGAGTCAGTGAAACATCTGTCTCAGTGATTAGACCATTGGCCTCACTCAATTCGCTGAGCTCCTCATTCCTATTTCTCTCCTGCTGGCTTTCCTTCCAACACTGAATATATATACCACTTCATTCATATCTGTTCTCTTCAAGGCTATGTTGAATGGGAAGCTACCGAGTTGGTGAGATATGAAGGCAATGTCATTTTCTCTTTCCCCAAATATCCCCCCCTTTGAACTTCATAATTTTTTTTCCTGAAATTCTCAGCATTACACTTTCAGTTAGGCAACACAAGCTGGAGCATTTGCTTTGAAAGAATGCTGTTAAAATGCTTCTGCTGCGCCTAATTCTCAAGCGAACACATTAGCAAACATTAGTTAATTAGATTAGCTAGCTGTCCTCTTGGAACACACAGAGAATCTCCATTGATTGAATGAGGTATGGTATCCAGAAGTTTCGGTGAGGTAAAGCACAGAAATCACAAGTACAAGCAGTAGAGGTTAGGGAGAGAGACAGCCTTGGGGATACTTATGGGTCATTGAGAAGGCTGGGCCTCAAGGTTGTTTGGAGAGAGGGAGGCTTTTGCCAAAGGAAAATTGGGGTCTATTCATTAATTTGCCTAGAGCAGATTTAACAAGTGTTTTGTAGAGAGAGAGAAGTGGGAAAAAATATACAGCAGAAAGTGCCAAGCAGCAATGAGGGCGTCCCAACATCATCTTATGCTAGTTCTATTTTGTTATACACCTTGCATGTTGCTTTTACATACATATTTTCCTCTCTGGATGTCTGGATTGAAAAGGAGCCCAGAGAATAAATTAGATATAACTTTAGAGGAAAATACTATAGTCTTCTGATTGTGCATATACTCTGTATATGTATGTCCCTAAATACTGAAATTTCATAAATATTTGCAGAATAATTTTGTATGCCTGTAAGCGTGAATATATTTGTATTTATATATCTGTAACTATGAAGATGAATGTAACTGTTTTCTTACTGTTTTCTTGATATATAACTGACATACAGCAGAATATGTATAAGGTGTACAGCATAATAATTTGACTTACAAATATTGTGAAAGGATTACCACAAGTTTAGTTAATATCCATCATCTCATATAGCTACAAAAAATGAAAAAAAACTTATTTTTCTTGTAATAAGGACTAGTAGCATCTACTCTCTATAACAACTTTAAAATATACCATACAGCAGTGTTAACTATTAGTAATTGTGTTGTACATTACATTCCCAGTTCTTATTTCTCTTATAACTGGAGGTTTGTATTATCTAAACACCTTTATTGACTCCTCCTCCCCACCAGATCTCTTTTTCTATGAGTTTGTTTTTTTTTCTTTTTAGATTCCACATATAAGTGATATCATAACATTTTTTTGTCTTTGTCTGACCAATTTCACTTAGCATAATGTGTTCCAGGTCCACTCCATGTTGTTGTAAATGGCAGGATTTCTTTTCCTTTATGGTTGAGTTTTACACACACACACACACACACACACACACACACACACACACACACAGGGTGGGGCAAAAGTAGGTTTATAGTTGTGAGTATGCAAAACACGACGTTTATTTTTGTATTGTTATTTATTAAGCATTGTATTGCGTTTCCATATGAATAACTATAAACCTACTTTTGCCCCACCCTGTATATATCTCACAACTTCCATTCATCCCTTGGTGAACACTTAGCATGTAGGTTGCTTTCATATCTTATCTATTATAAATAATGTTGTTTTAAACATGGGGCTGTAGATATCTCCTTTTTTTCTCTCTCTCTCTTCAGTGTAGAGTTTTTGTTTCCTTTAGATATATTCCCAGTGGTAAAACTTCTGGATCATATGATAGTTCTATTTTTTATTTTTTTTATTTTTCAGGCACCTCCATGATGTTTCCCATTGTGGCTGAGGTACATGTATGTATAATGCCATGTAAATAGATTGAGTTTAGGTCTAAGTATCCTGTTGGTGGATAATAAAGAGAAGGCTCTTCAGGTTAAACTCCACTTGGGTAATGCAGAATTTTGAATATTTGGGGTATTTATTCTCTACGTACACACCTAATGGCTTTTTTCTTGACTCAATGGCACTTTTTTTTTTTTTCCAGTTTCCTTTGCCAATTCTTTCTCACCCCTTCAATATCCAAATGTTGCAAAGACTTCAAGGCTCAGTTCTCAACTGATTCTATATTTATATCCTCAGTAATCTAATCCAGTCTCATGGTTTTAATTTCAGTTATATGCATACAACTAACAGATTGTATCTCGAATCATGACCTTTCTCCTGAACACCAGGCTCATACACTATTGCCCATTCAATATCTCCACAAAGATGTATAATAGACAGTTCAAAACAGAACTGCTGAATTTCTCCTCTAAATCTTCTCCTTCCCAAATCTTACCCTTCTGCTTCAAGAGTTTCTCCTTTCTTGCAATTGCTGTCCAGGAACTCTGAAGTTATTCGTGACTCCTTTTTATTTCATCTACATCTAATTCATCTGCAAAGACAGATCTACCACAAAACCAAAGAAGCTTAACTCTTATTTGCATAAATCCTTTCTAAGCCCTAGGAGAGATCCTAACAATGTGAAAGCTCCAAAACCTAACCACTGCTCATCTTTTCTGCTACCAACCTTTTGAAGATATATCATCTCACTTGGATTGTTACAATAGCTTCCTGACTGTTCCTACTGACCTCACCTTTGTCCTTTGCTCATCCCATTTAATGACTTCTCATCTCAATCAAAATAAAAACTACAATCATTATTATCTATAACAGGGATGGCAAACTATGGCCTATAAGACAAATATGGCCTGTATCTTAATTTATAATGGCCCACAAACTCAGAATGTTTAATTTTTTTTTACATTTTTAACAGGTTGAAAACAAAAACAGAAGAATAATATTTTGTAATATGTAAACATTCAAATGAAATTAAAACTTCAATGTTTACAAATAAGGTTTTATTGGGACACTATCATTTGTTTATGCATCATCTATGGCTGCTTTTGCACTACAATGGCAGTGTTCAGAAGTTACAATAAAAACAAGGTAATGTTCTCAATGCTTTCACGATCCTCTTCAGTGTCCTACTAATCACAGTGATGCAGTTATATCTCAAGTGCATTTCATGTGCCACACATACCGCCATAGATATATTTTACCTATTTTTTATTACCAGTGAATATTTGTAATGTCAAAACAAAAAAAAAAGTTGATTATGAATATTATTTTTTAAGGCAAAATCAAGTATGGATTATTTTGTTATTGAATTAGATGGCAAAGCATTGTGTTTATTTTGCAATGACAGTAAAACTATGTTAAAGGAAAACAATATATATTGATATTACCAGACAACATACTCATCTCAATATTCCCAACTCATAGCAAAAGGACAATCAGAAAAATAAGAAAATTTAAAATGGCATATTTCATCACAGAAGAAATTCTTTGCAAATATGAAAATGAGGCTGCTACTAAAGTAAGCTTCTGAGTGGCTCATGCTTTAGCCAAGCAAGGAAAACTATTTACTGATGGTGAATAAATTAAATCTTGTTTGATTATAGCCTTTATGTAAGAACAATTGCTTCAACAGTTGAGGACATTGGCAGTCACATCAATGGTAAATTAAAAAAAAAAAAAAAGGTTTCAAGTGGTTTTCCTTGGCTTTTGGTACATTAACAAATATTACCAACACTGCTCAGTTGTTATTTATTTCAGAAGGAAATGTTGAACTTGAACTTACTAAAGAATTAACCTTTGTGAACAGTCTGCATGGAACCACTACAGACAAGAAGAAATTGAGGCAACATTAATTCAGTACAATCTGAAGTGGAGTCTGCTAAGATGTGTCAAATGATGGTCGTAAAAATATGCAAAGAGAAGAAAAAGGATTAGTTGAACAAAGTTCATGAAAATGTGAGGTGTTTAAAGCCTATGATTATTCATCAGCAGGTACACTGCAGAAAACACTTTAATCTGGCATGTGTTATTAAACCAGTAGTGCTCATGCTAAATTTCACTCACTCTTGTGTACTGAACCTTGGTCAGTATTAAAAGCTGAATATCCTGACTTGCCCTACCACACAACAAACAGTTCAATGATTTAGCAGTCATATGCTTTTATTATAACTTTTTGAGCTCAGGATTGACATAGAAATTTTTCTGAATGAGAAGAATTGTCTTCAACCACTATTTCTGAACACTAAAAATTTACAAATTTGCTTTTGCTACAGAATTAATAACATTTCTTAATAAATATTCAATACCCCTGGACAAAATGATTGGTTCATAGTCAGAACAATCAAATTATTTTGTGGGGATATATATAAAGTCAGATAGAGACAGGATATGTTTTTTCTTCTGAAAACTTAGGCATTGAGAATAACGTCATCCTAGAACTGCCAAGGGCCATATATTTCAAAATATAAAATGAATCTGCCTAATAATGACTTCAAAACCAAATGAAAGGAAGGCTGGAAGACCAAATGAGAGATAGAGGGAAAAATGAAGAGAGAGAGAGAGAGAAGAAAAAGAGAGAGATCTGAAGCCCCGGTAACATTATTTGAAATCTTGGATTCAGCCGATCCTATAGTATATCAGCCCTGTTTTTACCTTCCAAATAACATTAATTAATATATTCCTGCCTTTGTTTTGGCTATTTGAAAGGACTGACACTTGCAACCAATAATTTTGACTAACACAGCATAACAATTTATATGCATTAACTTATATAATTTTCTTGCTCTATAGAGATATGGTTGAAAAAATAAACATATATATTTAAAGGGTAGAATGTGATAATTTAATATATGTATACATTGTGAAATATTTGCCACAATCAAATTAATTAACACATCCATCACCTCACATAGTTATCATTTTGAGTCTGTATATGGTAAGAATGCTTAAGATATACACTTTTAGCAAGTTTTAAGTGTACAATACCGCCTTATAAACTACAGTCAGCAAGCTTTACATTAGCTCCACTGAATATACTCATCTTATAAATGACAGTTTGCACCCTTTGACTGAAATCTGACAATGTTACCTAACCCCCCCAAGCAACCACCATTCTACTCTCTGGTTCTGAGTTTGACTTTTTTTAATTCCACATATGAGTGAGATCACACAGCATTCATCTTTTCTTGTCTGACTCATTTTACTTAGCATAATGTCCTCTATGATCATTATGTTGTCATAAATGTCAGGATCTCCTTCTTTTTTATGGTTTACTAATATTATAGATAGAGAGAGAGAGCAAGAGATGATAGATAGATAGATAGATAGATAGATAGATAGATAGATAGATGATAGATAGATAGATAGATAGATAGATGATAGATGACATTTTCTATATTCATTCATTGATGGACACTAAGGTTGTTTCATCTTAGCTATTGTGAATATACATTAACTTATCTAAACCCCACAATAATGCTGTGAAACACGAAATAATTGTCTTTACTTTTTAGATAAGGAAACTAAGAGTCAGAGTCATTAGGTAACATATATGATTTCATACAGTTAGTACAGGGTATAGATACAATTCAAATTCAAGTTTCTTTACACTATATTCAATACCTTTTGATTATTTTATCACACCTATTGTTAATTGACCTCAGGTCACTCTTATGCCAGTGTATTTTTTTACAAAGAATTTGATTTCGTGTTTGGTTTTTACACTCCCATATTTTTTTTTTGTATTTGAAAAAAATTCATGGAGTTTCAGTACTGTTCACAGATATTACATAGAGACATTTCTGATCATAGAATAAGACTTTTTGCCTTAAACATGCCTTGTTGAAACACACTGTATTTATATGAAAGAAGTCCATTTTCCTGGGTACAAGCCCACACACAAGCCATAATTGTGCGTGCTTTGGCAACACAATTGCACATAATGACTTACCCATTGACTTGCGTATATAGGTAATAATAGAGAATTTTCCATAACATTTTACTCAGTAACTGTTCAAAATAAAAGAAAACATGCTGTTAAGATACAAGCCATTTCCAAGTGGTGTTTAACAAATATTACATAGCACTGAGTCCTACAATAAATGTTATTCCTTCAAATATTAAAATTTATCATAATAACTATCCCTATGTTAACTGTTATAGTTGAGGAGACAGAGGCAGGTTAGGCAGTGAGGGACGACGGGACTGGAAAGCAAAGGCTGAGACACGCAAGAAGTTTGAGATGACCAGGCACTCAGCACACAAGCAGAACCCAGTACACAGAATATTTGAAGGTTTATTCAGACTCTACAGATCTCAAATAAAACTAAAATCAATGTGGGAGATTGGCTTCCAAGGCCAGATACCTCCCAGCCCCCATTTATAGAACTGAAAATTAGATGCTCCAGGAAGGAGCACAGGTCAATTACATAACAAAAACACCAAAGGGCTGGTTTCATGCAAGAGGGGAACAGCAATTGTATCCTTTCCTTTCTCTGGGACCTTGATGGGTTTGCAAAGGAATTTTATTTACTCTTAAAGAATATAGTGCTGGTGCCCTGACTGGTTTGGCTCAGCCACTGGAGCCTTGGCCTGCGGACCAGAGAGTCCCAGGTTTGGTTCCCGCTAGAGGCATATACAAAAAAAAAAAAAAAAAAAGAATATAGTGCTGGCAATTCTGACCTATTCCAATTAATATACCTACTGGTTTCTGGGAGCAAGGTAACAGGATTACTGAATGAGTTCTGCTGAGAAACTATATAGTGTGTTCTTATTGCAGAAAGTCAGGTCATCTTAGAAAGATTCATAGGGCCCTGCTGGTGTGGCTCAGTGGTTGAGCATTGACCCATGCACCAAGAGGTCACCGATTCAACTCTCAGTCAGGTCACATGCCCAGGTTGTGGGCCAATCCCTAGTGGGGGGTATGAGGGAGGAGGTCAATCGATGTTTTTGCTCATCGATGTTTCTATCTCTTTCTCTCTCTCCCTTCCTCTCTCTCTAAAAATATCAATAAAGAAAAAAAAAAAAAAGACGGATTTGAGAATTAGTTCTCCCATCTTCCCGATGTAGGTCTTCTCATCAGTAAATTTTCCTTAAAACAAACACTTATATGTATTGAATATTGGCCTTTCTTTTGAAACAGTGGGCACACAAACCTTGTACCTGTAGCACTTCCCCCACTTTGTCCTGAGAAACTAGGAAAGGGTGTATCGGCAAGAATGTGGGGTGTACAAGAGCTGGCTTTCCCCAGACAAACTATGTACTACACACCTTGGCACTTGTTTTCCTACAGCCACTATGAACATAACTCTCAGCTATTGTTCTACCACCAAATAGTTGACTTTTATTTTCCTCTTATAAGATATGCTACTGCATATGGAAAAAAATACTATGAGAACACATTTTTAAGTATTCAATGCTAAACTTTGAGTGGCTAGTGCAATTTAAGAACAAACTGAAGATGAAACCAAGTAGCAGTGTTTGGGTTCATTGTCTCACAAAATCAAAGAATGAGTTCATGGACCAAAGGTAAGCTAAAGAAAAGTTTATTTGAAAGATAGACAGACTCCCCACAGCGGGCAGGGGACACAAGTGGCTTGCCTGTGGGGCTCTATTGTCTAGGGGTAGATATATACTTTGCTAGTCTTTGATTGGTCCTTTCAAGGAGTTTTGCCTTAGTAACATACAATTTTATATAGATATAATTAATGAAAACCAAAGGGGCAAGAAGGGGAAATGTAGAAGGAAGGAGCTGCTTGCCTCTCCACCCACAAGCTGCAAGCCTATTTTATTCCTGGACTTCAGCTTCTATTGTCCTGGTGCCTCTCTTCTTCTTTCTCTCCCCTCTTCAACAACAAAAAAATCTCAATCATTTTCATTGCAACTTTTTCTTAAAGATAGACATATTATAGGTTCAAACTTACCTAAGTAGCATTATGAAAAGACAGGTACTGCTATTCAAATGATTTAATCTGTATTAACAAATGATTTAATCTGTATTAATTTCTGTATTAAGAAATTCTATTTTGCCCTAGCTGGTTTGACTCAGCAGTTAGAGCGTTGGCCTGTATCAGAGACACCCGGGTTTGGTTCCCGCTAAGGGCATGTACCTTGGTTGCAGTTTGTCTCCCCCGGCCCTGGTTGGGTTGTGCAGGAGGCAGCCACTTGATGTGTCTCTTTCACGTCGATTTCTCTCTCTCTCTCTTTTACCCTCTCTCTCCCTCCCACTCTATCTGAACAAAAAATGGAGGAATGACCTTGGGTGAGGATTATATATATATATATATATATATATATATATATATATATAATAAAATTTAATTTAGTGCTACAAAAGTTTAAAACAAAACAAAAATCGGGACAATCATACAGTTATAATGGATCTTCTTCAGTGGAAGGTAACAGTTTATATAATTATTTATGTACAATAAGTTAAGAAATGCAGTTAAAAATACATACTTTGAGTACTATAGAGCAGGTAACCCACTCTGCATTACCTTATCATCACTTATTTAGAGCATTGAAAAGGGCTAATTGTTCTATGTTTCCACTTAACTCTTCTTCTGCAGCCTATATTGAGATACACTTTTGTTTGACAAACTACCAATAAAAAAAGAGAATATATACATTATTAATGAGCATGCTTCTGAATTAAAAATCAAGGTACATACATATGTATGTATAAATACCCTACCTTTACCTGTGGAAATGGCACTGTTTTAATGAAAAAGGAAAAACTATTGTGATTATTTGTAGAGTTATATTGCCCCAAATTTAATTGCAACATAAATTGAGAGAATGAATATAAACTTCAGTGAGCACAACAAAAGAAGGATTTTTTTTATCTTGGGCTTCTGTTTGGGTAGTAATTCTAGGGGGAAAGAGACAATCCAAGTGAACAAAAGTTTGCACATAGTTCATTTACTTTTAGGTTTTATATACTATCATTGACTTTTGAGTAATCAACTCATACAGTTTGCTGTAAGTCTAAAAAGGAATTTCTGTATTGAACAAAGTAACTACCCCTTCCAGGAATGCTTCTCAGAATTTGATAGAGAATAAAGCTACAAACTGAATATCAGCCTAACAATTTACTTTATATTGTTCACAAACCCAGGTTGAAACAAAGTTATGAGGTAATCAGAGGAAAATTGTTGAAGGTAGGCAGGATATACAATTTCAAAATATTCTTCTTTGGCATAAAGATTATTTCAGGCTGATTATTTTTAAGAAACAGCAGACATAGGAAAATCTCAGAAAACTAAGTAGAAGTTACGCTTTTGTAAAAGACCTTTACATTAATAAAGGAAAACATTTGTAAGGGTGTCTCCCTCTGTACCAGGAAGAGAAGGATGACTAAATATTTAGAAATGTATCAATGGAAAAGACAGGGACTTAAATCTGCCTAACAACCTTACCCTTGTTTACTGTGCTTTTCCTGGTAATCTCACATAACTGCCCTTCCCACCCCCCAACATATTTTGTCTTTAGATGGTATTTAAGGTGGTGCCTTGGCCTATCTAGCACACCCAGTTTTCCTGTGTCTCTCCATTGTATACAGGAGTTATACATGTTTTTAAACTTGTTTATTTTTCTCCTATTAATCTCTCCTTTTATTATAGGGAGGTCTCACTCAAGAACCTAGAAGGGTAGAGGGAAAACTATTTTTCTCCCCCACATTGCACTTATTCCTTTTTTATAAGGGCAGGGAGGGTGGGTAGGGGCTAGATTTGCTCATTTGTTTTGTTTTCTGCTGCCCACAAATCATGTCAATATAGGAGAGAGAATTGTGTTCAATATTTGAATAGTTGCAAGAGTTGGGGTGATGTAGAAACATTTCCATAAGTATGCGGAAAATAGTATTGCAACTTTTATTTTATAAAATACTTTGAAAACCTTACTAGTATAAGGCAATTATTTAGTCACATGTGTTTAAAAAAAACTCTCAAAAATAGTAAAAGAAAAATAAGTCAGAAAGATAAAGGCAAATATTGCATGATCTGATTTACATGTGGAATCTAAAAATGCCAAGCTCATAGAAACATAGAGTATAATGGTGGTTGCTAGGGGCCAGGGAAGGAAGAAATGGGGATATGTTGGTCAAGTAGAACAGACTTACAGTTATAAGATGAGTAAGTTCTGGGGATCTAATGTACAGCATGGTTACTACAGCTAATAAAACTGTATTATATACTGGAAAGTTGCTAAGAGACTAGATCTTTAATGGCCTCACCACACACACACACACACACACACACACACAGAAAAGGTAATTATGTGAGGTAATAGAGGTGCTGACTAACCCTATTGTGGTAAGCATTTACAGCATATATGTGCATTAATTCATCATGCTGTGTACCTTGCAGGGAAGCAAAATTTGTCACCTCAAAATGTGTGTCTGACATGAGGATTATTTTGTTATTAAGATATAAATGACTCTTTGACCTTCCCCCAAACTGCCTAAAAGAATCGAAGATAGAAAGCTTGTTCTGGGAAGACATATCACCGTACATAACTGTAGTTTAATCTGTACCAGGTGTGGCAGACAGGAGGAACCTAACAAGTCTCATTTCATCAAAGTCCTGTCTGTGATCCATCTTCTCTATATAGTCCAGCAAACATTTGTTTACTCTTTTCATTTTCTTATGAACTGCTTTTCTTCCCTTTGAAGTCCCAAACCTCTACCTGCCCTCTCCTTAGTCCATAATGACATATATACCTGAATTTGCCTTACTGTCTTTGAAATATTCATGCTTATGTAAATTTCCCATGCATACATATTAAAACTTGATTTTCCCCTATTAATCTGACTCATGTCAATTTAATTCTTAGACCAGTTAGAATTTACAAGGATAGAGGAAAACTTGTTTCTCTTTAACAACCTTAAACTTACACAGTGTTATATGTAAATTATATCTCCATATAGAAAAAAAAATGATAGTACAAGGGTTTGACAATAATGATTTCCTTCCTTTTAATAGTATTGAAACCAAGTGTTGGTGTTTGGGTTCGTTGTTTTGCAAAATCAAAGAATGAGTTCACAGACCAAGGTTAAGCTAAAGGAAAGTTTACTTGAAAGATACATAGATTCCCCACAGTGGGGAGGGGACCCAACTGGCTTGCCAATGGAGTTCTGTTGTCTAGGGGTAGATATGCTTTGCTAGCCTCTGATTGATCCTTTCAAGGAATTTTACCTTAACAACATTCATACATTTTAAAGCTTGTGCTTCCCACCTGACCGGGTTCAGCCCTAGGACATCTGTAGAGGCTTTAGTGGATTCCCTTTTTTTCATAATTTCAAATTCTCCCTGACTTTTAGTGAGGAGGAGGGGAAATGCCTTTGGAGCAACCCTATGCTTGCTTTTGGTTTCTCCCCCAAATCCAACCTTGGTTTCCTATAATTCTTTCTAAAATGACTTGGCTTTCTGCAATAGAAATACACTATTAGTTTAGCAGCAGAACTCATTCAGAAATCCTGTTGCCTTGCTCCCAAAACCAGTGGGTATATTAATTGGAATAGGTCAGAATTGCCAACACTTTATTCTTTAACAGTAAATAAAATTCCTTTGCAAATCCATCAGGGTCCCAGAGGAAGGAATGGATACAACTGCTGTTCCCCTCTTGCCTTTCTGTTTTTGTTGTTGTTGTTGTTATGTAACTGACCTGTGCTCCTTCCAGGAGCTTCTAATTTGCATTTCTATAAGTGGGGGCTGGGAGTTTCTGGCCTTGAAGGCAAAATATGCCAGGTTGATTTTAGTTATATTTTGAGATCTGTAGAGTTGGAATAAACCTCCAGAAAAGCTGTGTACTGGGTTCTGTCTGTGTGCTGAGCTCCAAGTCATCTCAAACTTCCCACATGTCTCAGCCTCCCCTTCCCATGGTCCAGTCCGTTCCTCACTGCCTAACCTGCCTCTATCACCTCAGTGTAAAGTGAATACTGGAACTATCAAGAACATGCTTTAACATGTGCAGTGTCCAAACCTGTAGAAAAATTTTATGACTTATTATAAGAGTTTGAGTTAAACTGATGACATGCCAAGAAACAAAATTTCAAATGCTCAGAATGATGGTTTTACAGTTTCTTTTATGCATGTGGAATTAAGGAGGGAACATAAAGAAGATTACATGAAGGTAGGAGAAAGCAAGTCTGGGAAGTCTTTATGATTGGATTACAGGATGTGAGCAACATTATGTGCTTCCTTGAGGGTTGGTTAGGTGTCCTAGAGGTCTGAAAAGGAAGATTACTCTGGCATTTCAAAGGTGTGTTCACCCAGATGCACAAGAACAATGGACAGAACTTGCTTGAGGCAAAGATAAACCTTTTACTAAAGAAGTTATATGCCTGGGGCGTGACTATCCACCATAACCTGCCCAGTTAGAAATTTATGATTAGATTACCCTGTGAGGTTACTTTTGGTCACTGGAATTGTCAGATTTATTCCAGAGCCCTCTTTTTCATCCACAATTTATAACATCTCAAAGAAAGATGCCAGGACCTCAGAGAATGGGCTCCTCTGTAGTGCTGTCTGACTTGTATGAACTGTTTAAGTCTTCAGCAATGACCATGACTAAGAATTTAATAAAAAAATTATCAAGTTTACATGATTTTTAGTAAAACAACTCTTCAAAATTATTATCATTGCTATAGTCCAAAAAGGTGACAGCCAGGAAGATGCTTCTTATCGAATTATTCCTGAGGGACATTAACAATTTACCACTGAGAAAACTTTGCTCATTATAACAGTTTATTCTGATAGGCAACCTCTTCTTTGATTCAGAATGTTTTAAAAGACAAAAATCACTGCAGTTATGCATAAAGGACTCTTTGATCTCTTAGATCTGCTTGAACTCCAAATTAGCCATGGGGAACTGCAGCACAGGCAGGATTTCAACCTGTGCCCCTATTACTTTAAGTAGTTAATGTATAAATGTCCCTATGTTTGAGTCAAACAAATAGCACAGAGAACAATTAGCATTTCTGAAGCAAATTGAAACATTTTCAAGGCTTTCTCATATAGTTTGAAAAGACATACTTAGATTCCATAATAAGTCATAACAACTTTAACCATATCTTCATTTTCTATTTATAACTATTACATTACCAAATTACAATGTTTACTGCCACGAAAACTTACCACATCAATATTCAACAGTGATTGTAATTAATAATTGATAATTTGGGGACTTTAAATATTTTTCTCCAAGAATCACAAAATGCTTTTTTTTTTTAATACTTTTTTCTTTATTGATTTTAGAGAGAGAAGAAGTGAGGAGAGAGAGATAGAAACATCGATGAGAGGGAACATCAATTGGCTGCCTCCTGCATGCCCCCCACTGGGGATCAGGCCCACAACCTGGGCATGTGGCCGGACTGGGAATCGAACCGGCGACCTCTTGGTGCATGGGTCGATGCTCAACCACTGAGCCACACTGGCCAGGCCACAGAATCCTTCTAATGATTCTTATAATACATTAGGAATTAGGGAGAGTAATACACTTTGTGAATACTTTTGCATGGAAACAGATAGAGCAACACAATTCAAATTGAGTTTAATAAACTTTCTTAAATGCTTACTTACAAATCAACATTTGACTAAGTACTGTGGTAGGAGTCCAAAATGAATAAAACACATGACTTGCCCTAAAAAACATACTATTTAGACGGGAAAATAAGGTATGCTCACAAATAACTTCTTTACTAAAATGCATTCTTGTACAAACATATTCTCTACCATGATTAACTGTCTCAAACACAAATCTTTCTTAATGCTCTTCAAATACTCCCATTTCTCCTTCATCACAAAAATCAATATTTTTCAAGACCCTTTAATCTAACTTCTGCCTGCCCCTTCAGCCTCATTGTTACCTTAAATTCTCTCCATTATGTCTATAATCCAGTCATAATAAGATAATTGGCCAACATTGTTGTTTTGTTGTGATTGTTACTTTCAGGCTAATTTTAATTAAACAAGTAATAAAAGAATATGTTCTCTTAGTAAAATAATTAAAATATTACAAGTAAGGCTAAATGCACATTGAGCAATATCCCAAATGCCCTGTCCTGCCTCCCAGTGGTAACTGATTATCAATTAGGTATGGGTCTTTCCAGATTTTTTAAACATTTTTACATAGACAGTGTTGTTTTGTCTTTTATCGGGAAGGGGATCACACATTGCATGGGTTTTGTAATTTACTTATTTTATTCAATAAATATCTTGGTGATTTACCATACCAATGTTATATAACATTTCCATAGCATAAGTTAATTAACAGTTTTTTGCTTTTTTTAAAATCCTCACCTGAAGACACTTTTTCCATTTTTTTGTTCAGATAGGATGGGAGGAAGAGAGAGGGAGAAACATCGATGTGAAAGGGACACATCGAGTGGCTGCCACCCACATGACTCCAACCGGGCCAGGGACAAACTGCAATGGAGGTGAGCACCCTTAGCAGGAACCGAACCCGGGTCTCTCTGGACCACAGGCCCACGCTCTAACCGTTG
This sequence comes from Molossus molossus, assembly GCF_014108415.1. Taxonomy (NCBI): domain Eukaryota; kingdom Metazoa; phylum Chordata; class Mammalia; order Chiroptera; family Molossidae; genus Molossus; species Molossus molossus. The sequence goes on along the minus strand of NW_023425355.1, from coordinate 24,702,421 downwards.
AGCAAAACCAGCCAGGGTGGATTAACTAACAGTTTTAATCTCCTCTTTATCCATGTCTCCTTAAGCTATTTATTTGAATTTTTATTCCTTTTTTCTTAATTATATGCAACAACGGTGTGTCAATTTTCTTGTTCCTTGTAATTTGTTTTTGTTTTATTGATCAAGACTATATTTTGTTTTGTTTTCAATTATTGATTTCTGCACTTATATTTATTAATTTCTTTCTTTAATTTAATGAAATGTATTTTGTGTTTTTTTTCCCATCAGCTTCTTGAGTCAAAACATTGTTTCATTTATTTTGTATTCTTCTTTTCTACATATTAATTTTATTTGAGCTGTATATAGACCCCTAAATCTCCCTTTGGTCACATTCTACCAGTCTGATATGTGATAGCATTCAATTCTAATTAAACTGTAATTTTATTTTAATTTTTTAACACAAGATACCTTTTAAAGTGCACACTTAAATTTGCAGGTTACAGTTAGGCAACTCATAAGAACATTTGGCTTTGGTCAATGATGATTCTGTAAGATTATAATGGAGCTAAACACTTAACTAAGGCAATGCATTACTCGTGTGTTTGTGGTGATGATGGCATAGACAAAGCTACTGCTCTCTCAGTCATATAAAAGTATAGCACATATAACTATGTACATTATACAATACCTGACAATAATACATGACTGACTATGTTACTGGTTTATGTATTTACTATACTATACTTTCTATGGTTATTGTAGAATGTAGTTTTTCTACTAATTAAAACAATTTATTTTAATTTTCTAATTTGTTGAGACTTTCTTGAGGTTCAGTAATATGGTCAGTTTTTGATACTCTATCATATTTGTTTGAAAATAATGTGTTCTTCTTTTACAGGTAAAAATATGTATGTGTTGATAATATTGGTATATAAAATTGAGTTTGTTCATTGTAAAATTTAACTTCTCCATATTCTTTCTTACTTTTTAATGTACTTGCAACTCTTATCAGTTTGTGTTGATAAATTTTGAAAATGCATAATTGTGTAATAAAAGTTCATGACTGCTATATATTTTGATAGATTATTCTTTCAAAATGAAATATATTATCTGTGCCTTTTTGATACTTTTTGCTTTGAATTTTGCTTTTCTGATATTAATAATGTCACATCTACATTTTATTACTATTTTCCTGAAATATTTTTTTTCTGATTCTCAAACTTCTTGTGTCTCATGTATCACTTAATTGAATTTTTAAGCCAATGTATAATTTTGTCTTTTCTATTATCTATGCATTTAGATTTTTTAAATTTATGTTTTTCCTTAAATGTTTTGAAATATGTGTATGATTATATATTTGTATTTATGTTTATGTGTCTCTTTTTGCATGTATATTCTACTAGTGGTTATCCTTAAATTTTATTTTATGTCTTTATTTATTATTTATTTTTATCCTCACCGGAGGACAATTTTGCATTTATCTTGAGATAGAGCAGGAGGGGGAGAGAGAGAGAGAAACATCGATGTGAGAGAGACACATCCAGTGGTTGCCACCCACATGACACCAACTGAGGCCGGAACAAACTGCAACTGAGGTACTTGCCCTTAGCGGGAACCACACTCAGGACTCTCTGGTCCACAGGCATCATGATGCTCCAACCTCTGAGCCAAACTGGCCAGGGCTATCCTTAAATTTTAATGCAAACATTTAAACCTATATTTTTGAAGGTATTCAGTGGTATTTATTTTCTGTCCCTCAACCCAAAACAAGAAATGTAGCACATATTTACATGTTTGTTTGTTTTTTATATCCCTGCCTCCCATCTCTCTCTTCCCCTTTTAAAATGTGGAATTTCAGCTTCAGTCTTGAATTTAACTTTTTTTTTCCCCTACTACTAATAGTATTCAGTTTTAAGAATTTGTACTAGTTTCTGTTGGGAGGAAGAATAATTCACCTTCTATTTTTCTGAGTTCTTGGCTGAAACCTCTGTATGAAAAAACAGATTAACAATACAAAAACAAACAGAAGTTTATTAACAAGTAAACGTCATGCATACATGGAAGATACCTAGAGAGTAACAAATAGTAAAAGTGGCTTAGAATTCCAACATATATACCATTTTCAACTAAGAAAAATAAATTTGTGGAGAATTGACTAGACAAAGAAAAGCAGTTTTGGTCTTCCAAGGTCAGCAGTAAAGGCTAGTTAGTCAAGTTTGTTATTCTCCAGGCTATTAAGGGTCTAAAGTTTTCTCTAGTGATTAATTTTTGTTCCTTCTAATAGAGAGGGAAGGAAGGATAGCTTTATTTTATAAATTTATGTCCTGCTTTTAGACAAATAGGCAAAGAGAGGTTTTCTTGTATCTGGTTCTTCTCAATTGCCTTCAGCTCAAAATAATCCTTGTGCCAAAGTGATACATTTTAGGATGGCATAATCTGCTACCCTTCAGTTCTTTATTCATTTCTTCTTATATTTGAATTTTTCATCTTGTATTCATTTTTCTTCTTGTGGTGATACATATTCTAATACAATATTTTCCAAACTTCAGCCATTTTTATTACCTTTATAATTTCTGTATATGGATACCATTATAATATTTTCATTAATAACTTATTTAAATTAACTTACTTTTAACTCAATTTAAACTCACCCTAAGTAATTATATGTATGCAATCATGGTTTAATATGCCAATTACATCTTGAGGTTTTTTTAGAATTATTCAGGTGTACTACCTGAATTATCTCATGTATCATGTGGTAAATGACCACATTTAGAAAGCACATCTCTAATAATTGTTTTAGAAAAGTTCTGTGATCAAGATAATTTATGAGTTCTTATATATCTAAAAGGACCAAGACATATTGCTTAATTTTAGGTGTCAATCTGTGTTGGGTGAAATTTGAGAAGTCCCAAAGTTTGTGATAACATAGGTTACTTTACCTTTTAGTCTCAACATTGCTGCTTCTGATTTCTTCTGGGAGTTACAGCCATCAGGGAAAATTCCTCATCTCTGAAACCCAGGTTCTTGCCAAAAAAGTAGACATTGATACAACTGCCATCTGCTCCACATATCAGAAGGGATGAAACTTACAGTGGCCAAACTAACCGGTTTCCTTTTTTATGGTTCTCCAATTATTTTTGCTGTCAGTTGCCCTTGAGTTTCCTCTTATTCCTGATATTCCCTTTCTAGAAGCATGGACAATTATTGGTGCTTACCTCTCATGTTTTATAGTTAACTAGTTCCTCCTGCATTTTTGGGCTATGTTTTTCTTTCTTCAGGCCAATCATCTATTGGCCTTCTCATTCTTTCAAGGTTTTCTCAGTCTCTAGTCCACCCTTATTATTATTTTTTTAAGGATAACCATATATTCACTACTTGTTTTTATCTATTATATATCACTCTTCAAATTGGAGAGTTGTAAAGAAAAACTATAAAATAATCTCAGGGCTTCATCTTAAAATGAAAAACACTGGTAGAATTTGGGCAACTGACAATGGAACAGAAAAGTATTCCAGATGATAACAATAACACTGTTGTTTTTGGAGGTTAGTGAATCATCCAGTCTGACCTACAAAGGATAGGAAGGAAAATATTAGGAAATTCTGAAGGAAAGATGACCATTAGGAAAAGCATAGAACTTAGAAGTAAGTTCTGTGAAAGCAAGGACTGTTATCTGAGTTTTTCACCACTATTGTACCAGCATCTTAGCACAGAGGCTTACATAGTAATTACTAAATAAACATAGAATGAATTAATAAATGTTAGTGAGTTAATGAAACTGAATACAACATAAGAGTAGGAATAAAGGTAGATTTTCATAAAGGCCCAGTTCTTCAGGAGAATATTTGTGGTTGAGGGAAGGGAATTAATATGAATTAATTTGTAGTATGTAATATATAGGACCCTATCTGTTATAAAATGAGTACTTCTTAGTGCAAATCTAGACACCTGAATAATTCTAAAAGAACAACAAGATGATGATTGTTTGTTATATTATATCAGAGGTCAGCAATTTTTTTCTGTTAAGAGCTAATTAGTAAATATTTTAGACTTTGCAGGTCATTCAGTCTATTGTAACTACTCAAGTCTGTTGTTGTAGTGTGAAGGCAGCAATAGACAATATGTAAACAAATGAGTGTGACTATGTTCCAATGAATCTTTATTTATAGGAACTAGTGGCAGGATGGATTTGACCTGTGGGCCATAGTTTGCTGATTGTAATTTCAGATACAAGAAAATTTTTTTTTTTACTGTAATCATGACAAAGTATTCTGTTATCTTAAAACAGAAAGATGCTGATTATTATGTTTCCTAAATGGAAAGTAGCTTTCACAACTTTCCAAGTGTTTCACAAACATTATACTTGATAAAACATCTGAGAGGAAGGTATCAGATTTTATAAAGGTACCAACTTACACAAAGAGAAAAAAAAATGGACACAAAGTTGCATAAAGAATTAGTAGAGCCCTGCCAGTGTGGCTCAGTGGTTGAGCGTCGACCCATGCACCAAGAGGTTGCCAGTTCGATTCCCGGTCAGGGCACATGCCCAGGTTGTGGGCCTGATCCCCAGTGGGGGGCATGCAGGAGGCGGCCACTCGATGTTCTCTCTCATCGATGTTTCTATCTCTCTCTCCCTCTCCCTTCCTCTCTCTCTCTCAAATCAATAAAGAAAAATGATTTTTAAAAAATTAGTAGAAATGGCAAAATGGTAAACACCATTCATTTAAGATGAAACTGAACTTTCTAAAGAGTACTTTTGTTAGCACAGGTGAATAGTTACAAATATTTATCTTCCAGACCCTGAGAGAGGCTCTGGCTTGCATTATTGCTATCATATATTAATAATGCCATCATATGGGAAAACTTAAACAAGTAGAAAAAAGTTTATTTTTTTACAGAAATTTTTCCTAGCATGCTTTGACAATATTTACTTTAATAATCATAAGTTTTTATTTTGTTTACATCCTTGTATAGGTGTAGGGGAGGCACACTTCTTTTTTAATTTTTTTTTTTTTGCATTTATCTTCAGATAGAACGGGAGAGAGAGAGAGAGACATAACACAAAAGAGACACATAGACTGGTTGTCACCCACACGACCTCAACCAGGACCGAGGACAAACTGCAATCCAGGTACGTGCCCTAAGCGAGAACCGGATCTGGGACTCTCTGGTTCGCAGGCCGACGCTCTAACTGCTTAGCCAAAGCAGCCAGGGCAGGGGAGGCACACTTTTACTGCTCCTCTCCTAGGGTTTTTCAACTGGGCCTGCAAAATAAACTAACTTAAGACAGATCAACAGGAGAAAAGTATACAAATTTATATTAAGTTTTATGTGACATGGGAGCCTTCTTAAGGAATGAGAACCCAACGAAATGTTGAAACCTACGTGCTTATATAGTAGGTTGAAGAAAGAGAGGCAATTTGGAAAAGTAACTAAACTATGTGGGGAGCCAAATGGAAGATAAGATTGATTTAACAAGGTCTGTTTGGATAAAATTCTCTAGGTCTCAACTTCTCATCCTTGAAAAGAATGCTGCTTTCCTTCTGGTATAGGGAGGCCATTCTTTCATATAGGAATTTGCTTTCAGGAGTCGAAAAGGAGAGTTAAAAGGCCCTTCTTACATCTGCTGTTTCTAAAGTGTTTTTAATTCAAAAAAAGCATATCCTAAAGTGCCATATTTTGGGGTGACATGCTCTGAACTTCCTCATGGGCAAAATTTAAGGAAACATCAAAAAGATTGTGGTAATATTCTCTACTAATTTTTTTCTCTATTTCCCTGCAAAGCTCTTAAAACATCCTTAAGTTTTTTTCTTGGAACACATGCATGTAAAAATAGATTTTTCAGGAACATCCATCAAAAACCAGGCAAACAGAGGACTGGAAAATGTCAGCGGAGTAAATGGAAGCTACACAGACCATCTCCCAGGACCAAACTGGAATTACAACGAAAATAAAAACAAATCGTCAGGAAAAGGCAACCGAAAAACAGCTTGGAGGACCACATAACCAGGGACACTGACTCAATCCTGATAGGCTTGCAAGGACGCCAGAGGGGGCCGGGAGCCCACAGTCCACAGTGGCCTGGGTTGGGACCTGCAGTGACCTGCTGCGGCCTCGGCTGGGACCAGTGGCCTTGGCTGGGACCTGCGACCCCGGTTGGGACCTGCTGCGGCCTCGGCTGCGACCTGCGGCCTCGGCTGGGAGTTGTGACCTCGGCTAGGAGCTGCACCCTCAACTAGGTGCTACGCCCTCGGCTGGGAGCTGCCACAGCCTAGGCCAAGAGTGATGACCTTAGCAGGGAACGGTGCCCTTGGATTAAAGTCCCAAGGTGCTCCACAGCACAGAGCTGGGATAGAGCTAAATTAGCAGCAGCCACTCACCTTGGGCTCCAGCAGAGGGAGGGCAGACTGGACTGGAACTGTGTGGGGACACTCAGGATTGGGAGGGTGCTCAGAGCTTTTGCTGAGTGCAGCCACGCAGGACTGTGGTCATCTTACTCTTTCCCAGGGCCCTGGGGAGAGACGGCAGCCCCTCCTTCGAAGATTCAACCCCACCTGGTGGCCTTTGAAATGCTAATTGAGGCGCATTAACAACCGGCATCTGCCCCACCCTTGGGAAATCCTATTACAATGAGAACCTGAGGTAGTTTTTTATTCAACTCAGAAACCAAGGTTCTTCAGGTGACCACTACTAATAGCCTCCAGGCAGAAAAGTGAGAGGATAACTACCATTCCCTGGGATAGCAACTCTAACCAGGAAAGTACGACTTGACAGTGGTGTTTAAAGTGGGTCCTACCTGCCTCATCCAAACCCAGGAGAGAGAGCCACAAACAGCAGAACATCAACACCCACAGGGAAAATTTGGCAGGCTCCAAAGCCTACTGTGAGAGCCAAAATGGTGAAACACAGAAGCAAAAGCCAAATGAAAGAACAAGAGACCTCCACCGAAGATGAGATAAATGAAGTACAGTTAAGCAATTTAACAGACCTAGAATTCAGAGCCATGATCTTGAGGAAGCTCAACAGCATGTGTAAGGACATGAGCACCATTAGTGAAGACATAGAAATGTAGAAAATCAACCAGTTGGAACTTAAAAACCACCAAGAAGAAATGAAGAATGACATATCAGAAATAAAAAACACATTGGAAAGTCTAAATAGCAGAGTAGAAGAAGCTGAGGACCGGATCAGTGAATTAAAAGATAGGGTAGAAAAAAATCAACCAATCAGAAAACCAAAAGGAAAAAATAATTTTAAAAAAAGGAAAACAGCTTAAGAGAACTGTGGGACAACTAGAAAAGTAACATTCACATCATAGGAGTCCCCGAAGAAGAAGAAAATGAGCAAGGGTTAGAGAATATATTTGAAGAAAGAGTGACAGAAAACTTCCCTAATTTGGTGAAGGAAGAAGGCATTCAAGTTCAAGAAACACAGAGAGTCCCAAATAAGAAAAACCCAAACAGGCCTACACCAAGACACATAGTAATCAAAGTGCCAAAAATTAAAGGCAAAGAGAGAATCCTAAAAGCAGCAAGAGAGAAGCAACAGGTTACCTACAAAGGAAACACCTTAAGGCTCTCAGCTGACTTCTCAATAGAAACAATGCAGGCCAGAAGGGAGTGGCATGAAGTAAACAAGGTCATGAAAAACAAGGATCTGAATCCAAGACTACTCTACCCAGCAAGGCTATCATTCAAAATAGGTCAAATAGAGAGCTTCCCGGACAAAAAAAAAGTCTAAGGGAATACATTAGAACCAAAACAGCACTGCAAGAAATGTTAAAAGGACTGTGGTAATTAGCAGGAGGAATAGGAAGAAAAATAGAACCACACTAAACAAAAATGGCAATGAATAAGTACATACCAATAATCACTTTAAATGTAAATGGATTGAATGCTCCATAAAAAGACACAGAGTAGCTGATTGGATAAGAAAGCATGACTCATCTATATGTTGTTTCCAAGAGACCCACCTCACAACAAGACACTCACACAGGTTGAAAGTGAAGGGATGGAAAAAGATGTTCCAACCACACAGAAAAAAAAGAAAGCTGAGGTAGCAATACTCATATCTGATAAAACAGATTTTAAAATTAAGGCCATATCTAGAGACAAAGAAGGTCACCACATAATATTGAAAGAATCTATCCAACAGGAGGATATAACCTTGATAAACATATATGCACCCAATATAAGAGAGCCAAAATATATCAAAAATTTTCTGGAGGACTTCAAAGAAGAAATCGATAGCAATACAATCATAGCAGGGGACTTCAACACCCCGCTGACATCACTGGATAGATCCTCTAGACAAAAAATTAGCAAGGAAACAGAGACTCTAAATGAAGCACTACATCAAATGGATTTAATAGATATCTACAGAGAACTACACCCCAAAACTACAGAATTCACATTCTTCTCAAGTGCACATGGGACATTCTCAAAGATAGACCACATGTTAGGGCACAAACTAAGTCTCTACAAGTTCAAGAATACTGAAATCATATCAAGCATCTTCTCAGATCACAATGGTATGAAACTAGAATTCAATTGTAACAGGAACATGCAACGACATTTGAACACATGGAAGCTAAATAGAATGTTATTAAACAATGAATGGGTTACCGAGAAGATCAAGGAAGAAATTAAAAACTTTCTGGAAACCAATGAAAATTAACATATAACAACATAAAATCTATGGGATGCAGTGAAAGCAGTTCTGAGAGGAAAGGTCATAGCATTACAGGCCTACCTCAAAAAAAAAAAAAAGAAAAAAGAAAGAAAAACTCTAATAGACTATCTAACCTAACAACTTAAAGAACTAGAGAGCAAACAAAAAGAGAACCCCAGAGCAAGTAGAAGGAAGGAAATGGTAAAGATCAGAGCAGAAATAAAGAACATAGAGTCCAAATAACAATTCAAAGGATCAATGAAACAAAGCGCTGGTTTTTTGAAAAGATAAACATGATTGATGAACCCTTAGCTAGACTCACCAAGAAACAAAGAGAGAGAACCCAAATACACAAAATCAGAAATGAAAGAGGAGAAGTAACAACTGACACCACAGAAATACAAAAGATCATTAACAACTACTATGAACAATTATATGGCAACAAATTTGACAATCTAAGCAAAATGGACAAATCTCTACAAACACATAGTCTCCCAAAACTGGACCACAACGAGATAGAAAACTTGATCAGACCAATAACAACAGAAGAAATTGAAGATGTAATCAAGACGCTCCCAGCAAACAAAAGCCCAGGTATGGATGGCTTCACGGAGGAGTTTTACTGAACATTCAAAGAAGAACTAACACCCATTCTCCTCAAACAATTTCAAAAAATTCAAGAAGAAGGAAGATTTCCAACTCGTTTTATGAAACCAGCATAATTCTAATTCCAAAACCAGAAAAAGACACTACGAAGAAGGAAAACTATAGGCTAATATCCCTGATGAACATAGATGCCAAAATCCTGAACAAAATACTAGCCAATCAAATCAAGCAATACACCAAAATAATTATTCACCATGACCAAGTGAGATTCTTCCCAGGGATGCAAGGCTGGTATAATATTGGCAAATAAATAAACATGATACACCACATAAATAAAATGAAGAATAAAAACCACATGATCCTATCAATAGATGCCAAAAAACCTTTCGACAAAATCCAGCATCCATTTCTGATAAAAAACTCAGCAGTATGAGTATAGAGGGATCATATCTTGACATTATAATGGCCATATATGAAAGACCTACAGCCAATATCATACTCAGTGGGCAAAAACTAAAAGCATTTCCCTTAAGAACAGGAACAAGGCAAGGATGCTCACTTTCGCCACTCTTATTCAACATAGTACTGGAAGTTTTAGCCACAGCAATCAGACAGGAAGAAAAAATAAAAGAGATCCAAATTGGGAATGAAGTAATGAAACTGTGATTATTAGCAGATAACATGATACTATACGTAGAAAACCCCAAAGACTCCATCAAAAATTTACTACACTAAATAAATGAATTTGGCAAAGTAGCAGGATACAAAATTAATGTCAAGAAATCAATGGCATTCTTATACACCAATGATGAACTCACAGAAAGAGAAACTAAGAAAATATCCCATTTACCATTGCAGCGAAAAAATTAAGATCCCTAGGAATAAACTTCACCACAGAAATAAAGGACCTATTGGCAGAAAACTACAGGTCATTGAAAAAAGTTATAGAGGAAGATATAAAAAAGTGGAAGCACATACCCTGTTCATGGATTGGAAGAATTAACATCATTAAAATGTCCATACTACCCAACGCAATCTATAGATTCAATGCAATCCCCATCAAAACACCAACGGCATACTTCACAGAATTAGAACAAGTACTTCAAAAGTTCATATGGAACCAAAAAAGACCTCGAAGAGCCACAGCAATCTTGAAAAAAAAAGAACAAAGTTGGAGGGATCACATTACCAGATTTCAGGTTATACTAAAAAGCCACTGTAATCAAAGTAGCCAGGTATTGGCACAAGAACAGGCATATAGACCAGTGGAACAGAACAGAGAACCCAGAAATGGACCTAAGGCAGTATGCTCAATTAACAAGGTGGAAAGAGCATACAGTGGAGTAAAGACAGCCTCTTTAATAAATGGTGTTGGGAAAATTGGACAGCTACATGCAAAAAAATGAAACTAGACCTACAACTTACACCCTCCTGAAGAATAAACTCAAAATGGATAAAAGTCTGAAATGTGACTCATGGATCCATAAAAATCCTAGAAGAAACTGTAGGCAACAAAATTTCAGACATCATACGCAGCAGAATTTTCACTGATACATCATCTAAGGCAATAGAAACAAAGGAGAAAATGAACACATGGGACTACATCAAACTCAAAAGCTTCTGCACATCGAAAGATACAATCATCAAAGTAGAAAGGCTACTCACTGTATGGGAGAGCATAATTGCCAATGATATATCAGATAAGGAGTTAATTTCTAATATATAGGGAGGGCTCATACAGCTCAAGAAAGGGAAGACAAAGAACCCAATTAAAAATGTGCAGAGGAACTAAATATACCTCTCCAAATAGCACATATAAATGGCTAAGAGATACATGAAGAAATGCTCAACATCACTAATCATCAGAGAGATGCAAATTAAAATAACAATGAGGTATCACCTTACACCTGTCAGAATGGCCGCCATCAACAAATCATCAAACAACAAGTGTTGGTGAGGGTGTGGAGAAAAGGGGACTCTAGTGCACTGCTGGTGGGAATGCAGACTGGTGCAGCCACTATGGAAAACACTATGGTGTTACCTCAAAAAATTAAAAATTGAACCTCCTTTTGACCCAGTGTTCCACCTTCTAGGAATATACCCTAAGAAGCCTAAAACACCAATCAGAAAGAATATATGTACCCCCATGTTCGTTGCAGCACTATTTACAATAGCTAAGACCTGGAAACAGCCCAAGTGTCCATCAGTAGATGAGTGGATAAAAAGCTGTGGTACATTTACACAATGGAGTACTATGCAGCTGTAAGATAGAAAGATTTTTTATCCTTTGAGATGACATGGAGGGACCTGAAAAGTATTATCCTAAGCAAAACAAGCCAAACAGAGAAAGACAAGTATCATATGATCTCACTTATTTGTGGAATATAATGAACATAACAGTCTGAGGAATGGAGTCGTTTCAGAGATGTGGATGTGGGGTACATACTGACAATCCCCAGAAGGGCGGGTATAGGGGGAGAGAGAAACTACAGAACTTATATGCATGTGTGCATGAACAATGGACATGGACAACAAGGCTGGGGACAGGGCAGGGAGGGAGGAGGAGGGGCAATCAGTGGGGGGAACAGGAGAAACATCTGTAACAAAAATAAATAAATTAATTCATAAAAAAAAAAGCAACCTGGCAAACAACAAAACAAAAGCAGAATGTTCGTGATAGCCATTTGTAAAACATTTGTCCAAAGAATCTTAAAGGTAAGGTGGTTTCAGGGCTGTGAAATGAATGGATACCAGGAGTGCCATGCACTTTGTCATCATAAAGGAAAGTCAGGCCTATTTGATGAGTTTTTTTTAGAAAATATATTTAATAGAAGTGATTTCACTCAGCTGGTGTGGCTTAATGGATTGAGCGTCCTCCCATGGACTGAGAGGTCCCAGTTCGATTCACAGTCAGGGCACATGCCTGGGTTGTGGGCTCCATCCCCAGTACGGGGGTGCAGGAGGCAGCCAATGGATGCTTTTCTCTCACGTCAATGTTTCTATCTCTCTCTCCCTTCCTCTCTCTCTTAAAAAGCAATAAAAACATACTTTAAAAAAATAAAAGTGTTTTTCTCTTTCTCTAAGTCTGTTCACAATATCCAAAGAATTATTCTACTCTTACCTTCGCTGTGTTTTTAAAGGAATTTATCAGAATATTACTTTGAATAGTATTTGAAGGGAAGTTTGGAAGCATATAAATTACAGAGTACTATGAATGCCTTTAAATTTCTAAGTTAGTAAGTGTTGCATCACTGATTTGGGGTGACATCTTTTCCTTCTAGAATACTTTTAAAAATGTAAACGTAGGAACGGAAAACTCTCACTTCAAAGAGAAATAGAACTGTTTTGAAAGACAGCCTTTGAGTGCAATCTTATTAAAAAAGAAGCCTATTTAGAGAAAATGGAATCCAAAAATGTCAACACTTATATTCTGTCTGAGAATATGCCTTCTTTTTGACAACAGTACTGATAAGCTAAGAGTGCTTTTAAAAATAAACACACTTCACTTTATTTGGTTATAGAAGAGATAGTGGAAACATTATGGTGCCCACACCCTTAATATGTTTTCATTAAAAAGCAGTACATTTCACAAATTTGATATGGGCAATTGACTAAACCCACATAGTATATATTGGAAGACTTGGCCTCATTTTAAAAAACAAGTCAGAAGCGATGTGTATGTGTCTGTATTTCTAAAATATCTACTCAAGCCTGAAAAAATGATTTCTTTGCTACAGTATTGATTAATTTTTAAAGTTGGAATCTAACCAAAAAACCTCACATTACAGAATTATTTTGTTTTTTTGTTTGTTTGTTTAATAGATTATTTTAAATACTATTTGATCTAACAGAAAACAGTCTCCCTTATTGGTTGCACAAAAGATATTGAATATGACTCATATAAGTTTTTTTAATAATAGTTTTACTAAAAACATGTGGATAACATTGCTTGTATTTCTACAGACCAGGAAAAGAGAAGTGCCACTGTCACTGTTAGTTAAATAAGGGTGATGCAGAAATTGCAAGAAAGATCTTGGTCAGTCAGGGATTTCTGGTGGCCATTTTTAATAATACATGCAGTTTTGCTTCAGGGGTTTGCACCAATAAGGCATAATGAGACAAAATGGTTGTGTAAACCCCTAAAGAAAAACAATGCATGTATTATTTAAAACATCTTGTGTTTTGTAATTTTGCCCACAATTCTCATAAAAAGTTTTATCATTTTTTTTCCCAGAATGTAATAACAAGTGAAGATAATGTTCCTAGGTGGATCCTAATGATGTTATTTTGATTAATGTGCTTTTTGTCTGTTATTCGTTTTCTTCCAAAACATTTTTATCATACCTCAATTGAAATTTACCATCATTGAATAAATATTACAGGTGGTCATATAAACTAAATGGTTTCACTTTAAGTGACTTACAATATAAGTACTGTATGTGTCACTAAGTTGCCTAACAAAATTTTAAGTTTACAATTTGAATATTTAAATTCTATATTTTACATCTAACTTGCAAGAGTAAAATTATTTGTTAAAAGTTCACTCATCCTTCTATGTTGTTCCACTTACAACCTAATAAAAAAAATCTAACCTGATAATAACTATACTTTACCCTTGAGAATGTCTTAAAAAATACTCATGGCCGGCCTGTGTGGCTCAGTGGATTGAGCATCATCCCATGGACTGAGAGGTTCCGGTTTCATTCCCGGTCAGGACACATGCCCCGGTGTGGGCTCGATCCCCAGTAGGGGGTGTGGAAGAGGCAACTGATCAATGTTTCTGTCTCTCCCTCGCTCTCTAAAAAATCAACAAAAACATAATAAAATACTCAAAAAAAGAGAAATACTTGGCTTTCTGTTTGTGGTTTTTAAAAAATATATTAAAATGGTACATTTTCATCTCTTTTTCCTTGCTTGTTCTTTGTGTTGCTAATGTGAAGATCCAGCAAGCATTGCAGAAACGGTTCAAAGATTTTTAAGTTTCCAACAACTCAAACAGAATAATTCCTAAAGACCAGTTCTTTTAGGATAATGTAATAAAGAGCAAACATTAAGAAGGGTAGAACTTTTTCTTTTAACAACATATTCATACATGCACCAATCAATATAAAAATTTTTTAAATGTGTACTTTGACCATTAACTTTGTCAAAGTTGGAAATCAGACTGTTGTTTTAAAACTAGAAAAAGTTGAGGTAAAACTGAAGGATAGATGGAAAAAAAATTCAGACAACACAGTAATTTTAGAGTTTGGTTACTTCAATGGCGAGCATATTGGATTATAAATCTAAAGGAAGACATAAAATCTGGAGATCAGGCCAGGAAAGCACAGGAAAACCAAGTAATGGAGATTTTAGCCCACAATGGCATTGAAAAATACCTTTTTAACTGTTTTGGAAGCACTTACAAGGCCCCAAGTTCATTGGCAGGAGAGAGACACTGGAGAATTCGTATTCCAGGAAATAAAACCAGTGACTGGGAATACTGAGTTACAAGGCCCAAACTACAGCATCTAAGTCAGAAGAAGCAAGATTTGTGGTTCTCATACCCATTCCTTCCCAACCTAACTATCACCCCTACACACACACGCACACACACACGCACACACACACAAACACGTGCACACACACACTAACTACACCCTCTGCAATGATCTGGAGTATGAAGTATGGCAGATCCTGAAAGGGGGTGGAAATAACTAAGAATCATAGACTGTCATAACTGTTAGGTATATTAGAGATATCTAACCTTTTTTTCAAGATGGAGAACATGAGGCTTAGACAAGTTACTCAACTGTTGATCTTCTCTGAGGCTGCTTTTTCCCATGAAACACAACTTTTTGGAGAACTAAATATGGGATTAACAAGTGAAGTTCCCTAATTATTTGTACTTACTTGCTCCTTCCATAAAACTATCTCTAATCTTCCTATCTAGAAGTATTGTATTCTCTTAATATATGTCCATAAATCACGATAGCCATGTACATTATACCTTTTAGCTCCATTTACTTACTTTTCATTTACATCATGATGGGGGGGCATTTTCTCAGAGGGATAAGGCTTGTCTCACCTCTGAAGTAATAGAGCAGACAGAATAATGACTAGAGAAACATAAGGCTGCATGCTAAGTTAGCTCCCTCTTATAAAGCAGAGTGATTGGATGTGATTATAAAATATAAATCACCATATTACTTGGATTTTCAAGGTCATTTGTAATTAGTGGAATAACAATTGTTCAATCTGTGTACCACAGTACACTTTTTTTTCTGCAAGAAAGAAAACTAATCTGCAGTATATATGCTTTATGTCCAGAAGATCTCAAATTAATTGGAATTTCAGGTATTGTCATATTTAAAGTCAGGATTGTATTTACCATTTTCATTCTCACTATCTGATGTTGGAAATCACTCTAAGATCAAACTGTAATGTAACTGACACTAGGTTCTTCTCAAACAAAATGTAACCAATAATGATAAATTTATGTAGAGCCATTTTTCTCCAGAAAGCCAAAGTGTTTTTCAACAGAAAAAAGGGGCTGGTGTTCATGACAATATGATAAGGTATTTTGGCATCCCTGGAGTATAACTTTGGCTGATATACAGGTGTCAGAACAACACATCTTTATGGTGTGCACTAATGGAAGGAACATGATGAATACCCTTGAGCAGAGTGTAAGGAGGAGACAAGAAGCAGAGCCCAGGGACAGATGGTGCTGATTTATTACTTTGAAATGTCAGAGGGTAAGTGTTTTCTGCATATTGAGTTAGATGTAATGCAGAGGTAATGTTTGAGATTGTTGTGTTGGGCTTGTTATTTTGATACTAAATTTGAATCAAAATCATCTCATCTCTTAAACAGGCTTATTGACAAAGATGGTTAGATTTGAAAAGGCCTAACATTTTTTGGGATATGCTCAGGAAAACAATTCACTGGGTCTATGGCTTATGAATATATTTGAAAGAAATAAAGGCTTTCTTTTTCATTGTCTTCATTTTCTGTGACGACTACATGGTGATTCAAAGAGACATAACCAAAATTCACTGTAACCAAAGCAACTACTGTATCTGTATTTCAGTTTTCCAACGAGATTAAATATAAAAGAGAACCTCATGGTTAGAACATCTACAAAGCACAGACATTCTCTTGGCTCTTGCTTTACTGATCAGCTTTGTTGTATGTGGATTTGGTCTCAAAGAAACAGCTACCAAATATTTTTTTTGCCAAAGATGTTTTGACCTTTTCATTGCTTTGATATCATTTATGATAATAGGTGTTTCAAATTGTTTAATAGGTTAAACTATATTAGGTTTTTGAGACTTCTGAATTAAAATGAGTTCATGTAAATTGTATGCTGATTGAATTTAAGATAGAAAAGAACTCTCAATTTCATATAATCTCTACCCTGGTACCTATGAAGGGTGCAAGCGTCTGTACTACACTATATATTTGATCACATTTTAAATTAAGCTTCCTCACTTATGAACTCTGAACTGACATGTACACTGTTAGAGAAGATCTGTTTGCCTATCAATGAAGTTACTATACAGTTTTGAAAACTGCACAGATGAACATTCCAGAACTTGTGATTTTCACTTCATTTTTATTAAGACATTTTTATTAATGTTTATAGTTTTCAAAATCAGGGGAAAAGGAAGACATGATCTATTGCATGAAAATATCAGATTAAGAAGACTGAAATTTATTCTCAGTTTCCCAGTTTACCACATTTCTTTGACTAAGTTTCCTCACCTATAAAATATATAATAATTTATACTTATTGTACATACAATGTATATAAATATTGAAATGTTTACACAAAACTTTGACTTTAGCATAAAATAAAATCTTTACAAATAAATGAGTAGCTAATATATTTAGATATATAGCATTTGTATAGCACTTTAAAATATTGGCATGTTTTAAATGTTTTATAGATTGTTATTGTAACAATTCTACAACATAGTAAATGTCTATATTATTCACTCCATTTTGTATGTGAGATAACTGAGATTCAAAGGGAATAAGTGATTGATTTATGGTCATTCATCTAGAAAATGTAGCAGGCTAGATAATAATATGGGTCTTTGAAGACAAATGTTCATTATCCCATACCACATTGCTTCATCTGAAGCAAAATAAATGTGTGTGATATCATCATATTTTTACATTATTGGTAATGACACATGTCTAGTGTGCCATTCATAAAAATAGCAGAAATAATAATGAACAAAATGTAAACTATGCAGAAAATATAATATTTATTGAATTAAAAAAATAAATTAAATAGCTAATGGACATTTCTTCTCTCCAGAAGTTTAATCAGAAGACAGATGGGAATATTTGTTGAACATCTACTAAATTCTAGGCCCTGTAAATAATTTTACATGTATTCACAGAATATTTTTCTCTAAATACTTTGAAGCAATCCTAATTCATTTTAAAGGTTCAAGATTTAAGTGATAGTATGAGGAAAAAAAGAAATGGAATGACACCATCTATTTTTTTAACAGAGCCCCCCACCCCCCCCCCCAAAAAAAAAGAAAACTAAATTAGAAACACTTAAGATTCAATATTATGCCATTGAAATATGGGGGAAGGTGGGGGGGAACAAGAGAGCTAACCACTCAGAATGCCAACCTAAGGGCTGACTAGTAGAGGGGGCAGAAAATCAAGGATAAAGATGTTGCCTCAGGTTCACATGCTGTTGACTGGCTAACTAATGCAGGAGCCTTTGTGGATATGACTAACACAGAATCCATATTTACTCTACAGAAATTTGATAAGGACTAATTAGGGTGTTTGACTCTAAAGGATAATGTGAAAGAGGCAGAAGAAGCTCATTCCTTGGGGTTTTCTAAAGGTATGGTGCTTTTCTGTCTGGCTATATAATTTTATAGCAGTGTTTCTAGCATCTCCTGCCAGTAACTACCATAAGGGTCCTTATCTCCTTCCTATCAATACCCACTATCATTCCCCCAAACTTCTCCAGCATTTCTGTTTATAGATCTCTTCACCATCTGACATATGACTAAGAAATTCAGCCAGGCTTCATCTCTTATTTCAAATAAATTGTAAATTAAACATTTATTTTGTTTACATTAGTTGTCCTGATTTAACCACAATTATGGGAAAGAAAATATTTGCATGTTTGCTCATTATAGTCATTCTCACCAAGGAAAGCACAAAGTAATGGCCACACAGGTTAAAAAATTAGCAAATTAATTAATCATACTTTCAAATACAGATTTATTTTCAAAGTTAATGATTTGCTTAATTAAAATAATTTCCATTTAATTGAGTGGTTATCTGGCATATTCAACAGGCTTAGCTTAGTAGAGAGAAATGTAAGCTACAAGAGAAAAGATTTATGGTTTTATATGACTGCAAAAGTAGTCCATATTTATTGTAGAAAATTTGAAAAATAATAAAATGTATACTACTCAAAGATGAGCATTGTTAGCAATTTTGTGTAAATCAGACAAGCTCTTCTCTGAACACACACACACAGAAATGATAAATTCTGAGTGACAGCAACAACCAATGACAATGATTTCAGACATTCACAAAGTTTAGATATTGTAATTATAAGACAGAGATTATAAATAGGTTTAATAGTTTTAAACCAATAAAATAAAGAACTGAAAGTGAAATGATCATAATTAAAATATTCTATGCCTTCCAATGTTTGGGAGCAAGGTAAATATACTTACTAATTTTAGATTTTGATAACATGAATAAAACATTCTAAAGCTACCACCCAGATAGAGTAGCCATATACCTCCCAGGTCCTCCCTCTAACAACTAAAATTGCTCTAGACATAACAAACAAGTATAAGAAATCTATGACAGATTAAAATAAGAAGGCAAGCTACCTAGGGACCTTGGAACATGAGGAAGGACATAGTGGTGAGTTTTCTCAGGTTTCTCATTATCTTTTATATATCCTAGACAGAGTGCTACAGAAGCTCTGAACCCAGAAACTCTAACAAGTACAGAAAAAGAAAATCTTCAAGAAAAACTTACTCCCCCGAACCAAACGACCAGGAAATGGTGGTCTAACAACAGAAAAATGTTTTTGCTATACCTGCCTATAAAAGTTCGTTTGGACTGCCATAACAAAATACCAAAGACTTAGTGATATAAACAACAAAAATTCAACAGTCTGGAGGCTAGAAGTCCAAAATCATGGGTCAAGATTGGTTTCTGGTGAGACCTCTCTTCCTGATTTGTAGACAGATACCTTCTGGCTGTGTCTTCACATGGCCTTTCTTCTGTGAACACAGGAAGAGGGAATGATCTCTGTTCACTCTTTCTCTTCTTATAAGAACATCAGTCCTATCAGATTAAGGCATCACCCTTATAACCTCATTTAACTTTAATTATCTGCTTAAAAGTCCTATTTCCAAATACAGTCACATTAGGTGTTAAAGCTTCAACATATAGATTTAAAGGAAGGGGCACAATTTAGTTCATAATACGACCATATTCCAGTCAATCACCCCTATCCCGACTGTAGCCCTACTGTATCCCATCCCCTATCCCTACTGTAGTTTTTGCAGAGCAAAGTGAGGAACTGATCTTTAGGCCACTTTCCAGCCCTGTTGAAGTAAACTGCATGCTCCTGTTCCCCTGCTGGGTGATTTTGGTGGATCAAAGCAAAGAGCTAATCTTCCTTACCTTACTAATGGAAACCTGTGGTGCTATACTGCCTTTAATAAGTGGTAATGGCAGGCTAAAATGGAAATAATCTTCTATGCCCTTTCTGGGAGATGAGACAGTGCTCCCAATCCCCCCAAAGGTAGTGGCCATGTGCTCTCATGGTGATTTGTATCTCCACTGCTACCTATAAGCCAAGAGACTGAACAAGGTGGTACAAGTTTGTAAGCACTCAACTTTCCCCCCATGCCAGAGGTCAGTGAGGTTCATTGGGGAATTTAACCTCCACATCCATCCAGAAGCAATAAGGATGAACTATGGTGATGTACAACAGGACTAGCTAATATGCCACTTACCTCTCAGTTGTCTTTGGGGATCAATGGGAAGATGAACTTCCATTTCCACTTTGCATCAAAAAGGTGGTACAATGATAGGAGATAGACTTGGTGATATTTTGCTCTCCTCTTGCCCTGGTGTCAGGGGGACTGCATAGGGAGTTAAGCTTGCATCCACTATGACATTAAATTATTAGATATTATGAAAGGTGCTCTGCTCTCCCCTATATCTCTCCCCTGATGTTATTGGGTTCAAGTGAGTAGATAAGATTCTGCTTCCTACCCTGTAGCAACAAACTGGTGTGAGTTAGCCCTCCACTTCTACACTCACTGATGTCAGTGTGTCCCAGCAGGGAACTGGTCTTATATATACATACTTAGAGACAATATATATGATATATGATAAGTATTATAATACCTAAGAAAATTATATAAAACAATATACTCAAATAAACTATAAACAAGTAAATATGGAATCCTGAAACACATGTTCAAATAACCAAAAGAAGGTAAGAAAACATAAACAGAGAAGCCAAACATAGAACAAATGATAAAATGTCAGTTAAGCCCCACCTTAAATATAGATGGTCTAAATACACCAAGTGAAATATAGAGATTGGAAAAGTGGATTAAAAACATGATGCAACAGTATGGTGACTATATAAAATCTCACTTCAAATATGACATAGGTAGGTTAAAATTAAAAGAATGAAAAAAATATACCATGTAAAATTAATCAAAATAAAGTAGAAATGTTTACATTATATCTGTTAAAGAAGACTTCAGAACAACAATAACAACAAAATCACTATAAGAAAGAAGGGCATAATAATAAATGTTCAATTCATCAGGAAACATGACATTCTAAATGCGTATGCACAAAATAACACAGTCTCAAAACACATAAAACAAAAACTGATACCACGGGGGAAAAAATAAGACACATCTACTACTATAATTGAATACTTAAACACCCAAATTGATAGAACTTATCAGACAGAAATTCAGCAAGCATATATACCTGATAAATGAACAGAATTTAATTGAAATAACATTGCATGCAGCAACAGCAGTCCAGACATTTTTCAAGCAGAAATGTAACATTCCTGAAGCTAAATAATATCTTGGGCCATAAGACAAACCTCAAAAAACATACAAGAACTGAAATCATACAGACAATGTTTTCTGAATATAATCAAACAAAACTAGAAACCAATAACAGAAAGACAACAAGAAAATATCTAAATATTTGGAAATTAAACAAAACATTTCTAAATAACCCATGGGTCAGGAAGAAAATTTCAAAGAAACTTAAAAAACCATAGAACAGAATGGAAATAAAAATGAAATATACCAAAACATGTGAAATGACACAAAAGCAGTAATAAGAGAAAAATTTATAGTACTAAATGCTTATGTTACAAAAAAAGAAATGTCTCAAATCAATAATCTAAATTCCTACCTTAATAACCTATAAAACAGGGTGCAAAATACAGCCTAAGCAAGCCAAAGGAAGAAAATAATAAAGAGCAGAAATCAATGATAAGGAGGGAAGAGAGAAAATAGTAGAGAAAATCAATGAAACCAAAAGCTACGTCTCAATATTTTTTGTTTAATTAATAAATCTTTAGCAAGATTGAAAAGATAAAAAGAGAGAAGGCGCACACCACCAATATCATGAGTAAAACAAGTTATAACTACAGATCAGAGGTTCATGAACTGTCAGAGACTACCAGACAGCATGCAGGCAGAGATGGGTTTCTGGGTGCTTTGAACCTTGGGCCTGGCCTGTGGTTATTTGGTTTTCTGGCTCTGGGGACTGATCTGTGAAGGTGGCTGCCTACGTCTCTGTGCTGTGTCATTGACCCACACTACAAAAATCAGCTTTCTCAGGCTGAGTTGTCCACTTAAAGTAGCTTTAGCCCAGGGGCAAGGGTGGCAGAGAGCAATTGTCTCACCCACTGGAAATCCTCTCAACCTGCTTGCTAGTTGGGAGTTTATGTCCAGCTGAAGACAATAATCTGAGGCATTAAGTGACTGAGACTAACAATCAGCATGCAGGCAGAGGTGAATCCCTGGATATTTCAATTTTTGCCTGGACTGGGACTCTACCTAGGAGATTAAGACCAAATATTGGTGTTCAGCTTGGTCCCTTCCATAAACATCCAAACCCAGCAGAGGAAGCCACAATCCATGGAACACTGATATTCACAGGAAGACTTTGGAAGGCTCCAAACCCTGCTGAGAGAGCCAAAATGGTGAAACAAAGAAACAAGCCCCAAACAAAAGAACAAGAGATTCTCCAAAAGAAGGGGTAAATGGAATGGAGACAAACAAGTTATCAGATGTAGAACTGAGAATAATGATTACAAGGATGCTCAACAGCATGAAAAAAATATGTAAATAGTGAAACATGACCAGTCAGAAATCAAGAATGACATAGAAATAAAGAACACATGAGAAGGAATAACGGGCAGATTGGAGGAAGCCGAGGATTGGATCAGTTAAATAGAAGACAGGGTGGAAAAAAAATCACTCAATCAGAGAATGAAAAAGAAAAGACAATTAAAAAACAGGAGGATAGTGTAAGAGAGCTGTGGGACAATATGAAACATAACAACATCCGCATCTCATGAGTACCAGAAGAAGAAAGTGAGTAAGGGTTAGAAATTGGTTTGAAGAAATAGAGGCAGAAAACTACCCTAACTTGGTGAAGGAAAAGGCATACAAGTTCAGGAAGCACAGAGAACCCCGTAAGAAGAAACCAAATAAAGCCACACCAAGACACATCATAATTAAATGCCAAAAATTAAGGACAAAGAGAAAATCTTAAAGGCAGTAAGAGAAAAGCAACAGGTTACCTAAAAAAGAACCCCTTAAGGCTACCAGCTGACTTCTCAAAAGAAACAGTATAGGCCAGAAGGGAATTACATGCAGTATTCAAAGCAATGAAAAGCAAGGATCTGAATCTAAGACTACTCTATCCAGCATGGCTATCATTCAAAATAGAAGGTGAAATAAAGAACTTCCCAGACAAAAAAAGATAAGGGAATATATTAGCACCAAACCAGCACTACAAGAAATGTTAAAAGGGCTGCTGTGATAAGCAGAAGAAATAGGGAGAGAAATATAATCATAATAAATAAAAATGGCAATAAATAAGTACATATCAATAATAACCTTAAATGTAGATGGATTAAATGTTAAAATTAAAAGACACAGAGTAGCTGAATGGAAAAGAAAGCATGTCTCATACATATGTTGTTTACAAGAGATCCACCTCACAACAAAAGTCTCACATAGGTTGAAAGTGAAAATATGGAAAAAAATTTTTCAAGCAGATAGAAAGAAAAGCTGGGGTAGCAATACTCATATCTGATCAAAGTCACTTCAAAATGAAGGCCATAACTAGAGACAAAGAAGGTCACTACATATTATTGAAAGGATCTAACAGGAGGATATATGTTGGTAAAAATATATACACCCAATATAAGAGCTACAAAATATATTTAAAAACTTCTGGAGGACTTCAAAGGAGAAATCAACAGCAATACAATCATAGCAGGGGACTTCAACACCCCGCTGACATCACTGGATAGATACTCTGGAAAAAAATAATTAACAAGGAAACAGAGACTCTAAATGATGCACTAGAACAAATAGATGTAATAGATATCTACACAGAGTTAAAGCCCAAAACTGCAGAATTTACATTCTTTTCAAGTGCACATGGGACATTCTCAAAGATAGATCACATGTTAGGACACAAACTAAGTCTCGACAAGTTCAAGATGATTGAAATCATATCAAGCATCTTCTCAGCTCACAATGGCATGAAAGTAGAAATCAATTACAATAAAAACACTCAAAAACATTCAAACACATGGAGGCTAAGTAGAATGTTATTAAACAATGAATGAGTTACCAAGAAGATCAAGGAAGAAATAAAAAAAAAAAAAACTTCCTGAAAATCAATGAAAATGAACACACAATAACACAAAATCTATGGGACACAGCAAAAGCCATCCTGAGAGGGAAGTTCATAGCACTGCAGGCCTACCTCAAAAGACAAAAAACATTTCTAATAGACTATCTAACAACAAAACTTAAAAAACTAGGAACTGAGCAAAAAAATAAAACAAAAAACCCAAAGCAAAAGAGAAAAAAAATAGTAAAGGTTAGAGCAGAAATAAATGACATTGAGACTAAGAAAACAATAAAGAGATCAATGAAATCAAGAGCTGGTTCTTCGCAACGATAAACAAAAATGATGAACTTTTAGCCAGAATTACCAAGAAATAAAGAGAGAGGACCCCCTCCAATAAATAAATAAATAAATAAATAAATAAATCAGAAACAAAAGAAAACTAACAACTGAAACCACAAGGGATTGTTAGAAAATATGCTAATAAATTAGACAATTTAGGCAAAGTGGACAGATTCCTAGAATCATACAGTCTTCCAAAGCTCAACCAGGAAGAGTCAGAAAACCTGAATAGACCAATAACAACCAAGGAAATTGAAGCTGTATTCAATAAACTCCCAGCAAACAAAAGCCCAGGTCTGGACAGTTTCACAGGGGAGTTTTACTGAATATTTAAAGAAGAACTGACACCTACTCTCCTCAAACAATTCCAAAAAATTCAAGAAGAATAAAAATGTCCAAGCTCTTTCTATGAGGCCAGCATAATCCTAATTTCAAAACCAGATAAAGACACTATAAGGAAAGAAAAATACAGGTTAGTCCAGCCAGTGTGGTTCAGTGGTTGAGCATCGACCCATGCACCAAGAAGTCTCCGGTTCGATTCCTGGTCAGGACACATGCCCAAATTGTGGGCCCAGTCCCCAGTGGGAGGCATGCAGAAGGTGGCCAATCAATATTCTCTCTCATTGATGTTGCTATCTCTCTCTCCCTCTCACTTCCTTTCTCTCTAATATCAGTAAAGGAAAAAAAAATTTTAACAACAACAAAAAAGAAAATTACAGATTAATATCCCTGATGAACATAGATGCCAAAATCCTTAAAAAAATATTAACAAATTGGATCCAGCAATATATTAAAAAAATTATTCACCATGACCAAGTGTGATATATCACAGGAATGCAAGGCTGGTACAATATTTGCAAATCAATAAATGTGATACAACACATAAACAAAATGAAAGATAAAAAGCATTTGAGAAAACCTGGCACCCATTTCTAATAAAAATGCTCAGCAAAGTGGGAGTAGAGGGATCATATCTCATCATAATAAAGGCAATATATGAAAAGCCTACAGCCAACATCATACTCAATGGACAAAAATTAAAAACATTTCCTTTAAGAACAGGAACAAGACAGGGATGTCCACTTTCACCACTCTTATTCAACATAGTATTGGATGTCTTAGCCACAGCTATCAGATAAGAGAAAAATAAAATAAAAGGCATCCAAATTGGAAAGGAGTAAGTGAAATTGTCATTATTCACAGATGACAAGATATTATATACAGAAAAACCTAAAGACTCCATCAAGAAACTAGATTTAAGAAACAAATCTGGCAACAGAGCAGGATACAAAATTAACATCTAGAAATCTGTGGCATACTTATACACCATAAATGAACAGTCACTAAGGGAAACTAAAGAAATAAATCCCATTTACCACTGCAACAAAATAAATTAAGATAGCTTGGAATAAACTTAACCAAGGAAGTAAAAAACCTGTTTTCCAAAAACTACAGTATATTGAAAAAAAAAAGAAAAGAAAGAGTGGGGGGGGATATAAAAAAGTGGAAGCATATACTCTTTTCATGGTTTGGAAGAATCAACATCATTAAAATGTCCATACTACTCAAAATAATCTACAGATTCAATGCAATCCCTATTAAAGTACCAACATCATATTTCACAGATATAAAACAAATACTCCAAAAATTTATATAGAACCAAAATAGATGTCAAATAGCCACAGTAATCTTGAAAAAGAGGAACAAGTTTGGAGGGATTACAATACCGGATATCAAGTTATACTACAAAGCCAACGTAATCTAAAAAACCTGGTACTGGCAAAAGTACAGGCATATAGATCAATGGAACAGAAAAGAGAACCCAGAAATTGATCCAAGACATTATGCATAATTAATATTCAACAAAGAAGGCAAGAGTATACAATTGAGAAAAGACAGTCTCTTCAATAAATAGTGTTGGGAAAATTGGACAACTACATGCAAAAAAAAAGAAACAAGACCACCAACTTACACCATACACAAGGATAAACTCAAAATGGATAAAATACTTAAATGTAACTCATGAAAGCATAAAAATCCTGGAAGAAAATGTAGGCAGAAAAATCTCAGACATCACACATAACAGAATATTCACTGATACATTGCTTAGGGCAAGAGAAAAAAAGGAAACAATAAGTGGGACATCAAACTAAAAAGCTTCTGCACAGCAAAAGAAACCAGCATCAAAATGAAAAAGGAACCGACTTTTTGGGAGAACATATTTGCTGATGATACTTAGGAAAAGAGTCTAATATTCAAAATATATAGAGTACTCATACAACTCAACAAAAGGAAGACCAACAATCCAATGAAAAAATGGGCAGAGGACCTGAATAGACACTTCTCCAAATGGGACATACAAATGGCCAGGAGACATATGAAAAAAATGCTCAACATGTCTACTCATCAGAGAGATGTAAATTAAAATGACTATGAGATATCACCTCACACCTGCCAGAATAGCAGACATCAACAAATCCTCAAACAACAAGTGCTGGCGAGGGTGTGGAGAAAAGTGTATTCTAGCATCCTTCTAGTGGGAATGGAGTCTGGTGCAGCCACTATGAAAAACAATATGGTGTTTCCTCAAAAAATTAAAATGGAACTGCCATTTGACCCAGTGACCCCACTTCTTGGAACATATCCTAAGAAGCCTGAAACACCAATCAGAAAGAATGTATGTACCCCTATGTTCATAGCAGCACTATTTACAATAGCTAAGATCTGGAAACAGCCCAGAAGATGAGTGGATAAAGAAGTTGAGGTACATTTGCATAATGAAATACTATGCAGCTGTAAGAAAGAAAGCTCTCTTGCCCTTAGAGGAACCTGGAGCGTATTATGCTAAGTAAAATAAGCCAGTCAGAAAAAGACAAGTACCACATGGTCTCACTTATTTATGGAATATAATGAACAAAATAGGCTGGCGATCAAAATACATCCAGAGACATAGAAGTAGGGAACAGATGGACAAACTTCAGAGAAAATGGGATGGGGGATGGGTAATAGGGGTGGGAAGAGATAAACCAAAAGAATTTATGTGCACATATGCACAACCAATGAACACAGACAATAGTGTGGGGAAAGCAGGAGGGGGCTGGGAGCAAGGAGGAAGGGATCAATTGGAGAAAAAAGAGGAAAAATCTGCAATATTTGCAACAATACAGATTTGTTATAAAAGACATTATAAAAAAAAAAAAACTAGGATTAAGCATTCTTTAAATGGATAATAAAGCATACTATGAATAACTTTAAGGTAATAAATTTGACAACTTAGAAGAAATGAGTCAATACTTTGAAAACCCCAAACTATCAGAACTCAACCATAACTAAAATGGAAAATCCAAATGGTTATATAATTATTAAATAAATTCAATGAGCAATTAAAAATCTCCAGAAAACAAATACCCAAATACCATTGGTTTTACTAAAGAAGTCTACCTTAAGTTTGAAGAAGTAACACCAAGTTTGCACAATCACTTCCAGAAAATTGAGTTTAGCATTACTCAGATTTCAAAACCAAACAAAGACAGTACAACAAACAAGGAAACATTGCAGACCAATTTCCTGCATTAGCAGAGATGAAAAACTCTTCAATAAAACATTTAAAATTGAATCCAGTAATAAAAAAGCTATGGTACATATACACAATGGAGTACTACACAGCTGTAAGAAAGAAAGATCTCTTATCCTTTGAGACTACATAGAGGGACCTGGAATGTATCATCCTAAGTGAAACAAGCCAAACAGAGAAAGACAAGTATCATATGATCTCACTTATTTGTGGAATATAATGAACATAACAGTCTGAGGAATGGGGTAGCCCCAGAGACGTGGAAGTGGGGTACAGACGGACAATCCCCAGAAGAGGGAGTGGTGGGGGAGAGATAAACCACAGAACTTATATAGCATGAACAATGGACATGGACAACAAAGCTGGGGACAGGGCAGGGAGGGAGAGGGAGGGGGGGAATCAGTGGGGGGAAAAGGAGAAACATCTGTAACAAAAATTAATAAAAAACAAAAATAATTATACAACATGACTAATTGTGGCTTATTCCAGGTAAGCGATGTTGGTTTAGCATTTCAAAATCAATATAATTCAGTATATCAGCATGTTAAAGTTGGAAAATCATAGTATCGTACCAACTAATATATAAAAAGCATTTGACCAAATCCAATGCTAAAATCTCTCAGAAAACTGGGAACCAATGAAAACTTTCTTAATTTGATAAACAGCTTCTACAAAACCCTATAGCTAGCATCACACTGAATGGTGAAAAACTGAAAGCTTTCTCTTGAAGATATGAAATGTAGTATTTTATCTCTTTAACACTTGAAAAGCTAAAGTTATTTTATCTATTATAATTTTTACGTTGATGACTATATATTGTTTTTATTTCTAGACATCTGATTGTCAGCTTTCTATGATATCCACAGAGATACTTTCAGATATGCAAGGACTTGAGATATATATTCTCTAAACATTCTTCTTGAAAAGTAGCTTTAAGATGTTTTATTATTTATGAAGAAAGAAAACAATCTTGATAACAAAAGTTATAAGGACTGATAATGAACATTGAAAGTTATGCAGATCTGTCTAAAATATATAAAATTTGATATAATACAAATACCAATTGGTATTCAAATGAATATTATACTTTAAATATTTTTGGAAGACATAAGAAGAAAAAAGTGTCTAAAATGGTTTTGACTTCTAATGAGCCTGCTTTAAGTCTCGGAATTAAATATTTCTGGAATAATACTTTCTATCTCACTTCTTTCTATTTTCGGTGATTTTTCTCATTCTTATCAGACTAGGCTCCTAGCTAAAAAATATGAACTTTATTGACAGTCATTAATGGTTATAATTTTATATTTCTTGTATTTCAAAGCCTTTCCATCTAAAAGAGTTCTATTTGAAAGGCAAAGTCTATTGAAGGTGGTCATTTCTTAAAAATCAGTTAGCATGTTAATATATAGACAGAACTATAGCTTGGAAATGCTATACTGATGGAAGATGAATATGAGAGTGGAAAGAAAATAGGGCTCTGACATGAGAAGTGTAAGAATCAGTAAAGGCAAATTGCACATTTGCATCCAATGTCTAATTCATACTACTTGAAATGCATTAAAAATATAGCTCTATAATGATATGTGAATGATACATGGAATTTTCAGTGGAAATCAGAGGAAATTCTTATAACAGCACCAATGTATATGATTCAATATATCCCAAATATGATCTGAGTGATCTAAGGACAAAAAAGCATGTTTTTAGTGGGTGGCCATGAAAACAACTGCCTTACATGCCTTTTTGGCTCTTATATGCATATCATGTATCTTGAGGTGAAGGGAAAATAAAGGAATTACACCGATTTAGTTACCATATCTGTCATGTCTACAAATGACATGGAGGTAAAACCTTAAAAATTATCTGGAAAATAGATATAAATTGTGTTTCAAATAGATACACTTGGGTCATAGTTTTTTTGGTCAGCTATTTATGATTAATTATTGAGACACTGCAATTAAACAAAAAATGCGGTTGTCAAAATACAATATTTGAGGTAAGTTAAATAATGCCACTCACTGTAATGCACTCAGCATTTATTCAATGATATATATATATATATATATATATATATATATATATATATATATATATCAATTTATTATGTCCCTGAAGTTTTATTGGCACTAGGGAATATGGCAGTGAAAAAGAGACTAGTGGTACTGGTCTTCCTGCAACTAATATTCTTGTGGGAAAGGGTTAAAACTACTTTTAAAATTAACTATTCAATTGAAATTTTGACCAATACTCTAGAGGTGTTTAGAGAGTACATAACAGGGGCATCTGCCTTAGACTGGGATATAAAAGAGAAAAGAGAGAGAGAATTCCAAGCAGAGGGAAGAACATGTGGAAAGGTCCTGAGATGGCAAAGAACACAGTTCATTGCAGAAACTGAAAGAAAATCTGTGTGGGTGGACTTCCTAAAGTGAATGGAAAGTGGTGTGAAACAGCTTTATAAGGACCATATTAAGTGTTTTAGTCTTTATCCTATGAGTAATGGGAAGCAATTCCAGTTTTCTAACAAAGAGAATAGCAGGATCTAAAGGCATTTTAAAAATATCTTCTGATTGGAAAAAGATAACTAGTTGGATGAGTGTTTCTGCAGTGTAGGTAAGGAATCATGGTAGCTAAGACCATAGGTGTGCAGTGAGAATGAGAGAAGCAGACATATTTGAAAGATTTAAAAGATTGGTTGAGGTAAATTTGACAGGACTTTTATGATTAATTAGCTGTGCCACTGAATCCTACCAAGCTAGGCCACTCTACCAAGCCTAGGAAACATAGCAGCTCTATCCACTACATAGAAACAGACACAGGGAGGGTGCCAAAATGAGGAGACAAAGAAGAAAGAACAGAATAAAACTCCAGAAGAAGAACACTGGTTATGAGGATGCTCAGTGAACTTAGGGGAATGAATTTAGAGATAACTTCAACAGCATTAAAAATGACATGGAAATAAAAAATGAACCAATCAGAAAGGAGGAATACACAAACTGAAATGAAGAATAATTTACAGAGAATCGACAGTAGAGTACATGAAGATGAGAATCAAAACAATGATTTGAAATATAAGGAGGAAGAAAACACCCAATTAGAACAGCAGAAAAAAGCAAAATATGAAGATAGTGCAAGGAACCTCTGGGATAACTTCAAGCATACCAACATTCACCTCATGGGTGTGCCAGAAGGAGAAGAGAAAGCAAGACATTGAAAACCTATTTGAAAAAATAATAGACAGGAAACTGCCAAAACCTGGTGAGGGAAATAGACTTACAAGTCTAGGAAGCACACAGAGTCCCAAACAAGATGAACCCAGAGAGGCCCACACCAAGACATGTCAAAATTAAAATGCAAATGGTTAAAGATAAAGAGAAAGGAAGTTACCTACAAGGAAGCTCCCTTCTTAGACTATCAGCTAATATCTCAACAGAAACATTTCAGGCCAGAAAAGTTAGGCATGAAATACTCAAAGTGATAAAAAGAAAGGACCTACAACCAAGACTACTCAACCAGCAAGTCTGTTACATATTTAAAATTGAAGGACAAGTAAAGAGCTTCCCAGGCAAGTAAAAGCTAAAGGACTTCATCACCATCAAACCAGTATTACAAGAAAAGTTAAAGGGTCTTGTTTAAAACGAAAGAGGGGGAGGAAGAGGAGCATAATTATAAAGAATAAAATGGCAAACATTAATGACAAAGAAAGAATCTTAAAGGCAGCAAGAGAAAAGCATTAAACTACAAGGGAGCCCCCATATGACTATTAACTTATTTTTCAACAGAAACTTTGCAGGCCAGAAGAAATGACACAAAATTTTCAAAATGATGAATAGAAGGACCTGTATCCAAGATTACTCTACCCATCAAAGCTATCACTTAAAATCAAAGGACATATAATTTCCCAAACAATGCAAAGCTAAATGAGTTTGTCACTACCAAACCAATGTTACAAGAAGTGTTAAAGGTCTTCTTTAAGAATAAGAAGAAGGAGAAAAAAGATAAAAATATATGCCGGTTTGGTTCAGCAGTTAGAGCATTGGCCTGCTGTCCAGAGAGACCTGGGTTTGGTTCCCGCTAAGGGCATGTACCTTGGTTGCAGTTTGTCCCTGGCCCTGGTTGGTCGTGCGGGTGGCAACCATTCGGTGTGTCCCTTTCACATCGATGTTTCTCCCTCTCTCTCTCCCTCCCACTCTATGTGAACAAAATATAGAAAAATGTGCTAGCGTGAGGATAAAAATATATATACATGAACAACAAAATGGCAATAAATACATATCTATCAATAAATGAATAAAAAAATGAATGAAAAAGCAGAACAGAGACAGATTCATAGATAAAGAGAATGCTTTGATAGTTGCCAGATGGGAGGGGTTTGGAGGGCTGGGTGAAAAAGGTGAAGGGAATAAGAAGTACAAATTGGTAGTTACAGAGTAGTTAAGGGAATGTAAAGTACAGCACAGGAAATATAGTCAATAATATTGTAATAATATATGGTGTCAGATGGGTACTAAATTTATTAGGATAATCACTTAGTAGGTTATATAATGTCTAATCACTGGGGTGTACACCAGAAACTAATATTGTATGTCAACTGTAATTGATAAATAAAAATTGAAAGAATAAATAAACAAATATTAAAGAGTGGGAAAGTAAATATTTCCAAATCTCCTTCCCTACTGCTCACTTGCCTATAATTTTTTTTGTATTTTGAAATTTTAATTTAATCTTATTAAGTATTTTATAAAGATAAAACTATTTGCAATTAGAGCAATGTCTATCTGGTTGCCTATGTAAAGAACTAGCATCACACTTCTACATGTATGTCTATATAAATTTGTCTATAGAAATATATAGATATTTAAGAGTAATATGAATTAGTTAGTTAGTTAGTTAGTTAGTTAGTTAGTTAGTTACAGATGTTTCTCCTTTTTTCCCCATTGACACCCTCCTCCCAATCCTGCCCCCGCACCAGCATTGTTGTTTACGTCCATGGTTACACATACATGCATATAAGTTCTGTGGTTTCTCTCTTCCCTTACCCCGCATCCCTCACTTCTGAGGTTTGTCAGTCTGTACCCTACTTCTATGTCTCTGAGTCTATTTTGTTCATCAGCTTGTTTTTGTACATTATATTCCACAATTGAGATCATGTGATATCTGTCTTTCTCTGATTGGCTTGTTTTCTGATTTGTCTCTTTACCAGCTCTTTGAATGAAAAAGTTGATATGACCACAAATTCTAAAAATACTTTTGCACACAGTCAAATAACTTTAGCATTCATATCCTATGGACAAAATTAATTAAAAGACATAGAAATATGTCATGCAGGGATGCATATTTTTAAACTAATGGAGAACTTGTCTTTTTATCATCAAGTTGAAATAAAAGCCACTGTTGAACACAAAAAAATTTACAGATGTTGACTAGAATATGTAGCTTTTACATTCAAAAGCAAATGTGTTACTTTTTTTTCTATGCCTAAAATAGGTAACACAACCTATTTTAGAATGCCAGTGGTATTGCTGCAAACACACAGACTTTGTGAGAGTCACATGAATTACATTTGTGCATAACTAGCAGGCAAACTGTGACACACAAAGGCAGGAATGTGCTTGCTGAGTGTTCACTTTACTTGGTACTGTACTTCACAAAATGTTTTTCTAACACTCTCGATTCTTTGATTGCTGATGCAGCATCCTCCAGGCCTTCAAAAAATGATTTGCAGTTAAAATGAGGAAGATATATTTTCAGAAAAATGAAACTTGGTGTTATACTTTTCCATTTCCAAGAAGTAGCATTAAGAGAAGCCAAAGAAGGTGGGGGCAAAGGGTTGCAGAGATTCTGAAGGACTGGGAACATCATTTAGTAAGAGGCAGAAACAAGTTTAGTTTCCTAAATGGTTCTTATTTCTAGGAACATTTTTCATAATGAAAAGTGAATATTGAACAGAAAAATCTCAACCTTAAAATGCTTGAGTTGCATATAAATTTTGTCCATATAACTTTAAATGGTTGACATTTTTAGTTGTTGTTCTTCCTCATGATCATTCTTTTATATACTCTGTTAGAAGGTTCATTTGGTATATATTTTGCTAGATAAAAAAAAAGAATGGTAAGTATTATTGTTATGCAGATTAACTATATTATTTTTACTTGTATATAAAAATCAAATAAATAAAAAATGAAAACCAAACCAAATAAGCACAGAATCTAACTTTTGGGTTTCCAACATCATAAATAAATTTGAGGAAAGGAAGGTATGAATGCTTACAGTCTTTGGATAACCATAGAAACATTGTCCTCCTTCCATATTGGCCTCTCCCTTCTACTGTTAATGTGTTTCACCACACTGTGCCTTTACCCCTCTCATCTCCCAATCCCCCATTCCCTATACACAGGGTTTGCTCCAGAGGTCCCTTGACCCTAGGGAAGCAAAACACAATTCCTCTTCTCAATAAAAGGGGTCATTCTAAAGAATTCTTCCTATGATAGGCCTACTGCACCAGCCTACTCTTGATATCAATTCCTCACAATTCTTAGGTTAATTCTTTTAAATCTCTTCATCAGAAGCAAGGAGAGAAATTGAAACAACTTTACAGGTGCTAACGTAATATCTCCAAATTTAATAAATTTGCCCCCACACAGTCTCTCTAATAATGAACATACCTTGCATCTGCATACAGTACTCTCCTCTTCCATAGAGTCCATTCCTAACAGAATCCTAGGACACACTTGCCTTTGCCAACAGGCATCTGAAAGGGAGAATGTTATCTTGGGGATCTTTTACACATCATTTTCAACTAGGAAGTCTTCAGAGTAGATACAAAAAATTATTTCATGACACTTAGGATGGAATCCTGTTTCAATTTTCTTCTCTCACTCTTACACAGGTATACTGACCTCCTTGCTTTATCTCTAATTTGAAGGCATAATCTTACCTTAGGGATTTTACTTACTAGTCCTCCTGCTTCCAATGTTCCCCCGCCTCCATGGCTTGTCTTCTTATCTCACTCTCTAGTCGAGTGTCAAGTTATTACAGAAGCCTTCTTAGTCTCCCTATTTAAAACTATAGACCCCTCTCCGCAGCCCCAAATCTCAGTACCTGCTTTACTTTTTTTCTTAACAGTTGCTATTATCTATCTCCTGTTTGTTTTTATTTTTCTTGTATCACTATAATATAAGCCCCATGAGGAAAGGATTCTAATCTGTTTTATTTATTGAGTGTCCTTAGCAACCAAAAGAGTAGGAACTGAAATCTTTGTTGAAAATTGGAACATTGAATGAGTGAATGAGTAAATGAATATTGGGCTAAAGAACTCTAGGTATAAACCTCCACTCTACGTATCCTGTACAAATAAAAAGAATCAAATTGTACCACAAATGAGTCACCATCATTTTTAACTTAATCCTACTTTGATTTATAGGCAACATCATAAACTTTGTGTAGGGCAACAATTTAAGTCATTCATTTACTTTTTTATTTGTCAATGACATCATGAACACTGAAGAATCTTTCCTACTGTGTGCTAGTAAGTAAACTAGGCACCAAAATGCTGACAGATTTGATGGGCCCAGACTGTGGTTATTGTGTTGCTTCTTACCACCACTACACATTGACAGGTCTCCTGTCCTTTCTTTTTGGTGCCATTAAATTTTCTGTCTGCCATGGCAGTAATGGACAGCTCTAGAGCAGATGTTTCTGAAGTATCATTGATAACAGTGTCACAAAGATTGTGTGGAGTCAAAGGTCAACAAACTTGACTGATGAGAAGGAGGTTTGAACAGCTAATGTATTGACTCAGAAAAGGAAGTTTTATACTTCCTATGTTTCAACAGCTTCTGAAAGCAACCAGCCATTTTTAAAGAGAAGCCACAGCTGTGTAGCAATACCTGGTCTCTTGACTTTTGCCATTTTAACAATATTCATCATTCTCCAGTTTAGCTATTTTTGCATTATTTAGTTTCATGGCTGCTAATTTGTGTCCTCCTACATTCTCTTCATTAAAGTTCCTTCTCAGTACCTGTGGTTTATGATGCAGAAATCTGATTTACAGTTTCACCTGAGTAGGATTTTTTTTTTTTTTGGTCATTCTATATGCTGTCAAGTTAGACCAGTAAGATAATTTTTAAATAGAGCATTTCTAGTTTATCAGAATAATCAAGCCCCTGCTTCTTCCCACCAAAAAAAAAACTCTATTACACTATTATTAACTACTCAAGGATGAGGATTTTGTAGTTATAACTGTTTTTGAGGAGTATCAACATAATTACGATTTCATATAATCATATATTGTGTGGAACATAAGAGATCATCCATTTCGATGACCTAATTTTTTTTCAGTTGAGGAAATTAATTAATGTCCCAAAAAGATAACTTTCTTATGCAAAATCACAAAGTATTTAACTACCTACACTAATACAATTCTATAAGAGTCACTGTGCAAATTTAGTCGCTAACCCTTGTTATCTAAAAACTAGATGTGTTAAAACCAAAAGATAAAAACATATGTAAAATGTATCATATAATCTTAATTTATTTTACTATTCTAAAACAGTCATAAAATATTACATTGGGAAAATTTAATTCAGTCAGTCAATATATATTTTGTATGTACATTGTCCTTGGATGCTGGGGACATAAGAGTTACCAAAAGAATAATAATCCCTGTCATCACAGAGCTTACAATATAGCAGAAAATACAGATGAGTAAACTGATATAATTGCAGTAAAGTATAATAATAGGTAATACAGGAGAAATGCATCAAGCTATGGGAATATAGAAGAGCAGTACATGACCTAGACTATGATGGCAATGGGGGTCGGGAAAAGCTCTGTAAAAATTATTTGAAATTAAAATTAAAACAATGAGTAGGAGTGAGCTAGGTGAAGAATGGTTTGAGGGTAGTGCAGCCAGAGGAAGAGATTATGAGAGAGAGTTTCAAGGTAAGAGAATGCATGTTACATTAGCAGATGTAAAGGAAGCTCAGCATGGCTAGAAAATAGAATGCCAGTAGAGTAAAGTAAAAGAGGCAGCTCAAGAAACAAGAAAAGTTTTACAAATTCTAGAAAGGTGCTATTGTGTTATTCTAAGGCCAATGAAGGAATCTTTCAAACAAGGGAATAGCATGATAAGTGCAGAATTAAATGAGACGACTCTAGCCACAAAAATAAGAAAAAAGAGAGAAAGAATGAATTAAAGAGGGTGAAACTGGAGGCAGGGAGACCAGTTACAATGCTTGTTCAGTAATCTGGGCAAGAATGTTGGTGGCCTAAACTAGAATAGTGATAGTGAAGATGGAGAGAAATGAATGAAGTCAACAGGGAATTCAACAAATAGATCCAGCAGGGCTTGGATACTGACTTGATGTGTTGGCAGACAAAATGGGGAAATCATATATGACTACCAGGTTTCTAATTTAATAAACTGGGTGAATGACAGGACAGTGTCATTCATTGAGATGGGGAGCACCAAAGAGCAAATTTGAGTATGGAAACCAAATAATTAATTTTAGACATGTTAATTTTTATGGTGCTTATAAGAAGTCCATCTAAATTTGTATAGTAGGCCATTGGATACACACATCCAAAGGTCAGAGAAGAGATCTGGGTTGAAGATACAGATTTGGGAGTCATCAGAATATATATGTTAATTGTAGCAGTAAGAGCCGATCCTTTTGACCATGAATGTTTAAATAATTAACAGAATATGAGGAACCAAGTAAAGGCCATTCAAATGAATAAGCATAGAAATCCAGGACAGTTATGTCTTGGGGAAAAAAGGGGAGAAGAATTTTCAGGAAACTTTAAAAAACAAATCTCATATATTGTTGAGCAACCAAGTGAAATAAAAAAATGTAAAATATCTCTCAGATTTAGCAATAAGATTATTAACATCTATCAGAAAAGCAGATTCAGTGATGTAATGGTAGTATAATTCTGATGGGCACCCATTTATCCTTTTAGTCAACGGATATCCTTATTGAGTGCCTAATATTAGCCTGTCACTGTGTTTGATGTTGCACATTCAATGTTAAATATGAACATAATCCTCATTTTCAGGGAGCTTGCAATCTAGTGAGGGAGACAGATATTAATGAAACAGTCATGTAAATAAATATTAGGTTGCTGCTCTGACAAGGGAAAGTATTATATGAGTATATGTGAAATAGAGGGGCTGTGACCTGAAAGTTTTCTCTATGGAAATGACATATGAAGTAAAATGTAATGGATATGCATAAATCAGCTAGGCATAGGAGAGCAAGGCTACTGTGATGAAGTGGGTTTTGGGTGGATGAGAGAACATTTGCAAAGACAAAGGACAGGAGGAAGCATGGCATATGCATAAAATTAAAAGAAGGTAAGGGTGTGGTATAGAATGTGGTAAGAATTTCATTTTTATCTAAAAAGTAGTGGAAAGCCATTAAAGGACTTTAATTGTAGGCATCTATCTTGGGGGAGGGGTAAAGTTGATATCTTTATATTTGCAAGAACATATTTGCACATGTGCATAACTAATGGACACAGATAGTAGTGCGGTGAAGACAGGGAGTGGGGTAGGAGCAGGGAGGAGGGGGTCAATGGGGGATATCTGTAATATTTTCAACAACAAAGACAAATTTTTAAAAAGTTGTGATTGAAGGTTCTATCCCCAAACCAGTCAGAATAGTGCAGGAGACAACCAATCGATTTGTCTCTCCCACATCAATGTTTCTCTCTCTCTCTATCTCCCTTTCTTTCACTCCATCTAAAAAAAATCAATGGAAAAATATCCTCAGTTGAGAATTAACAACAACAAAAAAAGTTGTTCTGGCTTCTGTTAATAAAAAAGATTTGAAAGAGAGGTCAAGTAGATGCAGAGAGAACCATTAGGATCCAAATCTATGGTTGCCCAGGCAAGAGATGGCAATGGTATAAACTAAAATAGTAGAAATGTGGAATGAAGTAAATAGACTAAAGAGTTATTTAGATGGTAAAATTGGAAATACTTCCTGACTAATTAGATATGAGCCTATGGAACAGTGAAATATCAAAAACAAAAATACAAAAAACTACCCAAGTTTCTGTTTTGAGTAGTTAAAACAACTGCAACATATATATGAAATATCTTTTTTAAATTGGCTAAGAGGTTGGTGAGAGAAGGCATAGCTGGGGATAGACATGAAGTAAATAAAGACATGAAGTTAATGAAAGAGTTTTTAATTATTTTTGAAGATGATAAATGTAATTATGATGAAATGTCAATGGGAAGCACCTAGAGAGAGGAAAATAGTACACATGCAAGATAGAAAAAAAATAATCAAAAAATGTATTCTCTGAAAATACAAAAAAAAGTAGAGCGCTTGGGTAAAAAGAAAATAACGAATAAGGATGCAGGTAAGTCATAGAGCTGGTGATCAGATGATGAGGCCATCACCTTCTGATGGCTGCGATTTTATCTGTGAACTTATTTGCTGAACGTGAAAATGGGATGCATTGGTATCAGTTTCTCACCGCATTACTTATATTAATAAAATATTAAAAGCAACAAGAATACTTACCATAGGGGTTGGTAACATAAATTATGATATGTGTCTATATTGTTATATGATGTACTATTTACAAGTCATGAGTTTAGCCCAGCTGGTGTGGCTCAGTGCTTGAGTGTCAACCCATGCACCAAGAGGTCGCCAGTTTGATTCCCAGTAAGGGCACATGACAGGTTGTGGGCCCAATCACCAGTGGGGAGCATGCAGGAGGAGGCCAATTGATGTTCTCTCTCATCAATGTTTCTATTTCTCTCTCTCTCTCCCTTCCTCTCTCTGTAAATTTAAAAAAGGAAAAATAAATAAATAAAAATTATGTTGCAGTAGGATATTTTATTTATTCTCCATATTTTACTTAATTTTACTTTTTTATTTACTTTTTTAAATTAATTTAATTATTTTTGTTACAGATGCTTCTCCTTTTTCCCCAAATGAGTCGCCCTCCCCCGCCCTCTTTGCCCTGTCCCCAGCTTTGTTGTCCATGTCCATTATAAATGCATACATGCATATAAGTTCTGTGGTTTTTCTCTCCCCACCCCCTCTTCTGGGGATTGTCAAGCTGTACCACACTTCCAACTCTCTGGGACTACCCCATTCCTCATGCTGTTATGTTAATTATATTTCTCAAATAAATGAGATAATATAATACTTGCCTTTCCTGTTTAGCTTATTTCACTTAGGATAATACTTTCCAGGTCCCTCCATGTTGTCTCAAAGGATAAGAGATCTTTCTTTCTTACAGCTGCATAGTACTCCATTGTGTATATGTACCACTGCTTTTATATCATTTGTCTACTGATGGACATTTGGGCTGTTTCGAGATCTTAGCTATTGTAAATAGTGCTGCTATGAACATGGGGGTACATATATTCTTTCTGATTGGTGTTTCAGGCTTCTTAGGATATATTCCCAGAAGTGGGATCACTGGGTCAAATGGAAGTTCAATTTTTAATTTTTTGAGGTAACACCATATTGTTTTCCACAGTGGCTGCACCAGT
Organism: Molossus molossus; assembly: GCF_014108415.1. Classification (NCBI taxonomy): domain Eukaryota; kingdom Metazoa; phylum Chordata; class Mammalia; order Chiroptera; family Molossidae; genus Molossus; species Molossus molossus. The sequence continues at coordinate 24,661,817 of NW_023425355.1, read as the reverse complement.
CTGCATTCCCACCAGCAGTGTACTAGAGTCCCCTTCTCTCCACACCCTCGCCAACACTTGTTGTTTGATGATTTTTTTGATGGTGGCCATTCTGACAGGTGTGAGGTGATACCTCATTGTTGTTTAAATTTGCATCTCTCTGATGATTAGTGATGTTGAGCATTTCTTCATATGTTTCTCAGCCATTTGTATATCATGTTTGGAGAGGTGTCTATGTAGTTCCCCGGCCCATTTTTATTGATTTTTTTTTTTTTTTTTTTTATCCTCACCCGAGGATACTTTTCCATTTTTTGTACAGATAGAGTGGGAGGGAGAGAGAGGAAGGGAGAGAGAGAGAGAAACATCGACGTGAAGGGACACATCGAGTGGCTGCCACCCGCGCGAGGGACAAACTGCAACCGTACGTGCCCTCAGCGGGAACCGAACCCGGGTCTCTCCGGACCGCAGGCCGACGCTCTAACCGCTGAGCCAAACTGGCCAGGGCCCCCGGCCCATTTTTAAATTGGGTTCTTTCTCTTCCTTTTCTTGAGCTGTATCAGCACTCTATATATATCAAAAATTAACCCCTTATCTGATGTATTATTGGCAATTATGCTCTCCCATACAGTGGGTTGCCTTTCCATTTTGGTGGTTGTTTCTTTAGCTGTGCAGCAGCTTTTGAGTTTGAGGTAGTCCCATGTGTTCATTTTCTCCTTTGTTTCTGTCACCTTAGGTGATGTATCAGTGAAAATTCTGTTGCATATGATGTCTAAATTTTGTTGCCTACATTTTCTTCTAGAATTTTTATGGATTCATGAGTCACATTTAAGTCTTTTATCCATTTTGAGTTTACTCTTGTGGAGGGTGTAAGTTGATGGTCTAGTTTTATTTTTTTGCATGTAGCTGTCTAATTTTTCCCACACCATGTATTAAAGAGGCTGTCTACTCCACTGTATGCTCTTGCCCCCTTTGTCAAATATTAATTGAGCATATTGCCTTGGGTCCATTTCTGGGTTCTCTATTCTGTTCCATTGATCTATCTGCCTGTTCTTGTGCCAGCACCAGGCTGTTTTGATTACAGTGGCTTTGTAGTATAACCTGAGATCTGGTAATGTGATCCCTTCAACATTGTTCTTGTTTTTCAAGATTGCTGTGCCTAATCGAGGTTTTTCTTGGTTCCATATAAACTTTTGAAGTATTTGTTCTAGTTCTGTGAAGTATGTCGTTGATATTTTGATGGGGATTTCATCGAATCTATAGATTGCTTTGGGTAGTATGGATATATTAATGATACTAATTCTTCCAATCCATGAACAAGGTATGTGCTTCCACTTTTTTATATCTTCCTCTATTTCTTTATTTAATGTCTAATAGTTTTCTGCAAACAGATCCTTTATATCTTTGGTTAAGTTTATTCCTAGGTATCTTAATTTTTTTGCTGTGATGATAAATGGGATTGTTTTTTTTGTTGTTGTTGTTTGTTTTTTTAGTTTCTCTCTCTATGCCTTCATCATTGGTGTATAAAAATGCTGTGAATTTCTTGACATTAATTTTTTATCCTGCTACTTTACCAAATTCATTTATTAAGTCTAGTGAATTTTTGATGGATTCTTTGAGGTTTTCTATGTATGTTATCATGTCATCTGCGAATAATGAATGTTTCACTTCCTCCTTCCCAATTTAGATCCCTTTTATTTTTTCTTCCTGTCTGATTGCTGTGGCTAAGACTTCTAGTACTATGTTAAATAAGAGTGGCAAAAATGGACATCCTTGTCTTGTTTCTGTTCTTAAGGGAAATGCTTTTAGTTTTTGCACATTGAGTATGATGTTGGCTGTAGGTCTTTCATATATGGCCTTTATTATTTCAAGATATGCTCCCTCTATTCCCAGATTGCTGAGTGTTTTTATCAGAAATGGGTGCTGGATATTGCCAAATGCTTTTTCAGCATTTATTGATATGATCATATAATTTTTAAATTCCATTTTGTTTATGTGGTATATCACATTTATTGATTTGCAAATATTGTACCAACCTTGTATCCCTGGGATGAATCCCACTTGGTCATGGTGAGTAATATTTTTGATGTATTGCTGTATTCGATTTGCTAGTATTTTGTTCAGGATTTTGGCATTTATGTTCATCAGGGATATTGGCCTGTAGTTTTTCTGGGTTTGGAATTAGAATTATGCTGGCCTCATAAAACGAGTTGGAAGTCTTCGTTCTTCTTGAATTTTTTGAAATAGTTTGAGGAGAATGGGTATTAGTTCTTCTTTGAATGATTGGTAAAATTCCCCCATGAAGCTGTCCAGGCCTGAGCTTTAATTTGCTTGGGGAGTCTTGATTACATCTTCAATTTCCTTAGTTGTTATTGGTCTGTTCAAGTTTTCTATCTCTTCCCAGTTCAGTTTTGGGAGACTATGTGTTTCTAAAAATTTGTCCATTTTGCTTAGATTGTTGAATTAGTTGCCATATAATTGTTCATAATATTTGTTAACAATCCTTTGTGCTTCTGTGGTGTCAGTTATTATTTCTCCTCTTTCATTTCTGATTCTGTGTATTTGGGTTGTCTCTCTTTGTTTCTTGGTGAGTCTAGCTAAGGGTCCATCAATCTTGTTTATCTTTTCAAATAACCAGCTCTTTGTTTCATTGATCCTTTGAATTGTTATTTTTTGGTCTCCATGTCATTTATTTCTGCTCTGATCTTTACTATTTCCTTCCTCTACTGGCTCTGGGGTTTTCTTTTTGTTTGCTTTCTAATTTTTTAAGTTGTGAGGTTAGACAGTCAATTAGAAATTGTTCTTGTTTCTTGGGGTAGGCCTGTAATGCTATTAACTTCCCTCTCAGAACTGCTTTTGCTGCATCCCATAGACTTTCTGTTGTTGTGTGTTCATTTTTATTGGTTTCCAAGAAGTTTTTAATTTCTTCCTTGATTTCCATGGTAACCCATTCATTATTCAATAACATGCTATTTAACCTCCATGTTTTCAAATGTCTTTGCATGTTCTTGTTGCAATTGATTTCTAGTTTCATGCCATTGTGATCTGAGAAGATGCTTGATATAATTTCAATCTTCTTGAACTTATAGAGACTTAGTTTGTGCCCTGACATGTGGTCTATCTTTGAGAATGTCCCATGTGCACTTGAGATGAATGTGAATTCTGAAGTTTTGGAGTGTATCCTCTGTAGATATGTATAAAATCCTTTTGATCTAGTGCTTCATTTAGAGTCTGTGTTTTCTTGTTATTTTTTTTCTGGATGATCTATCCAGTGATGTCAGCAGGGTGTTGAAGTACCCTGCTCTGATTGTATTGTTGTCTATTTCTCCTTTGAAGACCTCCAGAAGTTTTTTAATATATGTTGGTGCTCCTATATTGGGTGCACATATGTTTACTAAGGTTTTATCTTCCTGTTGGATAGATCCTTTCAATATTATGTAGTGACCTTTTTTGTCTCTAGTTATGGCCTTCATTTTGAAATCTACTCTATCAGATATGAGTATTGCTACTCCAGCTTTTTTTTTTCTTTTCCATTTGCTTGGAAGATTTTTTTCCATCCCTTTACTTTCAACCTATGCGAGTCTTTTGTTGTGAGGTTGGTTTCTTGTAAACAACATATATATAAGTCATGCTTTCTTATCCAATCAAGTGCTCTGTGTCGTTTGATCAGAGCATTCAATCCATTTACATTTAAGGTGATTATTGACATGTACTTATTTACAGTCATGTTTGTTTAGTGTGGTTCTATTTTTCTTCCTATTTCTTGTACTAATTACAGCAGTCCTTTTAGCATATCTTGCAGTGCTGGTTTGGTGTTAATATATTACCTTGGCCTTTGTGTGTGTGTGTCTGGAAAACACTTTATTTGACCTTCTATTTTGAATGATAGCCTTGCTGAATAGAGTAGTCTTGGATTCAGATCCTTGTTTTTCATGACCTTGGTTACTTCATGGCACGTGTGGGAGGTAACCTATCTATATGTGTCTCTCATATTGATGTTTCTCTCTCTCTCTCTCTCTCTCTCTCTCTCACTTTCTCTCTCTCTCCCCCTTATCTTCCTCCCTTCCACTCCCTCTAAAAATCAATGTAAAAAAATATCCTCTGGTCAGGATTAACAATAACAAAAAAGTATATATATATATATCCTCTGGTCAGGATTAACAATAACAAAAAGTATATATATATATATACACATATATAATAAATTCTTATATGGCCAAAACAAAACAATGTAACATCCTACTATTCAGTATAGAAAATGTTAGGAAATGGTTGTAAAATCCTACTTCCATTGGAAAACATAAGTCTGTATTGTGCATTAATCAAAACAACTATTATGCTTTTAAGCTCTTACTACATGTCGGACCCTGTGATTAGTGCCTCACACTTAGAGCAATTTGGTGCAGAGGGTGTCATTATGATTGCCATTTTATAGATGAGAAAACTGAGGCCTTGAAAAATCATCTTGTCAATATCATTCACAGGGAAGTGGCGAGTCAGGTCTGGTGTCCAAGTCTGTCTAACCCCAGAAGCTACGAGCTGCACTACACAGTGACAGGAAGAAGAAAAAAAAAAAGAGCTTCTATGGACCTGACTCAGAAACCTACCCCTCTGCTGACAAATATCACCATTCTAATTGAAACAAAACATCAATTGAACGAACAAGAAAAAATTCCACCTAGATTAATAATTAAGCAGAATTAATTACACAAAAGATATTTAGATATTTTTTTTTGGTCGGGAAAATTAATATTGCCAATGGAACAGAAAAAAATCACAAGCCCTGTCTCATTCCTTAAATAATTAGCAAATTTAAAAAGGTTTTACATGACAAAAATAAAAATAAAGTAAAAATTGAAAATGACACAAATGGCCCTTTTTCATTGCAAAAGCTTTCAACAACTTTAAATCTAGTCTAAGAATATTTGCTAATTGTGCTGCTGTTTCAACCATTACCATCACCAGCTTTTATTCATATTTATAATCAGGAAGAGTAAGCAAAGTGGAAACCATATTTTTTTTCTACACTTAAGCGAAGCTCTAAACCCATTCCCCTAATCCATCTCCTCTTCATACTTCCAACAAATATTTATTGAGTACTTGACCTGTGCTTGTTTTCAGGACTGCCAAATTGATATTATTTTAACACAATTTGATTAAAATAACAACTCCCATTGATAAAGTAAAAAAGTAATTTATTCTTCAATATCAAAAGATCTTTAAAAGGACATTATTTTAATAAATGCTGTAGAATATCTTTCAATGTCTTCTACATCCTGTCCCCTATGTCAACCATCCAAACAAGTAAGGAATTGAGAAGAAAAAGTGAAATATATGTTTCAGCAATAAGAGGCAACAAATATCTTCTTGTTGTTGGATATTCTTAGCTGGTGGCATTTGAGAGGGTTTGTTTTAGTTTGTTTGGTTTAGTTTAGTTTAGTTTTTCTTGTACCCCTTAAGATGGTAATAAAAATATTTTACATCTTGCTCTTTTTCAGCTGGAAAACTCAAAGAATTTACAAAATTAAATTTATCCATACAACCTCTACAAAAGCAGGGAAAATGAAAGAAACATATCTATTACAGCAAAATAGACTTCACACTATAGAGAAACAGTTTTTGAATGACAGTTTTCATTTTAAAGCAATACATCAAATTATTATTTGATGTATTTTAACCCTGATGGCAAATAAATTAATTAGAGTTGTTTATTAAATAAATAAGGGAGTCAAAATCTAATTGTCTTGGTTGGCCATTCAGGATGTCTGATGTATGATATAACAATGAGGTATCTGGGCCCTTTAAATGAAGAAGAAAAGTGAATTAATATCATTCCTTGTCTTAGCCTGGGTTTTTCCTAAAAGCAGAAGCTGAGACAATGACAAAGGATGATGGAAGTAGTTGAATCTTATAGGACAGAAATAAAGAACAGAGAAAGGGAAACAGGAAGTAAAAAGAGCCTATATAAGGTGATGTGGGGAATTGTAAAATTCTCTGCTGTGAACATTCATGGACTTTTTTGCTCTTTGGGACCAAGAGACTCATTTCCTCCAAATCCCTTATTTTGGTCAACAGTTCTGAGACTATAACTTAATGGCTTGAAATGGTCCATATCTCCCCAAAAAAGAACTTTCAGCAAGATTGTAATACCTACCTGACCAAATTGGGCCAACAATCATCCAACTTCACTCTGCTGCTAGTCTCTTTGCTTTAAAACCCTTATCATCTCCCACACTCAGGAAAAATTTACTTTGTTTTCCCACTGCAACTGCCTTGCAGTTTGAGTATTGAAAATTTTTTTCAAAAATTCAATAACGTGTTTCCCACTATAGCCTGGGTGCTTGATCTTGCAGAGATTTCTGAGGAGCCCTCTAAAGTGCATTTTAGAATCATCTACCTAGGGAAAGAAAAAGATAAATATTTATTCCTCATCCATCAAAAGTTGGTCCATAGGGCTTTTATTCACCCACACAACTGGGTGGTTCCATAATGGGGGTGAACAGTTTTCAATGGGTATCTTAAGTTTTACCCTCAAAAAAGCTCTGAGGTATGAAGCCGAAGACTCAAGATGCTCAAGGCAAGGTGCTGTCAGGCGACACTAGGATGGACTGAAGCACCTTGTTTCTATGTGAACTGGTGTCTCTGGTGGGGGCTGCAGTGAAAAGTGAGGCTGAGAGAATGTGAAGTGATGTCAAAGAGGCGCCTGCCATTGTACAACTTGTTGGGTGGTGTCCTCACCTTCCAGTCTTGAGAAGGAACACCAGACCTTTATAAATTTTTTCCCACCACTGTGTAAATCAGTTTTTCTGTCTCTGTTTGAAGGACTTTTGTGAGCTAGGTCAGCTACTCTCTGCAAATGGAGGATGATGGTAGTAGATGATGCTAATGGTCCACCACAATCCCCTTTGCCATCCTCCAGTTGCTGTAATTACAGGCTTCTAAATACTCACAGTGCCACTCTTCTCTGAAAAATCATTGAAGAACAGGAGTCTTCTCACCCTAGAAGTTATATCCTGCTGACCCAGGTGGCAACCTTAAGGCAATGACTGACTGACCAATTGATTCAAAGGTCTCTTAACGGCAGACATTCTATAGTAAGATTCACACAGTGGTAATCTGGTACACTGACAGAGAAAAAGAAAAAAGAAATGGCCCTGATTTGCCCTGGCCAGGTGGCTCAGTTGATTGGAGTGTTGTTCCATACACCAAAAGATGTAAGGTTTGATTCCCAGTGAAGGCACATACCTAAGTTTTAGGTTTGATCCCCAGTCAAGGTACATATGGGAGAAAACTGATCAATATTTCTCTCTCTCTCCCTCCCTTCCTCTAAAAAAGGAGGGTGGGACTGACTTTTAGTCTGCTGATTTCTGTGGTGCAAACTCTCCCACTATGGCCAACGTCAATATATCAATCTGACATCACTAAAAAGAGCAGAGTTGGAATAAAATGTGCATAATTTGGTCTTACAAACACACTGCTCAGTTCATGCTCCAGAGCATCCTGTGGGAAGCACAGGGTGAGGGCTCAATAAATGTCTGTTAGAAGCTACATTTTTTCTTCAGCAACTTTCCCTGCTCTAGCCTAACTCTTTCACTTCCCTCCAGACTTCTCCAGAGAGTCTTCACTCAATGAAATAGTTGGACAAGAATTTTGGCCTTAGGCTCTGCTTCTAGGGAACCCAACCTAAACAATTATGAGGAGAATCAACCTCCTTGGAGAACATTGTACACTATTAACCATCTCCTGAAGGCTCTATGGGTCAGGCCCGCTGGCCACCAGTCCAACTCTGCCTCTTGGCATGATAATTGTTCCCACCTTGTTTCTCATGCTTAAATTAAACACAACTTAATTATTTTAAGATTCTTTAATTCACCAATATTTTAAGGGGACTTAGTTTTATATTGATAGATCTTACCATCAGCCCTTGCTTACAGAGAATGGACACCACAGTACTTCTCAGTGATGATATTGCCTATCTCACCAACACATTCCTTATCACTTTTCTAAATGAGGCATCCTCCAGACCTTACTGGAAGAACATAGACAACCGGCATATTTTCTGGTTATACAGAATATGTCCTTTCTAGTATGCCCACTTCAGTAAGAATTTTGATCCCTACTTCTATCACCTTCCATTGCAGCTCTAAAATGTTTTCTTCGGGCCATCACATTAACCAAACTTCCCAGTGCTGTCCTAGCAGCATTTTTTTTTAATTAATTAATTTATTTTTGTTACAGATGTTTCTTTCTTTTCGCCCACTGATTCCCTCTTCCCCTCCCTCTCCCCAGCTTTGTTGTCCATGTCCGTTGTTCATGCATACATGCATATAAGTTCTGTGGTTTATCTCTCCCCCACCACCCCCTCTTCTGGGAATAGTCAGTCTGTACCCCACTTCCACGTCTCTGGGGCTACCCCATTCCTCAGACTGTTATGTTCATTATATTCCACAAATAAGTGAGATCATATGATACTTGTCTTTCTCTGTTTGGCTTGTTTCACTTAGGATGATACTTTCCAGGTCCCTCCATGTTGTCTCAAAGGATAAGAGATCTTTCTTTCTTACTACTGCATAGTACTCCATTGTGTATATGTACCACAGCTTTTTTATCCATTCGTCTACTGATGGACACTTGGGCTGTTTCCAGATTTAGCTATTGTAAATAGTGCCTAGCAGCATATTAGCACCATCATCTAGGGTCCTGGTCAGGGTGTTTAAATAGTATGATAGGAGAGTGCTTCGATATTGATAAATACTCACTTATCTAACAGAAAATTAATATGCCCACAACCTCCCTTGATCCAGCACCATTAGGAAACAGTCCCATACATGCTATATTAGATCCTAGTACATGTTGGCTAGGTTCTTCCGATCTTTGCCTTATTGCTTTTCCTCTCTTATTACACTCAACACTTCCATATCCAGGTTGTATGTGACATGACTCTAAGTATTGGTTTGGTGGCCAGGAGGGGAGCTAAGGACAGAGCATGAGAGGCCATAGGATTTGCAAGGTAGGCCTATGCAACATAATTAAGCAAGGTTGGAACACTAGCCTTTAAGAATAGCTCACTTCTTCAGAGTATTTGGGGGAATCAGAGAATTCAAGATTTTTAAAAACAGCTTTATTGAGATATAATTAGTATACCATACAATTTACCCATTTAAAGTGTACAGTTCAATGGTTTTAATATGTTTATGCCATCATCATCATAGTCTATTTTAAAACATCTTCAATAATCACCCTTTAGCTAACCTCCATCCCTATGGAGAGGGACAATATAATATGTACTGGCTTTTTTCATTTAGCATAATGCTTTCAAGGTTCATCCATGTTGTAAAAGTCAAGGGTATGTACCAGATGCCACCATCTTAAATTTCAGGCCTCCTCTTCCTCTCAACCAAGGACTCTACCTTGGTGTAAGAAATGTGCCATAACCTTGACCAGTTTTGCTCAGTTGTTAGAGCAGCAACCCTCGGACTAATGAGTCTCATGTTCAGTTCCAGTCAAGGGCATGTACCTTGGTTGCAGTTTGTCCTCGGCCTTGATGGGATCATGCGGGAGGCAACCCGTCGATGTGGCTTTATCACATCAATGTTTCTTTCTGTCTCTCTCTCTTTCTCTCCCTCCCACTCTATTTAATGACAAATAGAAAAATATCCTTGGGTAAGGAATAAAAAAAAAAAGAGTGCCACAGGTTGGAACACAAACCTCCTCTGGACCTATATTGTCCTTAAAATTAAGTCCTGAGCCTGATCCTCTGGTTGCAGAAAGTGAGTCTGTAAATGCTTCCAAGGCCCTCTGACTTTCGCACTTCATCTTAAATTAGTGATTAGTCACACTCACACTTTCATTGTTTCTCCAAATCATGTCACACATAGCAATAACCATCCATTGTCCATTGTCCTTATTATTACTAATTGTCCTGAACTTCTGAAATTCATGAGATAGTGCCACTGTCAGCGCATTCCCCTCCACACTGAGAACTTTAACAATTGCGTTGCTATGACATGCCAAAGGCTATCCATACACCACCTACCGCCAGTAACAGCATCCTTGTTTGTAGCCAGCTGATGAGTGATCCAGCTCCAATATTCCATTTTAAAGTCTGCTCCCTCAGAGCATGCCTAGTACCAACTATCCCATGTCGGGTTCTCCATGAAACAGACTCTGAAATGGATATTTGCGTAAAGGAAGTTTATTGAGAATGCTCTCAGAAGCAACACACACGAGGCAATGAAAGAAGCAGGATTGGGCAGAGAAAGAAAGACAGTTGCAGATCAGTAGCAACAAAGGCCTCATCTGATCCCACAGGAAGCTCTAGAACTAAGATAGCCCCTCAGAGTTTTAAATTAACCAGTCATTAAATGTGAGCTTCCCCCAGGTAGGGGTATGATCTTGGCCAAAGCAGCTGTCTTCATTGGAGGGAAGTAAACTGTTTGAGCTCTCAGCAGGCAATACTGCCAGAAGCTCAAAAATGATTGTCTTTGTTTTTAAAGGAGATTTGGGGCAATGCATTGTATCACCCATTGAAAGATCATAATTCAGAACTTGGCATTATTAATAATTTCCATGCCCAAGAAGCTCAGTTTCAACTTTGATTTCCCAACTACCACCTCCTATTTTTTTTTATTTAATACCCTAAAATACATTAATTGTAATAATCATTGAACTGAGACTTCCAACCCATTAATCCTACTTTATATTTTTGTGTCTCACTTCCTTGAATTCCTCTCTCCACTTACCCATCTTAAATCCATGATCAATTAATACAATCATTGATCTACAAATAGTATACGATAATACTCCCTGCCCTCTCTCACATCCTCTTTTTCTCTTCAAAAAAAGTATAATTAATTCTAAATCTAGCTGATATGAACTGAATTGTGTCCCCCTCAAACTCATATGTTGAAACTTGAACCCCTAAATGTGGTTATATTTGGAGATAGGGTAGTTAGGAGGTAATAAAGGTTAAATGATGTCAAGAGAATGAGGCCCTAATCCAAAAGGACTGGTGGCCTTATAAGAAGAGATATAAAGAACTCTCTTTCTCTCTCATTCTCACTCTCCATGTAAACTCAGAGGAAAGGCCATGTGAGGACAATGTGGATATCTGTAATTAGAAAAAGACTCCTTACCAGAAACTGAACTGTGCTGGACCATGATCTGGTACTTACAGCTTCCAGAACTGTGAGATAAAACCCTCTGTTGTTTAAGCCACCCAAGCTCTGGTGTTTATTAGAGTAACCTGAGTAGACTGATACACCAACTGTCTAGCTACACTGCACCAGCACCTTAGCTATAGAACTTGACTAATAAAAATATCCAATCACTCTAGCAAACTCACTTTAAATTCATGACCATGAATCTCAAGTACACACTTAGTGGTGCCAGTCCATCATAATAAACTTCCTACCTTTATTTATTTGTTTCACTCTCTTAGATAAATATTTCATACTCTGGCTATTCAAACCCCCAACTGATGAGAGCTTCTCATTTTTATGAGAGCCGATGACTTTGCTTCTTCATCATTGAGAAAATTGAAGCAATCAGAAAAGAATCTCCACAGCCTGGTCAGCGTGGCTTAGCTGGTTGAGCATCTTCCCATGGATTGAGAGGTCACTGGTTTGATTCCCCATCAGGGCACATGCCCAGGTTGTGGGCTTGATCCCCAGTAGGGGTCGTGCAGGAGGCAGACAATCAATGTTTCTTTCTCATTAATGTTTCTGTCTCTCTCCCTCTTCCTTCCTCTCTTTTTAAAATCCATAAAAACATATTTTTTAAAAAAAGAATCATCACAGATCCCACTAAAACTGTATTTACCCTCTTACCAATATCTGCAACTATATTCCTTGTCTTCCCACTTGTTTCCACAGATAAAATATTCATGTTATCATATAAAGTCTCTCCCTTCTCTTATGTATCAGGTCCAATGCCCTCTCCACTACTCAAGGAAATTCTTCCAACAGCTCTATTTCATATCATTCATTTTTTCCCTCTTTTTTTGATCATTCTATCAGCATACATGCATGTTATTCCATATTAAGAAAAAAATGCTTTAGTCCTCATCTCTCCACTAAATAATGTTCTGTCTATTTGTTCCCCTTCCAGTAAAACTTTTTAAAGTGTTGCTTATACATTGCTTTATACAATTCCTCTTTTTCCATTTCCTGTTAAACCTAATCTATTTCGTCTTTCACCCTCTGCTACTCCACTGAAAGTGCTCAAGGTCATCAATGTTATTAATTTCAGCAATTAATCCTCAGTCCTCAGTTTACTTGATGTAACACAATGGTTTTCAAACACAGGTGATTTTGCCCACTAGGTACTAAATGTCTCCAGACTCCAACTGGCATCCAAGGATGCTACCAAACCTTCTACAATATACAGACTTCCTGTACCTTACCTCCACCAGATAATTCTCTGGTACCAAATGTCAATAGTGTAAGGTTGAGAAACCTTGACCAGAATTATCTGACATAATAAGTTTTCTGCACTTTGATTTTAAGGTATCACACTTTCTTGATTTTCTTCCTACCTCAGTGGATGTGCCTCCTCAGCATCTGTTGCTAATTTCTCCTCAACCTCCTAATGTTAGAGTATCCTGGGGCTTGGTATTGTACTTTTTTTCTTCTCTATTTATAGTCATTTCTTAGTTGGTCTCCTCTCTACTCATAGATTTACATGCCATCTATGTGCTGTCAACTTCCAAAGTTTTACTTCCATCAGTCCTTTCTCCAGACTTCTGTACTGGTTTCTGTACATATTTCTGTACAATTACCTACTCACACCTAAATTTTGATATCCAATAGGCATTTCAAAATCTAATATGTCAAAAATGAAATTCCATCCTGTTCTCCCCACAGTCCCCTCTGCTTTAGAAAATAGGAACTCCATTCTTTGTGTGGCTTGGGCTTCAAAGCATGGAGTCCTTTTTGACATATTTTTTTCTCCTACCCTACATTCAATCTTTCATCTGGGTCTACCTTTACAATATCTGACCACTTCTGCCCTGGCCAGTTTGGCTCAGCAGTTAGAGTGTCGGCCTGCGGTCCGGAGAGACCCGGGTTCGGTTCCCGCTAAGGGCACGTACCTCGGTTGCAGTTTGTCCCCGGCCCTGGTTGGTCGTGCGGGTGGCAGCCACTCGATGTGTCCCTTTCATGTCGATGTTTCTCTCTCTCTCTTTCTCTCTCTGCCTCTCTCTCCCTCCCACTCTAACTGAACAAAAAATGGAAAAATGTCCTCGGGTGAGGATAAAAAAATTATGTTTAAAAAAAAAAATCTGACCACTTCTTACTCTCTTTACTTTTGTTTTCCTTCTCCAAGCCATAATCATCTCTCACCTGAATAATTGATTATTGTTCTAATTCGTCTCTTGTTTCTATACTTTTTTCTACTATAGTCTATTCTTACATAAAAGTCATATCATGTTACTCCTCTATTCAAAACTTTCTATTGGCTCTCCATTTTGCTTAATATAAAAAGCAAAGTTTTTATGATGGCTTACAATGTCTTATGTGAAATCTTTCTTCTTTCTCTTTCTTACCTCATCTCCTCCTACTCTCCCCCTCACTCACTCTGCTCAAGTTGCATTGATGTCCTGCTGCTTATCAAATCCATCAGGTGTGTTTCTTTAGGGTCTTGGTATTGTAATGCTGTCCCTTAGATATCCACATACTTGCTACCTCATTTTCTTTGTCTTTAATCAAATATCACCTCTTCAATGAAGGCTATCAAAATCATTCTACTTACAATTCCAGCAAATGTCCACTCTCCCTATAGCTCTTACTGCACTCTATTTTTGTTTCTTCAGTGTAATTATCACCTTCTAACACACTATATAATTTTCATATTACTTATTATCCATTGTATTCTTCCCTGAGAGCAAGGATAATTATCTGTTTTGTTCACTGCTATATCTCAAGTGCCTAGATGAATGTCTGTCACATAATATGTGCCCCCAAAATATTGAATGAATGAATTTTGACTACAGAAAGATTTAAAGATTTGATGCCAGTTTCTGCCACAAGCTCTACAATAAGTTAATTTTGATAGCAGTGGAAGGTTTCTTTCTGAGCTTTTTTTTTTCTCTATGTCTGTCATGGAATTATGATTAGAAGTTCAAAAAGTCTGCATTTGAAACCATAATTCAGCTTTCTCTTATATGTGATGATACCAGCATCAATTTTGCTCCTCTTGGGTTTGGGTGCATCTTCATTCTTCTTTGCCTAGTCTCAGCTACTTTAAATTTTAAGAAGCATCAACCTTGTACAGTTCTGCATCTTGTCATACAAAATACCCTAATTTAGCTCATTTGCACACCTACTTAGTTTTGAAGCAGTTCTTAGGTCTAGTCATACTATAATTTTTCCACCCTTATCCCTTACATCACTTTTTTAGAGAGAAGTACCTGGCTTTAAATAGCAAAGATTTCTTTGCAATATGCTCTTTCCATTTTCTTTCTTAATTAGAATATAGAAAAGCCTTTGCTTGTTCTTTAACATTAATAACAAAAGAAAATCTTGGAAAGCGCATTCCATGAGTCCATAAATTAAGCATCTTCCATGGACAGTTTCATTTGATTCTTGGAAAAGGGCAACTGAATCCATTCAATTATCTGAATCCCACCTTCCTTTCTTATTAATGTTTATTTTGCATCAAATACTAAAGGTAATTCATTTAGTTACCTAACAAACTTGTAGCATTTTATTTTCAACCTGACTCATTTAAATATATATATGTTTTATTGATTTTTAGAGAGAGAGAGATCAATATGAGAGTGAAACATCCATTGGCTGCTTCCTGCACGCCTCCTACGTGGGATCAAACCCACAACCCAGGCATGTGCCCTGACTGGGAATCAAACCAGCCACCTTTCAGTGCACAGGATGATGTCCAACCAACTGAGCCACACCAGCGAGGGCACAACTTGACTCACTTTTAGATAATTGTTATAGGTGTCAACTCCTTTGCCTATTTTTGGCTTTTCTCTTCTAAAGATTTCAATAAAAACTCAATGGCACATGGTACATTTTAAACAAAGATACACAGTCATTTATTCACAATGTGTAAGCCAACTAGGTCTGTAAATATAAGAACTGAAAAGCTAAATGATTTATTAAGGTCTTATATAGAGACTAAAATAGAACCAAGCATGGAGCAAGTATTCTAAATCACATGGCTTGGAACAGCACCCTAGAACTCAAACAACATTTGTATTTTCTGCCATTCTGTGCTTTGACGCTTAAGTCTCTTTTGTAACTGTTTGTTTATTTCATGTTTACATTTGCTTTCCTTTGTGTGAGAAATTTATTAAAATCAAATGTATTCTGGTGATGTAGGGTGTATATTATATTAAACTCTGAATTTTTGTGATTTATGAAGTAACGTAAGTTTTTTGTGTACTGGCAGAAAGCAGTGCAGAGTTAGTGTTCTAAGTTCAATTTACTTGATATGAATGGAACCCATGTGAAACCATTATGTATCGGCAATGTTTTGTCTAAGATCCACAACTGACCAAACCTGGGCCAGTGACAGTTTATTGTAGTCACTGCTCTTGTCTAGTACATTAGCCAGTACTGAGTGATTCTGTTGGCCACTGCAAACTTATATTCCCTTTCTGTTCTCCAAACTGTATCCTCATTACTTGGGTTTAGATCTGGCAGTTGAAATTAAGCTAATTCATATACATGTGCATTTTGCTGATAATAATTAACAACCTAACTTCATCTTTCATTTTCTGAGGTATATGGATGGGAAAGACAACAGCAAAATAGTCAAGGGAACAGGAGGATCACTGGGACTTGGTGACAAATTAGATGTGGTGGTAGTCACTTGTAGAAAGCTAGACAGGAAGTGCCTCCTGAATCACTGGACTAACTATAATAGTGTATTCTGTTTGCAGACAAACAATGGGATAATGCTATACTGGTAAGTCATTTCTTTCACTGCAATATAAACAGGATAGAACTAATTTTAGTTGTTTTATTCTTGGTCTCTCTCTGGATTTTTGCTGGTCATTTTTCAAAAATGTTGTTAACGTCCCAGTTGCAGCTTAATGGGACGCTAGCTTTGATTAAAAGAATATCTGAAGGCTTAGAACTAAAATGGAATTCAGAAATTATTTTGCCCATCCCTCTGATTTATACAGAGAGAAAACTGAGGCACAAAGACTTGTCCATTCTATACATCAAATTGGAGACATAATAGAATTTAGAGGTCCTGGCCCACATCTACTGTGTTTTCCTCTATACCATACTGCTTGAGCTAGGAATTATTAATAATTTCAAAGTTTTCTTTTTCAGAAACTAAAAATGAGCTATCAGCTAGCTTTGTGAGTATATTTGAGTTGTTATATTTAGTCACTTACAAAATGATTTTTAGATATCATCATGATGTTATAGGATTAGTTAAATCACGAAAGATATATTAACATTTTCCAAACATAGGACAACTTCTATTTGTACTGGTAACCATAGAGAATATTCTCCACTGCTAAAATGTATAACATATTAACCTAAGAGCTAAAAATGAATGTTAAAATAATGGCACTTGATTGTAGGGCATTGGATATGTTTTTCTTAAGCAGTCTACATAAAGATCTGCTAGATACTACTAAAGAAACATTTGCAAGACTTCTCATGGGTGAAATAAACTGACCCCACCAGCTTGATGGCTCCATCAGGGGTCACACCAAAGTGCAAAGGATTCCACACTGTTGTACTACATTACCCAGATAGCTGATTTGCTGGTCACCAATTAGAATAATAGCCCTGACTTTCTGTAATGCACTCTGTGTATTCTTGTCCTACATTGCAATTAATATTTGCAAGAAACTGAGTTGGAGATGAGAAAATGAATCCCAGTAAATCACATTTAATCAGCTTCCAATTTTGGGATGCCACTGACTGTTCTCTCCCTCCCATTCCTCACAGTTTCCAAGGACTGCATTTGAAATAATGCTTGTAGTTGCTTCTTTCTATGGTTTCGTGATTGATTGGCAAGCTGTATAGTAGCACGTTGTCCTGCTCTACCATTTTCCCAGTGGGCGGTACTACACAATAGTGATGGGGAACTGTAATGACACGACATCAAATGACAGTAAAATATAAATATGACACAAACTTCTCTACTGCATGAAGCTGGACCCCTATATCTATTTATTTGTATCCCTTTTCTATGTAGAAGTGGTGGAACATGTTAACCCTCAGCTTTCCAAACCTACTCAAATAGGATTTAAATTTAAATGATCTTGGGAAATACATGTTTTAATATAAGTGTATTCTAGTCTTAAAGTATGGTCACTCTATATTTATGCTATCTTCTTTCTAAGCACTTCCTATCAGAGGAGATTTAAAACAGGTGGAAATTATTCAATGCAGTTATGAATTGAAAGCTCATAAGCTAGTTGCTCTTCAAACTGCTCAGAACACCTAGGCCACCAGAATTGCTGAAGTAGAGAGTGGCATTTATACTGAGATTACAACATCATCTTATTCTAAATGGTATTTTTTTCTTTAGAGTGCATGAGGGATGCCTACACTTCTCAGTACTTAATTGGTTTTCTCCCCTGACTTTAATTAAACTCACCCTAAGCTTGCAAAACCCCAAGGCCGCTGCTTAAGGGTGAGAAGCTCCAGTATTTCTAGGTTTGAATACAGTATAACAAATAATCAATTGTACTGTTTGATTAACTGAATATGCAACTCTTTTAGACAGCAATATTTATATAATAAAAAGCATTCTAAAAATTGTTCTATTATGAATAAAAAAGCATCATTTTTATAAATTTCCAACTGGATTTTAGAAAAGATTTAACTTGCCAAGCTGTAATGCTTGTTCACTGACCAGCAATGCATTATGTATATTATGCCCAATTATAAAGCCTCATTATTTATTATTATAATGTTATCTAGGTATTATTACATAATTTAAAAAGAATCTTGACTTTAGTATTTGTTTCATTTTGTGGCACAGCAAAGATCAAGATCTTAAGCATTCTGGCATAACCTAGTTCCCATTTACTTACTCAACTCTTAATTGGAAGGTCATTGGAATTGACTGAATCAGTTTCACTTGAACTAAGAAAGAGTCTTCTGTCTTTTCTGGAATGAGTCAGCACTCGGTTTTAATATTGTACTTGTACCTAGGGATTGGAAAATAGACACGCATATCCTTACTGAACGTATCAGAGTTATATACTGCTGGAAGCCATCCTTACCAGCAAATATAAATTAAATACTGAGTCAGTAAAAGATGACAGAATAGAAACCTATCTAAAGTTTTCCAACACTACCTACATATAAATGACTGAAACTCTAGAATAGCATTTCAGGAATGCAGATTTTCTAGCTGTATGTTTTCTTAATAATAAGAGCTACTATTCTTTAAGACTGAATATGCATCAGGCACTCTGCTGGACACTTTGCATGTACTAGCTAATTTAATCTTTATATCAGCTTTATGAAGCAAAGAGTATTATTATTTTCACCATTTAGACACAGAAACTTCGAAACAAAGATGTAAAATAATACACTTAATGTCACATAGTAGAGAGTGGTGAGCTCAGGAGAAAAACCCTGGCAGTCTGATGCCAAAGTCTCTATTTTTGATCAGTATGTTATATGAGACACAGAGTTAGCAACTGAACAAATCTCAGTATACTGACTTACAGAGAGGGGTGAAAGATTTCTGTTAGGCTCAATGACCCTGAAGATTAAAAAGCTATTCTAGGAACGTGATTAGTAATGTTTTAATAGCTCAATTAGAACTCAAGTAAATGTGCCCAGAAGCCTTACAGGCTGAAGACTGTGTTAATATTCTCATTATGCACTGTTCTCCCAAGAACATAACTGGGAAGAGGCACCGCTGACTCAAAATTGAAGACCAGGTTCATCATGTCAAAAATTAATTTCAATAATTTATACATTCAGCAAATATTTATTTGGCTACTTGCTATGTGCTAAAAACTGAGCTAGACAGTAGAAATTATATTTCTCTTATCTGGAGGAAAAACAACACCATACACTAGAACTTCGTGCAAGTTGAAACATGGAACAAAAACACAACATGGGAAATAAAATATTTGGTTCTATCGGGGTTATTAAGAGAGATAAAACCTGGTGGCTGCCTTTAAAAAGCTTTCATTCTAAGTGAGGAGACAAGACATGTTTATGAAAACCTAACTAGTTTAATTTGGTGAAAATGTCAAGTACCTATATAGGCAATGACAATTGTGAATATCTGAAATACACCAGAGATCACTATGGGCTGAAGAAGAGGTGTTAAATGTTAATTTACATGCAAAACCTGGGAATCTTGTGAAAATGTAGATTCTGATTCAGTAGGTCTGGATGGAGGCCCAGAATTCTGCATTTTTAACAAGCTCCCTAGTAATGTTGGTTTGTTAATGCATAGATCATATTTGTAATAAGGAAGAGTTAAGAGAAAGAGGAAAATGGTTATACAGAAGGGGAGTTTTGAAGTGGACCTTGAAGGATGGGCAGGGTATGCATAAGTGAAGAAATAAGGAGAGAATAGAAGCAGTGACATAAGAAAAAGTATCAGCCTAGATCAAGGGGAAAGTATTAAATTAGACAGAGAATTTATGTTGTCAAATACTAAGTGACCATGCTAAGAAAATAAGTTAGGACTTGATCTTGGGGAGAGGAAAGATAAGGGGGAATGCATTCTAGGCTCAGGAATTTGAGCCTAGAGAAATGATAAATGATAAATTCTATTGTTTTAGGTTTTTAAAAAACCTATCAGATTAACTGCAAAAGTTTCTACTGAATTTGATTATCTGATCTTCTACTTGTTTTCTTGGGAAGTAGTTTGAATTTATTACCACTCTAAAGCATTGAGGTCTTACTTTATGGAAATGTACATACCATAAAACATCTGGATACTAATTTTTCAAATATTAGTGAAATTGATCCATCATCATATTGTTTAAACAACCACATTAAATGTCAATGTAGAGATAGTGGCCTATTGAAGACTATTTAAGAAATCGGTCTATGTAAAACATGTTATTGATTCATGTCTTGAAATTCCTACAAGCAATATTTTGTTTGCTTTTACTTGTAGCTTTCTGCTTTAGATGAGGCTTCACCTACTATGGTTGAAATAATTTATTGAAAAGAAATTACACAAAAAAAAACTTAGAAAATGAGGAAGATTGACACAAAGATAATGTGAATGACTGATGGTGTCACCATCCCTGCCTGAGAGATTGGCTTGCATCTTTTTCAGAATGTTAGTGGTCATGAGAATTCAAGAAAAGTCATTGAACAGTTTGGTTTCATTTCTCCTGAAAACAAAATGGATGAGCTAGTGCCTATATGATGACAAAATATGTCATGAATTCGTTGAAAATGAGTAAATTTGATATTTTTAAAAGAAATTTACTTTCTTTTTCAACTGTGGTTTCAACCTTGAAGACATAGCTGTATAGTGTTTTTGAAACACAGAATACTGTGCTAGTCATCCATCATTAAAATAGTAAAATTCTACAGATAGTAGTGATTACTTGACTCTGCGATCTAGAGATAGGTAGGGCCGTATTGGATATTTTTCCCTTGTATACAGTGAATAAATAACTATTCATCTCATGTACAGAATCTTGAGGATCTCAATACATTCTCTTCATCAGTAAAATGTAGATTTTGTGAAAAGTCAATATAAAACACAAACTCCTGTAGCTGTCCTTGGATTCAGATGTCAGATCACATCAGCTTGTACATAAACAAGGACTATCCATTTCTGACACTTGAAGCACTGGGCAAAAGCAGAAATAAAACTTTTTGACATTGCAAATATGGGCAAGTCCTAGCTTTAGAACTACTATAATAACTTTAGCAGAGGAATGTTCATTTTGTAATTGTGCATGTATAAACACATTTCTCAGAAAATTACTCCAAATGATCAGACTTATAGTACTAAGCAGCCACCAATCAAAGCAGTAAACTTCCAAGAGATCAAACTTCATTAAAGATGCAAATTAGAATTTAAACTTCAAAACAGTAGAATTTTTGTTGTCCATTTACAACATTGCAGATTGTTATTCATACTTAAATGTCAGTCTTGGCTATTTTGTTTACAAGTCTCAAATGGAAAAGGCACTCCAGCAAACATCAAGTCAGTTGTTACTATAATATAAAATTAGATGAATCTTGTATGGATTTTTGTTTGTTTTTTCTTAATCCTCTCCTGAGGATATTATTCCATTGGTTTTTAGAGAGTGGAAGGAAGGGAGGGAGAGACAGAGAGACAGAGAGACGGAGAGAGATCAATTGGTTGCCTCTCCCTTGACCAGGAATCGAATCCATGACCCATGACCCTACAGCCGGCAGGCTGATGCTTTAACTATTGAACAACACTGGTCAGGGTTCTTGTATGGATCTTAACAAGAGCTGGTAGGTCTGTCTTGAGTTTGGGGTTCTTGTAAGAATTTATTTTATAACAGGACATTTAAAAATGTTAACTTGAATTTACTTTCTGCATATAGCCAACTACTGAATTGCCATGAAAATTATAAATATTTTCTGGTGTATCTGGAACAAATTTAAAACTTTCTAGGTTCAGGTCATTAGCAATGGCTTTCCTTTCCATAGAAAGTATTTTAATTTGTACTAGTAGAATATTGTGTGTGACTCAAGATGAAAAGTATGATATCCTAGGTTTGGAGACTGAAAAAATATGAGCTGTTTTTTAATGAACAAAATCAGGTATATAAATTTTGTGCCATGTTCAAAGTATAAACTAGAATTTTAACCTCTGGCCAAGACAGAGTAACAAGGTCCAGATTTACCTTCCTGCCAGAAACAACAGAAAGCCAGACAAAATATATATGAAACAACACTTTTTAAGACATTTGATATCAAACAATGAAGGAGAGAGATCAATGGGCAAAAAGCAAATGGAGCCCCAGGACTGCCGCAGTTTGCTGGCTTCAGAGGATTTCTAAGCCATGGATTTCTAAGCCAAAGAGACAAGACAGAAAACCTAAGTTCAAAAGAAAAGAACTCGAAAGACATGGCAACTTGAGTTTGTGGGACATAGTACTAGAGAGGAGAGAAACCCAGAGATCTACAAACAATCCCTCCTGAAGTATTTAGCAGAGTGCTGATCAGGGCAGGCCACCCCAAAATATGTGATTTTGGCATAGTAATTATTTTTAACTAAAATTACTTGAGAAACAGCTGGTGCAAGAAGGACACTCTTGCCCTGGCTGGTTTGGCTCAGCAGTTAGAGCATCAGCCTGCAGTCCAGAGAGACCCGAGGTCGGTTCCCACTAAGGACGCTTACCTCAGTTGCAGTTTGTCCCCGGCCCTGGTTGGGTCGTGCGGGTGGCTGCCCCTCGATGTGTCCCTTTCACGTCGATGTTTCTCTCTCTCTTCCTCTCTTTCCCTCCCACTCTATCTGAAGAAAAAATGGAAACGTCTTCGGCTGAGGATAAAAAAAAAAAGTACACTCTGACCCTCCTGTCTGTCCCCGTGAAAGCAGGAAATAAATCTCCCATGTGAAAGGTACCTTCACTGCACCAGGACGTAGAGAGATATCCTTATGACCAGAGATGGGGAATTCAGGGCCAATAACATTATGTAAACAAACTCTCCTTAGTTTCTTCACTAATTAATACCCAAACCTAAGTTTCTTTGTCCAAAAGGGATATAAACAAGGTGCTTTGGTCATTTCTTAGGTCCCATATGGATGGGACCTCCATAGATATGAAATTAAAGTTGTTTTTCTCCTGTTAATCTGTCTCATGTCAGTTTATTTTCAGACCAGCCAGAAGAACTTAGAATAGTGGAAAAAAATTTCTTCCCAACACATGTGTGGGGACTCCAGAAAAGAACCACATAAAAAGATTAGAGGAAACACTATCCAGCACTCTCACAGGAATAGTACCTGTTCCTACCAGCTAGACTGGCAAACCTTATAGTTCATGGATGGAATACTCAGAAGGATATTGCCTTAGTAGTGGAGAATAATTAGCCTTAGACTCAACATGGCTCTAGTCCTCCTTAACAAATCTTAAAAACGAGACAAGAAAAGATCAAATAATTCTGAATTAACTGTATTACAAAATATAGCTCAAAACTTTTGTAAAAATATAAAACTATCCAGCACCCAACAATGAGATGTACTACTTAGATGTCCTTCGAGAGAAGTTGCAGTGATGTTCCTAGTTAACTGACAGCCTCCAGATGTGTTTCCTTGTGAAGGATAAGGACACGCATACTTCCTGGTTCTCCCAGCCAATGATTGAACATGGCAGACTCTTTCCTGCCCAACAGGGGATTCTTCTAGCAGGCAACTATGGTGCAGGGACTCCCAGTTTGCCTTGCAAAGACTTTCTCTAAACAGTGCTGGTCAATTCTCCTTTATTGCATCTTTTCTTTCACAGGTGTTAGACCTGTACCTATATTCTGAGCCCTCTCTCCCTGCCTACTCACACTGCCTCTATCTTTATCCTTCATAGGTTTTCTTTTCTGCAATTAATTTTTTGCTTTTTAAATTCTATCTTGGCATTAGATTTTGGTGGAACCCAAACTGATACAATCTAGGAATTCCTTCTGTGGAAATATTCTTTAACTAAGGAAACACAATATGGTATGCCACGCAAAATCAAAGTGACACCAATGTTTATTATAAAGATATTTAACAAAGTTACACACTTATGCTTTTTATGATTGTTAGCATTAAATGATGTAGATGATGATAATAACGGTAATGAATGTTAATATTTATTACGCACTCACTGGGTTCCATGTACTATTTTTGGTGTTTTTTATACATTATTTCTTTTAATACTCCACCATTACCTCATGAGGCATACACTATTATAGTCCTCCTTTTACAGGTGTTGAAATAGGGTTAGAGAAATTTAAAAAACTTGTCTATGTCCATATAGGTAGTAAAGGGTTAAACTAGGTTACAAACTCAGGCAGTCTACTACTAGAGATCACACTTTTTATTATTACGTTATTCAGTCTATTAGCTTCAGTTGTCTTCTCCAACTCCATGATCCCCACCAGTTTCAGACATAGCAGCCAGGTTTTATATGTCATTATTTCCCAGGCTGATTCTTGATCTTAGGTATGTTCTGGCCCAGGTCCAGGCAGCTTTACAGTAAAATGTGTCTCTGTACTACCTTTATGACCTCAAAGCTGAGAGACAATCTCAGGATCTCATGAGACCAAGGACGTATCCTCTGGCTATCAAGGGAGGGACAGCACATTGAAAAACGTGGCTCCCAGAATAGTTGATTACTCCCTTTGGAGTATTATCTAAAGAAAATAGTAAGAATTCAAACACTTTTGTGCACAAAAAGAAAGATGACTAGAATAACATTTGCTTTATTACTCAAATTACAAATGTCCATAAAGGTCAATTACTTTAAAAAGTATCAATAAAATTGATGAGTTTAAATTAACTTTTTGATAATTTCTTGAAAGTAGTGACTCAAATTTTTGCAGAATTCTAACACGTTGATATAAAAAGTTGCTTACTAGAACCATACATTTATCAACATCAGTCTAAGAGGGTAAATATCTATGTTAAAATGTTGAATAAGATGTGACCATATGATATTTGCTTTATATATACAAATGCCAGAGTATTTAATAGAGGCTGAATGGAAAGTATCAGAACAAAATTATTCTGGTGTTGGTATATTCAAATGGTACCCTAGGGCTCCCTTCTGAATTATGAGAAGTTTAAAGCAATCTTATTCTTAGGAGATAACTGGAAGAAAGAAACACTTTAAAAATTTCACAGAATTTGACGTTTGAGTTCTTTGCAAATTCATATAGAATCACAAATGGGTTATGAATGTTAAGAAGCTATAAGACATCAGTGTAAATCCATAGCAAGGATGGGCAAACCTGTTGAGATGAAATTGGAATGAGCAGTCTGAAACCTAAAAATCTTTAACCAAATCAGAACTCATTAAATTTGGAGAAATTTCATTGACTATTATAGCAATATGCCTCTCCACATTTTAAAGTCTATTTCAAAGCAGGAATAAGAAATAAATAAGCTCATTGTAAGTGGGCTAGGTCTACTTTTACTTTTGCAAATGCTTGACAAATATTAAATGACAGTAATAATCTAGGAAAGTCAGATCTCAAAACATTCTTGATGAACATAAATCAGGAAAAATTAACCAATCAAGACAAAATCAGAAATCTTTTGAGTTTTTGTTCACTTACATATAAATGGATGTGCCGAATGTTTTTCACTGTTACCACAGCTTAGAATAAACTGTACAACTGGGACACTAATAAACAGGTCATCTTCAGTTTCATTTTTAATTGTTCTGTTTATACACTGAAAATAATTTTAGGACTGTTTACTTGGAAGAACTAAATACAGAAATGGAAGGGTATATTAGTGTTACCCTACTTTTTGGATTCACTGAACCTAAGCTCAGCTGTATTAACTAGTCTACATTAAAATTCAGTTACTACACCACTTTAAATGGTGTCAAATGTGGAAAAAATCTGTATGGATAGAATATCCTCATATCTGATAGTAATTTCTATACCATTCATGAGATCGTCTTTAAATGTATATGAATTTCTCTGGGCAGCTATACTTGTTTGTTTTCTCTTACCACTGAAATCCACTACTGTGTTAAAATGCAGCAGAGAAATTTTATATAGGAGATTTTTATATACTTGCCAACAATTTTCCTTGGGAATACCAAATTTACTATTACTAGGTTCTTTAATACCCAAATGTCGAAGATACCTTCAGTTTGTAAGATGATTCACAAAGCCCTTTAATGCACACTAAATTGATTTTCTCATCAATGAATGGGCAGAATAGTTACCCATTTTTGCTGATGAAGAAACTGAGACTTTGAATCGACTACCTGATATAATATTTACAATTCAAATGTGCTAAAGAGCTCAGACTCAGCAAATATAGGGTAAATAAGAGTGCAAGTAAATAAGAGTGCACGATTATACAACTTTAGCAAATCTGAGATACAAATGAAGAATTAACACTCTATTTTATTTATTTATTTACTTATTTATTATTTTTGTAATTAGGGGAAGGAGGAGGGAGGGGAAAGTAGCTCTATTTATTTATTTTTTAATCTTTACCTGAGAATATTTTTTCATTGATTTTCAGATAGAATGGGAAGGAGGGAGGGATGGAGAAAGAGATAGAAACATCCATGTGAGAGAGACACATCTATTGATTGCCTCCCATACAATCCTGACCGGGAATGGGAATCGAACCTGTAGCCAAGGTACATGCCCTTGACCAGGAATTGAACTCGTGACTCTGTGGGCCAATGCTCTAACGACTGAGCCAAACCAGCCAGGGCTGAGCCCTCTCTTTATAAGCAAAGGTATTATGTGGTTTGGCAAACACCCGAATACCTACTACAATACCATGGATAGGTGCTTAGTAGACAGAAAGATGAGGGATGTGTTATAAAATAAATATATCATAGGTCTTATAGACAGTCATCTCTGGATCCAAATCCAGCCTGTGTCATTTTCTAGTTTTTTAATATCGCCTGGCTAGGTCACCTCTCAAATCCTGATTTTTCATCAGCAAAATGTGTGTGTGGGTGGGGGTGATGATAACGTTTATCTTTTAAAGAGTGGTTTAAAATGAAATGAAATTAAATAAATAGATTAAGTGGCTGTTATTTAATAAGTGATCAAAAACGCTCCAATTTCCACTTGGTGAAGCTAAAGTAGGTAACATGCACAAAAGAAGAATCTGTAAATAGTGGATAGTTGTAAATAGAAACAAAAAGAGACTTTCATGTGTCCAGAATGTATGAGTTTTCCGGGCACCCTCTGGAATTTTCAGCCAAACATGCAAGCATTATAATATTGTGAGAAGCATTTCCTTTCATTCTGAGAAAAGTAACATTAAAATTTCAAAACAAATATTTCAGTTAACAAATTTTCACGTGTTTTAATTAAGCTATTCAGTTGCCTTTGTTTCTAATTGTCTTTAAGTAATTTTGTGGCTTTATTTTGCCATTTATACCCTGCCTTAAAGTAATGTCATTCAAATATATTCTTAATATACAAACATAGTTAATTTTTTCTTTTGATTCATTATAATCTATTATCAAAAATTATTAGAGCTTGTTTAATTTTTTAAAGTAATACACTCCCCCATCACGTTTACATATTTATTTATAAAATGTATAATATAGTTCCTATGTTATTCTTTCTGCATGGTTTTCCCTGTCATACAGCAAACATCTACATATACGATGAAACATAAAAACCTTCTCAATCAATTTTTTTGTTTTGTTTTGTTTTAATTCAATCAATGGCCCAATTCTGTTAAATTTGTTTACTTTAAATTGCAGAGTCATTTGGTTAATCTTAGAAGATCAAAACTGAAGTATTGACAATAGTCTATAAATGTTGAAATTGTGATAGTTTCAACTCTAAAAACTGGAGCTTTTGTAAAAAAATGGTATAGACTATAGATATAACTTATTAAATACCAATATATCTGATATGTTATTTACTCTTTATATAAGGGGGTGCATTTAAAAAAAATGATCATCAGTCTGGTAAATAGCTTTCTTTGATAAACAGGATAAAGTTGATTTAGGTAAATTGATATAATATACCACTTTGGTTCATTATTCAGTTTTCAAAGCACCAAATATATAACTAAGATATCAATATTCTTATTCAAATGAATTTTGACATTAAATGTATAATCTTTGAGTACTTTTAAGGCATTATCTATATTTAAGAAAAATACCAACCAGAAGATGGTGGAGTAGGTAAACGCGGTATCGCGTCCTCCCACAACCACATCAAAGTTACAACTAAACTACAGAACAACCATCATTCAAAACCACCTGAAGTCAAGCTGAATGGAAATCCTACAACTACAGAATTAAAGCAGCAGCCACATCCAGACTGGTAGGAGGGGCTGAGGCATGAGGGGCAGCGGTGGCAGAGGCGGCGAAGTTGTGACTGGCTGGTCCCACACCCAAGTGTGGCAGATAAAAATCAGGAGGCTCCCGTGGCTGGGAAGGTCCTTCCTGAGGACTGAGGGGTCCCCGTGCCACACCAGGTGGGGCTCAGTGTTCCAGTGCCAGGAAGAGAAGTCCCCATAACTTCTGGCTGAAAAAACCAGCGGCAACTGAGACTCAGGGAGGCTGAAGCGGCTGGAGCCCCAGGCAGCTCCTTAAAGGGCCCATGAATGGACTTATCGGACTCACTCCCTCTAAGCTTGGAGGGGAGGCAGCTCGAGGGGCACCAGAGACATACAGGGAAGAACTGAGCTGTTTGGCACTGGAGCGAGGGCTGGAGAGGGGGCTTTCTCCAGGACAGACGTGCTGTCAGAGGCCTTTGTTCCTTTGGTGAGCCCTTCCCTGGGGCGGCAGACAGTCTCCATATCTGGGACTCCAGCAACCTGCCTCACACTGGTAGCCCCGCCCTGCTGACTCCCTGAGGCCCCTCCCCGCCCCACCCAACTTTCAGGCCCACCCAACTTTCAGGCCCACCCAATTTTCAGGCCCACCCAACTTTCAGGCCCACCCATGCTGTTGCCACTTGCTTAACCATAGGATTGGCCTGTCTTGGATCCTGCTTCAGGTTTTTCCTAAATTCTTTCAAACGAGCAGCATCTGGTCTCAGCAAACCCCATACCTCTCATTAAGTAATACACAGAAACAAACACAGGGAGGCAGCCAAAATGAGGAGACAAAGAAACAGGTCCCAAATGAAAGAACAGAACAAAACCCACAGAAAAGAACTAAGCGAAATGGAGATAAGCAACCTAACAGATACTGAGTTCAAAATATTGCTTATGAGGATGCTCAATGAACTTAGTGAGAACCTCAGTGAACTTAGTGAGGGCTTCAAGAGCATAAAAAAAGACCAGTCAGAAATCATGGATACACAGAATTGAAGGAGGCATTAACTGAAATAAAGAATAATTTACACAGCTTCAATAATAGAGTACGTAAATCCAAGGAGCAAACCATCGATTTGGAATATAAGGAAGCAAAAAATGCCCAATCAGAACAGCACAAAGAAAAAAGAATAAAAAAAAAATGAGGATAGTGTAAGGAGCCTCTGGGACAACTTCAAGCGCGCCAACATTTGCATCTTGGGGGTGCCAGAAAGAGAAGAGCGAGAACAAGAAATTAAAAACCTGTTTGAAACAATAATGGCAGAAAACATTCCTAACTTGGTGAAGGATGCAGACATTGAAGTCCAGGAAGCACAGACAGTCCCAAACAAGATGAACCCCAAGAGGTCCACACCAAGACACATCATCATCAAAATGCAAAAGGTTCAAGACAAAGAGAGAATCTTAAAAGCAGCAAGAGAAAGGCAGCTAGTTACCTACAAGGGTGTTCCCATTAGGCTGTCAGCTGATTTCTCAAAAGAAACTTTGCAGGCCAGAAGGGAGTGGCAAGAAATATTCAGGGTGATGAAAAGCAAGAACCTACAATCAAGATTACTCTATCCTGCAAAGCTGTCATTTAGAATCGATGGCCATATAAAAACTATCCCAGACAAGAAAAAGTTAAAGGAGTTCATCACCACCAAACCATTATTATATGAAATGATGAAGGGTCTTTTTGAAGAAAAAGATAAAATGTATGAACAAACAAAATGGCAATGAATACATATCTATCAACAATGGAATCTACAAACAAAATGAACTGGTAGAACAGAAACATTCTCATCGATACAGAGAACATTTTGTCGGTTGCCGGTTGGCAGGGGGGTTGGGGGAATGGGTGAAAAAGGTGAAGAGATTAAGAAGTACAAATTCATTGCTAGACTGACAAACCTCAAAGGGAAAGGGGTTGGGAGGTGGAAAGAAATAAACCAAAGAACTTATATGCATAACCAATGGACATAGACAACAGTGTGGGAAAAGGTGGGAGGGGGGCGGGAGTGGGGAGGAGGGGGTCAATGGGGGAAAAATGTGGAACATCTGTAATACATTTTACATCCAACAATAAAGATTTAAAAAGAAAAAAAAAACCAACCAGGGTTTTTTTGTTTTTTTTTTTTTTGTTTTTTTTTTTAATAGATAGCTTCATCAATTCAAATCATTTTAGTGCCTGGATCTAAATTTTTAAAGAACAACTTCATATATGCCCTTGCTACACTTTGAGATTTAACATGTTTGTCATGCTAAAGACGATCCCTCCTGAACACTTGCTCCTACTCTTCCTAGTCAAGAAGAGGGTCCTTAACTTAATTTGCCTTATCTTCCACAATTGACAATCTGTGCCTGCTAGAACTTGTGGAAGAAGAAGAAACTTTCCTCTACACTCAAGGTTCCTTTGTCTGGTCTAATAATCAAATAGACATGATACAGATTAGTAGGAAAAAATGACTAGATTTTAATTGAGCAAATAGGTATGGGAACCCCAAACACATGAAAGAGTCAGAGACCCAAATACATGACAGATTTTAAGATAGAAAGGGAAAATTGAGTGTATGTGACATTCTGAGCCAAGTAAAACTTTAAGGCGTCAGAGAAGAGGAAGATGAATGCAGGACAATGAGAAGAGAAGATATTCAGTAGTTAAAATATGCCCTGCCCTATAGATAAGTCAAAAGAGGTTATCTCTGATTGCCCCTTATAACTGGAAAGGCTGCTAATTCAAATTCTTCTAGATTGTTAAAGGGTGAGAATTTGGGGATGGGGAGGCAAAGTGTCTCATGAGTCTGCATGGTTTCAATTGCCTTTAGCTCAAAATAATCTACTTAACCACAAAAGCGCATCTTGGGGTGACTAATCCTGAACCCTTACAAACTCAACATGAATTATTCTAACATGGCTGGCTACATTGGTCTTACAATACCAAACCTAGCCTAAAGACTGATTAGTTTAGTGAGAAAACTTTATCTCTACACTTTGTTTAGAAAACCTCCAATCACTTTATCCAGTTACTTCAGGTGAGCAGTACTTTACAGTGATTAAAACATAAATATCTTGCTATTCACTTCTATTTTTAGATGCATAACAATAAAAAATGGGGTAAAGTAAGTGGATTAAAATGGAACTTTGAGCTGATAAGTAATAACCACTCAGTAATGAGTTGTGATTTATCTTCTGTAGGATACCAGCTCTTCTTATTTTCTAGACAACTGTTAACTTTGAAGGGTAAATGCTTTTATTCTATTTCTTTCTAACGTTTCTGACTGCTTCTGACTGTCTTTCGAGGCATCCTCTCTATAATGAAAGGATAAAATTATATTTTCTCAACTATTAAATTTTCATTGGGTCTGAAATCTGAAAGAGAATTATATCTGGCAATAAGAACCCCTGAGATTTATTTCCAGTTTCATTTCTGGTTGTGACACTTAAGACAACTCATTTACATTCTTTTATACTCTCATTTACAATGCACTCATGCACTGTAGTGTCTGTCTCCAAAGTACAGGCAGTGAGAGATTTCCAACTAAAGAAGATAAAAATTGGAAATGAATTATGTCACCAGGGACACACATAAGCATCTAGATGCAAAGATTAAACTAGATCTTTGAGTCCCCACAGAACACCTTACCCAGACTATAAGGATGCTGAAATTCTCTCAACCTCGAAGTTGGTTCTCTACTCCTTGAGCTTATAGTGAAGACCAAGAACAATGTTAATGACAATTAGCAATAAACATGCTCTTTCCTAAAACCATCAATAAATATACTGACTCAAATATAAAAAAGGAAACTATAATTGTTCTATCTGTACTGTACTTATTTGAGTGGATTTCAGAGGCACTGAATATTTGCCACCTTGCTTCATTCATTGGCAGAGTACACACACATCTTATTCTTGTAATATATTGCTAAGTGGTCAACCAGCCAGATAGATACACTGCAGGAAACAGGCAAATCCACAAATAAAAAGCAAAAAATAAAGGTTATTCTGAGCTGCTCACCAGGCAATCTTATTTTCTATGGCTTAATTATAGCTTATAAAAGCAAGGCCAAGAAATATATGTTTGAGTAAAAGAAAATAACTCACAATTCATTGGAGAAGTAACAAGAGACCCAAGTCCTTCCTACCAGATTTAAAATGTTCTGTGTACCTAATAGTCAACATCGTTTAGCACTTATGATAAATGCTTTGTTAAAAGTATCCCACTTGATCGTCATAAAATCCCTACTAAACAGGTAATAGTATCATCCCCATTTTACAGCTGAGGAAACTGAAATCTAAACTACATGAAGAAACTTGCTCAAGAAAAACCAACTGAACCAGGGTGATTTGACTCCACACTCTGTCTTCTTAACCACACTATTCCCTCCTATCCCTTCTTGGCTTTTTACCCCCTTTTCCTAGCTCAGGGCTTGGCTCACGCGTGCGTGTGTGTGTGTGTGTGCATGTATGTGAAGTGCCAGAGAAAATACTTTAGGCTCTTAACTACATGGTTTCTGTTGAAGCCACTCAACTCTGCTATTGTAAAGTGAAATCAGTCACTGACAACATTGAAACAAATGAACATTCCTGTGTTCTAGTAGCCTTTATTTATGGACACTGAAATTTGAATTTGTTATAATTTTCTATAAAAACAAAACAAAACAAAACAGTATACTTCTATTTTTTCCAACTATTTAAAAGTGTAAAAACCATATTTACCTGTGGGCCCATAAAATGGGCAGATGGCAAATGTGACCCAAAAACTATAGTTCGTCAACCCCTGACCTAGCAAATGTAAGTGGGCTCCATAATGTACACGTATAATTCTGTGCATGCCCCACCAGCCCTGAGACCATCTTTCTTACCCCTATGCCAATGATGCCATTTGGGTTGGTTTCCAGACATTTATTTCTCAAAACTCCTTCGTTGACCAATCTTTCCTCTTTGATTCACAATCCTTCAGTTTTTTTAATATTAATAGCTTCCCCCTCGCCCACAACATCAGTAAATAGAAAAAACTTCTGATAATAAACTTTTCAAATAGTTTTGCATGGCTTCCTGTGGCAGAGTGGATAATAACTCTATTAAGGATGATCAAAAGGAGGAAAGTAAACCCTTATTCTAATCTGTGCTTTAATGTCTGACATCACCATAGTCAAGCTGCCATCACTGTCATCAGTGCTCTTTGAGGCTCTTCAGTGTCATTAGAATCACAATATATTAAGCATAAAGAACTTTACCTTTATTTTCAAGAATGCCATTCATATACTTTATGATTTGTAACTTTGTTTTTATAATCAATGATTTAAGCCCAGACCCTTTTCATGGTAAAAGTTATGAATAAGGGGCATCATTGCAACTTGGGAAGAACTGGCTGGTACCACTGTCTCCTCACTCATTATCATGAAGATCTATGTATTTTAGCCTTTCATACTTTATCCTTTTAAACCTCTTTCACTTTTCCCTTTCTTTTTCTCCTCTTTCACATCTACATTTTGTAATTTTGTCTCTATTATTACCTGCTAGACTCAGCATGGGGTATTGGGAGAAGTCATAAACTTGTATTGAGAAGAACACTCTGAAATGGAAACCAAGCTAAAACTAACTGAATAAAGAGGGTGTGGCAGGTAGAAGGAGAAAAGCAGAGAGTGAGAAAGAATATGAATTAATTGACTTATATAGTTAAGAAGTGCAGGGGGGTGTAAATGTCTTTATGCGCTTTTCTTTTCTTTACTGTTGACTACATCTCTGCTTATTTCTACTTGTTTTCTTTCCCATGAGGGTTTCTCTATGTGGCAACAAATTAGTTGCCAGTAGTCCCAAACCCATATCATTCTTACAGTTACTATTCCAGACAGAGTGATAGTATATTTCCTACTAACTCTTGAAAAGTTCCAGTGTCAGTTTTTATTAGGCTGTGTTGGGTCATATGGCTAATCACTCTGGTCAGAGTCATGAAATATAATTTTTTCTAGGTCTGGGACTGTTCCTAATCCAAAGCCATTTGGGGGACCAATGTGAATGAAACCACATAAACATAGAAGAATTGCAATGCAATGCAGGTTAGTAGTAGTTTTCCAAAGGAAGGTATATTGAAAAAATTAATACATGTCCATGAAGTAGGGTTTGTGAATGACTTCCACTAAAGCAACTGTATGACATCAAATTATTCAAGGTCCACTGTACAATTAGGAAAACTCTGTATACACAGTGGCTCTGAAATATTTTTATTTATGACATATACACTGGATTACAGTGATTTAGGTTTGTCAGTAAACTCTAGGCATTTTTTTTTGCCCCCAAAAAGTATAAGGATCTAACCTTTACTCATTGCTTTCTTAAGCTACCTAAGAGGTAAACTAGCACCACCCACAAAAATTCTATCAATATATTAAGTCTCTCTTATGTTATCCTCTGAAAGTATTATTATATTAGAATTTCAATTTTATAGCTAAAAAATAAAACTCAGATTGCTAAGCAGGTAGTAAAGCCAGATTCTAAGTCATTTTTGTTGTTGGTTTCCCTGTGTCTGTTTTATTCCAAATTTTGTGCTCTTTTCTGCTATCTTGTTGCCCTGTACCCTTCAGAGATAAAGATTGGATTGGCTTCTATAAATGCATTCTTACAATATTTACAGACAGATAATAAGATACAGAGCAACTCCCACAAATATGTCCCTGTAGTTTATTTGGACAGTAATGTAGACATTTCATCAGGAAATTGGTTTGTGGTTTAAAACATAGAGGTTTCAAGGTGTGCTTTTCTATAATCTACCAATAGTTTTCCTTTCTCTTATGTAGGGAACATTTTCTGAGAATGTAGAAATAATCAAAAATCTCATGCAACAACAATATCCTGCCAAATGCTTATTCTAATCAGAGAAGGTGAGTAGTTATACATTACTTACACTACATAACAATTCAATATTGATTTCTACTTAAAATTTTCTCTTATGGATCACCAAAGAAAATATTCCACATAAATAAGATTATTGAGAAAGTGAAATATCTGGCAAAGCTTTTCCTTGGCTTTAGAAGCTGGCTGGATATTTATTTATTTATTTATTTATTTATTTATTTATTTATTTATTTATTTATTACCTGAGGACATTTTTTCATTTTTTGTTCGGATAGAGTGGGAGGGAGAGAGAGGAACAGAGAGAGAGAGAGAGAGAGAAACATCGACGTGAAAGGAACACATCGAGTGGCTGCCACCCGCACAACTGACCAGGGCCGGGGACAAACTGCAACCGAGGTACGTGCCCTTAGCGGGAACCGAACCCGGGTCTCTCAGGACCGCAGGCCGACGCTCTAACCGCTGAGCCAAACTGGCTGGATTTTTAAAAGGTGCTCCTTTAGTTTAGATTTCTACAACTGGCATTCTTAAACCAGCATAAAGTTCTCTTTAAAGGCTCTTCTTGAAGCCTATTAAGAACACAATCATACTCTACTGGTAGATAAGATGATCTTCTATAAAAAATTTTAAAGAATTTATTTAAAAACTATTAGAATTAATAAATGACTTCTGCAAGGTTGCAGGATACAAGATTAATATATTTAAAAATCTATTTCTTTACTAGCAATACAAAATCTAACAAGAAAATTGAAACAGCAATTCCAATTATAATAGCATCAAAAATAAATAATACTTAAGAGTAAACTGCGCAAAAAGATGTAAAATTTTTATACTACAAAACATTATTGAAAGAAATAAAAGATCAAAATAAATGGGAAGGCAAAATAAATAAATGCTCCTGGATTGAAAGATTTAATATTTTAAAATACCAGTACTCCCACAAATTGATCTACACATTCAATACAATCTCTATCAAAATCCCAGTTGCCTTTTTTTTGGTAGAAATTACTAAGGTTATGCTAAATTCATTTAGAAATGAAAATTACACAGAAGAGTAAAAACAATCTGGATAAAAAAAGTTGGAGAACTCCCATGTCCCTGATTCAAAATTTACTACAGAATTTTAGTACAAGCCTTGGCTGGTTTGGCTCAGTGGTTAGAACATCAGCCTGCAGACCAAAGAGTCTTGGGTTCAATTCCAGCCAAGGGCATGTGCCTCAGTTGTGGTTTGATCCCTGGCCCTGGTCGAGGTTGTGTGGGAGGCAACCAGTCGATGTGTCTCTCTCACATCGATGTTCCCCTCTCTCTCTCTCTCTCACTCACTCTCTCTCTCTCTCCCCCTCCCCTCCACTCTATCTGAAAATCAATGGAAAAATATCCTCAAGTGAGGATAAAAAAAAGATTGCAGAAATGAAGAGTCCATGGTATGGGCATAAAGATAGACATATAAATGGACATATAAATCAATAGAAGAGAATTAATAGTCCAGATATAAATGCTCTTACACAAGGTTAATTGATTTTTGACAGAAGTGTCAAGACAATTAATTTGGAAAGAAAAGTCTTTTCAACAAAAGGTACTTGGAAAATGGATATCTACATGCCAATCCTTGCCTTAATGCTATATAAAAGTTAACTCAAAATGGATCAAAAACATAAACATAAGAATTACAATCATAAAACTCTTAGAAAAGGTAGCTGTAAATTGTTGAGATCTTGGATTAGGCTTATTTTATTTATTTTTTTAAGATATGCTACCCAAAATACAAGGAACAAAAGAAAAAAAATAGATACATTAAACTTCATAAAAATTAAAAACTTTTGTGCATCAAAGAAGTGAGAAGATGACTAAACAGTGGTAGAAAATATTTATAAATAATTTAGCTGATAAGGAAATTGGATCCAGATGATAAGAACTCTTTTAACTCAATAACATAAAGGTGAATGATTCAATTTAAAAATTGGCAAAGAAGCTGAATAGACATTTCTACAAAGAAGATATTCAAATAGCCAATAAACACATGAAAAAATTCTCAACATCATTAGTCAACAGAAAAATGCAAATCAATACCACAATGAGATACTACTTAATACCAGCTAGAATGGCTATAATAAAAAAGACAATAACAAATGTTGGTGAAGATTTGGAAATACTGGAACTATCATACAGTTTTTGTGAAAATGTAAAATGTCACAAAGACTTTGGAAAACAGTTTGAAAATTCTTGAAGGTTAAAGCATATAGCTACCACATAACCCAGAAATTCTACTCCTAGGTATATACTCAAGAGAAATGAACACATACATCCAAGACAAAAACATGTACACAAATGATCATAATAATATTATTCGTAATATCCCAAAAGTAGAAACAACTCAAATGTCCATCAATGGATGAATGAATAAAACAAAAATTGGTATATCCACAAATGGAACATTATTCTACAATCAAAAGGAGTGAAATATTGATATATGTATGTATATGAAAGAGCCTTGAAAATATGTTAACTGAAAGAAACCAGATAGAAAAGGTCACATATCACATAATTTAATTTATATAAAATGTTCTGAATAGGCAACTCTATAAAAACAAAATTCAATTAGTGATTGCCTAGGGATAAGAGTTCTAAGAAAAGAGTCCAAGGAAAATGCCAAATAACTCCTACTGTGTGAGGAGTTTCTTTTTCAGGTGGTAAAAATGTTCTAAAATTGATCCAGTAATGGTTTCAGAACTGTGTGCATATACTAAAAACTATAAACTTTAAATGGGTGAATTGTATGCATGTGAATTATATATCTATAAAGCAGTTATTAAAAATATAATCATAATTGCCCACCTGGTGTGCCTCAGTGGTTGAGCATCAACCCATGCACCAAGAGGTCACCAGTTCAATATCTGGTCAGGACACATGCCCAGGTTGTGGGCCCGATCCCCAGTGGGGGGCATGCAAGAGGTGGCCAATTGATGTTCTTTCTTATCAATGTTTCTCTCTCTCTCGCTCGCTCTCCCTTCCTCTCTCTCTAAAATCAATAAAGAAAAGAAAATTAAAAGTATATATGTAATCATAATTAAATTGCAAAAGCCATTCTTGAGTAATATGGAACTAAACTCTCTTGTCACTTCGAGATTTCATTCAATTCAGTATATGTACATTTATTGAATACCTCTGCCACCAGGGTTACAGAAATGAGTAAGTCCTAGTCTCTGACCTTAGGGTAATCTTAATCTAATAGTGAGACAAACAAATAGCTCTAATATAACACAATATATAGTATATTAATTAAGGTCATACTAGCTCTTTTAACAAATAAATTCCAAAATTTCAGTGGTTTCACAAATTATTTCTGCTCATAAAAAAATCCAATGCAGGTGTTGACCTTCCATATGAAAATTCAGGCACTCTGGTACCTTTCACTTTCTACTTCTAGCATCTTCTAGGGCTCCAGAATCATCTGTATCAAGCTGACAAAAGGTGAGAGAGAGCAAACAGAGAAAGCATTCTGCTTTTTTACTTCTTTGGCCCGGCTTCATTCATTCATTGGCAACAACTGGTCCCAAGACCCCATCTAGATGTCAGCATAGCTTGGAAATATGGTTTCCAACTAAGCAATCACTCCCAAGTCATAACTATTTTTATTTGTTCGTTTGTTTATTTTTGTTATAGATGTTTCTCCTTTTTCCCCCATTGACACCCTCCTCCCCATCACTCCACACCCCAATCCCACCTTTGCTGTCCATGTTCATTGGTTATGCAAAAATTCATATAAGATCTGTGGTATATCTCTCCCCCACCCCATTTCCTCTTCTGAGAATTGTCAGTCTGTACCCTACTTCCAAGCCTATGGGACTACTCTGTTCCTCAGGCTGTTATGTACATTACATTCCACAAATAAGTGGGATCATGTGATATTTGGCTTTTTCTGCTTGGCTTGTTCCACTTAGGATAATACTTTCCAGGTCCCTCCATGTCATCTCAAAGGATAAGAGATTTTTCTTTCTTACAGCTGCATAGTACTTCAATGTGTATATGTGCCACAACTTTTTTTATCCATTCATCTATTGATGGACACTTGGGCTGTTTCCAGATCTTAGCTAATGTAAATAGTGCTGCTACAAAGATGGGGGTACATATATTCTTTCTGACTAGTGTTTCAGGCTTCGTAGGGTATATTCCTTGGAGTAGGATCACTGGGTCAAATGGCAATTCAATTTTTATTTTTTGAGGTAACACCACAGTGTTTTCCATAGTGGCTGCACCAGTCTGCATTCCCACCAGCAGTGTGCTAGAGTCCCCTTTTCTCCACACTCTCGCCAACACTTGTTGTTTGATGATATGTTGATGGCAACCATTCTGACAGGTGTGAGGTGATATCACATTGTTGTTTTAATGTGCATCTCTCTGATGATTAGTAATGTTGAGCATTTCTTCATATCTCTCTTGGCCATTCATATGTCCTGTTTGGAGAGGTGTCTATTTAGTTACTTTGCCCATTTTTTAATTGAGTTCTTTGTCTTCTTTTTGTTGAGTTGTATGAACAGTATATATATTTTGGAGATTAACCCCTTGTCTGATGTATTATTGGCAAATATGCTCTCCCATACAGTGGGTTGCATTTCCATTTTGATGGTTGTTTCTTTGGCTGTGCAGAAGCTTTTGAGTTTAATGTACTTCCATGTGTTAATTTTGTCCTTTGTTTCTGTTGCTTTAGGTGACGTATCAGTGAAAATTTTGCCTACTTATTATTCTGCTATTTTTATGGATTCACGAGTCACATTAAGTCTTTTATCCATTTTGAGTTTATTCTTGTGTATGGTGTAAGTTGATGGTCTAGTTTCATTTTTTTACATGTATCTGTCCAATTTTCCCAACACCATTTACTAAAGAGGCTGTCTTTACTCCACTGTATGCTCTTGCCACCTTTAAAGATTATTAATTAAGCATAATGATTTGGGTCAATTTCTGGGTTCTCTGTTCTATTCCATTGATCTATGTGCCTGTTCTTGTGCCAGTACCAGGCTGTTTTTATTACAGTAGCTTTGTAGTATAACCTGATATCCAGCATTGTGATCCCGCCTACTTTGTCCTTTTTTTTACGTCCTTGGTATTTTGATGGGGATTGCACTGAATCTATAGATTACTTTGGGTAGTATGAACATTTTAATGATGTTAAATCTTCCAATCCATGAACAAGGTATGTGCTTCCACTTTTTTATATCTTCCTCTATTCCTTTTTTTAATGTCCTGTAGTTTTCTACAAATAGGTCCTTTACTTCTTTGGTTAAGTTTATTCCTAGGTATCTTAATTTTTTGCTGTGATGGGAAATGAGATTTTTTTTTTTTAGTTTCTTTTTCTGTGAGTTCGTCATTAGTACATAAGCATGTTGTCTATTTCTTGCCATTGATTTTGTATCCTGTTACTTTGCCAACTGTATTTATTAAGTCTAGCATATTTTTGATGGAGTCTTTAGGGTTTCCTGTGTATAATATCATGTCATCTGCAAATAATGACAGTTTCACTTCCTCCTTTTCAATTTGAATCCCTTTTATATTTTCTTCATGTCTGATTTCTGTGGCTGACTTCCAGTACTATGTTAAATAAGAGTGGTGAAAGTGAGCATCTCTGTCTTGTTCTTGTTCTTAAGGGAAATGCTTTTAGGTTTTATCCATTGTGTATTATGTTGGCTGTAGGTCTTTCATATATGGCCTTTATTATGCCAAGATATAATCCCTCTATTCTCACATTGCTGAGCGTTTTTATCAGAAATGGGTGCTGGATTTTGTCAAATGCTTTTTCAGCATCTATTGGTATGATCATGTGGTTTTTATCTTTCATTTGGTTTATGTGGTGTATCACATTTATTGTTTTGTGAATATTGTACGAGCCTTGCATCCCAGGGATGAATCCCATTTGGTCATGGTGAATACTTTTTTTGATGTATTGTTGGATCCGATTGGCTAGTATTTTGTTCAGGATTTTGGCATCTATGTTCATCAGGGATATTGGCCTGTAGTTTTCTTTCTTTGTAGTGTCTTTTTCTGGTTTTAGAAGTATAATTATGCTGGTCTCATAAAACAAGTTTAGAAGTGTTCAATATTTTTGAATTATGTGGAATAGTTTGAGGAGAATGGGTATTAGGTCTTCTATGAATGTTCGAGAAAACCCCCCCATGAAGCCGTCCGGGCCCGGGCTTTTGTTTCCTGGGAGAGCCTTGATTTCCTCTTCAATTTCCTTCATTTTTATTGGTTTGTTCAAGTTTTCTGTCTCTTCCCAGTTCAGTTTTGGTAGACTATGTGTTCCTAGAAATTTGTCGATTTTTCTTAGATTGTCGAATTTGTTGTCATATAATTGTTCATAGTATTTGTAAATGATCCTTTGTATTTCTGTGGTGTCAGTTATTACTTCTCCTCTCTCATTTTTGATTTTGTGATTTGGGTTCTCTCTCTTTGTTTCTTAGGGAGTCTAGCTAAGGGTCCATCAATCTTGTTTATCTTTACAAAATACTAGCTCTTTGTTTCATTGATCCTTTGAGTTGTTTTTTTGGTTTCCATGTCATTTATTTCTGCCCTGATCTTTAGTATTTCCTTCCTTCTACATTCTCTGGTGTTTTCTTTTTGTTTGCTTTCTAGTTCTTTAAGTTGTGAGGTTAGATATTCTGTTAAAATTTTTTCTTGTTTCTTTAGGTAGGACTGTAGTGCTATGAACTTCCCTCTCAGAACTGCTTTTGCTGCATCCCTTAGATTTTGTGTTGTGTGTTCATTTTCATTGTTTTGCAGGAAGTTTTTTATTTCTTCCTTGATCTCTATTGTAACCCATTCATTGTTTAATAACATGCTATTTAGCCTCCATCTTTTCAAATTAATTTGCATGTTCTTATTGCAATTGATTTCTAGTTTCAGGACATTGTCATCTGAGAAGATGCCTGATATGATTTCAATATTCTTGAACTTGTAGAGACTCAGTTTGTGCGCTAACATGTGATCTATCTTTGAGAATGTCCCCTGTGCACTTGAGAAGAATGTGAATTCTGTAGTTTTAGGGTGTAATTCTCTGTAGATATCTATGAAATCCATTTGCTCTAGTGCTTCATTTACAGTCTCTGTTTCCTTGTTAATTTTTTTGTCTAGATGATATATCCAGGAATATCAGTGTGGTGTTGAAGTCCCCTGCTAAAATTGTATTGCTGTTGATTTCTCCTTTGAAGTCCTCTAAAAGATTTTTAATATATTTTGGTGCTCGTATATTGGGTGCATATATGTTTACCAAGTTTCTATCTTCCTGTTGCATAGATTCTTTCAATGTTATATAGTGGCCTTCTTTGTCTCTAGTTATGGCACTCATTTTGAAATCTATTTTATCAGATATGAGTATTGCTACCCTAGCTTTTTTTTTCTTTTTGTTTGCATGGAACATCTTTTTCCATCCTTTTACTTTCAACCTATGTGAGTCCTTTGTTGTGAGGTGGGTCTCTTGTAAGCAACATATATTTGAGTCATGCTTTCTTATCCAATCAACTACTCTGTGTCTTTTGATAGGAGCATTCAATCCATTTACATTTAAGATGATTATTGATATGTATTTATTTATTGCCATTTTTATTTAGTGTGGTTATATTTTTCTTCCTATTTCTTTACCTAATTACAGCAGTCCTTTTAATATTTCTTGCAGTGCTGGTTTGGTGCTAGTATATTCCCTTAGCCTTTTGTTTGTTTGTTTGTTTGTTTTTGGTCTGGGAAGCTCTTTATTTGACCTTCTATTTTGAATGATAGCCTTGTTGGATAGAGCAATCTTGGATTCAGATCCTTGTTTTTTATGACATTACTTCATGCTATTCCCTTCTGGCCTGTAGTATTTCTTTTGAGAAGTCAGCTGTGAGCCTTATGGGGTTTCCTTTGTAGATAACCTGTTGCTGATCTCTTGCTGTCTTTAGGATTCTCTCTTTGTCTTTAATTTTTGGCATTTTGATTACTATGTGTCTTGGTGTGGATCTGTTTTGGATCTTCTTACTTGGGGCTCTCTGTGCTTCTTGAACTTGAATGCCTTCTTCCTTCACCAAGTTAGGCAAGTTTTCTTTCACTATTTCTTCAAATATATTCTCTACCTCTTGTTCATTTTCTTCTTTGTGTACTCCTATGATGCAAATGTTATTACGTTTTCAGTTGTTCCACAGTTCTCTTAAGCTATCTTTTTGTTTTTTAATTGTTTTTTACTTTTGATTTTCTGATTTGTTGATTTTTCTACCCTGTCTTCTAATTCACTGATCCAGTCCTTAGCTTCCTCTACTCTGCTGGTTAATCCTTCCAATGTGTTCTTTATTTCTGATATGTGATTCTTCATTTCCACTTGGTTGGTTTTCAGTGTTTCTATATCCTTACTCATGGTGTTCATGTCCTTACTCATTCTGTTGAGCTTCCTCAAGATTATGGCTCTGAACTCTGCCTCTGATAACTTGTTTAACTGCATTTCATTTATCTCATCTTTGGGAGAGTTCTCTTGTTCTTTCATTTGGATTTATTTCTTTGTTTCACCATTTTGGCTATCTAATTGGGTTTTGGAGCCTGCCAAATTTTCCCATGGGTGTTGGTGTTCTACTGTTTGTAGCTCCCTGTACTGGATTTGAAGGAATGTGGGAGGACCCATGTTAAACTCCACTGCCAAGTTTTACTTTCCTGTGTAGATTTGCCAGCCCAGGAAAGGTTCATTTTTTTCTCTACGTATTTGCCTGGAGGCTATTAGTCTCAGTTACTTGAAGAGCCTTGCGTTCTCAGTTGAATGAGGGCATAAGCGTATTTACAGAGGGTGGGGCAGATGTTGGTTGTTAATGAGCCTCAATTTGCATGTTTTGGCTCCCCTAGGTGGGGTAGAATCTCCAAGGGAGGGGCTTCTGCTTTTCCCTGCAGCTCTGGGAAAGAGCAAGCTGGCCACCTTCCTGTGTGGCAGCATCTACAAAAACTCTGAGCACCCACCAAATTCCGGTTTTCCCACAGAGTTTCAGTCCTCTCTGTCCCCCCTCTGCTGGAGCTCAAGTTGAATGGCTGTGGCTGATTTAATGCTCTGTAATGGCCCTCTGTGCTGTGGAGCAGGCTTGGGATTTTAATCCAGAGGGCACTGCTCACAGCTGAGACTGCTGCTGTCCATGGGCTCTCAGCCTACCACCCTCTTGCAGCTCTGCAGACCTATCAGTGTCCCTGGATATATGGTCATCTCCAGCTGCTTTTATTTTGCTTTTTTTTTCAATTATTTGTCTTTATTTTAGTTGTAATTCCAGTTTTGTCCTGGAAGATCGTCTGTGTAGCTTCCATTCACTCCGCCGCCCAATTTTCAAGTCTCTGTAATGGGAAAGTTTAATCTTGCTGAAACCAAAAAGCAAATTTACTGGCTTATATTACTAAAATTTATTAAGTCTCACTTCAGACATGGCTGGATCCCAAGAGTGCCAGGAATAAAATCAAGACTCAATGTCTACCTTTTTGTTTTCTGACTAGCTTTCTATTAAGATTCATCTTGAAATACATTTTTTTGTGCAGTGCAGAAAAGATGTTCTCCTGTGGCTTCTCCTTTTTAGTACTCACTCTCATGGAAGGCTAGCGATCTACTTTTTTTATTAAAATTCATGCCAATCTCTATAAATGATT
Organism: Molossus molossus; assembly: GCF_014108415.1. Lineage (NCBI taxonomy): Eukaryota > Metazoa > Chordata > Mammalia > Chiroptera > Molossidae > Molossus > Molossus molossus. The sequence continues at coordinate 24,617,456 of NW_023425355.1, read as the reverse complement.
TTGATTGGTTTGGGTTGAATTACATGACCAACCTCGAATTATTACCTTTTCTATGGTAATGGAATGCTCTGATTGGTCAGGTCTAGCTCATGTGAGCACCCCCATGGCAGGAAGGGGGAAAATCCCTAAATTGACAATTCTACCAGTTGAGCTTTACATAAATTTTAATTCATAAAAGTAAAAGAGATTCATTACCAAGAAAAAGGGGAAAAGCATATGGGCAGATCAAATTATGTATCTATTTTAGGTAGATATTCTGAAACTGTATGTGAGGTCCTTGGCAAGATTAACATAAATCTGCTTTTTAAACCCAAATAAAATACAAAGATGTGCCTTTCAACATGTAAGATTTACAAAGTAGACCATGAAAAAGGTCTTATAGTTTGTAAAAGACAAAGATAACTTACACTAATTTGTTTTTGTTTTTGTTTTTGTTTTAGAGAGAGAAAGGGAGAGGGAGAGAAAAAAACATTCATTAGTTGCCTCCTGTAACTGGAGATCAAACCCACAACCTGGGTATGTGCCCTGAATGGGAATCAAACCCTTCAACCCTTCACTCCAGCAGATGATGGTCTAACCAATTGAGCCAAATGGCCAGGGCCATCTAGACTAATTCTAAGGACATTACTGAGGTCTTTGGCTCAGAGAGAACAGTTATTGATTTTTCTACATAACAGTGGTCTCCAAAGTGCTGTGTAAAATAATCCTCTAGGATGGGAGAAGAAAAATCATTTGCTTATAATTTACAGGATGTCATCAGCATAGATAGTTTTACAAAAACCAGACCATCAAATGATGGAATCTCTTCAATATAGATATGGTGAGTGACTCAGAAACTATTTTGTATTTTACAGAGGTTCTTTTATTATCCTGTGACAAAGTACTTAAGGAGTTGTAGAACTTGAAGATGCATTAGATTTTTTTTACTAAAATGTAAGTGTTCCAAGTGTGTAGACCTTTATTCTGATGACAAAAGGCTCTCAGTAATGTGTTACTTAGAATGTACATTAAAAAATACAAATACTTCATCAACACCTTCAAAGGAAAAGTGATATTTTAACAATAATGGAAAGGGCATCTCATTCTCAAAAGAAATTCACACTATGAAGAGATAATCATCTTAAAAAGAAATGTTTGGAAACATGTCCAACATTATGTGACTTTTTGGCTGAAACTATGTGTGGCACCTATAAAAACAAACAAAACACATATATTTTGCCCTTTAAAATTTTGGGGAAAAAAAAGACAAACTATTCTCAGGCAAAGAAAATCAAATGGTTTTTTAATGTGTGAAAAATGTTCTCTCTCACATTAAATAAGGTATTAAAATAAAAATGACACTGAGATAGCGTTTTTCATATATGCTGATGACTAAAGCTGTTAGCTTGGTATGGAGAAGTAGGGACTCAAATTTCTAGTGCCAGGTGGTACTGTAAATATAGGGGGAGCATTTCGTAAAGTATATGACTGTCTAATCGCTGTTCCGTACACCTGAAACTAATACAAAATAATATTGAATGTAAATTGTAATTGAAAATAAAATTAAAAAAATAAAATTTCTAGTGACTATAAAATGTCACAATGCTTACAGAGGGTTATTTGGCAATATCTAACACAATTACCTGTTTTTATCTTTGGACTCAGCAATTCAGCTTCTACAAATCTACCCTGAATATTTAAGTACAGTGATATAAAACATATGGACACAGTTATTCATTGCAGCATTATTTGTAATAATAAAAAAAAAAATGGAACAACCTAGCTATCCATTCATAGGGCACTGATTGAATAAACTGATACATTCATTCATCATAGTAAGGTATATGCAATTATCAACATAAAAGGAGGAGGGTTTGCTCTTTTCTGCAAAAAGAAATACAAGAAAGATGGAAACACTAACTAGAAAGGTATCTCAAACTACAAAAAATAAAAAAGGGTGTGGGGAAAATGAAGTGGAGATAATAGCACATCTTCTCCTTGAGTATATCTTTTCATATAGTGTTGACCTTTTGACTATGCAAATGTCAATAAAATTAAATAAGAAAGTATAAAACATAAACCTTCCAACAAAAATAGAAACAAATGATTATGTTTATCAAACATAATCCTACAGAAAAAAAATTATTATTTAAAGTATTTTTTACATGATACTCTGACTGTATATCTTTAATTGTAAGTATTCCAAAGATAAAAAGAACTGCAAAGAAAGCACAGTAGATTTCTTGTTATTAGTAATATTCATTGTAATTTTAAAACTCATTTAGGTATATTGAAGAATAAAGTAAATAAGTGTACATGCATGTGTTAATATGGTTAGGCATCAATATATTCAGAATAAGAAAAAGAGATGCAAGAGAAAACTCTACAATATATAAAATGAACTGTAAGTTGCTATGGAAAACAGTACGGAAGTTTCTCATAAAACTAAAATAGGATTACTATATGATGCAGCAATCCTACTTCTGAGAATATATTCAAAAGAATTGAAAGCATGATCTCAAAGATATATTGCACACCCATGTTCATAGCAGGACTATTCACAGGAGCCAAGAAGTAAAAGCAACCCAAATATTGATCAACAGATAAATGAATAAAGAAATGTAGTAAATCCATACAATGGAATATTATTCAGCCTTAAAAAGAAGAAAATCCTGTCATACACTATAAGATGGATGAAGCTTGAGGACATTATGATGAGTAGAATAAGCCAGACACAAAAGGACAAATACTGTATGATTCCATTTATATGAAATATCTACATTAGTCAAAATCAAAGAAAAAGAAAAGATAATGGTGGTTGCCAGGGGCTTCAGAGAGAGGAAAACTGTGAGATATTTTCAAAGGGTTTAGAGTTTTAGTTTTGCAAGATGAAAAAGTTCAAGAGATCTGTTATACAACAATGTAAATACAGTTAACACAACTAAACTATGCAGTTAAAAATGAGTAAAAGGGCCCTGATTGTTTTGGGTAAGCATTTAGAGTATAGGTCCACCAACCAAAGGGTCTTAGGTTTGATTCCAGTCAAAGGCATGTACCATGGTTACAGGTTCCATACCTGGCCCTAATCAGGGTCATGCCAGAGGCAATCGACGAGTCTCTCTCACATCAATATTTCTCTCTCTCTCCCTCCCTCCCTTCCACTCTCTCTAAAAATCAGTGGAAAAATATCCTAAAGGGAGGACTAACAACAAGAATAATAAAGGTAAATTTTATGTTTTTTAATCAAAATTAAAATAATTTTAAATAAAATGAACTAAAAATGCCAGTATAAACTCATAATTTAAAAAATGTTCTTCTTTATTGATATTAGAGAGAGAGAAAAAGGGAGAGGGAGAGAGAGATAGAAACATTGATGAGAGAGAACATCGATTGGCCGCCTCCTGCATGCCCCTCACTGGGGATTGGGCCCACAACCTGGGCATATGCCCCGACCAAGAATCAAACTGGCAACCTCTTGGTGCATGGGTCAATGCTCAACCACTGAGCCACACTGGCTGGGCTAAACTCATAATTTTAAAAATCATTCTCCCAAGCTCTGATTATAGATATTACTAGAAGCAACGACACCCAGAACCATTAACACACCTAGTGCATTTCTGAATACAATTCCTCCTACAAAGGAACCAGGACTTCTCTGAGAAATGGTGATTATAGGTTTCAGGCAAGCAAAGTATAAGGAGAGACTGAGACATCTTGTGCCATAGAGAGCAAGGATGTGCTCTAAATCTAATAGGGACATGTTGCCTCATAAGGGTAAAAGCTCTAGCTTGAAGAAGCTCCATTGACCACATTTGAAATGATTTGAGCATTCAAAAGAATAATTGGAACACACTGATTAAAGTTAAATGCATTAGTCCCCCCCAAAGAAGAAAAACTTGGATAAAAGCACAGCTCCTCTTTATAGAATGTCAGTTAAATTAAATATGAAATAAATGATAGATTTAGAAAACAACTTTTTGGTAACTTCCAAAGTAATAATTAACTAAGGCAAGGATCACTGATGAATGTTAAAGCAATTAGGTGAAAGGTTGTTTTAGAAAAGAATATTGGCCCTGTGGAAGTGCACTTACCTTTACCATGAAAGGACTTGAAGGTCATTACTTTAAGCAAGTGATCCAACTTAGTGTCACTAGTATAGGTGCAGCCAGACCTAATGTGTTTTCCAATATCATGCAAATTGAATTTAACAATATTACCTTTGAAATATTCTGCCAAAATATTTCATCTTTATTTAATCATGCCTCTAGAGCCCTTACTTGTCATTTATAAGGAAAATATGAGATTTTTACATTTAAACAATACCAGGAGGAAACAATCCGACAAATCCAGAATTCAAGGACATTCTACAGAATAAATAGTCCTGGGCTCTTGAAAAAGTGAATGTCATAAAAAATATTTGAGATGAGAGAGAGAGGTATTCTTTCCTAAAAGAGGCTTAAGAAACAAAAAAATTGTAATATATGAACCTAGATTGCACATTGGTTAAAAAACAGCTATAAAATACACTCTTGGGACAATTGGGGGAAAAAATTTAATATGGACTACGTCAGATGATATTAAGGAATCATTGCCATTTGTCTTAAGGGTGATAATATAGTGATTATTATGTAGCAGATGCAAGTTGAAAACATAAGAACAATGCACTATGATGTCTGTAGTTTACTTCTAAATAACTAAAAACAAAAATAAATGTATCAAACTCATTTAAGAAAACCTTTCAGATAGTGGTGGTTGGAACTCAGTAGTGAGTATCAATATTTAGTAAATGCAGCCAACAGTACACTCTTTTCATTTGTATCTATATATTTTTGTCAGGTACCTTTTCAACTGTGACAACCATTAAAACCAAGTATGAAAATACACTGAATTTAGAACCAGATCATTAAATCACTGTATCATAAACTATTAAACCAAGAATTTAAAGTAATGAACTACATCCAGTGACATTATTCTCACTAAAACATAATTATGTATAACATTTGTAATAACATATGAGTAAGAACAAAAGGTGTTTTATACCATTACAAATAAAATGTAGAGTATTTTCAGGTATTTTTATTTCAACTTTATCTCCTTTTTCATTTTTATTTGGAGAGTATGCATTAGAATGTGCATAAATTGTTATTACACTAGTACATATACATTCTTGAGAACCATTCCAATAAAACCCATCTAATCTAGTAATGATTTTTATTTTCTGAAAGATTTTGACTGGCTTGAGTGATGAAAATGAGTAAATAGTAAGGTAGGCTTAGCTCTGTGTGAACAAATCTTCAAACATAACATTTTGAGGAAGAACTGTAACATAGTACCACGACCTTGGTGGCCTAATACAGCAGAAACTTATTTCTCTCACAGCTCTGGAGGTTTGACGTCCAAAATCAAGTGTCAGTAGGAATGGTTCCTCTGAGATATCGAGGGAAAATCTGTTTTATGCCTCTTTCCTAGCTTCTTATCATGGTGGGCAATCCTGAAATCCTTGGCATTCCTTGGTTTGTAGATACATCACTCCAATCTCTACCTCTGTCTTCATATTGCTGCAGGAGAAATGAGTGGGCCAAATTTCTCCATTGCTAGTGGCAGTGGGGCTGTTGCAATATCTTCAGAAAATAATTTTTTTTAATACTCGAACAGGAGAATGAATGATTTTTGTTTGCATGGAGTTATATTCTTTAGTTTCCAATGTCCCATTTCCCTCAAGCCAGTCTTGAAAGAGGGATAACTGGGGCTTTAGCAAAGCCAGAAGTAGGGCCAGTGTTCAGAGTTTTCATTCCATGGTGGAGATGGTTTCGGTGTAAAATCAGGCATCCAGCCAGTCACAGTCTATCAGTCCACTGTGTGGAGTCCACGTGGCTATGGGCCACATGGGCAAATGCACGAGAATGCTCCCCCTTCAACAGGAGTCCCAAGAGGGCCAGGAGAACCAAAGAAGAGAGAGAACTTCCTTTGTTTAGGAGATTATGTATCTTGGATTTTGCACCCTTGCAGTGGCCACGCTTACTCTAGCCAATTATCTGTTCCCAGGTGTGACTGACAGGTAAACATCTTCCCACATCACCCAGACCCTTACCCCAGGGTTCTACAGGGAGTAGACTTGGAGAGTGTTAGCTGCAGCTTTCTGGCAAAGCTGTATAAATGGCATGCCTATGTTATCTAGTCTCCCCTTTATTCTTTTTTATTCTTTTCTATTAAATAATGACCAGATTATTATTTCTGTATCAATATGACTACTTCTTATATGTCTATGTCTCATCTCTTTTCATAAGGGCACCAGTCATTTTGTTGCTGGTGAGCGTAAAAGACTCTTTTGCTGTGAGGTGAGGAAAGAATTTCAAACACACACACCTGGAGAACTTTAAACATGATGGTAAGATTTTATTGTGAATTAAGGGGAATTAATACACCCTCAGGGTCACAGAGGGTAGGCAGGCTCTATAGCACTGCCATGACGTTCCTGTTAATCCTCCATAGATCTTCGTAGTTTGGGTAAAGGACAAAGAACCATTTAAATTATTCAACACAAATTCCTAACTTTTCCCGGGCCTGCATTTGGCCTGTCTCTCAGTAAATTCCATTGGGGTTTCATGTCCTCTCTTCAATCCAATTATCTTTCCAATTGTTCTCAGGTTAGGCCCTGCCCCTCTGTTTTGTCACCCCGACTCTCATTGCGCATGTCCCAAAGATTCATAACATCATCTAGTTCCTATTGCACAAGCACCCAGCTGAGGAATTTTCTCCCGACCTCGGTGCTGGGCTTTCAGCACCCTTGGGAAAATGTTCCTGTCTCTTTCTGAGGATTAAGACTCCTAGCAGCAATCCCCTAGACTGTGTGAATGCGTCTGTTTACCAGTAAACTAGATGGAAATTCTGCTTTGTTTTCTGCTTCTGCTTCTCAGTTTATTAAGATTACTTAGTTCCCTTTTGCTTTCTTCTTTATATTAATAACTATTTCCTCATATAATAACCTGCTACCTACACTGACAATATTGAATTAAAGGCCTGCCCTAATCCAGTATGACTTCATTTTAAATAATTATATCCTTCAACAAACTTATTTCTAAATAGGTTTCTGAAGCACTAGAAATTAGGACTCAACGTATCTTTTTCGGGGGCACAGGTCAACCTGTAACAGAACCTAATTGATATTTTCCCCATCTTGTTCTAGTGGTGATCCTCTTAGTCCCTTTTTCCATACATTTTGCATCCACACATTTGATAGAAAGAGATCAGAGGAGACAGGGGGAGAAATGTGTTTGAAGACATATTTTGTGTTGTGATTTACTTTACAATATTTAAACCAGAAATGATTATTTTGAGATTGCTAGAATTGTTATCACTTCTTATCATGAAATGAATTTTTTTTCTTCTTCCCAATAACAGAAATAAGGACTAGGAGTTCTATCTAGCCTTGCAGTTTTCCTAATCCATGTTATAAAGCATGCCTCTTTTTTATTAAGGTTCCTGTAGTCTTTAAATTCTCAGCTTCACCCTTTAGCACTATTATAATTCTTGTTCTCTTCAAGTGATCTGATCCAACATGTACAGTGTCTCTTTAAAATGATTTTTCAGCAGATTATTACCTTCAAGATCTGATTTATCTTCCTTTAAACTATGGATCCTACTTCCTTTGACATGATATGTTCCTACATTTCATTTCTAACCAATAAATCTTAAGGCTCATCAGTAAGTTTAATTGATTGGATGCATTTGTAACTGCATTCCTAATAGATACATTAGGCTCAAGCTAAAAGGAGGAAATGTTTGGTTTGCTATACTCAGTTTGTCTAAATGCAGAAATGTGGGCATCGATTCCTACACCCTAGTCTGCTTCAAGTTGTTCTATTGTTTAATAAGGTTTCAATTTGATAGGCAGCAGGAAAATCCTATTTAGCACACAAATATAAGGAAGAAAAGCCACTATGGTGGCTACCTAATAAATATTAAACAATAACAGCAGTACTCATGGGGGAAATAGCACAAAATAGTCTTGTATTATTGGACCAAAAAAGCAATCACACTTTTTAAAGTCCAGATGACTTGGAAAAGCATGCTATATTTATAAACTGTTAAATAAGCACTTATCCCATTTATTAAAATTCCCCTTATAAGGTGTAAAGAATACTGTATTTAGAAAGTTCTATTTTCTATTCCCAAGGTGAGTGTGCTATGTCATTTCCACAACTACACATTACATTTCAAAGATTTCTGCTCACTAGTTTAGGACTTCAGAAAATGTGTAAAGTGTAACTTGTCTTATAGCTATTCTTAGTCTCCCTTTTTCTTTCTTTCTTCCTCCTTTCATGTACTCCTGCTTTCTCTTTAGCCCTTGAAATTTGCCTTCAAGAAGTAATCTGATAAATTCCCTTATAGTAAACCAGTAGTTCTCAAAAAAAAAAGTGTAATCCCCTGCCCGGCCGGTGTGGCTCTGTGGTTGAGCATCAACCCATGCACCAAGAGGTTGCCAGTTCAATTCCCGGTCAGGGCACATGCCCAGGTTGTAGGCCTGATCCCCAATGGGGGGCATGCAGGAGGTGGCCAATCAATGTTCTCTGTCATTGATGTCTCTATCTCTCTCTCCCCCCTCCCTTCCTCTTTCTCTAAAATCAATAAAGGACAAAAAAGTGTGATCCCCAGATCAGAAACATCAGCAAATCTGGGAACTTGTTAGGGATGTGCATTCTCAGGCCCCACCTAGACCAACTGAACCAACTCTGATGGTAGAGCCCAAGAGTTTGTGTTGTAATATGACCTCCAGAGGATACTAACATCCTCTGATGTTTGAGAACCACTGCACTTATCCATAAATGACTGACTGCTTTTTTATATGTTAGCCACACTAGGAATACTTGTGACACTTCTCCCAAGAAGACATACAAATCGATAACAGATATATTGAAAGATGTTAGCAATTAGGGAATTGAAAATCAAAAATACAGTAAGATACCACCTCCTACATGTTAGAATGGCTGTTATCAACAAGACAAATAACACAAGTGTTGGAGAGAATGTGGAGAAAAAACACCCTCATTCACTGCTGGTGGGAATGTAAACTGGTACAACCACTATGGAAACAGTATGGAGGTTCCTCAAAGATGAAGAATAGAGTTAACGATGCAGTGATCCCTCTTCTAGGTATCTACCTGAAAAAAATTGAAAACATGTATTTGCAAAGACATATGCATCCCTATGTTCATTGCAGCATAATTCATAGTGGGCAATACATGGAAACAACAAGAGTGTCCTTCGATAGAAGATTGGATAAAGAAGATGTGGTCCATATACACAATGGAATACTACTCAGCCATAAGAAAAGATGAAATACTGCCATTTACAACAACATGGATGGATCTTGAGAATATTATGCTAAGTGAAATAAGCCAATCAGAAAAAGCTAAGAACAATGTGATTTCAATCACATGTGGCATATAAAACAGTAGTGTGGTGGTTGATATAAGAAAGGGGGTAGGGGTGGGAGTGAAAGGGGCCTACTGTATGGTGACAAAAGCTGATTTGACTTTGGATGGAGGGCACACAGTGCAATATATAGATCATAGAAATCTACACCTGAAATCTATATGATCCTATTAGCCGATGTCACTGCAATAAATTAATAAAAACATTTAAAACTCAATAAAATAAAATAAAAAGGGAAAACTGAATTTCTAATTAAGAATTTTAGTCACTAGCTGTCTTAGTTTGATTGGGCTGCTTTAACAAACTACTATAGACTGGGCAGTTTATAAAAACAGAAATTTATTTTGCACAGTTCTGGAAGCTAGAAGTCTGAGGATCAGGATGCCAGCATGATAAAGTGTGGATGAGGATCCTCTTTCAGACTGTAGACTGCCAACTTTGCATTGTATCCTCACATGACAGAGAGCAGAGAGAGAAAGCAAGTTCTCTTGTGAGTCATAAAAAGGCACACACCCCATTCATAAGAGTTTCACCATAATGAACTCATCTAATTTTAATTATCTCCCAAAGGCCCCAAATCCTAATACTATCTCAATGGGGGGTAGGGTTTCAACATATGAATTTGGGAGTAAACAAGCATTTTGTCCATAACACCAGCCAATCCTTGGGGAAGGTAAAGTTTAAAAAACGAGTTTTGCTTGATTTCCTGACACCATCTCTATTCTGAAGGCAGCTCTGCCTAACATACACAAATCTTTCTTCATTTAGTCAGTCAGTCCGTCATTAAATAGTTACTTAAGGATTTAGCCAGACACTGTTTTAGTTACTTGGGAAATAAGGACTCAGCCCTTCCATTCAAGACATACCTCATTTATTGCTAGAAATTGGCAATTAGATGATCAGAATGCAAAAATGTAAATATACTTATAGAGGTATACATATGGTGCTATCTAATTCTAATTTACCCCCAAAGGCTCCACCTCCTAATACTATCACACGGGAGGGTAGAGATTTAACAGATGAATTTGGGTGGTACACAGACATTTAGTCCATAACAGCAGCCAATCTGTGTGGAAGGTAAAGTTTGCCTACATAAGGGGTGATCAGTAGAGGGGTAGACTGAAGGCCAATGGCAGCAACACTTTGTTGATAGCCCTGCTGCATACTTTGCTACGTTGCAATTGCCTACCCCTATTCTCTACTGGGTTTGCCAGGGTCCTTAGGTCTAGTGATCCTTAAGTTAGCAAACTTTACATACTATTTTATGGTATTTGTTATGACTTATTCTGATAAACTGGTGGGGGTTATCCCAGAACAATTCTCAAAGTGATCAGGATTATTTAGGCTCAAAGACAGAATTTTCTTGGAAATACTATTCTTTTTAGTTGGCTGCCTATATGTTGTTGTTTGTATAATTAGTACATATCACACTAGAACTGTACTAATTTCTGTTAGAGAGCTACATTAGTCTTTTGTGCCATTAGAATTAATGCTTTAATGGCAAGAGTAAATTCCCTGACCCCATATACCATTTTATCATAATAGTAAAATTAATCAGGAACATTTTCTATGCTAAGTATGGTTGATTTAATCTTAAGACCCTGAATCTATAACATATAAATTCTAGAGTAAATATTTTTTCCCATTCATGGATTTTCAAAAAATAAGTTTAATAAATACAACAATATTTTAAAAGTTTAAAAGTGTTATTATCAGCTTTCATTGACTTGATGGTGTCTTAAGCTTCCTTGTGGATTATAAATATTATAAGAATCCTACAGGGTCTATAGAACTTTCTATTCACCTTGAGGTACTTTTAAATATAAACATAATATTTCTTTTCACTTATGGGCTTATTCATTTCAATAGAGACCAGTAAATACATCCATTATGGTTAACGTTCACTCAACAAATATATGAAGGCTTACTGTGTGTACCTACTGTATTCAATATTATTTATGAATGCAGGCACCATCTTTCTTTTGTTTTCTGCCATTGAATAAATAAATGACTGCATGAAAGAATAAACGCTAGAAGTTATAGAAATACAAAGATAAATTCCATGCAGTCCCTGCCCTCAAGAAGTATACAGTCTTATTATGAAGTAGGTGAAAAATGGCTCATTAACTGCAAAATAGTAATTGATATGTACCACATGAGAAAAATAAATAATTTCAGAGATTTCTGAGGAGTGAGAGATTACATTAAACTAAGGAATTAGAAAAATCTTCCTGGAGATGAGTTTGCATTTGGACTTGAAGAATTTGACTCTGTGGAAGTGGGAGATAGGGGCATTTAGGGCAGAGGAAGCAATTTGGACAAAGCAACTGAAGCAGGAAATGCAAAGCATGTGTGGAGTGTAGGGTGTTAAAAAGCCAAAAGGGAGAAATAAAACTGAAAGGGGTGGCTGCAGCCAAGCAAAGTACTTTCGAATGCTTTCAATCATCAGCAGGAAGCAAGTGAAATTATCTGACCAGAAAATGGGAACTATTGCAATAACCTGATGAGAGATAATGGTCCAGACTAGAATGAGAATGGAAAAAGAAAAGCAAACAACAGAAAAAGACAGACTGTATTAATTTTTCTTTGATGAAGATTTTGCAAGGTCCTCATGCCCCTACATTGTCAACTAGCTTTCTACTAGAGGCAGTTTTTTGATGATTAAATAAACAGAAAACACTGCAACCAAATACATGCCCAACTCCTGGTCAGAGTTTTGACCCCAAAACTCCTTCCTTGGTGTCAGGAATGAACCAATGTGAATCTTAAATGTCTTGGTTTTACCACACCAAAGCTTTTCTGTCTTTGATTAAAAAACAAACAAACAACAACAAAAAAATGATGAATCCAGTCGACTCTGGTACATGGATTATGACCTGTCTTTATAAAACAGAAATCAGCAATAAAATGTTCTAAAAATGGTTAAAATGTGGAAATAAACTTAGGTACACTACAAGAAAAAAGAAACATAATCAAACAATTAGTAAATAAGAGGTTACTTGAGCAAAATTGAACATGAGATGCAAAAAATTGATGTAGCTCTCAAAGGTCATATGGTACATTCAGGTTTGAGCAGAAAATGTGAGGTCGAGGTTCCTGTTAATATAAGGTTAATAAAGATTAAAGAAGAGCCTGGCCAATGTGGCTCAGTAGACTGATCATAATTCCATGCACCTAGAGGTCACTGGTTCAATTCCTGGTCAGGGCATATGCCTGGGTTGTGGGCTTGACCCCCAGTGGGGGGCATACAGGAGGCAGCCAATCCTCTCTCACTGATGTTTCTATCTCTCTCCCCATCTCCCTTTCTCTCTATCTAAAAAAAAAAAAAAAAAAAGGTATTTTAGACAAAATTAAAGAAGAAATTGAGTGCTGAGTAGAAGATATGGTAGTTAAATGAGATGTCCAGAAATAAGTTGCTCTGCCAGGGTTAGAGTGGTGTGTGTGTGTGTGTAAGAGAAAGAAAGGGAGGAAGGAAGAGAAGGAGGGAGAAAGAAAGAGAGGGAGATTAGCAGCATTTAGCAGTTCAGTTAATCAAGGAAACAAAACTAGTAAAGTCAAAAGTCACAGGGAATTTACAGGATTGGAAATAAAATAAATTAATATTAAAGTCAGTACATTTGGAAATGTTGAAAACTTCAACACATGGAGAAGATGGGAAGAAATTCCAGTTATGTTTTCTTGAGATGGAGCTTCAGAACAGGCCTGAGGGACAGAAGCTGAGGTTGCAAAATGCTCTCAAAGACTAAATTCTTATTTACTCAATGCCTGCACCTTCCATTGCATTTAATTGCCTCCATTACCATGTTAATATATTATTATTTATAAATGTACTCAACTATAATTTACTCTATGCTGCTAGAAACAGAAATGTTTTTCCTTTATTGATTTTAGAGAGAGAGGAAAGGATAGGAAGAGAGAGATAGAAACATCCATGAGAGAGAACATCAATTGGCCACCTCCTGCATGCCACTCACTGAGGATGGGGCCCACCACCTAGGCATGTGTCCTGACCAGGAATTGAACTGGTGACCTCTTTGTGCATGTGTCAACCTTCAATCACTGACCCAAACTGGCTGGGCTAGAAACAGCAATTTTATACAATATGATAAAATGTTTCTTTTTGTTACACCCTAAGAAAATTTGAGATGATCATTATTCAACAGAGCTTCAAGAACTAAGAGTATATTCAGTTGCCTTGTATCATTCACAATTATCCTAGTGCTTTGCCTATAGTAAGCAATGTATTGATAACTCTTGAGTGAATAAAATAATTATAGTTTTATCCTGTTATTTACTGTGGGGTAGTCATTTGAATGAACAGTGAATCTGGTAATTGTATTTCTTTGGGCCTTAGCCTCTTCAGAAGTTAAATGTAAGGTAGATTATTCAGGATCTTTAACACAGGCCTGTTGAGAAATAAGAAACAAAAATGTCAAAGAATCTGTATCCTTAAAATTTTGATGACTTTTTTGGAATAAATTGATGCAGTGATATTTTCAGTTGAGCATCTATGGTTTTCAAATCATAGCGCTTACTATTTAAATAAAGATCTAAAGTAGAATCTTTGTAGAATCATCTTAGATCTATGTGATACCAAACACCTCAATGAAAACTAAAAATACTGAGCAATATCTAGGCATTTTCATGTACTCAGAAAACCACTACCACATATTCAAAATAACTGGATGTTTTAACCATAAAATATCAGACTCACAATTATATTTCCCAAAACTGACAGCTGGAATCTTGAACTTTGCAGAACATTTCAGTTTTCATGTAGGGACTGACGTAATAAAAGTTTAACCGCGGAAAGCAAAGATGGCCACTATAGAGTCTATAGACGTTGACTTCTGAACAACTTTGCAAATATGTCCTGCATTCACATAATGTATTTAATTCTTTATACTGGCAAAAACAAACAAACAAACAAACAAACACCACCAAAGCAGTTCCATATTTTTAAGCTGCAATTTCATACATGTATAGAAAAGCATAAGTACTACTGACAGTTTTAGAAGTTTTGAAAGCATCATTATCAAACAAAGCTCCAAAAAATGGGAAAATGTTTTTTATTTTAGTCTTCTGTTTCTATATTTGTGTTGTATCCAAATCACTGCCATTAATTGAGAACAACGTTTAACAAGGTCCCTAGCACATTCAAACATATGCTTTTGGAATATCAAACAACTTATATGAATTCACGGAATGTAACAACCAAAGGCTGCAGTTAAAATTGGACTCTCCACTCACATTAACATTGTTAATCTTCCCACAACATAATTTCCTGGCTATCAAAAGATTAATTGACTTTCTTTTAACAAGATTCCTTAAATTATGTATGCATCACTGAAAATAGTACTGATAGTTCAATATATTTGGGAAATTATGATCTAACGTGGATAAAACTGATAAGATATTTAATAGGATCATGCTGTCACCTATTGAACTATCAGATCAGGGACAGCCAAGTGGTATTCTTTCTAGGACCTTTTAGATTATTTAAATTCAAGTATTTTTTGGTCGATTTTTTTTCTGTAACTAGTCTTTAACATGCACAGTTTATGGCAGGTACTAATATATTGTAAATGTTTCAGGCATTGAGTATACTATGTCACAAAGCCATTTTCTTCAAATTAATAATACAAAGCTTTCAACCTTGTTTAATTTGGCATGTTGATAAAAATACTGAGGGATAGTACAAAACACACTAACTATAATCCTTTCTCCACCCTTCAGACCAGGCAAACTTGCAAACCATCCAGAGGCTCTTAAAACTAATTGCTAAGCAGCATAGATGTCACTTAATTAGAGAAAACTGAGAGGAAGCAGTAATCTAGAAACCACAATTTGATTGTAAGTGGGAACATCATTAATGGACACAATTCCCTTACTGCACATTACTAAAGCATGGTAAAGTAAAGGGATAGGGATAGGACACGCTTCTGAAAGAGAAACCTCTGTGAATCCTTTCAGAAAGCAAAACAACACATTGTGAGTTTTATATAGTTTAACAACATTTTATTTCCTTCCATCTTAAGTAGGATGTTAGCTGCAGAATCATGCTTTCTCTTGGCTATCCTTTATGTTGTATAGGAAGAATTCTCCTGGGTGTCTGCTGTGGCTGATTTTTTTTTTTCAGTGTGTTCTTTAAAAATGCTGTTCAGTGGTAAAGAACAAGCAATTTTGTTTGCCTAGAGGACTGACTTTCTACCTCTATCAGCTCAGGCTTTTCACCTTTTTCCTGAAGCATCTCCTAATAATGTGCTTGAAAGAAACCCCCAAAGACCCTTGGTACCAGATTGTCTGCCTTGTGTAGCCAGACGTATGTGGTTTTTCAAGATAAACTATAACATAATAGCATTGTCACATTTAAATTTCAGGTTTTGGAGTCTAGGGGTAAAAGCATATCAAATCTGGGTATTGTACAAGATGTTGGCAATATATAAGATGCTATCTTGCATCCATCAGGGAAGCAGTGCACAGGCTGGTGGGACTTGAGATGAATAGCCAAATTGCAGTTGGGCATGGAGGGTGAATGTGTGTGCAGAATCAGCACAATCCATGAACAGAGCTTTGCTCTCATCAACCGATGTCTGTACCAGTGTTTCAGTGCATGTTGGTTAAAAACACTGTCAAAACTGATCCTCTAGGGACACATCCTTTCAAAGTGGTGTTTGCCAATAAATGTGCAGCTGTCAAGTTCTACAATTTATTATGGGTTTTGATAGCACCAGAAATGTTTACAGATAAAAGAAAAGCTTGCGGGAGGTGTGGGGAACAAACAGGTAAAGTGAATGTTTTTATTCCAGTTGCTACCTTATTTTGTTACAAGTACATTCTCAGAAAAAGAGAAAACTCATTTTCTCTTCCTCAAAATGGCAGTCCTCATAAAGCAGCCATTTTAGAGATCAGACAGCAGGACAAAAATGGTGCAGAGACTAAAGGTGAAGGAAAGAAAATTGATACCATAAAAAGAGAAACAACGTAAAAGAAATGAGGAAAGGCTAAATAAAAATCATGTTTTCATTTGCCTTAGAAAATCTGAGATGGGGGTGAGCCTGTAGTTCAGTTTGAAGGCATGGAACTAAAACAGACTGGCAAGTGGGTCCGGGACCAGAAGAATAGCAAGTTGAGAATTGTTATCACTGTCCAGCTATTCCTTCAAAGAAGTCCTACCAGGTATGTGTACCACACAATAGCTAACAGCAAGCTAGCTGAAAGCTGGAAACCTACACTGGTCTTTGATCATCATTCTTGAAAACAGAAGAAAAGGAGTATTCGTGGTGGTAAATTTAACCTGTGTTTCCCTAATTTGGGGGTCTTTAATGAAGAGGGATTTGAGTTATAATGATTGCAATTTCTGATTCTGAGCTCAAAATAAATTGCCAGAACCACATCCCTTTGAATCCTTCCTTGCGTTCTTGGAGATCAGCTCTGTAATTGTCCTGTGCAGCTGCTAATGTTCATTTATCTGCTCCATACCAAAGCAGCCTCTGTGCCAATGATGTCACTTCGCCTATAATCTGCTAGTTTGTCATTGCTTCATTGTCATGACTCCTCCCATAGGCATATGGCCCTTGTTGCTACTAATTAAGTTCACCATGCATCCTGGTTAGCCCAAGACAATTTCAGATTAATTCTGTTGACCCAGCATAATTCTTTATAGTGCCCCCTTTCACTCTCGAAAGTCCTATCTATTCTTGGAGATGGACTCTCTTTCGTCAGTTTATAATTCTTGTTTAATGAAGCTCCCAAATATAGGAGTCTAATTCAATTTCTTATAGTTCTTATACTTTTAAAATTATTTTATTTCTCTAGCTCTTTCAGATTATTTCCCCCCCTTGATACAGCACAAACAGCATAGATTTGGGAACCCAATAATATGTGTTCAAATCTCAACTCTATTCTTACTAGTTGAGTAGGGCAGAGCAAAATCTCAATTTTCTCACCATAAATGTAGGGGTGATAATATGACTTAGCTCATATGATTCTTTTTTTTAAATTTAATTAATTAACTTATTTTTGTTACAGATGTTTTTCCTTTTTTTCCCCACTGATTCCTCCTTCCCCTCCCTCTCCACCCTGTCCCCAGCTTTGTTGTCCATGTCCATTGTTCATACACACATGCATATAAGTTCTGTGGTTTATCTCTCCCCCACCACCCTCTATTCTGGGGATGGTCAGTCTGCAACCCACTTCCACATCTCTGGGACTACCCCATTCCTCAGACTGTTATGTTCATTATATTCCACAAATAAGTGAGATCATATGATACTTGTCTTTCTCTGTTTGGCTTATTTCACTTAGGATAATAATTTCTAGGTCCCTCCATGTCATCTCAAAGGATAAGAGCTCTTTCTTATAGCTGCATAGTACTCCATTGTGTATATGTACCACCACTTTTTTATCCATTCATCTACTGATGGACATTTGGCTGTTTCCAGATCTTGACTATTGTAAATAGTGCTGTTATGAACATGGGGGTACATATATTCTTTCTGATTGGTGTTTCAGGCTTCCTAAGGTAAATTCCTAGAAGTGGGATCACGGGGTCAAATGGAAGTTCAATTTTTAATTTTTGAGGTAACACCACAGTGTTTTCCATAGTAGCTGCACCATTCTGCATTCCCACCAGCAGTGCACTAGAGTCCCCTTTTCTCCACACCCTCGACAACACTTGTTGTTTGATGATTTGTTGATGGCGGCCATTCTGACAGGTGTGAGGTTATATCTCATTGTTATTTTAATTTGCATCTCTCTGATGATTAGTGATGTTGAGCATTTCTTCATATGTCTCTTAGCCATTTG
Organism: Molossus molossus; assembly: GCF_014108415.1. Taxonomy (NCBI): domain Eukaryota; kingdom Metazoa; phylum Chordata; class Mammalia; order Chiroptera; family Molossidae; genus Molossus; species Molossus molossus. The sequence continues at coordinate 24,599,234 of NW_023425355.1, read as the reverse complement.
TATGTCCTGTTTGGAGAGGTATCTATTTAGTTCCTCTGACCATTTTTAATTGGATTCTTTGTCTTCCTTTTGTGGAGTTGCGTGAGCACTCTGTATGTATTGGAAATTAACCCCTTTATCTGATATATCATTGGCAATTATGCTCTCCCATACAGTGGGTTGCCTTTCCATTTTAATAATGATTTCTTTTGCTGTGCAGAAGCTTTGAGTTTGATGTAGTCCCATGTGTTCATTTTCTCCTTTATTTCTGTTGCCTTAGGTGATGTATCAGTGAAAATTTTGCTGTGTATGATGTCTGAAATTTTGTTGCCTACAGTTTCTTATAGGATTTTTATGGGTTCATGAGTCACATTTAAGTCTTTTATCCATTTTGCATTTATTCTTGTATAGGGTGTAAGTTGATGGTCTAGTTTCATTTTCTTGCATGTAGCTGTCCAATTTTTCCAACACCATTTATTAAAAAGGCCGTCTTTACTCCACTGTATGCTCTTGTCCCCTTTGTCAAATATTAAGTAAGCATAATGTCTTGGGTCCATTTCTGGGTTCTCTGTTCTGTTCCACTGGTCCATATGCCTGTTCTTGTGCCAGTACCAGGCTGTTTTGATTACAGTGGGTTTGTAGTATAACCTGAAATCTGGTAATGTGATCCCTCCAACTTTGTTCTTCTTTTTCAAGATTGCTGTGGCTATTCGAGGTCTTTTTTTTGTTCCATATGAACTTTTGAAGTATTTGTTCTAGTTTTGTGAAGTATGTCGTTGATATTTTTATGGGGATTGCATTGAATCTATAGATTGCTTGGGGTAGTATGGACATTTTAATGATGTTAATTTTTTCAATCCATGAACAAGGTATGTGTTTCCACTTTTTTATATCTTCCTCTATTTCTTTTTTTCAAGGACCTTCATATGTTTCTTTTCAAGATGAATCAAACATAATATGAGAATAAATCCTAGCACAGTTTCTAATACATTGTAGAGAATGAATAAATGTTAGTGTCCCATTTTTGCTTCCTCCCTCTACAGCTAGGAATGTAAAACAGCTTCTCCAGGGCTGAGGTCAGAAGACATTTCACCTGATGACATTTAAAAGCCTACTCAAAATTTTCTCTACTTTTCTGACAATTTCTTCTACCAGATAATGAATAAATTCCTAACTCATTGAACCATTCTCTGAGTGGTTAAAAATGAGTCCCTACCTCTCTCTCCTTTCCTATACTTTAATTTTTAGTCTTAGATGGAACCATAAATTTCAATGAGTCCATTACCATCTCCCTAGGAGACCAATAGGAATCTTAGACAAAAAGAACTCTTGGGAGTCACCTGTTTTAGTTAGACCCAAGGTCAGCAAACTTTTTCTATAAAGGACCACACTATAAATAGTTTAGGCTTTGTAGGCTATACAATCTCTGTCACAACTATTCAACTTTGCCATTGTAGTTCCAAAGCAGACCCAGGTGATTTATAAATGAATGAGCCTATATAGCTGTGTTTGAATAATATTTCAGTTATGGACACTAAACTTTGATTTCACATAATTTTTGCGCATCACAAAATAATTTTGTTTTGTTGTTTTTTTTTAATAATTTGAAAATGAATAAAATAATTCTTAGCTCATAAGCAATACCAAAATAGTCAGTAAGCTGGATTTTTTTCTGTGGTATATAGATTGACAATCACTGAGTTTGACTCTGTTTATTGCAAATGGCAAGAAACCAAGTTTAAACCAACTTAATCAAAAAGGAATTTATTGGTTCAATTAACCAAAAGTCTAGGAACATATGCTTCAGATACACCAGGTGTTCTAAACAATGTCACTAGATTCTTTCTCTCAATTTCTCAGTCATCTCCTTTATTTTGACTTCATTCTCATGTCTTGGTTGTGTACAGATGGCTGTCTATATGTCCAGGGATTTTTCTCCTATATTCAAATCTAGCAGAGGAGAAAGTGAGTATTTCTCTTTGTAAAAATATTAACATAAACTACCGGACCTGATAATCAGTATTTGAACAAAATCATGTGTCCATTTCTAATTTAGTCACTATGGGCAGAGGCAGGAATATCCTGATTGGCTTAAGCCAATAGCATATCCCATCCCTGGTGCTTGGGTAAAGTGAACTCCAACCAAACTGTACAGAAGATCAATTATTCCCCCAGGGTATATTAAGACATGACTACCAAAGAACAGGAGAGGGGTAGAGTGTGGTATGTGACAAAATGCAACAAATGTGTAATATACACCAGGGAACATGCCTAACTTTAAAGACATTCAAATTTGGCCCTCTCTGATACCGTCAAAAAATCAACGTAAATATTTAAAAAATAAAATTAGTTTAGTGGCATAAGATTGATCCTTCAGAGAAGGACATTTTATAATGTATATCTGTATGATGAATAAGTAGGCCTCAGTGTTTCCCTATAGCACAAAACAATTAAATTAAACTATGACAAACATTTTCTGAAAAAGGACAAGATAGAAAGTATGTTAGGCTTTGTGGGATATACTCAGTCCCATTTTTTTTTCCTTTTTTTTCCTTCTTTGTACAACCCTTTTATTATCATCATCATCATCATCATCATCATCATCATCATTATTTTTTTTTTAATTCTCACCAGAGTATCTTTTTTTATTTATCATCAGATAGAGTTGGAGAGAGGGAGATAAACGGAGAGAGAGAGAGAGAAACACATCGACTGGCTGCTTTCTGCGAGACTCGACCAGGGCCAGAGATGAACTGCAACTGAAGTACATGTCCTTGACCGGAATCGAACCCCAGGATTGAAAAGGTGATTCATTGGCCTGTGGGCCGATGTTCTAACCACTGAGAAAACTGGCCAGGGCCCTTGTACAACCCTTTTAAAATGTAAAACCACCCTTTGCTCAAAGACCTTATAAAAATGCAGACCTGATTTAGCCTGTTTAGTTCTGACGTATATGATACTAGCACCCCTTCAAGCTATGCTAATCTATGGTCCAGGCTTCTGTCTTTAGCAGCTTCTTCCCCCTGCCCATGCCCAGCAAGGCCTGATCCTTTCACAGAAGAATTTTAGTGCAAATATTACTATTATCCTCTACCTCGGGATGTATGGTGAAACAATCTAAATGGTCCTGTGCTCATCTGCATCGTTTTTGACCCTTGAATCTCCAGGTATCTGTATACGCACTGTTCCCACAAGGCACTCTCTTCTTGTGGTTTTCTTTCTTTCTTGTTGTTAGGAGCTTCTGCTAAGCCAAAGCATGATCTGGAAGCTAAAAATTACCTTTCTATACACAAATATTACCATATCACCCAATTGTTTAAAAGCCCTCTAACTACAGGGCAGAGGTTATACATTTTTTGTTGTTGTTAGTCCTCCCCTGAGGATCTTTTTCCACTGATTTTTTAGAGAGAGTGGAAGAGAGAGAAAGAGAGAAACATAGCTATGAGTGGTTATATTTCTTAAGAATGTCATTCAAAGACCTTCTCCCCTGAAATAGATTGTAAGACGCTCCAGTGAGATGCCTTCTTTGTAACCGGAGGAAAGGAGGACCTTTATCTCTGAAGACAGAGGGACTCAGAGGAATCTTAGCAAATAGGCCTTGCAAAATTTCCCCTAGTTTACTACCCGTACCTCATATCCTTTTGTCCTATCACATTTTCCTCTGACTGTCTACTCTTCATCAAATCTACTACAAAAATGCACAGATTTAACTGCTTCTTTGGGTCTTCATCTCCTTAAAAAGGCACCAATGTAAATGAAAAATTTACATCAAATACATTTGTATGCTTTTCTTCTGTGAATCCGTCTTTGTCAGTTTAATTTTCAGATCCAGCCTGAGACATAAGAGGGGCAAGGAAAAAATTTTTCTCCCCTACATCTATAACCTAACAATATGAGAAGAAAACTCACACAATTGCAAAATAATCTTGAAAATAAATGTGTTGGGAGTAAAATACTTGCCTTGCGTGTAAGGACCAAGTTGTATTAAAAATATAAACTTTAAACTTGAGAATCAGCCATCACAAAGAGATGTTCACACTGTGAGAGGTACCTGGGAACTGACAGGGAAGAAATTACAGATTTATTACTTAAAGTATCATGTTAATTGTAGGACCTTTCTCACTAAATGGACTAGTAGACAAGCCAAATTCCCCCTCTCTCTTGCAGTTTATCAAGTTAAATCTGAGTAATTTTTTTTTTTTTTTTTTTTTTTGGTTAATTCTCACCTGAGGATATATTTCCATTGATTTTTATTTTTTTTATTTTTATATTTAATTATTTATTTTTGTTACAGATGTTTCTCCTCCCCCCCCTCACTGATTCCCCCGTCCCCATACCTCCTCGCCCTGTCCCCAGCTTTGTTGTCCATGTCCATTGTTCATGCATACATGCATAGAAGTTCTGTGGTTTATCTCTCCCCCACCACCCCCTCTTCTGGGGATTGTCAGTCTGTACCCCAATTCCACGTCTCTGGGACTACCCCATTCCTCAGACTGTTATATTCATTATTATTACACAAATAAGTGAGATCATATGATACTTGTCTTTCTCTGTTTGGCTTCTTTCGCTTAGGATGACACTTTCCAGGTTGTTCCATGTTGTCTCAAAGCATAAGAGATCTTTCCTTCTTACAGTTGCATAGTACTCCATTGTGTACATGTACCGAAGCTTTTTATCCATTCATCTACTGATGGACATTTGGGCTGTTTCTAGATCTTAGCTATTGTAAATAGTGCTGCTACAAACATGGGGGTACATATATGCTTTCTGATTGGTGTTTCAGGCTTCTTAGGGCATATTCCTAAAAGTGGGATCACTGGGTCAAATGTCAATTTAATTTTTAACTTTTTGAGGTAACACCATAGTGTTTTCCATAGTGTCTGCACCAGTCTGCATTCCCACCAGCAGTGTACTAGAATCCCCTTCTCTCCTAACCCTCACCAACACTTGTTGTTTGATGATTTGTTGATGGCGGCCATTCTGACAGGTGTGAGGTGATACCTCATTGTTATTTTAATTTGCATCTCTCTGATGATTAGTGATGTTGAGCATTTCTTCATATGTCTCTTAGCCATTTGTATGTCCTGTTTGGGGAGGTATCTATTTAATTCCTCTGGCCATTTTTAATTGGGTTCTTTGTCTTCCTTTTGTTGAGTTGTATGAGCACTCTATATATATTGGAAATTAACCCCTTATCTAATATATCATTGGAAATTATGCTCTCCCATACAGTGGGTAGCCTTTCCATTTTGATGATTGTATCTTTTGCTGTTTAGAAGCTTTTGAGTTAGATGTAGTCCCATGTGTTCATTTTCTCCTTTGTTTCTGTTGCCTTAGGTGATGTGTTAGTGAAAATTCTGCTGCATATGATGTCCGAAATTTTGTTGCCCGTAGTTTCTTATAGGACTTTTATGGATTCATGAGTCACATTTAAGTCTTTTATCCATTTTGCGTTTATTCTTGTGTAGGGTGTAAGTTGATGGTCTAGTTTCTGTTTTCTTTTTTTTTTTTTCATGTAGCTGTTCAATTTTCTCAACACCATTTATTAAAGAGGCTGTCTGTATGCACTTGCCACCTTTGTCAAATATTAATTGAGCATATTGCCTTGGGTCCATTTCTGGGTTCTCTGTTCTGTTCCACTGGTCCATATGCCTGTTCTTGTGCCAGTACCAGGCTGTTTTGATTACAGTGGGTTTGTAGTATAACCTGAAATTTGGTAATGTGATCCCTCCAACTTTGTTCTTCTTTTTCAAGATTGCTGTGGCTATTCGAGGTCTTTTTTGGTTCCATATGAACTCCTGAAGTATTTGTTCTAGTTCTGTAAAGTATGTCGTTGGTATTTTTATGGGGATTGCATTGAATCTATAGATTGCTTGGGGTGGTTTGGACATTTTAATGATGTTAATTATTTCAATCCATGAACAAGGTATGTGCTTCCACATTTTTATATCTTCCTCTATTTCTTTTTTCAATGACCTGTAGTTTTCTGCAAATAGGTCCTTTATTTCTTTGGTTAAGTTTATTCCTAGGTATCTTAATTTTTTTTGCTGCAGTGTTAAATGGGATTGTTTACTTAGTTTCTCTTTCTGTGGGTTCATCATTGGTGTATGAGAATGCCATCGATTTCTTAACGTTAATTTTGTATCCTGCTTCTTTGCCAAATTCATTTATTAAGTCTAGTAATTTTTGATGGAGTCTTTGGGGTTTTCTTCGTATAGTACCATGTCATCTGCAAATAATGACAGTTTTGCTTCCTCCTTTCCAATTTGGATCCCTTTTATTTTTTCTTCCTGTCTGATTGCTGTGGCTAAGACTTCCAGTACTATGTTAAATAAGAGTGGCAAAAGTGGGTATCCCTGTCTTCTTTCTGTTCATAAGGGAAATGTTTTTCCTTTTTACCAATTTAGTATGATGTTGGCAGTAGGTCTTTCATATATGGCCTTTATTATGTCTAGATATGATCCCTCTATTCCCAGATTGCTGAGCATTTTTATCAGAAATGGATGCTAGATTTTGTCAAAGGCTTTCTCAGCATCTATTGGTATGATCATGAGGTTTTTATTCTTCATTTTGTTTATTTGGTGTATCACATTTATTAATTTGCATATATTGTATCAGCCTTACATCCCTGGGATGAATCCCACTTGGTCATGGTGACTATTTTTTTTCATGTGTTGCTTGCCCTGATTTGCTAGTATTTTGTGCATGATTTTGGCATTTATATTCATCAGGGATATTGGCCTGTAGTTTCTTTCTTCGTAGTGTCTTTATCTGGTTTTGGAATTAGAATTATGCAGGCCTCATAAAACGAGTTTGGAAGTCTTCCTTCTTCTTGAATTTTTTGAAATAGTTTGAGGAGAATGGGTGTTAGTTCCTTTTTGAATGTTCGGTAAATCTTCTCTGTGAAGCCATCTGGGTCTGGGCTTTTGTTTTCTTGGAGAGTCTTGATTACATCTTCAATTTCGTCTGTTGTTATTGGTCTGTTCAAGTTTTCTATTTCTTCCTGGTCCAGTTTTGGGAGACTATGTGTTCTTAGAAATTTGTCCATTTTGCTTAGACTGTCGAATTTGTTGCCATGTAATTTTTCATAGTAATTGTTAACAATATTCTGTATTTCTGTGGTATCAGTTGTTACTTCTCTTCTTTCATTTCTGATTTTGTGTATTTGGGTTCTCTCTCTTTGTTTCTTGGTGAGTCTGGCTAAGGGTCCATCAATCTTGTTTATCTTTTTGAAAAACCAGCTCTTTGTTTCATTGATCTTTGAATTGTTTTTTTGGTCTCTATGTCATTTATTTCTGCTCTGATCTTTACTATTTCCTACCTTTCTCCTTGCTCTAGGGTTTCTTTATCTTTGCTTTCTAGTTCTTTAAATTGTGAGGTTAGGTAGCCTATTAGAGATTTTTCTTGCTTCTTGAGGTAGGCCTGTAATGCTATGACCTTCCCTCTCAGAACTGCTTTCACTGTATCCCATAGGTTTTGTGTTGTTGTGTGTTCATTTTCATTGGGTTCCAGGAAGTTTTTAATTTCTCCCTTGATCTCCTCATTGACCCATTCGTTGTTTAATAACATGCTATTTAGCTTCCATGTGTTCAAATGTCTTTGCATGTTCTTGTTGCAATTGATTGCTAGTTTCATGCCATTGTGATTTTAGAAGATGCTTGATTTGATTTCTATCTTCTTGAACTGGTAGAGACTTAGTTTGTGTCCTAACATGTGGTCTATCTTTGAGAATGTCCCATGTGCACTTCAGAAGAATGTGAATTCTGTAGTTTTGGGGTGTAATTCTCTGTAGATATCTATTAAATCCTTTTGGTCTAAATCTTCATTTAGAGTCTCTGTTTCGTTGCTAATTTTTTGTCTAGAGGATTTATCCAGTGATGTCAGCGGGGTGTTGAAGTCCCCTGCTATGATTGTATTGCTATCGATTTCTCCTTTGAAGTCTTCCAGATGATATTTAATATATTTTGGTGTTCCTATATTGGGTGCATATATATTTATCAAGGTTATATCTTCCTGTTGGATAGACCCTTTCATTATTATGTAGTGGCCTTCTTTGTCTCTATTTATGGTCTTCATTTTGAAATCTACTTTATCAGATTTATGAGTATTGCTACCCCAGTTTTTTTTTTTTTTTTTCCATTTGCTTGGAAGATTTTTTTCCATCCTTTCAATTTCAACCTATGTGAGTCTTTTGTTGTGAGGTTGGTCACTTGTAAACAACATATAGATGAGTCATGCTTTCTTATCCAATCAGCTACTCTGTGTCTTTTCATGAGAGCATTCAATCCATTTACATTTAAGGTGATTATTGATATGTATTTATTGCCATTTTTGTTTTGTGTGTTTATATTTTTCTTCTTATTTCTCCTGCTAATTATAACACTCCTATTAACATTTTTTACAGTGCTGGTTTGGTGGTAATACATTCCCTTAACCTTTTTTTTTTTTTTTTTTGTCTGGGAAGCTCTTTATTTGACCTTCTATTTTGAATGATTGCCTTGCTGGGTAGAGTAGTCTTGGATTCAGATCCTTGTTTTTCATGACCTTAATTACCTCATGCCACTTCCTTCTGGCCTGTAGTGTTTCTGTTGAAAAGTCAGCTGAGAGCCTTATGGGGTTTTCTTTGTTGGTAACCTGTTGCTTATCTCTTGCTGCTTTTAGGATTCTCTCTTTGTCTTTAATTTGTGGCATTTTAATTACTATGTGTCTTGGTGTGGGCCTGTTTGGGTTCTTACTTGGGACTCTCTGTGCTCTTTGAACTTGAATGCCTTCTTCCTTCATCAAATTAAGGAAGTTTTTTGTCACTATTTTTTAAAATATATTCTCTAACTCTTGCTCATTTCCTTCTTCTTCGGGGAGTCCTATGATGTGAATGCTATTACATTTCCAGTTGTCCCACAGTTCTCTTAAGCTGTCTTCCTGTTTTTTAATTGTTTTTTCCTTTTGGTTTTCTGATTGGTTGATTTTTTTCTACCCTATCTTCTTATTCACTGATCTGGTCCTTCACTTCCTCTACTGTGCTATTTAGACCTTCCAGTTTGTTCTTTATATGTCAAAGATATATGTCATTATATATGTCATATATATATATAATATGTCATTCTTCATTTCTTCTTGATTGTTTTTAATTTCCAACTGTTTGATTTTCAACATTTCTATGTCTTTACTCATGGTGCTCATGTCCTTACACATGCTGTTGAGCTTCCTCAACATCATGGCTCTGAATTCTAGTTCTCTTAAATTGCTTAACTGCACCTCATTTATCTCCTCTTCAGTAGAGGTCGCTTGTTCTTTCATTTGGCTTTTATTTCTTTGTTTCACCATTTTGGCTATCACAGTGGACTTTGGAACCTGCCCTATTTTCCCTGTGGGTGTTGGTATTCTGCTGTTTGTGGCTCCCTCTTCTCAGTTTGGATGAGCCAGGGAGGACCCATGTTACACACCACTGTCAAGTCTTACTTTCCCAGTTCAAGTAGCTCTGGGAATGGTACAGTTATCCTCTAGCTTTTTGCCTGGAGGCTATCAGTAGAAGTTACCTGAAGATCCTTGGCTTCTCAGTTCAATGAAAAACTCTCTCAAGTGCTCAGAGGAAGAGGATTTCCTGAGGGTGGGCAGATGCTGGTTGTTAATGGGCCTCAATTAACATTTCAATGGCCACCTGGTGGGGTTGAATCTCTGAGGGAGGGGTCACCACCTCTCCCCAGAGCCCTGGGAAGGAGTAAGATGACCACAGTCCTTCATGGCCACAACTCACGAAAAGGTCTGAGTGCCCTTCATATCTTGAATGTCCCAACATAGTTCCAGTCCAGTCTGCCCTCCCTCTGCTGGAGCCCAAAGTAAGTGGCTGCTGCTATTTTAGCCTCTGTCTCGGCTCTGTGCTGTGGAGCTGCCTAGAAGTTTAACCACAGGGTGCTGCTCCCAGCTAAGGCTGCTGCTCCCAGCTAGGGGCCGCTGTCCCCATCTAGGGACGCTGCCGACCATGGGCTCCCAGCCTCCCTCTTGCGTCTACACAAGCCTACCAGGATTGTCAGTGTCCCTGGTTATATGGCCCTCCAAGCTGCTTTTCTGTTGCCTTTTCCTGATGATTTGTCTTTATTTTTGTTGTAATTCCACTTTGGTCCTGGGAGATGGTCCATGTAACTTCCAGTTACTCTGTTGCCATTTTGGAATCCTATTTCCATTGATTTTTAGATAGGGTGGAAGGTAGTGAAGGTGTGAAGGGGTGGGAGAGAGAGAGAAACATTGGTGTGAGAGAGACACATCGATTGGTTGCCTCCTGCACGACCCCAACTGGGGCCAGGGGTTTAACCTACCACCCTTTGTTCCGTGGGCCAACACTCTAACAGCTGAGCCAAACTAGCCAGAGCAAATCTGAGTAATTTAAATGTGCTCCCTATAGCCTGCTTCCTCCTTCCAATTTGGGATTATAAAATTCTTATGGGCAAGAGTCATGTCTTCTTCATTTTGGAACCTCGGTACTCATCAACTATAGTGTCTCCTAGATGCTCATAGGTGGAGCATTGTAGGTATTCATTAAATGTGAAATTGATTTGAATTTTATATTTCTTTAGTGGTTTCTTTCTGTTTATTTAAATTCTTAATACATTAATGAAAAATAATTTGTTAGCCCTGGCTAGTTTGGCTTAATATTTAGAGCATCAGCCTGTGGACCAAAGAGTTGCCAGTTTGATCCCCAGCCTTGTTGGGGTCATGCAGGAGGCATGATCTATATGTCTCTGTCACATCGATGTTTCTCTCTCTCTCTCTCTCTCTCCCTCCCACTCTATCTGAAAATCAATAGAAAAATATCCTCAAGTGAGGATTAAAACTAATAATAATAATAGTAATTTGTTGATGAGATGGTAGACAATATCCAGTGGAGTAAAGAAAATTTCAGGCAGTAGGCCTTTCCAAAGTAGGCCAGGGACACTTAGGTCAGTTCTGCAAAATGTGAATGACATAATGCTGCTTCCTTCCAACCACAGACCACATCAAATAATTAGATAAGGAATTAGATGAGACCAAAATGAATCCATTTTAATTTGTCAATAACTTCTTCTTACATCTTTCATGATTGTAATCAAGGACTAAATCTGCTGAATATCCTTACACTTCCTGGCAGTCTAATAACACAGTTTTCTAAATGTTTTGAGCCTCAAATTCTTTTAATTCATTCCTTTCCTCATGTTACTCTTCGTATAAAATTAACCTCAAACATGTAAAAGATTTTACAGCTTCTCTACAGCTTTCTCAATAGCAGAAACAATCTTTGATATTTGTTTTTTTCCTTCCAGTACTGAAATGAAAGACTTTCTGCCTCCAATCATCTACTAAACTTCTCAGGGAACAAAGTACATGTTGATATTTTTAAGAAAGGCAAAATATTCTTTCCTTTTACCTATTGTAAGTGCTTTGATTTAAAAAATACTAAAATAAATTTAGGAGACAAAGGTTCCATCACGTTTCTCTGGTGCTCTGATTCTCAGTCAGCTGGTTAAACTTGAGAATGTGTTTGGACTGGCAATGAATATTCTCCTATAAACAATGTTCAAAATCAGTTTAATAATTAAATCCCTAAATATTAAATAAATAAATGAATATGGATGAAAGATATAAATATGTAAACATGACTTAATAATTCATTCCTAGTATTTTTAGTTGGTTTCTCCCTAGTGCAATTCAGAGGAGAGGTATTCATCTGAGTCAAAGCTCATATAACAAACTAAAGGACCCCTTTGAATGCATAGACTAGAAATTACCTTAGCTCTGTGTATATCCCCACTCTTCTACCTCTTATCCTCTTGGCCTAGTACACTGCGTGACAAAAGATGAGTCACAAAGGTTCTGTGATCACGTCTCACATAAGCTCAGGGATTATGGCTTTCTCACTCTGAGGTCCTTCAGCAATTAGGTAGAAGAGAAGGGATGCAGAACCAAGGTTCCTCTAATTAGAAAGCCTGAGTTCTTAGATGTTTGATACAGTGTTCCCAGGTAGCCTATATCCCTTCGTTTCTTGGTTCTCTAAGCCTGAATAGAACATATGATGAGTCTAATCTGCCGTAATATATGAAGACAACCATACAAGTGACTTTTTGGGTTCCTGCCTGTTCTGGAACCGGGTCAATGTGTCACAGCAATTTGGGCTGACAAATGGCCTTTCATGTTTGACTAGGCTGCATGTGCTAGGTGATGTCAACAATAAAAAGATGATGTTAAAGCATGGTTTTGTTTTCCCCTTTGTTAAGGATTTGACAGGCTAACATGTGAATAGTCACGATACAAAGCAAAAGTATGAGGTTGTAAGTACCTAAGGAATGTAAAATTATAATGCTGGAATGCTTAATGCACAATTCAATGACAAAGGCACTTTAGAAGGTTTGTAGTGAGAATTATCATCTACTAAGACATTGAGGGGGAAAAAAGTGTTTCTCTAGTATGCTTTTGGGTTTGGTGACATGAAAAGCTGAGGAATAAGTTACCATGCATCTCCCTTTCGGTGACAGGAAATACTCTCTTTCCTAGTACAGCAAGGAGTTGATGTTTTTCCAGTGCTTCAGGGGTCTACTTAGACCTTTGTTTAACCCAATGGTTATATAACCTGGCTTTTTGTTATTTAAGTTCATTTTTCACAAAGTTACTCTATAGAAAAATAGATTAAACAAATGCAAACAATGTTTTTCTTTTCTACAATCATGTTGTAGAATTATATTAACTATCAGAGGAAACAAAATAACTATGCTGACTGTGTTAGTTTTCAGGCACAAACATAGTATTTAAATCTGCAAGATTTTGTAAAAATTGGGTCAAAGTTATTGTGGTGCCATACCAAAGGTATATTTATATATTTTCCCACAAAGGAAAGTAATAATATTTGACATTATAAGCATCTGAGCTTAATTTCTTTACCTATACATACAACTTTAAAAAACTTTGCACCAAATCATTTGCAGGCAAATTGAATGGAAAAAGAAATTAACTAATAGCCATGATAGTGTTTGAAAACCAAATCCTATCCTATCAGACTAAACTTATCTCTTTCTGCAATATACCCCATAAACTGAAGTGAGGACTTTTTTAAGGCTTTCAAGTCCACCCTATTGACACAACCATCAGTGAAGTGGAAAAGTGGGGTATGAACGACATAGTTATTAACTGGACCACAGTAGACTGGAGCATCATATTTAGAAAATATCATCAATAGGTAATATAATAATTAGGGCTTCAAAGCACTCAGTCCAAGAATTTTAGAAATAGAATGACTCTTCTGAGATTTATTAACACCATCACTACTACTTTGGATAGAAATTAAAATATTATACCTATACTTCTACATAGGTCAGAACATTCACATGCATAAACAAAAATAATAAGAAATAATAGAGAGAAATGGATAAGCAAAACAAATGGACTTTCAGATGTTGTACCTTGCAGTTAGCAAGAATTAAATGGACATTTGCTGATAGATTTAATGTATGTGTCTTAGTGTCATAGTTGTTAATCATTCATTCATTCCACAGCATTTAAAAGTGCTTAAGTATGTGCCAAGTGTTATCTATTAGGCAGTGGAATTTGTCTTCATTAGCTTTTTCTCCATCTCTTTGAGGTTAGATGTTATAGGACTTTGCTAGAATCCTTGTGTAGCAATATTTTTAGTTTGTTTTTCAAACAATAAAAACCCAGAGCACAGACGAAAATCATTTCTAGTATTCACCGCTAAAATAGCCACTGGGATTATGAATTGACATTGATATCTTTGAAGATCTTACAAAATTATTTTCGATTAAATAATTTTTAGTAAGAATTAAATAATTCTTATTTTGAATTATTAATAAGAATTGAATTAAATAATTCTTATTTTGGATTAAATAATTTTTAAATAATTACTTTTATCTGAGTCAGTACTAGATTTCCAGCCCTGTGATGAATTCATATCAAATTGAGTGTATACAAAGATGTCAAGGATTCCTTCCAACTCTGTTGCCATTTGTACAAGATGTAAGCAGTTTCCAAGTATACTAAATCATTTGACACCAAATCATTATCTTTTCTTGCTTATTTTCACTTGCCCACTGGACAAGTCAGAGGCCAGAGAGAAGTACTCATTTAAGATCTCAAATATATTTCATGAAGTATAACATGATCTTAAACATATCCATGGATCTATCGACCCATCTCTAGAGATATGTTCCTGCTCAGAGATAGAAAAGATTTCCCTAGACCTAGAGTGACCAACCATCTCAGATTGCCCAGGATTATCCCAGTTTTAGCACTGAAAGACCCACAATCTGGAAAACCTTTCAGCCTCCGGCACTAAACTTTACTTTGGTCTTATCTTGCCAAAAATTACTGGCAGGGTATGAGATAGGATTCCATAGATTAAAATCACTTTTTGCTTTTTAAAAATATTTTAACATTTTCTTAAATTTTATTTTTTTACTGTTTAATTACAGTTGACATACAAAACTATATTAGTTTCTGATATATGACATAGTGATTAGACATTTGTATACCTTACAAAGTGATCACCCCAATATGTCTAATACCCATCTGATACTATACAGTTATTGCAATATTATTGACTACATTTCTTATTTTACACTTTATACCCCCCTGACTATTTTTATAACTGGAAATTTCTATTTTTAATCCCTTTCACCTTTTCACTCACCTACTCCAGTCCCCCTCCCATCTGGCAACCATCAATTTGTTCTCTGTATCTATGAATATTTTTCTACTTGGTTTGTAAATTTACTTTATTTTTTTAGATTCCACATGTAAGTGAAATCATATGGTATCTGTCCTTCTTTGTCTGACTTATTTCACTTAGCATAACATCCTCTAGGTCCATTCAAGTTGTCACAAATGGTAAGATTTCACTTTTTATGGAAGAGCAATATTCCACTGTAAATATGTAAAACAATTTTTTTTTTTATTCATCCATCAATGAATGCTTAGCTTGCTTCCATATCTTGGCTATTGTGAATACTGCTGCCATAAGCATGGGGGTGCAGATATCTTTTCAAATTAGTGTTTTGGATTTCTTCAGAAAAATACTCAGAAGTAGAATTACTGGGTCATATGGCAGTTTATTTTTAATATTTTTGAGGAACCCTCTTACTTTCGCTTTTTTCCTTTAGTATGTTAGCTGATTTACTGATTTACTGATTTACTGGGATGGCAAGAGGGAGGGAGGAAATCTAACTCTGATAACTTATTCTCATAACATCTCGAAATACTTTTATCAATTTGTTTGTGTTCTATAGTATATGTGTCATTGTGAACTCTTTTTTTTTTCAATTATATATATAGGCTAGTTCATTACAAATTTACAATTAAAATTTTTTTTGGATTTTTTTTTTTTTTTTTTGCACATTCTGATTTGCCATCAAGAAACTGACTTCTGCAATCTGGGATTCATTTTAATTCTTCCTAGATCACATACACACCTGAGTAACTAATAGATGATAGATAGATAGATAGATAGATAGATAGATAGATAGATATAGATATAGATATTCATTTATAGTATTGGTCAACTCTTTCTTACATTTTTAAATTATTTTCTTTTTAACCAGGGCCAGGGATGAACTACAACCGAGGGACGTGCCCATGGCTGGAATCGAACCTGGGACTCTTTGGTCCGCGGGTCGACGCTCTAACCACTGAGCAAAGCCGGTCAGGACTCCCCCTTATATTTTTACCTGCTTTTTTTCATGGGGGTAAAAGAAAATATAGAAAGTTTACCACTTCGCCAAGTGAAACACCTAATGAAAATTAGAAGTTCGGTTATATACCCAGCCATTTATAGCAAGCATTTCCAAATCAAATGTATCTGCTTCTGAGTGATACATTTGCCCCAGCATTGATTAATAGGAGGAGTTAGAAACAGAATGGATTTTTGTCTACAATGTAACTGTAACAGCAAAAAGTTTTTGAGTGTTTTTGTGGCAGAATGCCATGGTTAGAAACTAGGGTGTCCTAAAGGTCCTATTAACTGATAATTGATTTTTCAAAGTTATGAACCACTCTGATAGTCCTTCAATCCACCATTTCCCAGCAACTGGTAGAGTTGGAGATCCACAGAAACGCCTTGTGTCACATATTATAGCATAGTTGCAGAGCCAGATTAACTCTGCTCTGACCTTCACAGTGATCATAGGACATTAAGAAAAACTAGCTCTATTTAGAAAAAGGTCTTAATATTTCATCATGATCTCAGTTTGATCTAATTTTCAGGACACAGCAAAGATAAAAAGATAACCAACAGTCAAGACTTCTAATATACTTGATTTTCCCTCCGAAAAAAGGCTTGGTTAAAGTATAAGGTAGGAGATAACAAAAAGTTTATTGTGTTTCTATTATACATCCTTTCTGTTCATTGTAGGTTATTTTCATTATTCTAGAATTAAAGTCAACACCATGTGAAAGATAGTTTGAGCAAAATTTTGAAACATGTTGGAAGCCAAGAAAACTGATGTCAAGTCTATTTCACTCCAGAAGTTTTACAGAGAAAATGTGATTTATTGATTTGAGATACTGTCAAACAATTCCATTGTTACCTTGAATTATAGATGGAGAGAAATAGTGAGGACTGGGGGGTAGGGTACAGGGACCAATATTGAAGGAATGTATCCACTATACATATCTGTAATCCCAACCCACATTACTGAATTGCTTGGAATTTATAAATAATTCTTCTATTTTGTTTGTCCAGAGTTAAAGCCAGACTGACTGCATAAGTATGGTTTTAAAAACTGCTAACTTAAATAACATCTACTTCCAAATTTTATGCAGTACATTTATCAGTTACCATAAATTAACCAGAATACCAGGTACTAGCACAAATGAAAAAGGACAACTTTAATAACTTAATGATCCATTCACATGTCTAATTTTGATGATACATCATTATACAGAATGTGAAATCGAGCTGCTTTATTTCAGATTGCATTTATGCCTCTGAAATTTGCAAGCAGTACGTTTAGTTTCCACATTGAAATTATTTAAAAAGTTCTAAAAATGTGAGACTCCTTTCTTCTCCATAGTAGAAGAAAGATAATATTCAGTAGTCTCAAATTATTTAAATCATCAATTTAAAAGTACTCAAACTATATATCTTAGCTATGTGTGGTTGGGTCTTCAAAATGTTTTATCACACTGAAAAGCCTGCACTTACACTTCCATTGTTGCCCATTTTTTTGCTCTAATATGAGCCATCTCAAAGGTTCCTTACCTTCTAAAACGAATCATTCTGGACTTATCTTCCACGATTTATTAAAACTCTTCTTGAACCTATTTGTGTTTTGAAGTTAGTCATTTATCATTCTAATTACTTTCATAGATTTACTCCCTGCTTCATGAAAAGATCTTCATTTGCTCTTAAATTAGTCCTTTTCAATTGCAATATTGCGCCTGGCTCTAATTTGTATTGGATTTGTTTAAACCAACCCAAATTCACCAACCTGTATATTTCATGATGTTTTAAAAATACGCACATACACACACACACACACACACATATATATATATATATAATTAATTATGCCCTCATATTCAGAAGCTTTCATTTTGGTAATACAGCCTAAATATAATATAATATGTAGCCTCTGATCTTTCTTCAGTCCAGAATGGTAAGATGGTCATGTGTAATTAGCCATATCTCCTCACACTGAGATGGGAAAACTGAGGTATGAAGAAATGAAGTAGGCCTGGCCGGTGTGGCTCAGTGGTTGAGCGTCAACCCATGCACCAAGAGATCGCTGGTTCAATTCCTGGTCAGGGCACATGCCCAGGTTGTGGGCCAAACCCCAGTGGGGGTTATGCAGGAGGCGGCCAATTGATGTTCTCTCTCATTGATGTTTCTATTTCTCTCTCCTTCTCCCTTCTTCTCTCTGTCTAAAAGTTAATAAAGAAAAAAAAATTAAAAGAAGTGAAATAGACACTTCAGTTTTGCTGCCAAAAATTATATCTGAGCTTAGATGTTCTATCTAAAGCAGAGAGATTCCCAAGTATAAGTTTTTCTGGCTGTGTCAGGATCAGTGGTGTTGAGGTTGCCGGAGAAAAATATAGATTCCATGCACACAGCACCAAAGGTTCTGATTCAGTAAGTCTGGGGCGAAGCCCAGAAATTCTTATTTTTAATGAGCTCCCATATTAATTCTGATCCACATCCAAGTGTGGGAAACCATTGACATAGTATATCATTTGATGTCAACTAAAATACAGTTAGGAGGCATGGTGCTATGCTATTTTCCAGCACTCAGCCCCAACTGTATTGCCTCTAATAACTCCAACTCATAATATGTAGAACCATTCTGTGAGAGATTAAAAAATAATTGGATAGCATTATTGTACTTTTACTGATCTTTCACATAATAATTTCAGATCTATAATGTATAGCCTGAGTTATATCTAGGCTTTCAAAGAGTGGGACCCAGTTTTTACAGAAGATGAATTTTTTGCAATGGGAGCTGCCCGGTAATGCATATCACAGTGGTTTCTTTTCATGAAAGGTCCATGTCAACTGAAGACATGTAAATCAGCACATACTGTGCTCAGGTACAGCTGAATGATAAACCCATTAAGAGCTGAAATTCAGAAAATGATGATCTAGCCTTCAGTGTAGCTCCACAATTCCATATCTCCAACTGTTGTGTAGCCAAGCTATGACAGAAGCATTTAAGTATAATCATAGGAGAGCTTCAAAAAGTTTAAGAATGTTTTCACTCAAATAATTTTGTTTGATGTTAACTAATTGTGTAGGGGGTGTGTGTGTGTGTGTGTGTGTGTGTGTGTAGGAAGAGCAGGGCAGAAAAAGAGAGAGAGGAAGACAGAGTGAGAATAAAGCACTGTACAGTTTTCTTCAAACCTACATTCTGAATAACAAACAAAGAAGATTATACAATCACATTGTATTTAAATCGGCTAGACACACCTAACTCTTGCTTTTGGATTTTTGTATGTTTTTTAAAAGGTTGTGACTGTCAACACATTAATTTTTAATTATAATATCAGAAATTGTGCTCTAGAATTGATGATTTTGTTGGGAAAAACCTCCCTTGAAAACCTGAACTAAGAGGGTGTGATCCTGGAGCAGTGCATTTGGTTGTTGTTGTTTCAAAAGAAAAAATTGTTTCTTTAGCTGTACAATAGTGCCTAACAGCAACTGCTTCCTGTAAAATTGTTCTAAGCACATTTCTATAAAAAATGGTCTATTCTACTCCCGCCCTGCTTATATTCCAACTCCATCTATATTCTACTCCAGGTTTTTGTGTGTTTCTTCCCCCAACAATTTGGCTATTTAATGCTTGTACAGGCCTATAATTGTGCTGATGTCATCCAGCCAATCAATCATAGAACTAGCTATTCATTAGGATATCTGCAATCAGGACAGTGTCAAAGTGAGCTACATTCATTTTGCTACTAAATATCAAATGATGGCAAATTAAACTCTTATTGTAATGGTGGTATTAAAGCGAATGGTATGCAATTCTACTTTCTTCTCACCATTATGTTATTTTTTACACAACTTTTTATGAATTTACCTTTACTATAAAAGGTCATTAGTGGAAAGTGGAAAATTAAATATCATTGATAAGAATAATTATTTAGTGTTTTATCCTGTTTTTCAAGCACTTAAAAGTCAAATGTTAATTAGAATTGTTAAATAAGAAAAAGGAAAAATTTTAAGTAAATTAAATTTATCCTTTGCAGCTGTCCTTGCCTTGAATTGCTTCAAGATATATTAAGAGCTCTCATATTAGTATCATTAAGGACAGTTTAAAACAGATTTTCACAGCAAGCGGTATTAACATTTTAGTAAAATTTTAATGGGGGATTTTTACATGAGGCAAAACTGAAGAGACAGAATGTTTTAAAATCAAATTATCAATTAACCAACTTTTTTGTTGGTCTGATGTTTCTCAGTAACATTCTCCCAGATGCAGCAATAAGGTCAGAATAACTCTTTACTTATTTCAGTATATTCTTTCTTTTAGTTTCCAGTTTCTAGCTATGATTCCGCTATAGGATGAAATAGAGAAAGATCAGTTAGACCATGGAATTTTTTTTTTTTACTTATCAAAAAACATTTGGATAAGAGCCACATTTATAAACACAACTATAAGAATGTTAGCATTAAAAAAAAGACTTTTAAATATATTCTGAAACATCTGTGGTACTTCACACTACGACACTATTTTTAGTTCTGGAAATAATTTTATAGCATGAATACATCTTAAGACTGCAGTGAACATCACAAACACATTTAGTCAGTAATGAATCAAATCCAAGTTTTTTCAAACATGAGAAATAAAACTGGGTAATTTGACAAAGGTAAATGTCTTCTCAAACAATATGTTTTTTTTTCCAATCATATTCATGCAGATGCAAAATACATTAATTCTAAAATATTCATTAAATTGAACAACTGAAATATACACCAGTGATTTGTGTTATAAGTAACAAAATTCACTTGTCTAAATAAAACTATTTCTATTAAGAGATAATAAAAATAAAAATATACCTGTTATTTCTTCAATATCTCTAGAAGGGCCTAAACCTGGACTTGTATAGTGTACAATGAACAAAAATGCCCTTAATTGTACTGCAGAATTGGTTGAGTGAAAGCAATACTGCTGGAGCCTCTATCTTAGACTTCCAAACTCCGAATCTATAAGAAATACATTTTTTCTGTTTATAAGCCACTCTGTTAAATGATAATTTGTTATAGCAGCCTGAATGGATTAAGATAAAGAATCAATCAAAAGTTCTTATCACTTCCTTTATCTAGTTTTAAATGCATAATGTCTCTCTAATGGCCATTGTTCCTCTTTTTGTATAACAACCCTTTCTCAATATTCTTTTTTTAATCCTCACCCAAGGACAGTTTTGCATTTATCTTCAGATAGAGCAGGAGGGAGAGAGGGAGGAAGAGAGAGAGAGAGAAACATCAACGTGAGAGAGACACATCGAGTGGTTGCCACACACATGACCCCAACTGGGGATGGGGACAAACTGCAACTGAGGTACATGCCCTTAGTGGGAACCGACCCCAGGACTCTCTGGTTTGCAGGCCAATGACAGGAACAAACCGCAAGTGGGGTACGTGCACTTAGAGGGAACCAAACCTGGGACTCTCTGGTCCGCAGGCTGATGCTCTAACCTCTGAGCCAAACCAGCCAGGACTATTGTATCCTCTAGAGGAAGCTTTCCTCCTTTAAGTACTAAGATCTTTCAATCAAATACCCCCAGAGTTGCTGTATGAATGCTTTATTAGGTAGGATAGTGAGGAAGAAGTACCACTCACACTTTCTTCCATTGGTTTTCAGAGTATAACTATGAGAGAAGCTGTATCATACATTGATCAAATACTACCATACGTCTCATAAAAGAGTACCTGAACCTCACACAATCAGTTCTCAGTTGCCACAGTGGTTGTGCCTACAGTGAGGTACACTTATACAAAAATCAATCTGCTGCTGGGTGTTGGAGTTCATGGAAAGACCAATGAATCATATGAGAATCAGCCAATTCATCCCCTTGCTTCTTTTGCTAAAAGATGAGTTGAAGGTAATATTGTGTGGGATACTTTGACTGTTGACATAGCATTCAGTATATGGATGAGGGTGCTAGCAGAAGCATGATGCACAAAGAGGGCATATCAAAACATTGTAGTCCAGCAAGGAAAATTGCAGCCCTCTACCTGACACAGTCCACTGTACTCACCTGTCACTAAATGGCTGGCTGTACTGGGGCTCAGGGATAGGTGTTATTGTAGGCAAATTAGCCACTCAGTAGGCCAACCTTGATGAGAAAGATTTTATATTATTCCTACCACCATGGACATCACTTTATAATAACCCATCAAATAAACATTAGTGACTGGGGAAAGAACTTGGACAGGAGAAACACAATTAAGCTAATCTGGATATCAAGATATTATAAAAATGATCCAATCTGAGTGAGAAGATAAAACATTCTTAGCACAGTGTCTTCATTTGTTCATTCAAACAAGCATTGCAAGCCTGCTGTATGAGAGGCATTGTAGCAGGGGCAGGCAACCTTTTTTTCTGCCAAGGGCCATTCAGATATTTATAACATCATTTGCTGGCCATACAAAATTATCAACCTAAAAGTTAGCCTGCTGCATTTGGTCAGGCTAATTTGCTGAGGCATGTGATGTTAGTTGGTATTGATTTCCTGGGGCTTATGTAGCCCGTGGGCCAGATGTTCCCCACGTCTTTAAGAGGAAAAAAATAGAATAAGAAGCCCTGGCTGGTGTGGCTCAATTGGTTGGAGCATCATTCTTTGCACCAAAAGGTGGTAAATTCGATTCCTGGTCAGGGCATATACCCAGGTTGTGGGTTTAATCCCTGGTTGAGGCATGTGCAGGAGGCAGCTGATGGATGTTTCTCTCTCACTTCTCTTTCTCGCCCCTTCCTTTCTCTAAAAAAAAGTATAAATAAATAAATAAATAAATAAATAAATAAATAAATAAATAAATAAAAAAGGGATGTAGAGCCCTGGACTGCTTGGCTCAACAGTTAGAGCGTCAGCCCTCCAACCAAAGGGTCGCAGGTTCGGTTCCGGTCAAGGTCATAAGCCTCAGTTGTGGTTTGATCCCTGACCCTGGTTAGGGTTGTATGGGAGACAACCAATCGGTGTCTCTCACACATCGATGTTTCTCTCCCTCTCCTTCTCCCTCTCTCTCTCCCTCTCTATCCTTTCCTCTCTCCCTCCCTCTCTCCCTCCCTCCCATTGTATCTGAAAATCAATAGAAAAGTGTCCTGGAGTGAGGATTTTTAAAAAAGTAACTACAAAAGGTAAAAAAAAAAAAAAAAAAAAAAAAATAGAACAATAAAAATTTGAATAAGACATTTACCCTTACTGCTTTTAAGAGGTTCACAGTATGTGGAGAAACAAACAAACAAATCAGTAATAAAATATAGTGAGCAGTGTAAAAACGAAAAAAAAAAAAAAAAAGAAAGAAAAGAAAAGAACCCATACTGTCAATATAAAGGAAGATCATTTTTCTGTGATTATTGAAAACCTATGCTTCCAAGGATGACTTTGGAAGAGTATTCATGGGGGACACAAATATTCTCATGCTTGGTGCCCATTCTGAGAGATCTATGAAGAAATCTTTTATTTAAACTTCCTTTTCACCAATTCTCCTATCTTATTTTTTCAAACTCTGATCACCCAGCCAAACCATTAGCCACTACCCATGAATAAGTAATGATCCACACCTCAGGCCATATTTTCTTCCAGAGAAAGTGGACAATGAGATATACAACTTGAGTTTCAGCCAACTGGAAGGGATTTTCTTCACCAATGTCTTTCAGGGTAACCTCTAAGTGAGCTTGTAATACTGCAGTAGTCCACATTTTGCATGGCGTCAGCAAATCATTCACAGCCATCCATAAACCAGGCTCTTTTTATTTCCCTTTAGCTAGCTGGTCATCAGGAATCTTCAGGATATCAAAGGTGTCATTTACAAAAAGAATGACAATGCAATCAAAATAGGCAAATTGGGGATGTGAATCATCTACTCATACAAATTACTTATGCCTACAGGACCTGTTCAAGTCCAATCTTGTGAATACTACTTCCACTGAATGATGAAATGCTGTCCCAGTTTATGACTTAGTGAATTAAATAACACGTAGCTCATGATGACTAGTTCAGGCCATATGTCTATGGCACTTAATATCTATGGTCAGGTTTTCAGTCTCCATGAGAGCCCATATTAGCAAGCTAAGAGCTCTTTCTCAAAAGGACAAAGGTGATTTGCCAAAGAAAAGATAGCTTTGTTATAAAAACCTTTTAGGTTTGCATTGTGTTTCTCCTCACTACAAGTGATTTATCCCAAAAGCCATCCTGCATTTCAACTTACTGTGGGTAATTTTTATGTATATCTATGGATCTTTTGAGTCCTACACTCCACATGATAGAGCTACCTGTCTTAAAGCCTTCATTTTCTCTGCAAGCCTTTCACAATTTTGTCCTCCCAGCCCTAGAACTCTCGGCTCTGCTGATATAGGGATTTCCAATGGAGGAATAATTCTATCATCGAACCCAATAATTCTACCAATGTATCCCATCTCTTAATACTATCCGGACTTTCCCTGCCTTTAGTTGCAACCAAACCAGAAACCAATTCCAGATTTCCTATATTTCCTGGAACATATGTTGCTGCAACTAATCCTTGCTGGAGTAATTCTAATGTCTCTATGAGTTAACATTCTTAGATGCAAGCAACGCAAACCAACTTTGGCTAGTTAAGCATACAAGAAGTTTATTAAAAGATATTGAAAAGCCTGGCTGGTGTGGCTCAGTAGTTGAGTGTCAACCCATGAACTAAGAGGTTGCCAGTTTGATTCCTGGTCAGAGCACAAGCACAGGTTGTGGGCCAAATCCTCTCTCTCTCCCTCTCCCTTCCCCTCTGTCTCTAACATCAATAAAGAAAAAAAATTTAAAAAGAAAAAGACATTGAACACATCTTAGAATCTCCAAAAGGGTCAAAGAATCTGGCATAAAAAAAAATATGTAGCGCCCCAGCTGGTTTGACTCAGTGGTTGGAGTGTTGGCTCATGGACCAGAGAGGCTCGGGTTTGGTTCCCGCTAAGGGCATGCACCTCGGTTGCAGTTTGTCCCTGGCCCTGGTTGGGGTCGTGTGGGTGACAACCACTCAATGTGTCTTTCTCACATTGATGTTTTTCTTTCTCTCTTTCTTCCCCCTCTCTCCCTTCTGATCTATCTGAAGATAAATGCAAAAATTTCTTCAGGGGAGGATAAAAAAAAAATATGTAGCAAAATTGTGCCACAGAATTGGTCCTGTGCTGAACCTACTACTACTATCAATGCTATTGCCAACGAGTGGCTATTGGAAACAAACAGCAATTTACATACCCTAGACACTTGATTATGCCACTAGACTTACTAACACTAATGCCTTTAGAAATCGAATCCCTTCATGCCATAAATACGTAATAAATGCCTACCATATGCCAGGTAATGTTCTCAGTGCTGAAAACATAACAGTGTGAAAAAGAGAAAAAAATACCTGCTCTTATAGAACTTACAATGCAGTGAAGGAAGATAAATAAGAAGAAGTTTAGTAAAATACATAGCATTACATTTAATAAAATATTTTATATATAATAAAATATATATAATATTTAATAAAATCTTATAGTATTAGATACTTATAATTGCTTGGGAGAAAAATAAAGCAGAGGAAAAGAAATAGTCAAAGTTAGAGAAAAACTGCAGTTTTCAATAAGATGACCAGTAAAAGTCATCCTGAAATGGTGACATTTGAGTAAAAATCCAAATAGATGAGATAGAAGCAAGGCATACAACTGTCTGTGCAAGAGCATTTCAGGGAGAGATAATATCAAGTCCAAAGGCTCTGAGTTCTGAGCAGACCTGAGATGTTCAAAGAATAGAAAGTAGGCCAGTATGACTAAAAGAGGATTAGCAATGAAGGTGAGATCAGACCATGCAGGGCCCTGTAGACTGACAACAAGACTTTAGCTTTCACTCTGAATAAGATGTAAAATCATTGGACCATTTTGAGCAGAGAAGTAGCCTGATCTCACATATACTAATAGTATAACAGGCTTCTATGTAGGCAGCTCAAAAGAATGGTAAGTGCATGCATTCATTCACTCAAGAAATATTTATTGAATACCTAATGTTCTAGACATATTTTTGGGTGCTAGAATACAACAGCAAACAAGCCAAATAAAAATCTTTGCATTGCTGAAGTTTATAATGTAATAGGAGAAAACAAAATGCAGACAAGCAAATAAATAGATAATATATAAGGGTATGGTTAAATTTCTGAAGAAATCTAAGACAGGATTTAAGGGATATTGTATGGCCTAGATGACAATTACTTTTTTAGCTAAGATGGTGAATGAGGTAACAGAGTAAGTCACATAGGTGTGTGGGGAAGCATGTTCTAAGAAAATTGCACAGTAAGTCCAAACTCCCTGATATGGTTGCATGATTGGTATGTTCAAAGAATAGTGAAGAGGCCTGTTTGGTTAAAACAGAGAGAGAAGAGTGGTTACAAATGAGAGCAGAGAGACATAAAAATGTCAGATCATATGCTGCCTTGTTATTGCAGTAACTTGGGATTTTAAGTGAGATGGGAAGTCATTGAAGGGTTTTGAGCAGACAAGTGGCAGCATTTGATGTACCCTTGAACTTGCAGCTATGGGGAGAATGAACTAATGAAATGTGCTCAGATGTTACGTTTCTACTGCAGCCTAGCACCTCACCTGAGGATATGTTTTAAAAGGTGTATATGCATCCAAAACTGCCCATCACAATCTGGGTTTTCTCAGATCAACCAAACATTCAGATCAGGAGGCCCAACATCAGTCTATCATTATTTGGAGGTAGTACATTCAGGATCAAGTGCTAGCAGAGCCAGAAGTCACATGTGAGTAGGTGGTCCATACCCACAAATTATCCCCTAACATCACAGCAGTCCCTTCTTTGAGTTCATACTATGGTCAGGTAAGAGATGTATCTTTTGATCAGCTGATAAAAAAAAAAATAGGCTGAACTTAACTTATGATTAGACCAACCTACCACATGGGTGGAAGCTGAAATGAAGTCTGGTTGCAGTAGAACCCAACTCAAAGATGGCTTTGAAATTCATGAAGAGAAATCCTCTCAATGTACCAGAGTATCCATTTCATGATAAAACAGAAGTGGCCAGATGTTCAACTATATATGGACTCATGGGCAGTGGAAAATGGCTTGACTAATGTCAAGGGCTTAGGAATAAAAAGATTAAAAGATCAAAGATAAGGAGGTCTGTGAAAGAAAAATAGTGAATGGACTTACGAGAAAGTTTGCATGTAATGTGAAGATATTTACTTGTTGTTTTAACACCTGCCAGAGAGCATCCAACATGGAAGAGGCATTACATAGCAAAAAAGAAACACAATTAGACCATTTATGTTACTCCAGTCTGCTACAATGGACACATGAATGGAGAAGTCCTAAATGCAAGTATGGATGCTAAGCATGGGTTAAATACCATGAAATTTCACTAACCAAGGTTGATCATTAATTCTTAATGATTAGAATTGACTTGTATCCTAGGAATACACTTGCCTTTCTTGCCTTGGTCAGGATGACTACCTGAGAACTTACAAAATTTCTCTAAGTTGCTGCACCAATAGTACACTACATAATATTGTGGCAGATCAAGGAACCAACTTTATTTTTAAAAAAAGTTTAGCAGTGGGCCTATATTCATAGTATCCACTGTTCCTATAACAAATTACACAGTCTAAATGCTGCTGGCTTTTAGATGGAATAGCACTTAATGAATCAATTGATGTACCAGTTGGAGACCCTAGGATATGGTATATAGCCTAAGTCAATAACAATTATATGGTACTGTGTCCCCAGTAGGTATAGCATATGTCTCTGAGAACCGAGTGAATGTAAGAAGGGTGAATGTAAGAATTGCCCCGCTTACCATCAACGTCAGTGACCTACTTGGACAACGTGTGCTTCCTAGCCCTACAACTTCAGACTCTGTGGATACATTCATTTTCTATGGCTACTATAAAAATTACCACAAACATGGCAGCTTAAAACAAATCAAATGGTTGTCTCATAACTTTGTAGGTAAGAAGTCTTACCTGACTCTCTTTGCATAGGGCCTTGTGAATCTGAAATCCAGATGTCTTTTCTGGGGTCTTATCTGGAGGTTGTGAATTAGTAACCACTATCAAACTTTCCCGGTTGTTGGAAGGATTCAGTCCTTTGTGGTTGTAGGACTGAGCTCCCCATTTCACTGCAGACTGTCAGCGGAACACCTCTTTCAGCTCCTTGAGGCTGCCTGAATTCCTTTTCATGCTGCCTACTCCATTTTAAAGTCGCCAGTACCACACTCTGTCCTTCTCATGCTTCAAATTTCTCTAATTGCTTCTTCTGCCACATCTCCTCTGACTTCCTCTTCTTCCTCCATCTAGAAAACATTTTTCACTTCCAATGGCTAATATGATTGGTTTTTGCCCACCTGATAATGTAGGAAAATTTCCCTATTTTAAGAGTAATTACATCTGCAAAATTCCATTTGTCATGTTATGTAACATAGTCACAGGTACTAGGGAGTAGGGCATGAACATTTTTAAGGGTCTAGAAGTTTTTGTTCCCAGGGACAGTATAAAACCCAAATGGAACTTTATTTATTTATTTATTTTCCAAATGGAACTTTAAGCTGTAGCAGACCTCTGGTTAATTTAGGTTCCTTGTACCAAGAGACTACCAAACAAGGAAATTACTATCATACTAGCAAAGGAATCAACCTTGATTATCTGGAGGGGATAGGGTTACTCTTACTAATGAGATCAGGGAAGAATATGTTTGGCACACTTGATCTGAGCCTTCACTATACTCCTCTGGTAATTTTATTTTCCTTATTGATTTTGTTTTAAAATTTTTTTTCTTTATTGATTTTAGAGAGTGAGGAAGGGAGAGGGAGAGAGAGATAGAAACATTGATGAGAGAGAACATCGATTGGCCGCCTCCTGCACGCCCCCCACTGGGGATTGGGCCCACAACCTGGGCATGTGCCCTGACTGGGAATTGAACAGGTAACCTCTTGGTGCATGGGTTGATGCTCAACTACTGAGCCACACTGGCCAGGCTCCCCTGGTAATTTTGATAGTAAATGAATAAGGACAGAAGAGCTACCTTGCCTGGGTAGCCCTCCCCAGGGGCAACCTGTATACAATGACCAGTCTATTCAGAGTCCAAAACCCTGACTCTCTGTCTCCATTAGAGACAACTCTGAAGGACATTTTATAGAGTTCACCATTAAATGGACTGATACTTAGGTAAAATCTGCACAGCAGTTCAAATTCTCCCTCTTCCTAATTCTGCTTCTCTCACAGCCTTATATGTGTCATTTTTGAGAGCAATCTCCAAGAAAGTCCTCAAGCAGAAAGTCCCATGCCTTATAATAGGAAGACTTAAGAAAGAAATTCTAAAATTTCTTTTTAGGAATTGTAAAGTAGGCACTTCAATAATTAAGATATCTGGAAGGTAAGGATGATCCAGCAAAGTGTGCAAAGAAAGAGCAGCCAATGAAGCAGGGAGATGTAAAGAGAAAGAATCACTTTTTTTCTTATACCTCTCCAGACTCTTGGCTGTGTCTCTGTAACAAAATACAGATTTACAAGAGAAAAACAAAGAAAAGTTTATTATCATATATATTTCATATATATGAGAGAAAGTCAGGGTTGAGTAATTTATAGGAGTGGCAAGAGCTTGGATTTATATAGCATGTTAATAACAACAGTAACTTTTTAGAGACATGAAAGACAAAAAAAAAAGGACTTTGAATTCTTAGGGGAGGCAAATTGTGGGAAGGTAAGTATATGAGAAAGCAATGGTAGATAAAAATTAGCACAGTTTGCTACGTAAATTTCTCTAGTGCCTTCTCTAGGCCAAAGGTCTAAGGTTTTCTCCAGTGATCAATTTTTGTCCTTACAGGTAGAGAGCACAGGGGGAACATGGTTAAAAATGTCTGTCATCTGTTTAGGCCAGGGTTGAGGGGTGGGGAACCTTTTTTCTGCCAAGGGCCATTTGGATATTTATAACATCATTCAAGATCCATGCAAAATCATAGACTTAAAATTAACCTGCTAGATTTGGGCAAACATCTAATTAAGTCACCCCAAATGTGATGGCTGGAACTGCTTCTCTTTGGTGAGTTGTGTGATATTAGCTGGTGTTGATGATGTTGCTACTCGAACCGCTTTTCCAGGTCTGCATTGGTCAGTCTGGAGCACAATTGACTGTGCAATGGTAGGATTTAAAAAAAACTACTCGCAGCAGTAAGTTGTTCCGAACACAGATGTATGTTTCAATGGATGTCTCCTCAAAGTGGGAAGCTCATCATTGCTTATGTAACATTTATAGAACTCAAGCAGTGGGAGGTGGTTGTACCTAGCTTTCAGCTCATCATCGACTGGCAGCTGAACGATTTGATGCTGTAGGTTATCAGGCCCATCAGCTGGTTCCACATTGAACCGTGTAGCAGAGATGTTCAATTCCATTTGTTTACTTTTCAAGTCTTTGAATCTTTCATTAAATGCCTCAATTAGTTTCACACATTCACCAGCATATTCAAGGATCATAGTAGGCTTCTGTCCTTCCAGAGTGGGGAAATGAACCGTGTTATTCCTTTTGAGTTGCACTTTCCACAGCCTTAATTTAGCTTCACATGATTTTACATTTGAAAGCAGGGAGCTGAGAAGCTGGTTGGGGCCCTGCAGCTTGACATTCAGCTCTGAGAGGGACTTGGTAATGTCCACCATGAATGTTAAATCACACAGCCACTTGCTATCATTGAGTTCCCTGACAGGTTTTCCCTTCATCACCATAAACTGTTTGACTTCAACCAGCAGTTCCTAAAACCTCATGAGCATGTTCCCATGACTCAGCCACCACACTTCACACTGATAAACAAGGTCACCCTATTCAGAGTCAAGGTCATTCAGTAACTCCTTAAATTGGTCGCTGTTAAACCCTCTGCTTTGACAAAATTTATGCATGACCCTAGTGTTGACATCACATTGTTGAGCCAAAATGACTGTGCACAGAGACTTTCTTGGTGTGTAATGCAGTGGTATATAATTAAATCACTTGGATCAAGACTGGGATGATTCAGTTCTTTCTTGACAAATGCAACTAACCCTATTTGTGAGCCAACCATGGCTGGAGCTCCATCTGTAGTAAGGCCACTTAACTTTTCAAATGTAACTCAAGTTTTTTCATTGATAAAACAAGTCTCGCAAACAAGTCCTCACCTCTTGTAGTGCCATGCATGGTTTCCAGTGATGGCAGATCCTCTCATGTGTCAAAGTCTGTTATCCCACGAATAAAAACGGCCAATTGGGCAGAATTTGTTATATCTGTTGTCTCATCATAAGCCCTGGAAATCTCCTGCAGAATCCTTCACTGTTTTTTCTTCTGCTAAATCAGTAATCAAATCTCAGATGGTTCTCCAAGACAAACTAACACTCTGAAACAATTTTACTTTGTCTGCTGGTAACAACTCCACAGCAGCGACGGCGAACTCTTTCACAAACTTTCCCTCTACATGAGGCCTAAGCTTCTTTGAGATTAGCTCACTCACTATATAACTCATCTCAATAACATTGTCTCTGTCACATGGAGGCCTAGTGAAAGTGGCTTGTTGTAATTGCAAACTCTGCTGAAGAGCACTCATTTTATTCAGATTTTATCTGGCCTCACAAGTCATTGAGTTTAGCATGTTTTGGGTTGCCATGATGATCCAGATTAGGTTTTTTCTTTACTGCTAATACATCACCACAAGCAAGGTACACAGGTTTGCCTTTGACTTTGACAAAAAAAAAAAAATCATTTTTCCATTTCTCTTGGAAAGATCGATACTCTCTATCAAGTCTTCTTTTCCGTGTAGTCGCCATTTGTAGGATGTCACACCACTTACGTTTTAATAACTATCCAGTGGTGTGTCGCCAGCAATGCAATTATTTTGCTTTGATTGTTTCCTAATCTTGCATCTTGGATTTGGAATATATCCAACATTCACATCATTGACTCTTGAGGTCTTTTCTGTGTACTGCAATTTCCTTAATCTTCTTCTGAGATTCCATTTTTGCCAGGATTGTTTATTGTGGGCGTGTGGATAAAGGTTGGATTGAAGTTATCATCTGTGTTGACAAAGAATTCAACAACATTGTCATCAGTCACTGGAGGCAAGGTTATCAACATGGCCAGGAATCATTTCATCAAATTTCATCTCATCATCACCGCATCGCCATAGTTTCCCCACAGTGTGTTACACTTTCTCAATGTGTACACTCCCAACTTGCCTGGCACTGATTGTCCTCTGAATCACTGCAATACAGGCAAATGGGCCTCAGGCAGCTGATGAGAAGCATATGTGTCTGTCCCATCATGTACTTGTATGTGTCCTGTGTATCAGGTAATGGACGTTCCTTGCTTATCCCTCAAAATTTACATTAAATTTTGATTCACTTAATATAAATTTATGTTGCTATAAAAAAAAGCTCCTAGATTTATTGAATTTTGAGTCCTGCCTGTGGTTACCTTGGCAGGGCCAGACCAAATGATTTCTTAAGCCTTATATTATTGAGGCAGAAGTTCAGTCAGTGGGAAGTGACAGACTGCACACACTCAGAGGATTAGAAAAGGACTGTTTAATGTGCACTGGCCCTGGCCCAGGGGAGTCATCTCCAAAGGCTGAGTCCCAAGCCCAGGTTCCAGCTGCCTTTTATACATGATAAGCTTCGGGTATTTGGGGGCCTTCTAGTTCTGCTGTAGTTTAGGTGGTTGGCAGATGTAAGAGGATTACAAAAGCTATGGGTGGAGTCTCTGCTCTGCCTAAGGGGGTTATCTGCAGAAGGTTTGCCTTCTCAATACAGCCCACTAGCTGGACATTCCCCACCACTGGGGTAAAAGAAGGGCACCTTTCTCAGTGCAAATTTATAGTTTGTTTTTAGGCAGCTAGGGATAGGGCAGAGGTCTTTTCCTGCATCTGATATTTCTCAATTGCCTTCAGCTCAAAATAATCTCTTTGCCAAGTGGCATATTTTGGGGTGGCAAATTCTGCTGCCTTTCAAAGAGAACATTTTCCCAGAATTCAAGGAGGAATTGATCAAATGATGTCAAATGTAGCTCATAGGTGAGTAATCTGAGGCCTGAGACTTGAGTGTAAGATTTAGGAACATGAAAATCATTCATAAACTTGTCAAGAGCTACTTCAGTGTAGTGGTACAGATAAAAACCTGACTGGAGTGAGTTCAAGAGAGAACAGAAGATGATGTGTTTATTTCCTGGTTCTGAATGTCAGACTTGGCCTCCTCTCACTTTTTTTTTTTTTTACCTAAATTTCCTCACAACCTCACCAATTGACTGTTCAAGCCTAAAGTGGAGAACCCATCCTGTCCTGGATCAGGCAGTAATGAAGGTTCCCTAGCCCATTACTCAGTTGTCAGCAGAAAGATCACTCACAGCTTAAGCCTGATGCCTCTGTTCTGAAAATAGGCTTCTGCTATTTCCTTGAGTTTCTGTCTTGTTAATATGCATAATACTTAGCTCTCTGTAGAACTGAGGCCCTCTTTTTCTTACCAGTAATGCCCATCCCTGGTATTTGCCTGCCAACCCTGAACCCTAGCTTGTAGCTAGAACCTTCCCATATTGTGACACATTTCCTGGAATGCTGCCTACCTCCTAGCTTCTTTCATCTTTATATAAACCTCATATCAGTGAGCTTTGATCATCTATTGGTTTATTCCATTATTTCATGTTGGAATCTCCTCTCCATTATCATCTATTTATCTGTCTATTATCTATTGTCTCTACCTCTCCATTACTGATTCCTTCTCTGGATAGACAATTCTATATTCTGTAGTTCAAGCTCTGCCTCGAGGTCTGGCAGAAGCTGAAGATGACTCAATCACCTGAAGATCTGTCTCAAGCCACTATATAGTTACCTGAGCCATGTTTGGCTATGTCATGAAAAATGACACTAAAATTATTGTGATGTACTGATAATATACATTAATTGGCACATTATTGGTAGAAAAACTGAAAGTACCATTCAGATTACGCTGTCATTTTCATTCTTCTGCCTAAAACAGTTAAACCTAGCCCAAAGTATTCCTTTCACAGGAAACTCTTATTTTTGTTTTATACATATCAAATATGTCCAGTAATTTCCATTATCTTGTTAATGTGGAAATAAGCAGTGTCTGAGTGACTGGACTGCAAGTTAGGTAAACAGTCCCAGCTGTGATTATAAATGCAGTGCGAGGTTCCCTGTGACCCCCCCCCCCCAACATCCCGCCCTTTAATTGATCTGTATTTGAACTTGCCATGTTTACTAGAAATTCAATTTAAAAAGTGAACACTATGCTTTTTAAACTTGACCATCATATTGAACAGTTCTATTTTCTATCCTTTATATTATTTAAGTCACAAAGTAGTGTCATTCCATTTCCATGTAAATCTTTTACATTATTTCAGTTTTGACCACCTTCAAAATAAAAATGTCTTTGTTTTGTTTTGATTTTTCCAAATTGAGATATTCCTTTTCTGTATAGCAAAACTGTTTTCTTTAACAATTAAAGTGTGAATGAACTGAAATTGAACAATTGAGCAATGTTGCTACTATGCCCAAGATATTTTAAAAGTTTATAGATAGCAATAAAGGTCTTCACAGTAAAAAAAGTATGCAAATGTGATTAGTTCTCTTAAAAAGGGAACTGAAAGGCAGCATATCACACACAAAAATCTTGCCTGTAACACGTCATCTACATTGTTAATTACCAAGATCACTCTGGCAACTGAGCCATGATATCAATGAGATTAATGAGTTTAGTAGGCTGTTAAATACTCAGCAAATAACTCTTTACCTTAAATATAATCTTTGGGATTAATTTGAATAGTTTACCAAAGTGCACAGTTAAGTGTAAATCCAGTCTACTGGGAAATGATATGAAATAAAACATAAATTTTATCTTTTTGGCGTAATATAAAAATCCATTTAAAAATGCAAAAGATCTCACCCTGGCCAGTTTGGCTCAGCGGTTAGAGCATCGACCCCAGAACCAGAGTCCCAGGTTTGGTTTCCGCTAAGGGCATGTACCTGGGTTGCAGTTTGTCCCTGCCCTGGTTGGGGTTGTGTGGGTGGCAACCACTCAATGTGTCTCTCCCACGTCGATGTTTCTCTCTCTCTTCCTCCCTCTCTCCCTCCCACTATGAGGATAAATGCAAAAATGTCCTCAGGTGAGGATAAAAAAAAAAAGCAAAACATCTCAATGATTAAAAGAAACAATAACAAACTAGATCTCAAATCATAAACCTTCAAAATTTTTCTTCTGAAAATGACCAAGTATCTTGTAGGGAATACACCATCCTAAAATATGCCACTTGGTAAACAGATTATTTTGAACTGAAGGTAATTGAAAAAGAGCAGATGCAAGAAAAAAACCTCTGCTCTATCCCTAGCTGCTAAAAACAAACTATACATTTGCAGTGAGAATGGCGCTCTCCGTTTACCTCAGGGGCGAGGAACTTCCAGCAAGTGGGCCGTATAAGGCTCCAGAAATCATTTGGCCTGGCCCTGCCAAGGCAACCACAGGCAGGACTCAAAATTCAATAAATCTAGAGATTTTTTCATAGCAACATAAATTTATATTAAGTGAATCATAATTTAATGTAAATTGTGAAAAAAAGCAAGGGACATCCATTACATGAGAGACAGGACACATACGAGTACATGACTGGAAAAGACGCATATGCTTCTCATTGGTTGCCCAAGGCCTGTTTGCCTTTATTGCAGTGATTCAGGCTGGGATCACTTACACGTTGTGAAAGTATTAACACACTGTGGTGAAACTACGGCGATCTGGTGATGACGAAACGAGATTTGATGAGATGATTCCTGGCCATGTTGATGACCTTGCCTTCAGTGACTGATGACAATGTCGTTGAATTCTTTGTTGACACAGACGATAATACCAATCCAACCTTTATCCACACCCCTATGCTCAACAATCTTGGCAAAAATGGAATCTCAGAAGAAGATTAAGGAAATTCTAAGATGAAGGATTAGGAAATGATCAAAGCAAAATAATCGCATTGCTGGTGACACACCCACTGGATAGTTTTTAAAATGTAAGTGATGTGATATCCTATAAATGGTGACTACAAGGAAAAGAAAAGTTGATGCAGAGTGTCAGTCTTTCCAAGGGAAATGGAAAAATGATTACTTTTTTTGTCAAAGTCAAAGGCAAACCTGTGAGCCTCCCTTGTGGCAACGCATTAGCAGTAATGAAAAAACCTAATCTGGATCATCATTACAGCTCAAAACTTGCTAAACTCAATGACTTGGAAGACCAGATGCATCTGGGTAAAATGAGTGCTCTTCAGCAGAGTTTGGAATCACAACAAGCCACTTTCACTAGGCCTCCATGTGACAGAGACAATGTGTTTTCATATATATATATATATTTTTTTTTATTAATTTATTTTTGTTACAGATGTTACTCATTTTTACCCCATTGACACCCTCCTTCCCAACTCCCCCCACCCCATTCCCATCTTTGTTGTCTATGTTCATTGGTCATGCATACATGCATGTAATTTCTGTGGTTCACCTCTTCCCTCCAAACCCCCTCCTCTGAGGCTTGTCAGTCTGTACCCCACCTCTATGTCCCTAGGTTAATTTTGTTCAGCAGTTTGTTTAGTTCATTATATTCCACAAATAAGTGAGATCATGTGATATTTGTCTTTCTCTGTTTGGCTTGTTTCGCTTAGCATAATACTCTCCAGGTTTTTTCATGCTATCCTAAAGGATAAGAGCTCTTTCTTCCTCACATTTGCATAGTATTCCATTGTGTATATGTACCACAGCTTTTTTATGCACTCATCTACTGATGGACACTTGGGTTGCCATTTAACCCAGTGTTCCCACTTCTAGGAATATATCCTAAGAAACCTGAAACACCAATTAGAAAAAAATATATGTACCTCTATGTTCATAGAAGCACTATTTACAATAGCTAAGATCTGGAAACAGAGACAATGTCAATGAGACGAGTTATGTAGTGAGTGAGCTAATTGCAAAGAAGTTGAGGCCTCATGTGACGGGAGAGTTTGTGAAAGTGTATATGATGGCTGCCTCAAGCTGTTAGCACCAAACAAAGTAAAATGGTTTCAGAGTGTTACTTTGTCTCAGAAAAGCGTCTCAGATCGGGTTACTGATTTAGCTTAAGATATTGAAAAAACACCGAAGGATTCTGCAGGAGATTTCCAATTTTTCTCTCTGGCTTGTGACGAGACAACAGACATAACAAATTCTACCCAACTGGCTGTTTTCGTTCATGGGATAACTGTAGGGTTTGACACGTGAGAGGAACTGCTGTCACTGGATGTCATGCATGGTACTACAAGCGGTGAGGACTTGTTTGCGAGACTCAATGAAAAAACATGAGTTAACATTTGAAAAGTTAAGTGGCCTTACTACAGATGGAGCTCCAGCCATGGTTGGCTCACAAATAGGGTTAGTTGCATTTGTCAAGAAAGAACTGAATCATCCCAGTCTTGATCCAAGTGATTTAATTATATACCACTGCATTACACACCAAGAAAGTCTCTGTGCACAGTCATTGTGGCTCAACAATGTGATGTCAACACTAAGGTCATGCATAATTTTTGACAAAAGCAGAAGATTTAACAGCGACCAATTTAAGGAGTTACTGAATGACCTTGACTCTGAATAGGGTGACCTTGTTTATCAGTGTGAAGTGTGGTGGCTGAGTCATGGGAACATGCTCATGAGGTTTTAGGAACTGCTGGTTGAAGTCAAACAGTTTATGGTGATGAAGGGAAAACCTGTCAGGGAACTCAATGATAGCAAGTGGCTGTGTGATTTAGCATTCATGGTGGACATTACCAAGTCCCTCTCAGAGCTGAATGTCAAGCTGCAGGGCCCCAACCAGCTTCTCAGCTCCCTGCTTTCAAATGTAAAATCATGTGAAGCTAAATTAAGGCTGTGGAAAGTGCAACTCAAAAGGAATAACACGGTTCATTTCCCCACTCTGGAAGGACAGAAGCCTACTATGATCCTTGAATATGCTGGTGAATGTGTGAAACTAATTGAGGCATTTAATGAAAGATTCAAGGACTTGAAAAGTAAACAAATGGAATTGAACATCTTTGCTACACAGTTCAATATGGAACCAGCTGATGTACCTGATAACCTACAGCACAAAATCATTCAACTGCCAATCGATGATGAGCTGAAAGCTAGGTACAACCACCTCCCACTGCTTGAATTCTATAAATGTTACATAGGCAATGATGAATGTCCCACTTTGAGAAGACATGCATTGAAATATGCATCTGTGTTCGGAACAAGTTACTGCTGTGAGTAGTTCTTATCAAATCTTACCATCGCACAGAGTCAGCTGTGCTCCACGCTAACCAATGCAGACCTGGAAAAGCAGTTAAGAGTAGCAACATCATCATTACCAGCTAACATCACACAACTCACCAAAGAGAAGCAGTTCCAGCCATTACATTTGGGGTGATTTAATTAAATGTTTGACCAAATATAGCAGATTAATTTTTAAGTCGATGATTTTGTATGACCCTTGAATGATGTTATAAATATCCAAATGGCTCTTGGCAGAAAACAAGTTTCCCAGCCCTGATTTACCCCAAAGGTGAGAGTGACTCATCACCAAGAATGGGGATTTGACACTGTAATAGTCAATTAGGCATGAATAGATTAAGAAAGATAGGCCAGGTAAAGGTCACCAGGGCAGAAGCCCCCAGGTGCCTAGCAATGGGCAAAACTGGGCTGAGACCTCACCCTCAGTGACTTTTCCTCCCCAAGCACATCTCCAGTGATGAGGTTTAGACTCATAACCTTTTGTAATGATGGTCATTTCATTTAGACCTCCTGACCTTTTATATCCCTGGTCACAAAATTTAGACCCTCCCCTCACTTACCTCCCCTTGTGTGTTGTTGGTCATGAGGGTTAGGCCCCTTAGGGAAGGTACAAGGGGACTGGAGAATAGTCTCATAAGACCCCAAACTATCCCTTGCATGACTACTCCCTTAAGCCCTAGAGATAACAGCTAGGCCTCAGTTGTGTTTCAGCTCCAGGTCCAGAAAAGCAGCAAGGCCAGGCATGGTGACACCATGGCTGACATCAGGACCAACTGCTATGACTAATGACTCCTGCCCAATGATGACCAATCAGTGGACACCATGATCCTGAAAGGACACACTTGAAAAGCTGATGAGTATTCTATTGAGATCTTCCCCTGAGACCTCCCCTAAGATCCCTGCCTTTAGAGCAGAGATAAAAACCCTTAGTACGAAGGACCCAATTACAGCTCTCTCTTGAGCACACCTTCACTTTTCCCCACCCTTTTCTTTCCCCAGTGTACACACACTTTCTTTCTCTCTCTCTGGAGCAAGCCTGAGCTTTGCCCCTTTTCTTTCTCCCAAGTATATTTTCTTTGCCTTTCTTTCTCCTAAGCTCCAAGGGCCCTTCTTTTGCCTCTGTGATTGTTTTCTCAGCCCACACAGCCCAAATGGCTCACTTTTTCCACAGCTTACTTCCTCTACCTCTGTCACATTCTAAATAAACTTTTGCTTATATTTGAGTCTTGGCTCTGAATTCTTTTCCAGGTAAACTCAGGAACTGAGGTTGTTGAACTGAGATCTTGTATCTGGTGCCATTTGCTGTTAACACCACCAAGATGAGTGTGCATAAACAGGCCTTACTAAAATAACCATTATCTTCTTGTCAGTTACCCCATATATTTCCTAGCCACTTTCTTACAATTTTTCACTTCCAAAGCACAAATCCTCTTTCTTTTTTTCTCTAGTTACTTCTCCACAATTTACTTCCCTTTGTTAAAATGATAGATAAGCCCTCAAGTCTAACTACTTCTTTAGATTTTCACTTCTTTTCTGTACAATCTCCATGTATGTGAAAATATTAACATCTAGAAATATTCTATGCCTTTTATGATGATAATTTGTCTTTTGTCAATTTAATTTGCAGGCCAAAGTCACTGAACCTAAGAGGGTAGAGGAAAATATTTACTTTCCTGTAAACTACAATGAGAGTTTTATACTTCTATAAGAAAAAATGAAAAGATAATATTGTCAGTCTCTGGTCATTTTTAATACCTAAAGAACCAAACTTTATCAAAGTAAATTATTAACACCATTACTTATTCCCTGCCCATTTGAGAACTTTTAGTTGATAACAGAGTTAATATACAGAACTGAATCATGTCTATTCAAATTATTTGTAACTATTTTTTTTTCTAATTTTATTTTTTTCTTTTGTACGTGCCCCTAGCGGGAACTGAACCCGGGACTCTCTGGTCCACAGGCCGACGCTCCAACCACTGAGCCAAACCGGCCAGGGCCATACATTCTTAATACAGCATCTGCTTATGTACTTTTCTGTCAATAAATATTTATTGAGCTCCCATTTGATACTACCTGCTAGGTAGCAGACATAGTTCTTGCCCTTATGAAGTTTACAGTAACACAGACATGAAACAAATTATGACAAGGTGATAAGTGTCAGAGTGCTATAGTGTCATATACAAAAAAATCAAATCAGGACCTGGGTAAGGAGAGACTTTATTTAAAAGGATCATTGCAAGAAGGGGGACAGGGACTATTGCAATGGGAGAGGAGGGCAATTATAATAAACTATATTATCTTATTCTGCAAGTGTCTCAAAGGTCAGGCAGGAAAAACCTTTTCTTCTATAAGGAGAAGTGAACAAGAAAGAAGCAGATGTGGTGGAGTGGAATTGAAGCAGGTTAGTAAGAAGCTAGAAAAATTCCTTGGCAAGTAGAATGAGAAACTCACATTTCCAAAGGTCAAAATCAGCTCTGCCCAGGCTAACTCTTGTGATGTGATCTTGCCTCTTCTACTCTAAGCCCTTGCTTTGTGTCACTGTCCCCAGCTTTAATAAATGTACCTCAAAATCACATGGACTCATTTTGTGAAATCTTTCCTGCATGAAGTCAAGAACCCACATATTTCAGCCTGTGCCAGGGCAGACCTGCCTCAGTCCTGGTCCCTTTCCAGTAATAGAATGAGTGATTAGGAGTGGCATGATCAGACAGTAGATCATGACAAAGACTCTCTCCTTGACCAAACTTTAATAAGGCTCTTCTGAGCTTTCTTCTCAACCTTAGCCTATGAGATTTGCAGACCCTCTACACAAATTATTTTATCTACCTCACACACAACAAGACTAAAACAGACACTAACATTATTTCTAACAGCTCAATGCAGCACCTCTACATGGTAATCCCACTCTCTTAAGTTCTTGTCTGAGAAAGCATAACATTGCTAAAAAATGCACTGTTTGTTCCAGCCAAAACCTGACAATTCCCTTGACTTAGAGGCATTTATAATTGACTCTTGAGCAACAGGAGGGTTAGGGGTGTCAAAACCCCATGCAGTTGAAAATCTATGTATAACTTTTGACTTCCCCAAAACTTAACTACTAATAGCTCACTGTTGACGGAAAGCCGTACCAATAATATAAACAGTCAATTAACACATATCTTGTATGTTATATGTATTCTATACTGAATTCTTAAAATAAAAAAAGCTAGAGAAAAGAAAATGTTAAGAAAAATTAAAAAAAGCCCTGGCTGGTTTGGCTCAGCAGTTAGAGTGTTGGCCTGTGAACCAGAGAGTCCCAGGTTCAGTTCCCACTAAGGGCATGTACCTCGGTTGCAGTTTGTCCCCGGCCCCAGTTGGGGTTGTGTGGGTGGCAACCACTTGATGTGTCTCTCTCACATTGATGTTTCTCTCTCTCTCTCTCTCTCTCTCTCTCTCTTTCTCCCTCTCTCCTTCATGCTCTATCTCAAGATAAATGCAAGAGAGAGAGACAGAGAGA
The DNA here is from genome assembly GCF_014108415.1 of Molossus molossus. Classification (NCBI taxonomy): domain Eukaryota; kingdom Metazoa; phylum Chordata; class Mammalia; order Chiroptera; family Molossidae; genus Molossus; species Molossus molossus. The sequence continues at coordinate 24,557,745 of NW_023425355.1, read as the reverse complement.
GACAGAGAGAGAGAGAGAGAGAGAGAGAATACATGTACAGTATTTATTCGGGAAAAAAAGTAGACCCAAGCAGTTCAAATCCCCATGGATCAAGGGTCAACTGTACTTAAAATAACTTACCATTGTAAACCCTTCTAGTGTCCCTTTGAAATGTATATGTATCTACTACTACCTAGGAGTTTCTTTCTTAAGAACTTGAGAGCTATTCTGTTTAAATGTAATCATTAGGAAGGATGGGGACCCTGTCTCTTACTCTCTGTGGGGGGCACGAGCCTAACTTTGATAAGTGCCATGTAGCAGACACAGATAGCTTAATCACATGGAAATTGACCTGCTTTTTGTAATTTTTCATGTTCCTGACTGTGCTCGAGCCCCCACTCATTCCCCTTTCCTTCTTCCTCCTTCTCCCTTTGAAATGCGTAGTCAACTTTGCACAGATCAGATTTGAGTTCAGGTTACAGTGGAGTCTCTCTCTTACTTCAGTGGGACTATTATATGAAATCTATCTTTACTACCTTTAACTGGTGTCTGGCTTTGTTTTTCTTTAATAATCAGAAACTGTTTTACCCTGAGGTCAGCCCTCAAGAGGGGGCCAGTAAGGGAGCACTGTATACTAACTCAGGTTGAGTGGCCGGCAAGTTGAGGCACCTGGAGAGAAAGAGAAGCTGAACTAAAGTCTGATCAAGTCAGATTAATGGGCATTTTGTTCTGATTGATCAAGGGGAATAAACTGTTCAGCAAATCATTTCTGAGACAAAGAATGGGAATTTGGAGGTTGTCACTAGTAAATGATAAGGTTATCTATGAGTCTTATTTATCTAAGTCATGTAGAAAGGGCAGCCCTTTGTAATAAGCCAATTCTGGGCATTTAAAAGAGTTGGGGTATTTGTTAATTGTTGCTATTTTCCAGGAGCACAGGGCTCAAGTAACATTCATTATTGTCAGTAGGAATACATTGCACAATACTGATCTTTGTTTGAGGATTAGAAAAAAACTACCCAGTGATATGTAAGTTGCTTGTTGAATGATAGGTTGGAACAAGCCAGATAAATGGTGCCTGGGTAGAAAATATTAGTCAGTAATGATACAGTTTAATGTCTGTGTGAAGAATTTAAAATTCAGCCTTTTTGTAACAAAAAGATTTTTAAAGGTGAGAGAACCAAGTAATGTGATGACAAAGGTAAATTTTACCTAAACCATGTGTTTCTGGAAAACTGGGAAGGTAAGAAATTCTCCTATCCTTTTGATACTGTTGTAATTAGCTAGTTATTAATAATAGAAAAGAAGCAAAGGGAAGGTCAGACATTATAGTCATGTCATCTGGGCAGCTTCACCAGGAAGCTATAGTTTTGCACTCCCCAGGGAACCACTAGTCCATACTCTGCAAAGCACTGGGGGAAGGGATTCAACAAAGGGAAGATTAACACATGCCCAGTAAAGTTGGGGAGACATAGGGAAGGTACCTGCCTATCAACTACACCAGGAAACAGTAATGGATGTCCAGAATAGGCATGGTCACTGCAAGTGCACGAAAATTTGGGAATACATAATCTCATAAACAAAGGAGTTCACTCTCTTGGCTCTCTTGTTCCCTTGGCTCATTCTCGGTTTCCTTGCATTTGCCCCTGTTTCCTCCATAGGCACGTGGATCTGCAGACCCCACATGCAATACTGATAGACTGCAGTGGGGAAACACAAGCTAAGCTAGCCTGATGCTGCACTGGACCTGGCTCCAACATGGAAAGGAAACTGGACACTGGCTCTGAGTTTAACTCTACTGAAGCCCCAGCTATACTTCTTCTATGGAGGGACAAAGGGAAATGGGACTTTGGAAACTCAGGGATTTAACTTTATACAACTAAAAATCACTTGTTCTCCTGTGCAAGTCTCAGAAAATTCCTTTTCTTGGAATATAACAAGAATTCCACCCCCACAAGCAACCAGGGAAGATGATGATCTCTCTCCTCCTTTACCATTTTGTGTGCAAGGAAATGGATTACTACAAAGAACGCCTCCTTGCTATATGACTTAGATACGACTCACTGACCCCCCCTTGTTTTCCTATGAAGAGACCAGCAAGAACCCTGCAAATTCCTATTCTTTGCTTTATAATTGATTAGCTGAACCGTTTTGTCCTCACTGATCAATGGGAACAAAAGGCATGTTAAGCACAAAAAATTTTCAACTTTCACAGCTGAAAATCTTTTTGTAAGTAAGGTTGTATTGAGCCAAAAGTGCTAGCAAAAAGATTGGTCTTGGGGCATAGCAGCTTGGTTAGGTGAGAAAGACAGCATGTCGCCCTGGCTGGTTTGGCTCAGCAGTGAGAGCGTCGGCCTGCAGACCAGAGAGTCCCAGGTTTGATTTCTGCTAAGGGCACGTAACTTGGTTGCAGTTTATCTATCCCTGGCCCCAGTTGGGGTCATGTGGGTGGCAGCCACTTGATGTATCTCTCTCACACTGATGTTTCTCTCTCTCTCTTCCCCCCCCCTCCCTCCTGCTCTATCTGAAGATAAATGCAAAAATGTCCTCAGGTGAGGATTTAAAAAAGAAAAATACAGCATGTCCGTCATCCCAGAGCAGCATGTCCATCATCCCAGAGTTTGACAAGAGTTTATACAAGTAAGGGTAAGGGGGGGGGGGGAGAAAGAGGTGTCAAAGAATTTACATGAGTTATAGGCAAGGGTATGGGAGAAGGTGAAATGGGCCAGCTGTGGCATCGCAGATTCCGCATAAAGGAATGTCTGCTCCTATAGATTGGCTATGGATAGCAGTGCGGAAAGCCCAGAAGTAAACAAGCAGAGGCTCCTGGAGTTAGATGGTGCCTGGCTAAAATCATCTACAGAAATAACAACCTGAAAATGAATCCGAAGTTCCAACATGCAAAACAGGAAAGGGAGAAGACTTTTGTTAGCTGGTCCACAGCCATTAACAAACTAAGAGTTCTGTCTCTTGTCTTTCTCCCGCTGTAATTTAATTTGAAACATCTCAGATTTTTTTTTTCTTATCAGCATATTAACCAAACATTGGTTAAGATTCTGTTCTTGCACCAGATCTCTGAACTTGTCCCATGACTTATACCCTTCTCAGCCTTCTGAGAACACGCTGGCCTCAGGATAAAATATTCTCTGATCTACCTACTAGCAAATAGCACCACCCGCTCATCCTACTTCCTTATACCAAGTTCTCTGTAACTTTGTTTACTCCTATATAGAAGAAAAATCTTTTTGATCTAACTGTTGAGACTTGAAAGTCTTATTGTTTTATTATTCTACCTATTACAATAGTTCCTTTTTCATTTGCAATAATCCTTTTGAATATAGTCTCTTACTAAGTCCAGACTTGGTATTTATTTGACAGTGGCTAGAAAGGTAGGCAGGGGACAGATCACAGAGAATTGCTATCCCAAGGCAATGGCAAAGCACTGAAGTTTTTATGAAAGAGAGTGACAAGATCACATCTGCACTATGAAAAGTCTTTCAGGACCAAGGGAGGAGAAGGAATTTCTACCTTGGCCATTTGTGTGGTTCATGGGGCTTTCACTGAGTTGAGAGAAAAGACTAGGGTGGGATAAGGTGATACATTCATTTTGAACATGCTGAATTTGAGGTGACTTGCACATATTCAGCTAGAGCAGGATGTGATTCTGTAGTTTGGGAGAAAGATGTATATATATTGGAGAATTAATATGACATTCGAAGCCCTAGTCTAAGCATGCTCTTCAATTTCAAATTGTAACTATATGGTTCTCTTTTCTTTTAGTCCAACTCTTCCCTGCATGATCGCAGTCCAATTTTCACTTCTATTTTTCTTTCTCTTTGTTTGTTCTTCTTTAAAATATATGGACACTGATATATTAGCTATAAAAGTAAACTCTGCATCAAGGAAAAACTAGATGAATATTTGTTATTCCTCTCAGAACATACAACTTTATTTATTTATTTATTTATTTAACACATTTAAGTAGATGCTATTTACTCTCTTCCTAGTAAAACTGATTAAGTATCAAATTCTGTTTGAAACTTATTTACCAGACAATAGTATCTAACACAGTGTAAGAAGGTAGGTAGAAGAACTAAGAAATTCCTAAGGGCTTTACTAGATACTACATTGGCAGTTATGAGGCATGGGAAAGCCAGAAAAATAAAGAGAGATGAAAAATAGTAATAATTTAGAAAGAAAAATAAAGAGGGAGTGAAAAGCAGAAATCAGTAAAGCACTCATATTTGGGCATTTTAAAGAATAGGGAGGTTGGGGATACCAATATTTATGTCAAGGAACTCCCAGCACCTTTACAATACTAAAGGTTTAATTTTACAACAATTTAGTTAATACTGAAAAGTGACTTTGTTATGGTAGACCAACCTGACCATATCACTGCTTGTTCTAGAACTTCAGGATCCCGTGGTAACAAAATAAGGTCAAGTTGACCTTCAAAAGCAAGTTATGGAAGCTCCAAACAGCTTGCTGAAATATAGTCCTTCTCAAAAACTTCCCCAGTGATTTTAAGAGATTCCATAAATGAACCTAAAAGCTCTAACCTCCCAATCTCTGTTGGCAGCCACTGTCAACATCCTAATCCACTCAAAACCCCACCACTGCAGCTGCTTATCATCAGCACTCCTATGTACATGCCGTGGCAGCTGATTCCAGATTCTTTCAACATTTACAATGAGCCACACAGAACTGTGGGTGCTGAGGGCACCTAATCCTTCTTAATTCTCTGCCACAATTTTCACCTGAAACTTCTCTTTTGTGCCAGAATATTACATTGACTCTTTTAAACAGATCTTTTTCTAGCTATCTTTCCTTTAACTAATTCAATTATTCATTCAATCTACTAGATGCCCAGCCCTTTACTAGGTGCCAGGTATACAACACTGAAGAAGACAGACATGGTCCTTGACATTTGTGGGGCTTAGGTTCAAGCAATGATGATAACCCAATTAACAAAGGCTAAGTGCCAAATGGGCATTATTTTTTTTAGTTCTTACAATTAGTCTGCCAGGTAACAACTATTAAGATTTTCGTTTTATAGTCCTAAACTCATTAAGTTGCTTGCTCAGAATCACAGAGCTAGTAAAGCCAAATGAGGATTATAATCTTGGCCTGTCTGAAAGCCCATTCTTAATTCCTAATAGTCTCTTTCAAAATGATTCCACATCTCTAGACAGTTTACAGGGGTCAGATCTTCCAATCTCCTTACCCTTTTGTCAACCATTTAGCATTGATTCATGACCCACTCTGAAACCTGTTCCTCACTCCTCACTAGGTGCTTATGTATATATTTATAGATATAAACATAAATAGGGGTAAAGAAAGTAGGCACAAAGGAGGTATTCTGGCCCAGCCAGTGTGGCTCAGTGGTTGAGCATCAACCCATGCACCAAGAGGTCACCAGTTCAATTCCCGGTCAGGGCACATGCCCAGGTTGTGGGCCCGATCCCCATTGGGGTCATGTAGGAGGCGACCAATGGATGTTCTCTCTCATCCATGTTTCGATCTCTCTCTCTCTCTCTCTCCCTTCCTCTCTCTCTAAAATTAATACAGAAAAAAAGTGCCTTTTTTTTTTAAAAAAAAAGAGAAAGACATATTCTGTATACCTAGAGCACCTGTGAATCGCTCTGTAGACCAAACATTTCTTTATACCAGTCAGAATGATTTTTTTTCCCTGATAATAATCACATTGCAAAATCCTTTTGAGACTGATGCCAGCAAATTTGCCATATTTTTAAACTAAATAATGATAATCAATCTGGTCTAAAGAGGACTCTTCTTGCCCACTGGAAATCTCTTTGGTTATAAACAAGCTCTAAAATAAAAGAGGGACAACTTTAGGGCAGCAGGATTAGGGACTTTATCTGAGTTTGGGATGTTCATGGCAATAGGGATTCCCAACAAGTCACCACACATGTGCTTATTAGAGGTTGAGCTGTCCTCCACATTCAAAGGAACCACTGGGCTCCACTCACTATGTTGTGGTTTTTGAACTAATTGTGAACATAAGTGTGTGCTGAGCCACACACGATTTTTATTAGGGCTCCTCTGTAATAAGCAGTACACATTTGAGAGGTAGATAACACATAAAATACTCTAGCTGTGTCTTTCTGTGACAGACACTGGAGTAATGAGCTCTGCCCTACTGAGTAAACCTGAAATGTGTTTAGGAATCTACCCAGAGCTGCATTTTTTTTTTATCAATTTATTTTTGTTACAGATGTTTCTGCTTTTCCCCCACATTGACTCCCTCCTCCCTATCCCCCCACCCCATCCCCAGTTTTGTTGTCTATGTCCATCAGTTATGCACACTGGCATATATGTTCTGTGGTTTATCTCTTCTGTTCCCACACCCCCTCTGAGGAATGTCAGTCTGTACCCTGCATCTATGTCTCTGGGTCTACTTTGTCCATCAGTTTGTTTAGTTCATTATATTCCTGAAATAAGTGAGATTATGTGATATTTGTCTTTGTTTGACCTGTTTCACTTAGGATAATACTTTCCAGGTCCCTCCATGACGTCTCAAAGGATAAGAGATCTTTCTTTCTTATAGCTGCATAGTACTCCGTTGTGTATATGCACCACTGCTTTTTTATCCATGTGTCTACTGATGGACACTTGGGCTGTTTCCAGATCTTAGCTATTGTAAATAGTGCTACTATGAACATGGGGGTACATATATTCTTTCTGATTGGTGTTTCGGGCTTCTTAGGGTATATTCCTAGAAGTGGGATCACTGGGTCAAATGGAAGTTCAATTTTTAATTTTTTGAGGTAACACCATAGTGTTTTCCATAGTGGCTGTAACAGTCTGCATTCCTACCAGCAGTGTACTAGGATCACCTTTTCTTCACACCCTCACCAACACTTGTTGTTTGATGATTTGTTGATGGTGGCCATTCTGACAAGTGTGAAATGATACCTCATTGTTGTTTTAATTTGTATCTCTCTGATGATTGGTGATGTTGAGCATTTCTTCATATGTCTCTTAGCCATTTGTATGTCCTGTTTGGAGAGGTGTCTAGCTTCTCCGCCCATTTTTTAATGGAGTTCTTTGTCTTCCTTTTGTTGAGTTGTGTGAGTACTCTATATATTTTGGAAATCAACCCCTTATCTGATGTATCATTGACAATTATGCTCTCCTATACAGTGGGTTCCCTTTCCATTTTGATGGTGGTTTCTTTTGCTGTGTAGAAGATTTTTAGTTTGATATAGTCCCATGTGTTGACTTTTCCTTTGTTTCTGTTGCCTTAGGTGATGTATCAGTAAAAATTCGGCAGCTTATGATGTCCGAAATTTTGTTGCCTGCATTTTCTTCTAGGATTTTTATTGAATCACTTGTCACATTTAAGTCTTTTATCCATTTTGAGTTTATTCTTGTGTATGGTGTAAGTTGGTGGTCTTGCTTCATTTTTTTTTTTTGCATAGCTGCCCGATTTTCCCAACACCATTTATTAAAGAGGCTGTCTTGAATCCACTGTATACTCTTGCCACCTTTGTCAAATATTAATTGAGCATATTGTCTTGGGTCTATTTCTGGGCTCTTTATCCTGTTCCATTGATCAATGTGACTGTTCTTGTGCCAGTACCAGGCTGTTTTGATTACAGTGGTTTTGTAGTATAACTTGATGTCCGGTAATGTGATCCCTCCTACTTTGTTCTTCTTTTTCAAGATTTCTGTCGCTATTCGGGGACTTTTTGGGTTTCATATATACTTTTGTAGTATTTGTTCTAGTTCTGTGAAATATATTCTTGGTATTTTGATGGGAATTTCATTGAATCTATATATAGCTTTGGGTAGTATGGACATTTTAATGATATTAATTCTTGCAATTCACAAACAAGGTATATGCTTTCACTTTTTTATATCTTCTGCTATTTTTTTTTTCAATGACCTGTAGTTTTCTGTGAAGAGATCCTTCTTTGGTTAAGTTTATTGCTAGATATATTAATTTTTTGCTGTGATAATAAATGGGATTGTTTTTTTAGTTTCTCTTTCTGTGAGTTCATTGTTGGTGTATAAGAATGCCGTTGATTTCTTGACCTTAATTTTGTACCCTGCTACTTTGCCAAATTCATTTATTAATTCTAGTAGTTTTGATAAATTCTTCAGAGTTTTCTATGAAAAATATTATGTCATCTGCAAATAATGACAGTTTCACTTACTCCTTTCCAATTTGGATCCCTTTTATGTTTTCTTCTTGTCTAATTGCTGTGGCTAAGACTTCCAGTACTATGCTAAATCAGAGTGGCAAAAGTGGACATTTTGTAACCGTTCTTAAGAAAAATATTTTTAGTTTTTGTCCATTGCATATGATATCGGCTGTAGGTTTTTCATATATGGCCTTTATTATGTCGAGATGCGATCCCTCTATTTTCACATTGATGAGTGTTTTTATCAGAAATAGGTGCTGGATTTTGTCAAATGTTTTTTTAGCATCTGTTGATATGATCATATGGTTTTTATTTTTCATTTTGTTTATGTGGTGTATCACATTTATTGATTTGTGAATATTGTACCATCCTTGCATCTCTGGGATGAATCCCACTTGGTTATGGTGGATAATTTTTTTTGATGTATTGCTGGATCTGATTTACTAATATTTTGTTAAGGATTTTGGCATCTGTATTCATCGGGGATATTGGCCTGTAGTTTTCTTTCTTTGTTGTGTCTTTATCCAGTTTTGGAATTAGGATTATGCTGACCTCATAAAATGAGATTGAAAGTCTCCCATCTTCTTAGATTTTCTGGAATAGATTGAGAAGAACAGGTATTAGTTCTTCTTTGAATGTTCGATAAAACTCCCTTGAGAAGACATTCAGGCCTGGGCTTTTGTTTGCTGGGAGTTTCTTAATTACATGTTCAATTTCCTTTGTTGTTATTGGTCTGTTCAAGTTTTTTATCTCTTTACAGTTCAGTTTTGGGAGACTGTGTGTTTCTAGAAATTTGTCCATTTTACCTAGATTGTCCAATTTTTTGGCATATAATTGTGCATAGTATGTTTCGATGATCCTTTGTATTTCTGTGGTGTCAGTTGTTACTTCTTCTCTTTCATTTCTGATTTTGTTTATTTGAGTCTTCTCTTTTTGTTTCTTGGTGATTCTGGCTAAAGGTCCATCAATCTTGTATATCTTTTCAAAGAACCAGCTTTTTGTTTCATTGATCTTTTGAACTGTTTTCTTAGTCTCTATGTTGTTTATTTTTGCTCTGACCTTTACTATTTTTTTCCTTCTACTTGCTCTGGGTTTTTCTTTTTGTTTTCTTTCTAAGGTTGAAGAATCAACTAGGAATTCTTCTTGTTTCTTGAGGTATTCCTGTAGTGCTATGAACTTCCCTCTCAGGACTGCTTTCACTGCATCCCATAGATTTTGTGTTTTTGTGTGTTCATTTTCATTGGTTTCCAGGAAGTTTTTAATTTCTTCTTTGATCTCATTGGTAACCCATTCATTGTTTAATAACATGCTATTTAGCCTCTATGTGTTTGAATGTTTTTGTGTGTTTTTATTGTAGTTGAGTTCTAGTTTCATGCCATTGTGATCTGAGAAGGTGCTTGATATGATTTCAATCTTCTTGAATTTGTAGACTTACTTTGTGTCCTAACATGTAGTCTATCTTTGAGAATGTCTCATGTGTACTTGAGAAGAATGTATATTGTTCAGCTTTGGGGTGAAATGTTCTGTAAATATCAATTAAGTCCAACTGATCTAGGTCATCATTTAAGGACTCTGTCTATGTTAAGTTTTTGTCTGGAAGATCTATCCAATGGTGTCAGTTGGGTGTTAAAATCACCTACTAAGATTGTATTGCTATTGATCTCTCTCTTGAAGTCCTCCACATGCTTTTTAATATATTTCGGAGCTCCCATATTTGGTGTGTATATGTTTACCAGTGTTATATCCTCTTGTCAGATTGATCCTTTTAATATTATGTAGTGACCTTCTTTGTCTGTTACTGTGGCCCTCGTTTTGAAGTCTATTTTGCTGGATATGAGTATTGCTATACCAGCTTTTTTTTTCATTTCCGTTTGCTTGGTCAATTTTTTTTTTTTTCATCCCTTCACTTTCACCCTGTGTGAGTCTTTTGTTGTGAGGTGGGTCTCTTGTAGACAGCATATATATGGGTCATACTTTCTTATCCAATCAGCTACCCTTTGTCTTTTTATTGGAGCATATAAGACATTGACATTTAAGGCTATTATTGATAGATAGTTATTAGTTGCCATTTTTATTTTATGCCTGTGTTCTTCTTTATCTCTCTCTGTTTCTTCTTCTTCTTCTTACAACAGTTTTTTCAGCATTTCTTGCAGTGCTGGTTTGGTGGTGGTAAATTCCTTTCGCTTTTTTTAATCCATGAAGCTTCTTATTTCTTCTTCAATTTTGAATGATAACTTTGCTAGATAGAGTAGTCTTGAATTCAGACTCTTGCATTGCATTACTTTGTACACTTCATGCTACTCCCTTTTGGCCTGCACCATTTCTATTGAGAAATCAGCTGACAGTCCAATGGGAGCTCTCTTGTATGTAACTTTCTGTCTCTCTCTTGCTTCTTTTAAGATTCTTTCTTTGTCTTGAATGTTTGCCATTTTTATTATGATGTGTCTAGCTGTGGGTCTTTTGGGGTTCATCTTGCTTGGGACTCTCTGTGTTTCCTGGACTTGTGTGACTTTTTCCCTCACCTGTTTAGGACATTTTTCAGTCATTATTTCTTCAAACAGGTTCTCTATTCCTTTCTTTGATTCTTCTCCTTCTGGTACCCTATAATGCGAATGTTGTTATGTTTTGTGTCATCCCACAAGTCCCTTAAACTCTCCTCCTGCTTTTTAAACTTTTTTTCTATTTAGTGCTCTTTTTGGATTTTTTTTTTACCTTGTCTTCCTACTTGCTGATTTGATCTTCAGCTTCTTCTAATCTACTACTGAGCCCTTCTAAGGTATTTTTTCATATCAGCTATGTCATTCTTTATTTTTTCTTTTTTCCCCCAGATAGAGTGGGAGGGAGAGAGAGAGAGAGAGAGAGAGAGAGAGAGAGAGAGAGAGAGACATTGAGGTAAAAGGGACACATCGAGTGGTTGCCACCTGCAAGACCAACCAGGGCCGAGGACAAGCTGCAACCAAGGCACATGCCCTAAGTGGGAACTGAACCCTGGTCTCTCTGGACTGCAGGACAATGCTCTACCCACTGAGCCAAACTGGCCAGGGCTCTTTATTTTCTCTTGATATTTATGTATACCTTCTACCTCTTCATGCATTGCTTTTACCTCTCTTTTTAAGCTGACGTAGTTCCCAGTGAGCTTTTCATAATTCTTATTAAGTTGCTTTTAGTTCTCATCAAATTGTTTGAGCACCCTTATAATCATTGCTTTGAATTCTTTGTCTGACAAGTTGCTTTCTTCTAGTTCCTGTAGTTCCATTTCTACTGATTCCTCCTTTTTTTTTTTTTCATTTGGGTGTTGTTTTTTTTTGTCTCACCATGTTAGCAATCTGGTAGTTCTAAGTCTGGTGAGGGATGTTAGAATGTGTAGGCAGGTCAGTGTGTATCAATTAAGGCTGCTGTGCCTCTCAGCCTGTTTTGGTGTATTGCTCCTCTTGTCTGCTATGGGTCTTGGAGGGTTGACACCTGGTGGCTGAATTGGTCTGTCATGCAGGTCTCGGCTCCAAGATTCACAGCTGCTTGGGCTGGGGCACCGCTCTTGATTGGCTTCTGCTGATGCTGCTGGGGATGGGTCTTAGCTGCCGATATGTGCTACTGCTGCTGGGGAGTGTATAGGTTCATCTGGTGCCCTTCTGGGAATTGGGGGATCTGCTGGTATGTTGCTTGGGTGTGTGGGTTTCCACTAGTACATTGTTGGGGTGTATGGGTTCCACTGGCATGCTCCTGGGGTTTTTGGGTCCCTCTGGTATGCTGCTGGGGCGTGTGGGTCAAGCTGGTGTACTTCTGAGGTTCGTGGGTTCCACTGGTGCACTTCTGGGGTTTGTGGGTCCCTCTGGTATTCTGCAGGGGTACATGGGTCTTGCTGGTGTACTGTTAGGGGACCTTGCTGCCTGGTGGGGCTCAGCTACTGAACAGCTGCTGCTGGGGGCAAGTGTCAGCTCCTGGTTCACACTGCTACTGCTGCTGCTGCTGCCAGGGGTGTTCTCAGGTCCCAATCCATACTGCTGTTGGGGGCTGAGGATACTCTGCACCTGGGATTTTGCTGCTGCTGCGGGAAGGAGATCCACTCCAGCTGCGCTGCTACAGTGGTCAGGGGTAGGTCTCAGCTGCCCTAGCCCTGCTGCTTGGTCTGGGTCACCGCTCTTGATCAGTTTTAACTGATGTGCTGCTCTAGTCCTGGAGCCTGGGGCCTGGGCTGGCCCCGCTGGCAGCTGTGGGCCTGGGGCCTGAAGCCTGGAGCTTGGGTTGGCCCACCCACCTGCATGGGCTTCGGTCTTGGGCTGGGTGCGTGCAGCCACAGGCCTGGGTTTCGGGCTGGGTGCACTCTGCCACGGGCACCGCTGCTGCCATAGGCCTGAGCAAGCCACTGCTGCTTTTGGGGGTGGGGCTCCAGCTCCCAGCTGGTTTCTTCTACTGCTGCAAGCACCTACTGTGTGTCCACCATGCCAACACAGCTGAGTTCACTGGACGAATGGTGCAGGATGCTCTAGTGGACTCAGGTCACTGGCCCCCAGTTGCTCCCTGTTTTCTCTTCCCAGGGAAGACCTGGGATCTTCCAAAATGACAGGGACTCTCAGCTGTGGTAGGGAAAGTTCACTGGCTTGCCCCTTACTACGTAGCCTTCTGCTTTTCTTCCACAACACAGGAAACTTCTGCCCCGTGTCTCTGCACTGCTCAAGGTTAGTCTTCCATGCTCACATTCACTCACACTCTGTCTCACACTTTCTCTCTCTCTCACACACTCACCCATGCTCCGGTCCTGCCCGTTGCCATCTTCCAGAGCTACATTTTTAAAAAAGATTTAAAAAACGTTTTTGTAAATTATAGTTGACATACTATATTATATTAGTTTCATGTGTACAACATAATGATTAGGCATTTATACAAAGTGATGCATTTTTAATTACAATTTACTTTCTAGCATATAAAGAAATATATTTTTTAAGTCTTAAATGTTCTGATGCTTTTAGATTATACACTTCCAATTTGCTTGGAGCCAGGGTTTAAGGCTTCTTTTGTTGCTATTCTCCAAATATTGTTTAGTATAGACTGTTCACATGGTTGATGAAAGGTCTCTCTGCACAGTGTATAACCAGCCCAGTGATGCAAAAACAAAATCAAACAAACAAAAAAACAACTGAAAAACCCTACCAATCAACTGATTGTTTAGACCAGTGGTTCTCAACCTTCCTAATGCCACAACCCTTTAATACAGTTCCTCATGTTGTGATGACCCTAAACCATAAAATTATTTTTGTTGCTACTTCATAACTGTAATTTTGCTACTATTATGTCTTAGGCAACCCCTGTGGAAGGGTCATTCGACCCCCAAAGGGGTAGCGACCCACAGGTTGAGAACCACTGGTTTAGACTGTACTTGACAGTATAGGATTTTACAGAACCGACTGGATCATATACCTGCTAAATGGCTGCATGGTCATAGTCTGTACTGTCCAACACTGTAGCCATGTGACTACTTTAAATTTAAATGAATTTCAGTTCCTCAATGACATTAGCCCCATGCCAAGTGTCCAATAGCCACATATAGCTAGCAGCTGCAATATATTGGACAACACAGATATAAAACATTTCCAACATCACTTTCATTGGACAATATTGTTTTTGATGAAGCTACTATGGCTTTATTGGGATAATTCAATTCAATACAAATTTACCAAAAACCTACTCTGGGCAAATGATAATTTCTCCTGTTAAGCAGCTAATGTTCTTCTGAGACAGATATGTGCACAATCAGAAACTATAACGTGGACAAATGTACTTTAATAATGGGATCAAAGAGAGAAAGTCATTCTGACTCAGGGGATTTGGGAAAAGATTATTGTTCAGGTGGCATATAAGCTGGTTTTTCAAAAAGGGTAAGATTAAAATAGTTAGAAATAGACAAGGAGCTGGTGGGAGGTCTAGAGAGGAGTAGAAGAACCATTTCAGTGGGATGTGAGCAAAGGATACCGAGGCGAAAAGTTTGGGACCTGCATGGAAAGTTGTAAGTGTTGTCCTGGTTGCTTGCATCCGTTTATAAAAGAGATCACATTTCCAAGTCTAACTTCTCTAATTCCTTTATAAAACTTTGCAGTGCAGGTTATTTTAATACACATGGTGAAAATGCCTTTTTGATTTTCCTTGTGATTTGAAGATAAAGTTGCAATCTAGCTATTGCTGCTAACATTTCTTGTATACATATGTGTATATGTATGTATAAACATAAGAAATATTATATACAAGGCTGGGAAAAAGTAGCTTTACTGTTGTTCATATGGGAAATAATCCAATAATCAATAAATAATAATACTAGAATAAACTGGTTTGTGTACTCATAACTGTAAACCTACTTTTGCCCACTCAGTATATAAACACAATATTCTATTTATTAATTTATAATAAGATATATAGCTATTAACTATCCAGGTATATGTGTCCACTGAGCAGTACACTCTATCTCTGTAAGTAAATTTATAGAGGAAGTCAAATTACAAGAACAAGATAGCTTGGAGAGCCTAGAATCTAAGCAATGGGAGTTAGTTGGATGTTTCTAATGGCTAGTGTCATCCAGCTATGACAGCCTAATGCATCTATAGACACTATTAGAATTTACCTGAATGATTTCTTCTTAAGTACAATGTATATCATGCTATTCCTGTACTTAGAATTTGCAATAGTTTCTTGCCTAAATTATTAAATCAAACTCCTCTATTAAGGTCCTAATTAATCAAATAACATCTTAGTTGAATTTATCCCCTATTTGAGTACATAACATAATAAAACAATATAATGCAGCTATTTTGATACTACCATTTTAGTGTAGTCATTTTGATGCTAAGACCTTTTAATGATGCTGCCTAAGCAAGACTGTTTTAACACAGACATATTTGACAGATTCTAAAACGCAAACTATTAAACTGTCAGCATTTTTAAATGAACAAATATAAAATATAATATCTGTGATCACAACCTATTCCTAATTCTCTCCCATATCCACCTAAACCCATTCTACTCTGTGTCCCCATGACTTGTTAAGTAAATGCCCACTAGTATGTGTTCAATGAATTAACAAATGAATTGTAGCTAGTCATTATGTTGTCTTATATAGTTGCTATAGCTTTCTATCATTTTACAGTGAAGAGACTTTCCTTTAAGTTGAATCTTATTATATGTAGTTTCTTTTTTAAAATAAAAAGAAATTGTAATTAAATTTTCATTTATCGCCCCTATACCCTCCTCCACCACCACCCCACTCCCGTAAGCCCCAGCATAATCACCACACTGTTGTCCACTTCCATGAGTTCTTTCTCCTTTTTTTTTTTCTTTTTGATCAATCCCTCCAACCTCTCAATGGCCACCCTCAGAGCTGTCAGTCTGCTATATGTAGTTTCTTGAGGTTCTTAAGGAGCTTTTTTCTGCTTGTCCTGTTTAGATGACTTGTGATCATTTATAATTTCTATGTATGCAGTCCAGTAAATATTCTAACACAGATTTCCAGCATATATATATATATATAGTAAGTACTCTGGGAACCACTAGTGGTATCCAAGTATTTTTTCTAGTAGTATTAATGTTTAAAACATAACAATGCTTAGTTTATATTGTTCCTAGCATGAACTAAGACTCATGACTTTTAATAAGATGGCATCACTACCGTGCTATTTCACTCTAAAGCAACTCTCCTCCTTTTATTCATTCTGATGAGGCTTTATTTTAAATGAGAGCAAGAAGTCTTTATTAAGATCGTCAATGGCTTGCTTCTTGCTAAATCCAATGCAATCTTTTCAGTGCACATCCTCCTTTGTCCTCATAGAGTATTTGAAACTTTCTTGTAGCTCCTCTTTCCTGGGTTTCATGTCACCATGTTCTACTAATTTTCCTCCATCCTCTATGATTTTTCTTTGCCACCTTTACTGTCTTCTATTTTTCAACACACTTGTTGCATTACGGTGACCCCCAGGATTTCAAAAGTACCTCACACCCCTTATGCTAAAAACTAAACTTGTGATCACCGTTCCACTTCCATAAACCTAGTCTTTATTAAATATTTAACCCAGAAAATGTTCATCGCTTTTTATGTAATTTTACAAGCCATAAAATTAAAAGCCATTCTTAACTCCTGTCTCTTCTTCATTTTTATATGTAATCGACCATCAAATCCTGCCAATTATACTTTCTAAATATCCATTTTTCTCTATTTTTGCCATTACTATGTTAGTTCATTCCATCATCTCTTAGCTGAAATAATCTCCTAGCTTGGTCTCTTAGCAACAAAGGACCAGATTGAGAGAGCGGCTGCACAGTCCAAATTGTTCAGGCACTAGCTGAGACCCACGAGCTAGACCCAAACGGGAGTCCAAGAACCAGAGCTTGTAAGAATAAGCAGGAAGTGGCGGACAAGGTGTTGTTTTTGCTTTTCCATAAAGAGGTGGTGTCAGGAGTCTACTAAGCTGGAAACTTGGGGTTTCCAGTGGGACAAGGATGGATAGGTTTAAAAAAGATACACCAAGATTCAAAGATGAGTTAGATATTATGAGGTTCATTTGTAAAGATTTCTGCACTACGGTATTCAAGAAACAAATCGACACTCTAAGGACAAATCATCAGGGCATCTATGTACTTCAGGATAACACATTTTGTCTGCTTACTCAGATGTCAGCAGGAAAACAGCACTTAGAACATGCATCTGTATTTATAATTCACAAGTGGCTTAATTCGAGGTGACTTATCAAACTTGGGGATGAAAAATATTATAACAGCTAAAGTGTCTTCAATGTCAGCCTGTAAATTTCAGGTGATGATACTGAAATTGTAGAACATACTGAAATGCAAGGCTTCAACAACGTAAAGGTTAAACTATTCATGTATGAAATATTTCAAGTAGCAATGGTTAAAATAATTTTTTTTCTTTACTGATCTTTAGAGAGAGCAGAAGGGAGTGAGAGAGAGAGAGAAAGAAACATCGATGAGAGAGAACATTGAGTGGCCACCTCCTGCATGACCCCCACTGGGGATTTGGCCCACAACCTGGGCATGTGACCTGACTGGGAATCGAACTGGTGACCTCTTGGTGCATGGGTTGACACTCAACCAGTGAGCCACACAGGCCAGGCTCAAGTAGCAATGATTTAATTACATTTTTGGACATTTTTTTTGATATAACCTTTTTGCTAAATTGTATAATGAAAGATGTACTCTTAAGCAGGAGTAAGGTCGTATTTTATCATTTTAACATGGACCAATGTAAAGCAGATAAAGAGACATTCTACCATAACATTCACTTTTCTGAACCTATTCAGAATGAAAATTCCTGATTTCAAATAAATATCAAGAAGTAAGTGGATAAAAAAGCTGTGGTACATTTACACAATGGAGTAACATGCGGAGGTAAAAAAGAAAGATCTCTTACCCTTTGTGACAGCATGGATGAACCTGGAGAGTATTATGCTAAGTGAACTAAGCCAGTCAGAGAAAGACAAATATCACGTGATCTCACTTATTTGTGGAATATAATGAACAAAATAAGCTGATGAAAAAAATAGATCCAGAGACATGGAAGCATGGCACAGACTGACAGATCTCAGAGGGGACAGAGGGATGGGAAAAGATTAACCAAAGAACTTATATGCATATATGCGTAGCCATGGACACAGACAATAATGAGGTGAAGGCCTGGAATGGGGTGAGAGCTGGGTGGAGGAGGGAAAATTGGGGGAAAATAGAGGACATTGGTAATACTATCAATAATAAAAAATTAAAAATTAAAAAGATAAATTAAAAAGGATAATTATTTTAAACATTTTTAGTTGCTTAGAGTGATGTGTATTTAACTACAGATGTAGAAGCAAAATTTAGGGTTTGATAAATTAGCTTTAAAAAAAGCAGGTATCCAGTCAGAATCATTTGTGTGAGAATAAACATATTTTTATTTCATTTCATGAATGTGTTTTAATTATTGAAAAAAGCAAACAGCACACTAAAACAAAACAAGAAATAACCTTCTAACTGTTCCTGGATCTAGCCTTGCCCACTTCTTATTTTTTGTTTTCATTAATCATTAATTTTTTTGTTGCAGATGTTTCTCCTTTTTCCCCCATTGACACCCTCCTCCCCATACTGCACCCCACCCTGCCCCATCCCCAATTTTGTTATCTATGTCCATTGGTTATGCATACATGCATATAAGTTCTGAGGTTTATCTCATACCCCCTCAACCCCATCTTCTGAGGTTTGTCAGTCTGTACCCTACTTCTATTTTTTGGGGTCTATTTTGTTCATCAGTTTGTTTTGTGCGTTATATTCCACAAATAAGTGAGAACATGTGATATTTGTCTTTCTCCGCTTGGATTGTTTTGCTTCGGGTAATATTCTTCAGGAACCTCCACGTCATCTCAAAGGATAAGAGATCTTTCTTTCTTACAGCTGCACAGTATTCCATTGTGTAAATGTACCACTGCTTTTTTATCCACTCATCTACTGTTGGGCTGTTTCCAAATCTTAGCTATTGTAAATAGTGCTGCTATGAACATAGGAGTACATATATTTTTTCTGATTGTTGTTTCAGGCTTCTTAAAATATATTCCTAGAAGTGGCATCACTGGTTCAAATAGCAGTTGAATTTTTAATTTTTTAAGATAACACCATAGTGTTTTTCCATAGTGGCTGCACCAGTCTGCATTCCCACCAGCAGTGTACTAGAGTCCCCTTTTCTCCACACCCTCACCAGCACTTGTTATTTGATGATTTGTTGATGGCAACCATTCTGACAGGTGTGAGGTGGTACCTCATTGTTGTTTTAATTTGCATCTCTCTGATGATTAGTGATTTTGAGCATTTCTTCCTATGTTTCTTGGCCATTTGTATGTCCTATTTGGAGAGGTGTCTATTTAGCTCCTATGCCCATTTTTTAATTGGGTTTTTTGTCTTCTTTTTGTAGAGTTGTATGAGTACTCTATATACATTGGAAAATAACCCTTTATCTGATATATCATTGACAATTCTAATATCCCATATAGTAGGTTCCCTTTTCTTTTTGATGGTTGTTTCTTTTGCTGTGCAGAAGCTTTTTTGTTGTAGTCCCATGTGTTAATTTTCTCCTGTGTTTCTGTTGCCTTAGGTGTTGTATCAGTGAAAATTCTGCTGCGTATGATGTCTGAAATTTTGTTGCCTAAAATTTCTTCTAGGATTTGTATGGATTCATGAGTCATGTTTAAGTCTTTAATTCATTTTGAGTTTATTCTCATGTATGGTGTAAATTGGTAGTCTAGCTTTATTTTTTTACATGTAGCTGGCCAATTTTCCCAACACTATTAATTGAAAAGGCTGTCTTTACTCCACTGTATGCTCTTGCCACCTTTGTCAAATATTAATTGAGTATATTGTCTTGAGTCGATTTCTGGGTTCTCTGTTCTGTTCCACTGGTCTATATGCCTGTTCTTGTGCCAGTACCAGGCTGTTTTGATTATAATGGCTTAGTAGTATAACCTGATATCTGGTATTGTGATCCCCCCTACTTTGTTATTCTTTTTCAAGATTGCCGTGGCTATTTGGGGTCTTTTTTTTGGTTCCATATAAACTTTTGTAGTATTTGCTCTACTTCTGTGAAGTATATCTTTGGTATTTTGATGGGAATGGCATTTAATCTATAGATTGCTTTGGGTAGTATGGACATTTTAATGATGTTAATTCTTCCAATCCATGAACATGGTATATGCTTCCACATTTTTATATCTTCCTGTATTCCTTTTTTCAATGACCTGTATGTTTCTGTGAAGAGGTCCTTTATTTCTTTGGTTATGTTTTTTCCAAGGTATCTTAATTGTTTGCTGTGATGGTAAATGGGATTGTTTTTTAGTTTCTCTTTCTTTGATTTCATCATCAGTGTATAAGAATACATTGATTTCTTGATGTTCATTTTGTATCCTGGTACTTTGCCAAATTCATTTATTAAGTGTAGTAAATTTTTGATGGAGTCTTTGGGGATTTCTATGTACAATATCATGTCATCTGCGAATAATGACAGTTTCACTTCCTCCTTTCCAATTTGGATCCCCTTTACTTTTTCTTCCTGTCTGATTGCTGTGGCTAAGACTTTTAGTACTATGTTAAATAAGAGTGGTGAAAGTGGCCATCCCTGTCTTGTTCCTGATTTTAAGAGAAATGCTTTTAGTTATTGGCCGTTGAGTATGACGTTGGCTGTGAGTTTTCTATATTTGGCCTTTATTATGTCAGGATATGATCCCTCTATTCCCACATTGCTGAGCGCTTTTATCAGAAATGGGTGCAGGTTTTGTTGAATGCTTTTTCAGCATCTATTGATAACATTATTTGGTTTTTATCTTTTCTTTTGTTTATGTGGTGTATCACATTTATTAATTTGCAAATATTGTACCAGCCATGCATCCTTGACATGAATCCCACTTGGTCACGATGAATAATTTTTTGATGTATTGCTGGATCCTATTTGCTAATATTTTATTAGGGATTTTGTCATCTGTGTTCATCAGGTATATTGGCCTGTAGTTTTCTTTTTTTTTTTTTTTGTAGTGTCTTAATCTGGTTTTGGAATTCAAATTATGCTGACCTCATAAAATGAGTTTGTTAAGTCTTCTGTCTTCTTGTATTTTCTGAAATAGTTGGAAGAGAATGGGTATTAGATCTTCTTTGAATGTTTGGTAGAACTTTCTGTGAAGCCATCCAGGCCTGGGCTTTTGTTTGCTGGAAGTTTCTTAATTAAATCTTCAATTTCCTTAGTTGTTATTGGTCTGTTATAGTTTTCTATTTCATCCTGGTTCTGTTTTGGGAGACTTTGTGCTTCTAGAAATTTGTTCATTTTTCCTCGATTGTCCAATCTATTGGCATATAATTGTTTATAGTATGTTTCGGTGATCCTTAGTATTTCTGTGGTATCAGTTGTTTATTTTGCTCTTTCGTTTCTGATTTTGTTTATTTGGGTCCTCTCTTTTTGTTTCTTGGTTAGTCTGGCTAAAGGTCCATCAACCTTGTTTATCTTTTCAAAGAACCAGCTTTTTGTTTCATTGATCTTTTGAACTGTTTTTTTAGTCTCTGTGTCATTTATTTCTGCTCTGACCTTTACTATTTCTTTCCTTCTACTTGCTCTGGGTTTTTCTTTTTGTTTACTTTCTAGTTGTTTAACTTGTAGGGTAAGAGAGTCAATTAGGAATTTTTCTTGTTTCTTGGGGTAGGCCTAGTGCTATAAACTTTCAGGACTGCTTTCATTGTGTACCATAGATTTTGTGTTGTTGTGTGTTTGTTTTCATTGGTCTCCAGAAAGTTTTTAATTTCTTCCTTGATCTCGTTGGTAACCCATTCATTGTTTAATAACATGATGTTTAGCCTCCATGTGTTTGAATGTTTTTGTGTGTTTTTGTTGTAGTTGAGTTCTAGTTTCATGCCATTGTGATCTGAGAAAGTGCTTGATATGATTTCAATCTTCTTGAATTTGTAGACATACTTTGTGTCTTAACATGTGGTCTATCTTTGAGAATGTCTCATGTGCACTTGAGAAGAATGTATATTGTTAAGGTTTGGGGTGAAATGTTCTGTAAATATCAATTAAGTCCAACTGATCTACTTTCTCATTTAAGGATGCTATGTCCTTGTTAATTTTTTGTGTAGAAGATCTATCCAGTAATGTCAGTGGGGTGTTAAAGTCACCCACTATGATCGTATTGCTATTGATTTATCCCTTGAAGTCCTCCAGAAGTTTTTAAATATATTTTGTTGCTCCCATATTTGGTGCTTATATGTTTACCAGCGTTATGTCCTCTTGTTGGATTGGTTCTTTAAATGTTATATAGTTACCTTCTTTGTCTCTTCATATGGCCCTCGTTTTAAGTCTATTTTGTCAGATATGAGTATTGCTAAACCAGCTTTTTTATTTCCATTTGCTTGAAAAAAATGTTTTTATCCCTTCACTTTCATCCTGTGTGTGTCTTTGTTGTGAGATGGGTCTCTTGTAGACAGCATGTATATGGGTCGTGTTTTCTTATCCAATCAGCTATCCTATGTCTTTTGATTAGAGCATTTAAGCCATTTATATTTAATGTTATTATTGATAGGTAGTTATTAGTTGCCATTTATATTTTATGTCTTTGTTGTTCTTCTTTGTCTCTGTTTCTCTGTTTTTTCTTCTTCTCACAACAGTTTTGTTTTTTTTTTTCTCCCCCAGCATTTCTTGCAGTGCTGGTTTGGTGGTGGTAAATTCCTTTAGCTTTTCTTAATCTGTGGAGCTCTTTATTTCTCCTTCAATTTTGAATGATAGCCTTGCTGGACAGAATAGTCTTGGATTTAGACCCTTGTTTGCATTATTTTGTACACTCCATGCCACTCCCTTCTGGCCTGCAATGTTTCTATTGAGAAATCAGCTGTCAGTTTACTGAGAACTCCCTTGTAGGTAACTTTCTGTCTCTCTCTTGCTTCTTTTAAGATTCTTTCTTTGTCTTGAAAGTTTGCCATTTTTATTATGATGTGTCTAGCTGTGGGTCTTCTGGGGTTCATCTTGCTTGGGACTCTCTGTGTTTCCTGGACTTGTGTGACTTTTTCCCTCATTCGTTTAGGAAAATTTTCAGTCATTATTTCTTCAAACAGGTTCTCTATTTCTTTCTCTGATTCATCTTCTTCTTGTACCCCTATAATGTGAATGTTGTTATGTTTTGTATTGTCACACAGGTGTCTTAAACTCTCCTGTTTTTTTTTTTTTTTTTTCCCATTTGCTGCTCCCTTTTTGTGGTTTTTTTTTTATCTTGTCTTCTAAGTCAGTGATTCAGTCTTCAGCTTCTTCTAATCTACTATTGAATAATTTGAAGGTATTTTTCATAATAGCTATGTCATTCTTTATTTCCTCTTGATTTTTATTCATAGCTACTACCTCTTTTTTTTAAAAACTGAAGTAGTTCCCAGTAAGCTCTTCATAATTCTTATTAAGTTGCTTATAGTTCTCAACATCACTGCTTTAAATTCTTTTTCTGATAAGTTGCTTTCTTCTATTTCCTGTAGTTCCTTTCCCAGTGATTCCTCTTTTTTTTTTTTTTTTCATTTGGGTGTTGTTTTTTTATCTCACCATTTTAGCCATCTGGTAGTTCTATGCCCAATGAGGGATGTTGGAGTGTGTAGGCAGGTCAGTGTGTATAAATTAAGATTACTGTGCTTCCCAGACTGTTTTGGTGTATGACATCTCTTGTCTGCTGTGGGTCCTGGAGTATTGACACCTGGCAGCTAGTATCAGTCTGTTGTGCAAATCTCGGCTCCCTGAGTCTTGCTGTTGCTTGGGCTGGGGAACTGCTGCTGATCAGCCTCTGCTGATGCCGCTGGGGATGGGTCTCAGCTGCCAATCTGTGCTGCTGCTGCCTGGGGTGTGTGGGTCCAGCCGGTGCACTTTCTGGGTGCATGGGTCCTGCTCATATGGTGCTGGGGTGCATTGGTCCCTGTGGTATGCTTCTGGGGTACATTGGTTCCACTGGAATCCTCCTTGGGTTCATGGGTCCCACTGGTATGCTTCTGGGGTGTGTGGGTCCAGCTGGTGTATTCTGGAATTTGTGAGCCCTGCTGGTATGCTTCTGGGATGCATGGGTTCCACTGGTGCACTGCTGGGGTATGCTACTGCCTGTTGGGGCTCAGCGCGTGATCAGTCATTGCTGGGGGCAAGTGTCAGCTCCCAGTTCAACTGCTACTGCTGGTGCTGTTGCCAGGGGCTGCTCTCAGGTCACAATCCTTTGCTGCTGTTGGGCGCTGAGAATGCTCCACTCCTGGGACTTTGCTGCTGCTGAGGGGAGGGGCTCCACTCCAAATCTGCTGCTGCAGTTGTCAGGGGAAGGTCTCTGCTGCCCGAGCCCTGCTGCTTGGGCTGCTGCACCACTACTGATCAGCCTCTGTTGATGCAACTTGGGTTGGGTCTCAGCTGCCAATCTGAGCTGCTACTGCCTGTTGGGTGTGGGGCTCCACTCCTGCCCAATCACTGTTGCTGTGGGGGGAGGTGCTGGGCTCCCAAGCTGGCCCTAGTGCTGCTGGGGGTGTGTCTCAGCTCCGGAGCCTCCCCGATTCTCCATGGGCCTCTGCTGCTGTTGGGGGTGGTGCTACACTTCCGCCCAGTCACTGCTGGAGTGGGGGAAGGTGCTGGGCTCTGATCAGGCTTATGCTGTGGGGGATGGTGCTCAGCTCCTGGCCTGTTTCGGCTACTGCAGCAGGCACCTGGATAGTACTGCTACTGTGCTCTGATATGCGTTGACATTGCAGGGTCCACTGGACTGATGGTGCACGTTGCTCTGGTGGACTCAGGATGCTCGGTCTGAGCCGGTCCGAGTTCCTCCTCTCAGGGAAGACCAGGGATCTTCCAAAATGGTGGGGCCTCCTGGCTGCACAGGGAGAAGCTCCCTGACACACTGCTTACCATGGTAGCCTGCTGCTTTCCATCCACTGCACAGGGACCTTCTGCCCCAAGTCTCTGCTCTGCTCAAAGTTGGTCGTCCATACTCGTGTTCACTCACAATCTCTCTCACACTCACCCACTTTCTCACACACTCACCTTCGCTCTGGTCCTGCCCACTGCCATCTTCTCACATTGTCAGCCTTGCACTCTTCTAATCCATTCCTTAAATTGGTGTATGGATAATTTTTCAAATAAAATAATATCATGTTACTTCTCTAGTTAAAACCCTTCGATGGTTTCCCATTGTTATTTGATTAAAGAACAAAATCCTTAAGAAAACTAGAAAAATCCTTTATAATCTGGGTTTTGTCACATTTTCTAGCTTCATGTCAGACCATTCTTTCCTTTTTTTTTTTTTTTAACCAGGTTCTTGACTATAAGAATTTACATTTTTTATCACTTCTGGAAAATGTTTAACTACCATTGCTTTGAATATTGTCTCTTCCCATACTCATTCTTTCCTGCTGTGTTTTCTATTAAACATAGTTTGGGCATTCCCAATCTATCCTTAATCTCTTGTGTTATTTATCTTTGCCTCTTTAGGCTGTGTTTTGGATTATTTCTTCTGGTTCTACTGTTTATTAATTCTGTTAACTTTTGTTCATGGTTGTTTGTGTGGTGGTATACTTTGTAATTTTGGCTTGTGAATTTGTGTTTGGTAGGGTTTTTATTGTTCCAATCCTGTGTGGTAATCCTGAGATGAGAGTATGTCCTTGTGGAGGCATTTGGTATTTGTTTTGATCTGACAGCTTCCTTAGAAATGTCACAGGAATGGAAACATTTCTTATGTAAACTTATTGTTTTTGGTGTTCCTAGAATATGCAGGTGGTGGAAAACTCATGTGAGAACAATGAGTGGTAACAAAATTTCAAAGAGAAAATTATTTTGTGTAATCTAGAACCCAGTATAATATAGACAGAATTCCTTTGCTGATGTGTTTGGGTATAGGCTATAGAAGATATTGGCTTTTAAGTGGATCTCAGTTTCAAATTCTCACCTTTCAAACACCCAATGCCTTCCTTTCTCTGTGTGGTCATTAAATTTCAAGTCTCATATATGGAGAGCCACACATGCTGTCAGATCCACTAAAGTGTAATATTTTTTTCATTTATTTACTCAAAAATATTTATTAAATCCCTGATATGCAAAACATTATTATAGGAAATGGAGATATAGCCATAACTGAAACAAAGTCTCTGCCCTCATGAAATTTATGTTTAGTACTCTTGTATTGAGGTTTCTATTTTTTATTGGGGGTGGGTTACAGAGAAAAATAAATATTAAAAAAATTAAATTATGTGATAAAATAGCTATTTTTTTTTTTTTATCATTGTCATACTGGAGCATTATCTACGGCCCACCCAAGGATTATTTACTTTTCTAAGAGAAAGTACTTAGTTTGACAAACTATTTACTATTGGCTAGGGCCCAAAACCTGAGAAGTTACATGTTAACTTGTTGTTGTTTTTCTGGTATAAGTGCAAATAATTCCTACCAGGTAAACAATTTTTTTAAATTGTTTAAATTTATTTTTTTAGAGAGAGAGAGAGGGTGGGGGAGAGAGAGAGAGGGTGGGGGAGAGAGAGAGAGGAACATTGATTTATTGTTTCTTCCCATTCATATATCCATTAATTAATTTTTTAAAAAATGTTTTTTTCTGTATTGATTTTAAAGAGCAAGGAAAAGAGAGGGAGAGAGAGATAGATACATCAATGAGAGAGAACATCAATTGGCCACCTCCTGGATGCTCCTCATAGGGTATTGGGCTCACAACTTGGGCATGTGCCCTGACTGGGAATCGAATGGGTGATCTCTTGGTACATGGCTTGGTGCTGAATCAGTGAGCTGCACTGGCTGGGCCATTAATTGATTCTTGTAAGTGATCTGACAGGGGATCAAAGCTGCAATCTTGGTGTATCAGGACAGTACTCTAACCAACTGTGATACCTGGCCAAGGCCTAAATTTTTTTTTAATAATCCTAAAGATTCTAGTCTTCTTGACTTATAGGATATTAACCAATTCTGTGTGCAATTTGACAAACATCTTAGTATGCCTTTCTTAATGGACTCTAAAACCCCCATTCCTCTAATTCTCTTTTAACCCAATTTTATCATCCTGCTCATTCCCTTGTTAATGAATTAAATAAATCAGTAACAGTTCCTCACTTTACATTTTTATGAGAATCACATTTATATCTTTTTTATAAATCATACTTTGAAGGCCACCAACAATTTCTTTCACTGCAAGTTCTGATATGCATATTAAAGAATGCTTATTATATTTTATCCAGCATTATGAAATGTTTAATGATAAGAGGTTTTCTGTTCATCTTCTCATGACTCAAGAACAGAAAAACACCTGCTGTCTATGTTCTAAGCACATTGGTCTTCTTTTGGTTCTACAAAGTTCTACATTCCTCTGCCCTCTGGGATTTTGCAAAAACTTATTCTCTCTCTGGAATTCCCCCTCTAACCCCCATTTCCTTTTGCTTGGTACACTTCCACTCTTCCTTCAAATCCAAAAAATTATTTTTTAGGAATCTTCCCTTGACTACCTTCAGCCTCTAAAAACTATTTCAGGTTGTTCTGCCATAGGATTTTTTAAAGGGCCATGTACAGTTTCTTCAGAGATCCTTATAAAATTGCAATTTGTTGTTTGACATATATCTTTCCCACAATATTGCAATATAGCTTCAGATGAGTAAGAACAGAGACTGTGTCTCTTTTCTCAGAAGTTTTTTCTCAGGTCCTAGTATACCTCTTTGTTAGGTGACTTTTTGTCAGTATCTCTTTGTTAGGAATTTGTTTAATGAATTAACAAATAGTTATCTTCTTTCTCCCCAGGTGACTCAATCATGTCTATTAACTTCTGTGTTGATAATTCCCAAATTGGTATTTAAAGGTTATGCTTCACTCCTTAGGTCCAAGTTCATATTTTTTGTCTCTTAAAGACCTATACCTGAATGTAGTATATCTACATTAAACTCAACTTATTCAAAACTAAATCTACTGTCTCTACTACAGATCTGTATCTGCTCCTTTATTTCCTGTTGCACCAGTATCTACAAAGTCATCAACATTGGAACCTCAGAATCAACAAAAAGTATGCCTACTTTTTTTCCCCACTAGTTACCCACAGTTAGTCAATAAATCTTATCAGCTCTACTCCTGAGAATCTTGATCACACTTGTCCTTTCTCCATTCAATTGCTACTCTCTTTATTTAGTTCTTATTATCATTTTCTCTTATTCCACTGTTTGAATAATTTTCATCTCTCTCCCTATCTGTCATTTACACAGCAATTACTTAGTAGAATGTAAGATGATTTGCATAATTTGAATAGACCTATTTTTCTATTTTCATTACATAGGTCAACTCTGTCCTCTAGGAATAAGTCAATTTACTTATTCTTGAACATGTCATGCACTTTCATGGCTCCATGTTATTATTCATGTATCCCATACCTATAATGCCTTTTTTTTAAAAAACCTATTGACTTCATTTGGCGAAATCACACATATCTTTTAAGGTACACTTAAGTTCAGAGTTTTTCTGTGAAGTCTTTTCTAGTGCCTAACTTTCTAGGTTTCCCCATTTTTCTCGAGCAAAATTAGTTCCTCTGTCCTGTCTTTTTTATTTTTTACAGATTTTTCTATTGTATTTTATACATACCTTGGCAGAAAATGTAATTCAGATCATAATCTGTATAGCCAGAAACAAACAACTAGGGGTTCAGACATGCTTGGACATGTTCTGATGAACTGATAAGGCAGGCTAGACTGAAGTGTATTTACTGAAAAGACTTCTACAAAAATAACTCCAGCTGTGTCCACTGCTGGGGTTCAAACATATCTGGATATGTCAAGGAAGTTTAAGAATCATCCAAACATAAACGTATTTGAAGGAAAAAATGAAGTGACATCACACACAAAAAAAATTATTTTTAAGAAAGAAATGGGAAGGCGCAATGTACGTAACTCACTAATATAGAAATAGTTTGCAAAGGGAAATAGAGTTTTTCAATACAGCATAGCCCTTGTTTTTCGAATCTACAGGGGGCTAGAGGACTAGCATCAAAAGAAAAAAACAATAAGCTAATAAAATGTACTAATATTATCTTGATTTAATTTGCTCCCACAGGCTGGTATATCCAGGGAAACTTGAATTTTTTTAATATTAGTAAAAGTTTATGATAGTTATATGCACCCATTGTCCTATCCCATAATAGTGCTCGTATGTGAAGATTTATTTTCTTTTTTTTTAATTAATTAATTTATTTTGTTACACATGTTTCTCCTTTTCCCCAATGAATCCCCCGTCCCCCCTCCCCACTCTGTCCCAAGCTTTGTTGTCCATGTCTGTTGTTTATGCACACATGCATATAAGTTCTGTGGTATATCTCTCCCCCACCAAACCCCTCTTCTGGGGATTGTCAGTCTCTACCCCACTTCCATGTCTCTGGGACTACCCCATTCCATAGACTGTTATGTTCATTATATTCCACAAATAAGTGAGACATATGAAACTTGTCTTTCTCTGTTTGGCTTGTTTTGCTTAGGATGATACTTTCCAGGTCCCACCATGACGTCTCGAAGGAAAAAAGATCTTTCTTTCTTACAGCTGCATAGTACTCCATTGTGTATATGTACCACTGCTTTTTTATCTATTCCTCTACTGATGGACATTTGGGCTGTTTCCAGATCTTAGCTATTGTAAATCGTGCTGCTATGAACATGGGGGTACATATATTCTTTCAGATTGGTGCTTCAGGCTTCTTAGGGTATATTCCTAGAAGTGGGATCACTGGGTCAAATGGAAGTTCAATTTTTAATTTTTCGAGGTAACAACATATTGTTTTCCATAGTGGCTGCACCAGTCTGCATTCCCACCAGCAGTGTACTAGAGTCCCCTTTGCTCCACATCCTCACCAACATTAGTGTTTGATGATTTGTTGATGGCGGCCATTCTGACAGGTGTGAGGTGATACCTCATTATTGTTTTAATCTCTCTGATGATTAATGATGTTGAACATTTCTTCATATGTCTCTTAGCCATTTGTATGTCCTGTTTGGAGAAGTGTTTATTTAGTTCATCTGCCCATTTTTTAATTGGGTTCTTTGTTTTTCTATTGTTGAGTTGTATGAGCACGCTATATATTTTGAAGATAAACCCTTTATCTGGTGTATCATTGGCAATTATGCTCTGCCATACAGTAGGTTGCCTTTCCATTTTGATGATTGTATCTTTTGCTGTACAGAAGCTTTTGAGTTTGATATAGTCCCATGTATTCCTTTTCTCCTTTGTTTCTGTTGCCTTAGGTGATGTATCAGTGAAAATTCTGCTGCGTATGATGTCAGAAATTTTATTGCCTACAGTTTCTTCTAGGATTTTTATGGATTCATGAGTCACATTTAAGTCTTCTATCCATTTTGAGTTTATTCTTGTGAAGGGTGTAAGTTGATGGTCTAGTTTTATTTTTTTGCATGTAGCTGTCCAGTTTTCCCAACACTATTTATTAAAGAGAGTGTCTTGACTCCACTGTATGCTCTTGCCCCCTTTGTCAAATATTAATTGAGCATATTGCCTTCAGTCCATTTCTGGGTTCTCTGTTCTGTTCCACTGGTCTATATGCCTATTGTTGTGCCAGTATCAGGCTGTTTTGATTACAGTGGCTTTGTAGTATAACCTGAGATCTGGTTATGTGATCCCTCCTAATTTGTTCTCCTTTCTCAAGATTGCTGTGGCTACTAGAGGTCTTTTATGGTTCCATATAAACCTTTAAAGTATTTGTTTTAGTTCTGAGAAGTTATGTCGTTGGTATTTTTATTGGGATTGCATTGAATCTATAGATTGCTTTGGGTAGTATGGATATTTTAATGACCTTAATTCTTCCAATCCATGAACAAGGTATGTGCTTCCACTTTTTTATATCTTCCTCTATTTCTTTTTTCAATGACCTGTAGTTTTCTACAAATAGGTCCTTTATTTCTTTGGTTAAGTTTATTCCTAGGTATCTTAATTTTTTTGCCACAATGGTAAATGGGATTGTTTCATTAGTTTCTCTTTCTGTGAGATCATCATTGGTGTATAAGAATGCCATTGATATCTTGACGTTAAATTTGTATCATGCTACTTTGCCAAATTCATTTATTAAGTCGAATAAATTTTTGATGGATTCATTGCGGTTTCCTACGTATAGTATCATGTCATCTGCGAATAATGACAGTTTTACTTCCTCCTTTCCAATTTGGATCCCTTTTATTTTTTCTTCCTTTCTGATTGCTGTGGCTAAGGGAAATGCTTTTAGTTTTTGCCCATTGGTATGATGTTAGCTGTAGGTCTTTCA
This sequence comes from Molossus molossus, assembly GCF_014108415.1. Taxonomy (NCBI): domain Eukaryota; kingdom Metazoa; phylum Chordata; class Mammalia; order Chiroptera; family Molossidae; genus Molossus; species Molossus molossus. The sequence continues at coordinate 24,526,808 of NW_023425355.1, read as the reverse complement.
TATATGGCCATTATTATGTCTAGATATGATCGCTCTATTCCCACATTGCTGAGCGTTTTATCAGAAATGGATGCTGGACTTTGTCAAAGGCTTTTTGGGCATCTATTGATATGATCATGTGGCTTTTATTCTTCATTTTATTTATGTGGTGTATCAGGTTTATTGATTTGCGAATATTGTACCAGCCTTCCATCCCTGGGATGAATCCCACTAGGTCATGGTGAATAATTTTTTTGATGTATTGCTGGATCCGATTTGCTAGTAATTTGTTCAGGATTTTGGCATCTATATTCATCAGGGATATTGGCCTGTAGTTATCTTTTATTGTAATGTCTTTTCCTGGTTTTGGAATTAGAATTATGCTGGCTTCATAAAACGAGTTTGGAAGTCTTCCTTCTTCTTGAATTTTTTGAAATGGTTTGATGAGAATGGGTGTTAGTTCTTTTTTGAATATTCAGTAGAACTCCCCCATGAAGCCATCCGGGCCTGGGCTTTTCTTTGCAAGGAGAGTCTTCATTACAACTTCAATTTCTTCTGTTGTTATTGGTCTGTTCAAGTTTTCTATGTCTTTCCAGTTCAGTTTTGGGAGACTATGTGTTTCTAGGAATTTGTCCATTTTGCTTAGATTGTCGAATTTGTTGCCACATAATTGTTCATAGTAGTTGTTAATGATCTTTTGTATATCTGTGGTGTCAGTTGTTACTTCTCCTCTTTCATTTCTGATTTTGTGTATTTGGGTTGTGTCTCTTTGTTTCTTGGTGTGTGTAGCTAAGGGTCCATCAGTCTTGTTTATCTTTTCAGAAAACCAGCTCTTTGTTTCATTGATCCTTTGAATTGTTTTTTTGGACTCTTTGTCCTTTATTTCTGCTCTGATGTTTACTATTTTCGTCCTTCTACTTGCTCTGGGGTTTTCTTTTTGTTTGTTCTCTAGCTCTCTAAGTTCTGAGGTTAGATAGTCTATTAGAGATTTTTCTTGTATCTTGAGGTAGGCCTGTAGTGCTATGAATTTCCCTCTCAGAACTGCTTTCGCTGTATCCCATAGATTTTGTTGTTGTGTGTTCATTTTCATTGGTTTCCAGGAAGTTTTTTATTTCTTCTTTTATCTCCTCGGTAACCCATTCGTTGTTTAGTAACATGCTATTTAGCTTCCATGAGTTCAAATGTCTTTGCATGTTCTTGTTGCAATTGATTTCTAGTTGCATGCCATTGTGGTCTGAGAAGATGCTTCATATTATTTAAATATTCTTGATCTTGTAGAGACTTAGTTTGTGTCCTAACATGTGGTCTATCCCATGTGCACTTGAGAGGAATGTGAATTCTGTAGTTTTGGGTTCTAATTCTCTGTAGATATCTTTTAAATCCATTTTGTCTAGTGCTTCATTTAGAGCCTCTGTTTCCTTGCTATTTTTTTGTCTAGAGGATCTATCCAGTGATGTCAGCGGGGTGTTGCAGTCCCCTGCTTTGATTGTATTGCTATCGATTTCTCCTTTGAAGTCTTACAGAAATTTTTAATATATTTTGGTGCTCCTATATTGGGTGCATATATGTTTATCAAGGTTATATCTTCCTGTTGGATAAATCCTTTCAATATTATGTAATGGCCTTCTTTGTCTCTATTTATGCTCTTCATTTTGAAATCTATTTTATCAGATATGAGTATTGCTACCCTAGCTTTTTTTCCCTTTCTGTTTGCTTGGAAGATTTTTTTCCATCTCATCACTTTCAACCGATGTGAGTCTTTTGGGTGGGTCTCTTGTAAAGAACATATAGATGCGTCATGCTTTCTTATCCAGTCAGCTACTCTGCGTCATTTTATGGGAGCATTCAATCCATTTACATTTAAGGTGATTATTGATATGTATTTGTTTATTGCCATTTTTGTTTAAAGTAGTTATATTTTTCTTCCTATTTCTCTTGCTAATTATAGCAGTCCTTTTAACATTTCTTGCAGTGCTGGTTTGGTGCTAATGTATTTCTTTAGTCTTTTATTTATTTTTTGTTTGGGAAGCTCTTTATTTAACCTTCTATTTTGAATGATAGCTTTGCTGGATAGAGTAGTCTTGGATTCAGATCCTTGTTTTTCATGACCTTGATTACTTCATGACATTCTATTCTGGCCTGTATTGTTTCTGTTGATAAGTCAGCTGAAAGCCTTATTGGCTTTCCTTTGTAGGTAACCTGTTGCTTATCTCTTGCTGCTTTTAGGATTCTCTCTTTGTCTTTAATTTTCGGCATTTTGATTACTATGTGTCTTGGTGTAGGCCTGTTTGGGTTCTTCCTACTTGGGTCTCTCTGTGCTTCTTGAACTTGAATGCCTTCTTTCTTCACCAAATTAGGGACGTTTTCTGTCACTATTTCTTTGAATATATTCTCTAACTCTTGCTCATTTTCTTCTTCAGGGACTCCTATGATGCGAATAATATTACGTTTCCACTTTTCCCAACAGTTATCTTAAGCTGTCTTCCTGTTTTTTAATATTTTTTTTTCCTTTTGGTTTTCTGATTGGTTGATTTTTTCTACCCTGTCTTCTAATTCACTGATCCGGTCCTCAGCTTCCTCTACTCTGCTATTTAGATTTTCCGATGTGTTTTTCATTTCTGATATGTCATTCTTCATTTCTTCTTGGTGGTTTTTAATTTCCAACTGGTTGATTTTCAACATTTCTATGTCTTTACCCATGGTGCTCATTTCCTTACACATGCTGTTGCGCTTCCTCAAAATCATGGCTCTGAATTCTATTTCTGTTAAATTGCTTAATTGCACCTCATTTATCTCATCTTCGGTAGAGGTCTCTTGTTCTTTGATTTGGCTTTTGTTTCTGTTTTTCACCATTTTGGCTATCACAGTGGGCTTTGGAGCCTTCCAAATTTTCCCTGTGAGTGTTGGTGTTCTGCTGTTTATGGCTCCCTCTCCTGGGTTTGGATGAGTGAGGGAGGACCCATGTTAAATACCACAGTCAAGTCTTACTTTTCTGGATAGAGTTGCTTGCCCAGGAATGGTACAGTTATCTTCTAGCTTTTTGCCTGGAGGCTATCAGTAATGGTTACTTGAAGAGTTTTGGGTTGTGGGTTGAATGAAAAACTCCCTCAGGTGCTCAGGGTAAGGGGATTTCCCAAGGGTGGGGCAGATGCTGGTTGCTAATGGACCTCAATTAGCATTTCAATGGCCACCTGGTGGTGTTGAATCTCTGAGGGAGGGGCCACTGCCTGTCCCCAGAGCCCTGAGAAGGAGTAAGATGAAACTGTCCTGCATGGCAGCAACCCAGCAAAAGCTCTGAGTGCCCTCCAAATCCCTAGTGTCCCCACACAGTTCCAGTCCAGTCTGACCTCCCTCTGTTGGAGCCCAAGCTAAGTGGCTGTGGCTATTTTAGCCTCTGTCCCGGCTCTGGCTGTGGAGCCACTTGGGAGTTTAACCCAAGGGCCCTGCTCCCAGCTAAGGCTGCTGCTCACAGGTAACGCCACTGCCATCTGTGGGTTCCCAGCCCCGCTCTCCCACCTTCGCAATCTTACCAGGATCATGTCAGTGTCTCTGGTTATATGGTCCTCCAAGCTGCTTTTCTGTTGCTTTTTCCCAATGATTTGTCTTTTTTCGTTGTAATTCCAGTTTGGTCCTGGGAGATGGTCTGTGTAGCTTCCAATCACTCTGCCGCCATTTTGCCTTCCCCTGAATATTTATATTCTTCATATGGCTTCAGGGAGACCATTCCTTATTCTCCATAAACTTTCTTGGCTGTTTTTTCTTGATCCCTTTTGTTTCATCTTTCTCATCTCCCAGATCTCTAAACACTGTAGTTTTCCAAGTCTAAATCCTGAGACTATTCTATTCTATTTTTTTCTAATCTGTTCTATTTTATTCTATTCTATTCTATTCTATTCTATTCTATTCTATTCTATTCTATTCTATTCTATTCTAATTATACTTTGTAGCAGCTAGATGATGAGACTTCAGCTTTTGTCTTCTTGAAGGAAAGTTTTCAATCAAGAGACAAAGTGTAACAAAGTAAGAAAGAATTTATTGGCCACAGCAAAAACACACTTAGGACAGTGAAATGAGGAAGAGCATACAAGAAGCAAAAGGAAAACCTGGGATAGGCTGTCATCAGTTCACTAGGAAGTCAGAGAAAAGGGGGGTCTTAGACACAGGTTGAGGGGATTAACTTGGGATGAGCTGCCACTGCTCATTGCTTCCCTGGTTGCAGTCTTGTAGCCACCCATAGAAGGAAGAAGGGGTGTGCTCCCCTGGGAGAGAATGGGCTTTGAGTCCTTCATCCTGAGTGTATTTCTCTCTCTCTCTCATAGATGGAAATCTTAGGGGAGGTCTCAAGGGAGGGTCTCCATAAAATATTTCTTAGTTTTCCAGGTGTGCTCTTTTAGGGTCATGGTCCCAATGATTGGTTGGTGCCAGGGCAGGGGGTCATTAGTCATTGCAGCTGGTCCTGAGGTAGCCATGAAGTCCTTTGTCTGATTTTGTTGCCTTTCTGGGCCTGGAGCTGAAATACAACTAAGGCCTAGATGTTATTTTTAGGGAGAAAAAGCTCAGGATGTCTAAACCATATGACTAGAAATATGAAAAGTCAGGGGGTCCAAACTGCATGACTAGTGATATGCTAGGAGATGATAGGTTACCCTGGGGTCTAGGTTCTTGTTTTCCCAGTTTTGCCCCTTGCTAGGCATCCACGGCTTTCTGCCCCGGTGAGTTTCTGTACCTGTCCCATCGTCCTTGCTCTGCTCATGTTTGTCTAACTGCCTATAACCCACTCATATTTCAGGTAATCTCATTCAGGTTTGTGGCTTTAAAATACTATCTCTACATGGATACCTGTTAAAATTAAATCCCTAGCCTTGACCTCTCCCATGAATTCTAGACTCAATCTAATTTCTTGCTTAACATCTCCACTTGTATGTATAATAGACTACTCAAACAAACCATGTTCCAAACTGAAGTCTTGATTCTTCATACCCCTGACCATCTTGGCCCACAGACTTTTCCTTGTCAGTTAACGCCAACTCAATCCTTGTTGCTTGGAACAAAATCTTTACTGTCAACCTGATTTTCCCTTATAACCCATATTATACATATCAACAAATCCTGTTGGCCTTATTAGCCTTATATTCAAAATATAGATTATCCAGAATGGAGTCACTTCTTTTTTTTTTTTTTTTATTAATTAATTTTTGTTACAGATGTTTCTCCTTTTTCCCCCACTGATTCCCCCTCCCCCTCCCTCCCTGCCCTTTCCCCAGTTTGTTGTCCATGTCCACTGTTCATGCATACATGCATATAAGTTCTGTGGTTTATCTCTTCCCCACCACCTCCCTATTTAGGGGATTGTCAGTCTGTATCCCACTTCCGCGTCTCTGGGACTACCCCCTTCCTCAGACTGTTATGTTCATTATATTCCACAGATGAGTGAGATCATATGAAACTTGTATTTCTCTGTTTGGCTTGTTTCACTTAGGATGATACTTTCCAGGTCCCTCCATGTAGTCTCAAAGAATAAGAGGTCTTTCTTTCTTACAGCTGCGTAGTACTCCATTGTGTATATGTACCACAGCTTTTTTATCCATTAGTCTACTGATGGACACTTGGGCTGTTTCCAGATCTTAGCTATTGTAAATAGTGCTGCTACAAACATGGGGTACATATATTCTTTCTGATTGGTGTTTTAGGCTTCTTAGGGTATATTCCTAGAAGTGGGATCACTGGGTCAAATGGCAGTTCAATTTTTAATTTTTTGAGGTAACACCATATTGTTTTCCATAGTGGCTGCACCAGTCTGCATTCCCACCAGCAGTGTACTAGAGTCCCCTTTTCTCCACACCCTTGCCAACACTTGTTGTTTGATGATTTGTTGATGGCAGCCATTCTGACAGATGTGAAGTGATGCCTCATTGTTGTTTTAATTTGCATCTCTCTGATGATTAGTGATGATGAGCATTTCTTCATATGTTTCTTAGCCATTTGTATGTCCTGTTTGGAGAGGTGTCTATTTAGTTCCTCTGCCCATTTTTTAATTGGATTCTTTGCCTTCCTTTTGTGGAGTTGCGTGAGCACTCTATATGTATTGGAAATTAACCCCTTATCTGATATATCATTGGCAATTATGGTCTCCCATACAGTTGGTAGCCTTTCCGTTTTGATGATTGTATCTTTCGCTGTGCAGAAGCTTTTGAGTTTGATGTAGTCCCATGTGTTCATTTTCTCCTTTGTTTCTATTGCCTTAGGTGATGTGTCAGTAAAAATTCTGCTGCGTATGATGTCTGAAATTTTGTTGCCTACAGTCTCTTCTAGGATTTTTATGGATTCATGAGTTACATTTAAGTCTTTTATCCATTTTGTGTTTATTCTCATGTAGGGTGTAAGTTGATGGTCTAGTTTCATTTTTCTGCAAGTAGCTGTCCAATTTTCCCAGCACCATTTATTAAAGAGGCTGTCCTTAGGGAGTCACTTCTTGTCACCTCCACTCTTACCACCCTGATCAAAAATCATTATCAAGCCATAACTTTCTAATAACTTTCTCAGCTTCTACCCCTACCTCCTTGTCCCCTACTATCAATTCTCTGTGCAAAAGCCAGAGTAAACCTCTTAAAATGTAAATTGTATCATTTAACTCTTTGACTCCAATATTTCTGTGATTTTATTTATGTCACTCACAATAAAAACTAATCTATAAGGCACATATACTCTGGTCCCTGGCTTCCTTTCTGATCTCATATCCAATACGCTCCTTCTCTCTCACTCAGTACAAACTGCACTGGCCACCTGCTATCACTTAAATTGAGCAAGAATGTTGTAGCTTCAGGGCCTCTGTATGAATCTGTGGCCTGGATTTCTCTTCCTCTGGATACTTCATATTTTAATCCCCCATTTTATTAAAGTTTTGCTCAAATGTTACCAACTCAGATATAATTTTCCTGACTACTCTTCTTAAATAAGCCACCTTTCCATCTCCCATCACTCTCTATTCTTTTATCCTGCTTTATTTTTCTTCATGTCTTTAAAATTTTTTAAAATTTATTATTGTCTGTTACTTCCAACATAATGTAAGTTTCAGACTAGCAGGGACTCCTTTGGTGTTCAACACTAATTTCTCAGAATGTAGAATATTTTCTGACACACAGCAAAGGCAAACAGAATATCAGTTGAATGGATCAATTAATTAATAATGTTAAACTTGACTAACAGGACTAAAAATGTGCTATTACAGGTTAAAACCTTAAAGAAAGCTAGAAGTTTTGCATAATATTTTTGTAATCATTAAATAACCCAGGTATATGTTGCCTTTTCTATTTTATAAGATACACATTAAAGAAATAATTTAATTGTTCCTCATAAAATTGAGTTATTTAAGAACATCTGATGGTATGTTGTGTTAATACATGTAATAGTTGGTAAATATCTAATGGGCATGTTTATGAAACAGTCACTCAGTTCAAAAGACATTGTAGTGATTTTGACCACTTTATTAATTTATATTATTTATGTCCTAAGTTAGTATTGTTGGGGCCCATAGCAAGCAGCCACAAAAATATCCCACAATGGCATATTGATTATTTTGAATTAAAGTTACTTGAAAAGCAACCGGTACAAGAAAGGCATGTTGACCATCCTTTGTCTCCTTAAATGCAGGAAAAAATAAAACTCCTCTGTGAAAGATGGCTTTTTTTGATTTGGGGTGTGTGTGTGTGTGTGTGTGTGTGTGTGTGTGTGTGTGAAGGAAAGAGCCATCCCTAATCTCCAGGGTTTAGGAATTCAGGGCTGAAGAGCCTGTACAAACAAACATGTTATTTTTTTTTTCTGACTTACTACCCAAACCCAAACTCTGCTTAGATTCCTCACTAATGGGCACCCAAACTTAAGTTTCTGTCCTGTCAAATCCTCACAAACTTATTGTTTGTCTACATAGTATAAAAAGCTTTTTGCTTCCATCACTTCTGAGCATCATTTAGGATCTCCTTTGTGCATGTATTAAACTGTTTTTTTTTTTCATTTTTCTGTTAGTCTGGTCTTTTGTCAGTTTTATTATTTACCCAGCTATAATAATTCAAGAGGGGTAGGAGGAAACTTCCCCCCTCCTTAACAATATCATTTAATTTATATCCATAATAATGCTTCCACAAGGCAGGGAGTTTATATCTATTTTGTCCCCCCAATCCAGAAAATTTTGAATTGCATTTCAATTTATACTTCTGTTAACAATGAAATGACACTATATTGTTACCTGCAATTGGATCTCGCTTCAGCAACCTCGATACTTGAGCTGTAGCTAAGAAAGAATTCAGAGCCAATACTCAAATATAAGCAAAAGTTTATTTAGAAAGTCACAGATGTAGAAGTGATCTGTGTAAAAAGTGAACCAGCTGGGGTATGTGAGCTCAGGAAACAAGTTACAGAGACAAAGAAAAAGGTCCTTGGAATTTAGGAGAAAGAAAGCAAAGATATATGCACTTTAGGTAAGGAGAGGGAGAAAAGCTCAGGTACACTTCAGAAAGAGAATATGTTAAGAAAAGAAGGAGGTAGGAAAGGCATAAGCATGCTCAAGAAAGAACCATGCACTTAGTCCTCCCTCCTAAGGCCTTTTGAGGACAGGGATTTTAGAGGAGGTCCCAGGAAAAGATCTCAATAGAATATACATCAGCTTTCCGAGTGTGTCCTTTCAAGGTCGTGGTTTCCACTGATTGGTCAAGGGTTCATTAGTCATAACAGCTGGTCATAATATCAGCCATGGTGTCCCTCACCTGGCCTTGCTGTTTTGGGGGGACTGGAGCTGAAACACAACTAAGGCCTAGATGTTATTTCTAGTTTGAGCAAAACTCTGTCTCTGTGGTTAACAGACCTGAGGCTTTGTTCCTAAGGTTATTTGATGCAGGTAAGAGCCTCATTGTCTTGAAGGTTTAATGCTTAAGGGAGTGGTCCTGCAAGGGCTTATATGAGAGCCTTATGAAGCTATTGTCTGCCCCACTCCCTATTCCTTCTCTAAAGGAGTCTACCACATGACTATTGACATGCTCAGGGAGGAAAGGTCAGGGGAAGGTCAGATCCACATGACCAGGGATATGAAAGGTCAAGGGGGTTGTAAACAGCATGATCAGAGATATGCTAGGGGAGAAGAGGTCACCCTGAGATCCCACCCTACTATTGTCCATTGCTAGGCAGACCCAGTGTTTTCCATCCTGATGGCCTTCAATACCTGGACCACCATCTTTGTTCTGCTTATGCCTGCCTGCCTACTACACTTCCTTTTTAAAATATTTATACCATGGTGAATATAAAGTATATCTACCACTTATTAACCATCTAATAGGTGCTCAGTATTTACGCTTTTATCTGCTGAAATAGAGAAGTTGTTAAAATTAAAGCTTATGAACTATAGAGACAAAAAGCAGATCAATGGTTATGTGTGCCAGGGGTGGAAGTGGGGAGTGACTACAAATAAACATGAGAAAAGTTTTGGGGATAACGAAAATCTTCTAAAAGTGGACTATGGGTCCTGGCCAGTTTTCTCAGTGGTTAGAGCATTGGCCTGCAGTCTGGAGAGACCTGGTTCAGTTCCCTCTAAGGTAACGTACCTCGGTTGCAGTTTGTCCTTGGCCCTGGTTGGGTCGTGTGGGTGGCAGCCACTCGATGTGTCCCTTTCATGTCAATGTTTCTCTCTCTCTCTCCCTCCCACTCTATCTGAACAAAATATCGAAAAATGTCCTTGGGTGAGGATAAAAAATAAATAAATAAAATTAAAATGGACTATGGAAAATTGCACAATTCTATACATTTTCTAAAAATTGTTGACTTGAACATTTACAATGGGTGTATTTTAGGCATGCATATTATACCACAATAAAACTGTTTTTTAAAGTGTATGTAGAAGCTCCACATACTGCAAGTATAAAAGATCAATGCATAAAAAAATTAATGACATATCCATTTTCTCTTAATATTTATTTCTAAGTTTAACAGAAAATAACTATGTCTTTTGCAAAATAGTGCTAACAAGTGGAAATCTTTGAATACAATCATGATGAGTGGTGAAGGGGAGCAGAATATGCCACCCAAAATATGCCTCTTTGGCATAGTGATTATTTGGGGCTGATCATTATTGAGAGGCTGTAGGCACAGGAGCATCTTTGCAAACAGAATAGAAGTTGCCCTATTGTGAGGAAAATTTACATTTATTAGGGAAATCTCCATGTATAAGGGTGTCTTTCACTTTGTATCAGGAAGAAGAGGATAACTAATCTTTGGAAACTCATCAATGGAGAAAGTTAAGACATATCTACATGACAATCTTTCCTTACAGTGTTTTTTCGATAACCTCCATAACTTCCTCACCCTGTCCCCAGCATGTTCTTTTATCTTAATTTAGAGATGGTATTTAAGTTTGATCCATGCGGAGAGTTACTCAGTTTCTTCTGGGTATCTCCCATGTATACAAGAGGTATACATTTTATTAAATTTCTGTTTTTCTCCTGTTATTTTGTCTTTTATTACAGGAGGGAGTCTCAGCCAAGAACCTAGAAGGGTAGAGGAAAAAATTATTTTCCTTCTCTAGACTGAGGAGTAATTATAAAAATTTCTATAAGCAAAACACATAAAAATTATGAATGTAATTTTATAAAAACATTTTTGTCTATTTTGATTCTGTAATACATAATTACATTTCAATTTACATTTTAATATACATTTATTCTCCAAACAGAAATCCAATATATGCCATTTACATATTAGCACATAATACATTTTCTCACATAATTAATTGAAATTGAATAGCATTTCAGATGGGAAAAATAAAGGCTTATATTTTTATGAGTATCTAAGATGTTGTAATAAAATTTATAATGCAATATTTAATAATATGGTAATCTAAAATATTTTTTTATGTTTGTCAACGTAAGAAACATTCAAACCTGTGAAGAATTTCGTGAGTTTATTTGACCAAAACTGTCGACCTTTGCCAGGAAGCAAAACCTCAGTGAATTGAGAATAGCAGTTTTGCACCTTATTTTATACATTATAATCAAAAGAAGAGAAGTAAATGGGCTACATGAAATCCATTGGTGATAGATTAGGGAGGCAGGAGAAAGCAAAATGAGTGTGGGGGTAAGGAGGTGGGGGGTATAAGGGTGGGGGGGGACCTCTGGAATTGGTTGCAAAATAAAATGATAGACATATGTTTCTTTTACATAGGTGGGTACAGGATAGTTAGTCAACAATTAACATGATAATAATAACAATGAGAGGATTTGTGGTCTCCGCCCTGGTGAATTGGTTGTGTCCAGAGGGGTCTGGAAAAAGGGAAACTACCCTGACATTCCAAAGGTGTGTTATCATATATGCAAAAAGACAATAGGCTCGATTAAGGTGAAAGTTGACCCTTGTCAGAAAAGATACCAGCCTAGGACATGACTACCCACCATAAACTGCTTTTAGTTAAAATTTTTTAAATTTGAGATGATCCTTTGTGGTTATTTTAGGTCTCTGAGTGTGTAAGCCTGCCACAAAGGCTTCCCTTAAGCTTGTCAAATTTAGTATGTGACCCCTTTTCGTCCACACTTAAAATTATTTGTACATAATGTTACTATCAGTCAGGGTTTAAGATAAGGAGAGAGAGAGAGAGATTAAGATGGAAAGAAATTGGCTCACATTGAACTAGACTACTTAATTTAAGTAACTCCATTCTGACCAGCAGTTGCTACATGTACACACCCCGACTCATCTAAACACCATGGCCTTAGGAAACCCCGAGGAACCATTAAGATAAAGGGATTAGTGATAGCTTTGGGAAACCCAGAAAAACCATAAAAATAACGAGATTAATGATTGCCCTGACTTTTGTATCAGTTCCCCTATTAATGATGCCAAGGCGGCGTCAAGAGGATGTGGTTTTAGTCCTTATAAACTGACTGTAAGAATGTTCGAGGCTGTTGATTTGGGAGACTATGCGCCTACAGCCCGCTGGTGAATAAAGTGCTCATTTACAATTCAGCTGTGTGTCTCTGATTGTCTTACTGGCTCATCATAACAACATCATTGTGGAGCTAGAAACTCAGAAATTTATTGAGAAGGCAGGCCAGGTGCAGCCCCTTAGGCAGTGCAGAGACCCTGCCCCTGGCTTTTGTAATTCCCTTACATCCACCAACTGCCTAAACTACAGAGGAACTAGAAAGCCCCAAATACCTGGAGGCTTATTATGTATAAAAGGTGGCTGGAACCCGGGCTTGAGGCTCAGCCTTTGGAAGTGACTCCACTGGGCCAGCACTGGTGCTCATTAAACAGTCATTTTCTAATCCTCCAAGTGCATGCAATCTGTCTCTTCCCACTGACCAAATTTCTGCCACAACATTATAAGACAGACTGACAGGCTGGAGACTCAGGCAGGAGGCAATGCTGAAATCTTGAGGCAGTATTTCCTCTTCTCCAGGAAACTTCAGTATTTGCTTCTAAGGATGATGAGGTCTACGCACATTTACTGAGGTCATCTCTTTTGCTTAAAGTCAACTAATTATAGATGTTAACCACATCTATAAAACACCTTTACAGGAACACCTAGATTAATGTTTCATTACATAGCTAGGTACTACAGCTGAACTAATTTGACACATAAAACTAACCATCACAATAATTATGTTTGCAAAAATCACAAAATATTTTTATATTCTTAAGAGGATTTTAAAATATTAATTATTATGAAACAATTCCACAATACACAAATGAATAAAATCATTAGAAACCACTGGTCAAGACCAGTGGCTTTTCTCAATTGTTTTTTGTTGTTGTTGTTGTTGTTGTTCAGATAGAGTGGGAGGGAGAGAGAGGAAGAGCGAGAGAAACATAAACGTGAAAGGGACACATCGAGTGCCTGCCTCCCGCACAACCCCAACCAGGGCCAGGGACCAATTGCAACCAAAGTACGTGCCATTGACTGGAATTGCACCCATGACTCATTGGTCCGAGGGCCAACACTCTAACTGCTGAGCCACACTAACCAGGGCATCTTTTTATATTCATAGAAATATGTGTTTAAAAAAATCATAAACAGAAACTAATATCTAAAAGAAGTAAAAGCAGCTATTTTGCCAGCCAGTGTGGCTCAGTGGTTGAGCATCAACCCATGCACCAGTTCAATTCCTGGTCAGGGCACATGCCCAGGTTGTGGGCCCGATCCCCAGTGGGGGGCATGCTGGAGGCAGCCAATTAATGTTCTCTGTCATCAATGTTTCTCTCTCTCTCTCTCTTTCCGTTCCTCTCTCTAAAATAAATAAAGAAAAAAAATAAGTAAAAGCAAAGATATGGTGAAGATATGGAGACTCCTAGAACCCACCCAGTCAGCTTTCTGTTAATCTTTTTTTTAAATATTTTTTTATTAATTTTAGAGAGAGGGGAAGGGAGAAGGAGAGAAAAAGAGAGAAACATTGATCTGCCGCCTTCCACACGCCTGCCACCAGGGATTGAGCCTACAACCCAGGCATGTGCCCTGACCGGGAGTCAAACCAGCAATCTTATGTTGCGTGGGACAACGCTCAACCACTGAGCCACACTGGCCAGGGCATTTCCTGTCAAACTTGACAGCAAGCACTACCATGAAACCCTAGTTTATCTCAGTGCACTTTTGTAAGCTATTGATATGCCCAAATCATAAACTCAAATGCTCCAGAAATAAGGCAAGTAATAGAAATGTGTGAAGCCTCTCAGGAACTCGCACTTGACTACACTGTCATGGAGACAATTGGGAGCAGTGGGGACTATGGTATGCTGTAACAAGCAGAGCTTGTCTGAAGCACAGTTGCTCCTCAGCTCTTGCTAATTGTTACCCTAAAGGAATGCAAGCCCCATGTTGCCAGATCTAATTTTTCAACTGCTGAAAATCAAGATTTTTTTAATGTCAAGTGTCTTGATTTTGAAATTTTGTTTTTTATCTTGAAAGATCTTTTACTCTCAAAATTTGTAATTAATTTGAATAGGTTTAATACTTTAGAGAACAGACAAATCATAATGCAGGCCATATTTATCTGCTTTCAGTGTTTGGCTTTTAGCACCAATCCCAAATCATTTTTAGATTGGTAAAATATCAATAACACTTTTGTTTCTAATACCTTTCATTGCCAATTTATTCTTAAAATACATAAAATTTAGATTTTTTTATAAAAAAATTATAAAACAGAGGCCTAAAATAAATGCTCTATTACTAGTTGTATATTTGCATTTGGTGGTTGAAAATATTTTCCTATATAAAAAGCTACTATCCATCTTACCAAATTAAATTTTATCATGTGCTTTTCCTAATATCAATCAATCAATCAATCAATCAATAAACTTAAATAGCATTTAAGTGATTAGGAGAAAAAGAGTTCCACATTTCACAGTTCTTAGATAATTAGCACTTTGATTTAAAATTTTTAAATTTGTAGATAATTAAATATTTTAGAAGTAAATTAGTGGTTGATATTTCCCATAGTTTCCCCTACACACACACACACACACACACACACACACACACAGTTGCAATTATACTCTATTAATAATATTAGTTTTTATAATTTTGTATCTTCCCTTTTAGGAATATGCACCTTCAAATCTAACTGGGGAATGAAATTGTATTTTGGTAATTTATAGAGAACATAAAAACCTTGCTTACTTATAAGAAAGATAGAAAAAAATATTGTTGAACATTTATAGAGAAAAGATTATTCACACTTCAACAGTTATTTTTTCCTAGTGAGGAGGTTGTTGTTAGTTTCCTTTCTTTATTTATTCTAACAAGGCATATTCAATTTTCTCTTCCACTCAAAAGAAAACACACAGCATTGTGATTGCTTGAAACATAATAGAGTAATTAGATAGAAAAGGTGCACAGAATTTTTATGGAGTTCTCGCTTGGTCATGCGAATGTGTTCAAGTTTGCTTTGCACTGGCCAAATTCCAACCCTGCGGCAGGATCTGTTACTAACCAGGTTTATCTATCCTCTGAATTAAAATTGTATAACAGAGCACAATTATGTAGGACTTTTGGAAAATGTTTTCTATTTTTCTGCTAGGCAGGAAATAGTACTAAATATGTCAAAATAACAGTTTTGAAAAGAAAGATGTAATTTAAAACAGAATGAAAAGCTTTGATCTATACTCTTCACATTTTTGTGTTAACTTAAAAGAATGAAAATAATGAATATTTGTGCAATTCTCAGCATGTCATAGCCAGCATGGTATGCTTGAAATGTGATCTTCGTTTCGGCTTGGCCACCCACAGAAGTAGACATAAGTAAGAGATGTCTTTATACAGTGTATGTTATTTAATAGAGACACCTCCAGACAAAGGCTTTTGCAAACAAATCCATGAAAGGGTTTGTATTCCAAAGGTTTTGCCTTGCTTTGCATTTGTGTTGGGTGGTAACATAATAAGGTAAAGTACATAGGTCCTGTCAGAGACCGGAAAGAATTGATAAAATTGGTTTTCTCAGATATAATGTCTATAGTCCTTTATTCCCCAAACAAAAACATAACTAACTAAATTATTTTTAAAGAAAATAATACTTTTGAGTTGCAATTATCATGACAATATCCAAAATTTGATGATTAACCAGTAACTTACATTGTTCACCCCCATTTACAACTCTGTATTTCTTTCTGCAAATTATTGTATACAATTTCATAAATATTCTTTGAGGGAGAGTTATGAAACCTCAGAAAATGCAGCTTACATTTTTGCAATAATGGGAAAAGAAAACAGTATACATATTGGGACTGTTATTTTTAGACTTCATTGTGTTATCTTTGCTAAAGTAATGGCATGTTCCCGGGTCCTAGCACACACTCAATTTTATGGGAACCATTCCCAAGCGTATTATTACCAAGAAAAAAAAGTGAATTTGTCAGAATGACTTATGATTGTGGATGGACTGCAGCAAGAAACTTCCATGACCAGAGCCAATCTTAATCCAATAAAGAAAGTTTCGTATGAAATTCAGTTACGTGAATCAAGTCTTTGATTTAATGCCCTGTGATCATACTAATCCACAAAGATGCTCTTAAAGGTATAGATTTCCAGGTCTTAACCCAGAATTACTGAATCAGAATCTCTAAGGGAGGTATCTGAATTTTTAAATTTTCAAATGAGATATTTGGGAAACACTGTTATAACATAAATGAGACAGTGCCAAAAAGATGACTGCATGATAATTGGAGGTGGAGTGGGCATACATTTTTTTTTTTTTTTTTTGTCTCTGACAGGACACTTTGATAAAGGGGGCACTGTAAAAAATTATGCCAGAACAATAGGCATAAATGTGATCATTCTGGGCAAAGTAATATCATTTTTCAATCTTATATTACTTCACATTTAGATATTACTTAAAAAGTTGAACTTTATTTTTTAGATCAGTTTTAGATTAACAGAAAAACTGAGCAGAAAGTAGAGAGTTTTCATATGCCCTGTCTCCATACACATAATCTCCTCTACTAATAACATGTGGTACACTTGTTACAATGGATGAACCTGCATAGATACATCATCATCACTCAAAGTCCATAGTTTACAGTAGGGTCCACTCTTGGTGTTGTATAGTCTATGTACAAAAATACAGTGACACTTATCTACCATTATAGTATTATACAGAATAGTTTTATGTCCCTGAAAATTCTCTGTGCTCTGGCTGTTCATAATTCCCTCTTCCCTAAGTCCAGGCAACCACTGATTTTTTTTTTTTTGCTGTCTCCATAGTTTTGTGTTTTCCAGAATGTCATACAGTTGGAATCACACAGTATGTAGCCTTTTTTTCAGAGAAAGATTGGCTTCTTTTACTCAATATGCATTAAAATTACTTCTGTATTTTTCTTTGGCCTCTTAGTATATTTCTTTTTAGCTCTGAATAATATTTTGTTGTTTTAATGTACCACAGTTTGTTTTTGTATCCTTTCACCTACTGAAAGATATCTTAGTTGCTTCCAGGTTTTGGCAATTACAAATAAAGCTGCTATAAATATCTGCATGCAGGTTTTGGTGTGTACATAGTTTTCAAGTCATTTGGGTAAATACCAAGAAATGTGATTGCGGGATCACATGGTAAGAGTATGTTTAGCTTTATAAAAAACAAAACATAAGAAAAACCTACCAAACTTTCTTCTAAAGTGGCAGTATCATTTTGCATTCCCACTAGCAATGAATGAGAATTCCTACTGCTCCACATTCTCATCAGCATTTGGTGTTGTCAGTGCTTTGGATTTTGGTCATTCTAATAGGTTTGTAGTGGTAATGCAAGTGGTAATTTCCTATTCTCTGCCATCTGTGTATCTTCTTTGACCTTTAGCCCATTTTTTAAAATTAGGTTGTTTGTTCTCCTACTGTTGAACTTTAAAAATTATTTGCAAATTTTAGATACATTTCTTTTACAAATGTATATCTTCTGCAAATATTTTCTCCTAGTCTGTGGCTTGTGTTATCATTCTCTTGACATTGTTTTTTGTATATTAGAATATTTTAATTTTAATGAAGTCTAGCTTATTTATTATTGTTTTTTGTTTGTTTGTTTGTTTTTTATGAATTTTTATTTATTTTTTTGTTACAGATATTTTACCTTTTTACCCCATTGGCACCCCCCACCCCATATTTATTATTGTTTTTGATGGATCACACCATAGGTATTGTATCTAAAAAGCCATTTTCATACCCAAGACCATCTAAGTTTTCTCCTTCATTATCTTTTAGGAATTTTATAATTTTGTATTTTACATTTACATCCATGGTGCATTTTGAATTAATATTCGTGGAGGGTGAATGGTTTGTGTTTAGATTCATTTTTTTTTTTTTTTTTGCATGTGAATGACCAGTTGTTTCAACACCATTTATTGAAAATATTTTTTGTTTCATTGTTTTACTTTTGCTCCTTTGTCAAAGATCGGTTGACTATATTTATGTGGGTAGATTTCTAGACTATTTATTCTGTTCCATTGATCTATTTATCTATTTTTTCACTAATATCCCACTGTTTGGATGACTATAGCTTTATAGTAAGACTTGAACTTGGGTAGTGTCAGTTCTCTAACTTTTTCTTCTTCAATATTGAGTGTACTATTCTGGGTTTTTTACTTCTCCATATAACTTTAAAATAAGTTTGTCAATATTAACAAAATAACTTGTAGGGATTTAGAATGGTGTGGCATTGAATCTATACATCAAGTTGGATGAGTCTTCCTATCCATGAATATGGATTATGTCTCCATTTCTTTATTTCTTCTTTGATATCTTTCATTAGAATTTATAGTTTTTCTCATATAAATCTTCTTCTACATATTTTATTAGATTTATACCTAAGTATTTCATTTTTTGTTTGCTAACATAAACAGTAATGTGTTTTAATTTCAAATTCCACTTGCTCATCTGGTATATAGGAAAACAATTGACCTTTTTCTCAGAATAGTTTTTGTTGATTCTTTCAGATTTTCACTGTACAAGAGCGTGTCATCTGTGAATAAAGACAGTTTTATTTCTTCTTTTCTAATCTGTATACATTTTATTTTATTGTCTTATTACAACAACTAGGACTTCCAGTATGATGTTGACAAGGAGTGGTGAAAGGAACATCCTTGCTTTATTCTTGATTTTAGTATGAAAGTTTCAAATTCTTCACCATTATGCGTGATGACATCTATAGATTTTTGGAGATGTCCTTTGTCAAATTCAGGAAGTCGCTCTCTATTCCTAGTTTACTGAGAGTTTTTATTATGAATGAGTGTTGGATTTTGTCAAATGCTTTTCCTGTATCTACTGGTATGACCATGTAATGTTTCTTCATTAGCGTATTGATATGTTGGATTACATTAATTGATTTTTTGATGTTGAATCAGATTTGTAAACCTGAAATTATTCCACTTCGTCATAGTAATTATTTTTGTACATTGTAGATTTTATTTACTAATATTTTGTTGAGGATTTTTACATCTATCTTCATGAGAGATAATGGTCTGTAGTTTTCTCATAATGTCTTTGTCTGTTTCTGGTATTAGGATGATGCTGGCCTCAAAGAATGACTTTAGCATTATTCCTTCTGCTTCTACCATCTGGAAGACATTGTGGAAAATAGTTATAATTTATTCCTTCAATGTTTGGTAGAATTCTTTAGTGAACCTATGCAGGCCTAGTACTTTCTATTTTGAAAGTTTATTAATTATTGATTCCATATCTTTAATAAGTTATGGGGTGATTCTGATTACCTATTTCTTCTTATGTAAGTTTTAACAAATTGTGTCTTTCAAGGAATTGGTCTATTTCATCTATATTATTAAATTTGTGGGCATAAAGGGTGTTTATAATATTTTATTATCCTTTTGATATCTATGGGATTTGTAGTGATGTCATATCTGATATTAGTAATTTGTATTTTTTCTAATTTTCTCTTGGTTAGCCTAGCTAGAAGCTTATTAATTTTGATTTTCTTCAAAGAACTGGCTTTTGGTTTTGTTAATATTCTCTATTAATTTTCTGTTCTCATTTTTATTGATTTCTTCTTCGATTCTTATTTAATATTTTTTGCACTTTGAGTTTAATTTTCTCCACTTTTTCTAGTTTGCTAACGAACGTTCTAGTTATCTTCAGCTACATTAGGCTCTGTTAAAACCCCAGTGGATAATTCTCTGCTAAAATAGTTTTTCCTGAGGACAGGCCTTGAGAGAACAGATGCTCTGATGTATTACAAAATAGTTCGTTTTCCCTTCACCTGCAGGAAGCCTGAGGGGATTTTTCTCCAATATCCACTGTGAGAATCTGGTAGAGGTTCTGGAGGTAAAACTCACAAAACATGGGTAGCCCCTCTGACTAGGTCCTTTTGGAGACTTTAACTTTCATAGTTGTCCACAATGAGCCTTTAGCAATTCATTGATTACAGTTCTGGTTTTTCTACCCAAATTCTTGTCGCTGTGGAAGTTTCTGCTAGTGGGTTTCTATTCTGGCAAGTTGTGATTCTCTGTGTCTGCTTGTTGATCTCTCCAATTTAGGAGGAAATGGTTTGTTTTTTGACCTCACTTGCCTTACTGATTGAAGAAGAAGAGTTGATATTTTTAAAAAACAGCAGTTTATTGATTTTTAGAGAGAGAGGATGGGAGAGAAACATCAATGTGGGAGCATAACATTGATTGGCTGCCCCTTGCATGCCCCCACTCGGGATCAAGCCTGCAACCTGGACATGTGCCCTGACTCAGAATCGAACCAGCAACCCCTTGGTGCATAGGAAGATGCCCAACCAACTGAGCTACACAGGCCAGGGCATGGTTGGCTTTTCATTTTGTTTACATTATCATTTGTTATTAGGATGGACTGGTAAATTTTAAGCTCCTTATCTGCTGGACCGGAAATTGGAAGTGTAGATATTACTTTTGTTTCCATTTTCAAAGCACTTTCAAGTGGAATCTTTGGTTGGTTCTATTCTGCTGTGCTATAGATTGAGATAAATATTGTAAACAGCACTTACAACCCAAGAAAAGATAATTCACTAGACGACATAGATTCTCTTCTTAAACAGTGAAGGTTAGCTCATGAAACTATGGAATAGGGTGCTTTTAACACCAAGCATCACAGCTTTTGTGGAGAAACCTCTTGCAGTCTCCAGGGGTTTTGCAAATGATTCACAGGCATAGCTGGTTTGAGGAAACAGATGTGTTCTTGAAGAGTTGTGTGCAAATTGAATTTTTGTTAATTGAATCTTACTTAGAATTCATTTTAGGAGAGCTAGCTCTTTAAAGTAGCCCTTCGGTGAATTATTTTGTTAAATGAATAATCACTCCTTAATGTATTTATTTTTTTTCAAATACAAATTTTTATATGTGGCACTTTCTTAAAGCTATGTACCAGGTCTAGCCCTATGTAAGAAGTGTAACATACCTTCAGCTCTTGGTAACAATACAACTCATTTTTCTATAATTAAAGAAAACACTGTGCATAAATAACTTAATATAATCTAAATGCAGTGTTGTGCTTGGAATCAAAAGTAGCCTAGAATTACAAGGCTGAAGAATAGCAGCATTTTGAAATAAAATAAACTGGGTGTTCAGTTAGCATTGACTAATATGTTAATAATACAGATTTAAATGATACTTTACTGGTGATCCCGATTCTGTAGGCCTAGTACAGGGCCCAGGGATGTGTATTTTTAATAAACATTCTGCACTGCCTGATATAACAGTCACCAGCTACTTATGGGTATTTAAATTAATTTAAATTAAATCAGTTCCTCTGTGGCACTGGTCACATTTCAAATGCTTAATAACCACATGTGGCTAGTGGCTACCATATTACATAGCACAGATTATAAAACACTTCCATCATCTTTTAATGTTCTTTTCAACAGCACTGCAGTGATTATAATCACAAGCAATATTGGGAAACATTGGTTTAATTACAAGAAGACTCTCCTTAGAGTCAGGACCCTAAGATTTTAGGCTCTACCAGAGAAGTAACTTTCTGTAATATTAGTTTATTTGTTGTTATAGGTACCATCGGGAGCCATTCTGCTGAAAATTAAAAAGGTCTTGTCTGTTTCTCAATGTTAACTTTTATCATATGGATAATAATTTCATGCTTCTGCCTTGTAGATATGACTATGAAATGAAAAGAGTTTTCATTGACCACAAATGAAAATCAGTTTCATTACTTTAGAGGCACACCTCAAAGACTACATGAACAACCATGTAATTTCTGAAGAGTGTGCAAATAGAACTGATAAATTCCAAGTCAAGTAATAAATTTTGGCTGGATATATTTTTGTAGAGTAAATTTAGTAGGAGACAGGAAATGTATTAGGAATCATATATTGTATTAAAAGGTACAGAACCTCCGAGAGTGCTCAGTATGCATAGCTTAGAATAACTTTGGTTCATAAACAGAACTGGTATTCCTTCTTTCTTAGAGATAAGTAGGTTGAAACATAGGAGGCTATGATCTAACTGTTCCGAGTCTGTTTATCTCTATATAAAATAATGATAATGACAATTCCCACTTCATTTGTATGTTGTGAGAATCAAATAATATATGAAAAGCACTTGGAACAGTATTACCCACACATATCAAGGGCTAAATATATTTTAGCCATTACTATTGTTAGCATTTTCATTAACTGCATCACAGAGTTATTCACATACCTGATAATAGTTCTGGCCTTGTTAACATTTTGGTCCTTTTCTCTGTATGTTTCATGTTGTTTTAAATGCAATCAACCATGTGCAATTATATTAGTAGACTCAGAGTGCCTGGGATCTGGACAATATATGGTAAAAGAAAGCTGCTTGGAAAATTTGTTTTTGTCTTCTGCTGACTTTTTTCTTCAGATCAGTCAACCTAAATCTTAAGAGAACCTGAGAATCGTGGAGACTTGGGAGTGTACCAGGCCTTGGGGCTCTGGAAGAATGTACAAGCATTAAAAAGAAGTCAAAATATTTCTGTTTCTATTTATCAATTTTGTTATAGTTAAATAAAGATATGTATGTAAATATATATATTTAAAGGCCGGCTGTATTTGCAGTAAACACCTAGATATGAAATGACAACTCTCATATCATTTTTCTTCTTTTAATGCAATACACTGATGACCCTCTGATGGGTAGCACTACAGACAAAATGTCACTTTCTTAATTCAAGTGTTTACCAGACATTTCAGTGTTTCCGACAAAGATTACATTTTTAGTATGGTTATTCTTTGACTTGTTTTCCAAGCCTCCAGATAGTAGTTGGTCTTGCATTTGCACGTTACGGTCATCTTTCCTTGGTGAGGTCAGTGATTCTGACAAGATATGTATTTTTCACTCTATAGTATATAAATTTGCACAGCACCACATCTGAATGGAAAAAAAGTATCATGTGCTGTTATGATTTTGACAGGTAAACCTTTGTGAAGAGTCAGGCTCTTCAAATCCAGGCTGGCATGTAGTCCACCCCAAGACTTCCAGTAAAATAGATAAAAAAAAAAAAAACAAAGGAAAAAAGCCATATTATAGAGTAGATTGTAATTTAGTCCTTTTTTGAAAATCAAACCCCCACTGTCAAAATACATTTAAAGATCAGGTAACTCAAAACAGTATGTTCTGAATAACCTCCCAAGAAACTATTTTGTATGATATATAAAAGACTGCTTTGTTTCAAACATGTCTTAAACATTTTTTATCTCCTATGGAGTCATAAGTAAAGACCTTGATTTTTCATGTTCCCTGGGAGTTGCCTCCCACTCATCACTTAGCTGATCTTATGGTCCCCTTTCCCACCCACCTCACTCGCAGCATGGGCTTTCCCTGCTGCTTTTCATGCCTCTCTTCTGTTCCTTCACAAAGCTCACATTTCATTGCTTGCTCTGCTAAAGGCTTAAAGCCTCCTTTGTCCCAGCCAATTACTGGGAAAGCAAATCAACTAGGGATGTGAAGAATAGGGAGCATAGATTTTTTTTTCTCCTAAGCTTTCCTCTACCTTCCTGACTAGTAATAGCTCAGATGGAAATCCCTGTTCTCCTTCCTTCTTTGTAAACAAGTTAGAATTGCACGTGTTTTCCTTTCTAACATTATCTTTTCTCAGGCTGAAACAAAAAGCATTTTATTTTTTTTTACTTTATTTTTTTCATTTTTTTAAATTTAATTAATTAATTTATTTTTGTTACAGATGTTTCTCCTTTTCCCCCCACTGATATCCCCCTCCCCCACTCCCTGTCCTGTCCCCAGCTTTGTTGTCCATGTCCACTGTTCATGCATACATGCATATAAGTTCTGTGGTTTATCTCTCCCCCTCCACCCCCTCTTCTGGGGATTGTCAGTCTGTACTCCACTTCCACGTCTTTGGGACTACCCCATTCCTCAGACTATTATGTTCATTATATTCCACAAATAAGTGAGATCATATGATACTTGTCTTCCTCTGTTTGGTCTGTTTCGCTTAGGATGATACTTTCCAGGTCCCGTAGAAATGATCCCTGAAAGTACAGTCTTCAGAAAGCATTTTACAAGGGTCCATTTAGAGGGTTGTGTTGAAATAAATATCTAGGCCCAAGATGGAGCCTCATCTCCTGACTGGATGGCTACATCAGAAATGCAGTATACCCAGGAAGCCAATCCCCAAACACCAAATCAGCTCTGAGCCTTCCCACTCCAAACAAGGGTGACTATGTGACCCTAGCCAATTAGATATTTTTTTTGTCTCTTCCTTATTCTTTATTCTTCATCTTATAAAAGCATCCTACCTTCTGTCCCATTTTGCAGTTCTCCAAAGGGAGACAGTCCACTTCATAAAATGTTAAATAAATTTTGTTTGTATCACCCAAATTGTCTTGTTTAATCATTCTTTAGCAGTAGTCACAAAAGAAAGGTCAATGTACATGGACTCTGCTGCCTGTAGTGTCCCCAAACTGGGCTTGGGAGAATAACTCGGAAGCTTGTTAATAATGCAGATTCTTGGGCCCCAATACAAAATTAGAATGTGTAGAGTGGGACCCTGGGAATCTAATTTTCTTCACAGTGTCCCAGGTAGACTTCAAAGTGAATAAATAGACATTTGAGAGCTCATTAATACCTACCTTCTAGATCCTCTCTCCAAATACTGCGGTAAAGGAGAGAAAGTCCTGGCCTGCTTATCAACACTTGTGTGTGCTGATACTGCCTGGGTCGGCACAGATAATTGAGAGTTGATCTATTAACTTTTGAAAATTATCATGGAAGAACATAAAAGGCCCCAGGCAAGAAAGGAAGATGGGGTTCTTGTCTAACAGGAGATTTATTTGTATCTTATGCAGTTTATCAATGAAAAAAAGGAAGTAAAAAACAACACTGTTAATGCAATAGCAGAAAGGTCACAACAACCAGACAGCTGATGAAACAAGTTGCTATTGTTCTTATCCAAATTCAGATTGCTTTTACCCCATGACCACTTAGATAATTTTATCTTTCTTGCCTTCTCTCTTTTTTTTGAAATTTTTTTTTGTTTCATTGATTTTAGAGAGAGAGGAAGGGAGATAGAGAGAGAGAAACATTGATCAGCTGCCTCCTGCACACCCCCTATAAGGGATGAAGCACACAGCCTGGGCTTGTGCCCTTATTGGAAACCAAACCTGTGACCTCTTGGTACATGGGACTATGCTCAATGAACTGAACCACATCGGCCAGGGTTTGCCTTCTCTTTAAGTATTCAGTATGCCTTCCCTTGTCTTTAAGTCATCAGGCAGGCACACATTGGCGATGTTTGTATGCTACATCTGCATTAAAAACAGTGCTCTCATTGTACGCTTGCCTACTGTTAAATGATAATTTTCATAAAAAAGATAAAATCATGACTCTCACACAGATATAAATTGACCCTGTGTTAATGATTTTATTTAAGTCATTATTAATGAGGGAACTCAGCAGCTTTTACAACTGGTCAAAACAACAGACATATTTATAGATCTGAAATATTGAAATAGACTTGCAAATAAAGGCAAACTGGTTTTTTTTTTTTTTTTTTTTTTTTTTTTTTTGGTGGAAGGCCTTCCTCCTCAAGATAGAAGTTAGTTGCATATTCATAGACAAAACATAATTTGCATTATTGTCATCAGTATCTTATAACTTACAGAATTATGAAGTACTTCAAAAGCAATAAAAGGCTAGAACCAGATAAACTGGAAGGGTGTGCCCTAAACAATGCATAGTTTTCCACTGAAGCACAAATGTTTCCCTTTACTACTGAAAAAAGCATAATAGCTCCCTATTGCTATTAAATCCTAACTTTTCTGCATGACTTTCAAATCTCTCCTTAAACATGTTTGCCTTTTACTGTTCCTTTGATTTACCATGTCCTCTTTTATGACTTCCAAATTTAAAAATAATCTCATTTTGGATCATTTGAATATAATTATAAAATGAGTGCATATTCGTTTTGAACATTTTGTGAAATAAAAAAAATGTAAATAACAACATGAAAATCATCGATAACCCTATCACATCTGGATGAGGAGCTACACTAATACTATTTTTTATATTTTTTCTTTATTGACTTTTAGAGAGAGAGGAAGGGGGAGAGAGAGATTGAAACATTGATGAGAGAGAACATCGATTGGCTGCCTTGTCCATGCCCCCCCCCGCCCCCAGGAGATCGGGCCCACAACCTGGGCATGTGCCCTGACCGAGAATTGAACTGGTGACCTCTTGGTGCATGGTTGACCACTGAGCCACACATTAGTCTAGACGGGCAATAGACTAATACTATTAATAATCAAGGCAGTTTGAAGGCTTTTTGACCTGTTGTTCCATGGTTATCAACACTAAATTTTCTGATGATTCCGTGCACCTCTCAGATGAAGACTTTTGCCCTTGCTTTAGCCTGGGTTTCAGAAAGTCAGAACCTGCCAATTTAGTGTGCTCTTTTTTCACTACCATCAGTATTTCTGCCATGGAGACTCAGTTCTTGTGTTCCATCATAACAAAGAGGAACATCCCTGTTCTTCTAAAGCCACCAATCCATCAGTGGCATTCCCATGAGTCTCTCTGTGAAACTGCAGCTGAGCTTCTTCATAAGGCTAGCTAAGGCATTTGGGAAATTAGAAACATAGAATGAGTTTTTCTCCATTTGCTTTGGTTTCGAAAGAGTATGTCATTATAGGGTGAGATGTTCCGGGGGGGGGGGGGGGGTTACACCAAGCTGTTGCTGATGCTCAAAGTCCTGCACTATGTATTCAAAGTCCAATATGTCTTCATTACTCTAAGGTGTCAGCTGCTAGTCAATGTCATGATCCTTAATCTTCAGATCCAGAACTTGAAAGTTCTGGGCCAGTGGCCTTCCTAGACTCACTTGTTCAAGACTTTTAATGCACAGTTTAATAGTAACAAAGCTGGAGAGAGTCCCCCACCCCCAAATACAGGAGCCAATGGATTGCCAACATATGAGCACACATGAAATACATGATTGAATCCTGTTGGTTGTCCACTGTATGTGTTCACATTAAACATTTAACAACAAAGTTTCTGAAAACAAAAGCCTCAACTTTTAATACTTGGCAATTTCTATGGTATAAATACTCCCACTGTAACTGATTTTAAGCTACTGCTATGATGTCACTGAACATGGAGATTCTGGTCCTAGCCCCTTCAGCCCCACAGAGAGGCCTATGTGTGGACACTTGGCCAGAGGTAACTTCAGAGAGAACCATGTTAACAACAACTGGCTGAAGATGATCTCACCAAGGGACTCATAAGCCTTCTTTTTTTAGCTAGACCTTAAGTCAACACATTTTCTCTTCTTCCTTCTGCCCTTAGAGCTGGGCTTAGATCATCTAGTACAGGTATTCTGGTCCAGGTGTATGATGACTCAAGTGTCCCAGAGGCCATCTCCCTCTACAACACTCACAAAAAGCAACAGATCTCTGCTTTATAGTAAACACAAGTTGACTAGGAATGTTCTACTTGAATAGGACCACTGTGGTCTGGGGTCCTCTGAAATAAAATTATTTATTCCAGTAGGCATAAAAACACAGTATCAGGGTTCAAATTTTCTTTGTTGAGGACCAGATGGCCATACATCCATGGGCTTATCATGCAGGCCCAGAGAGAGAAGAGATATAAAAAAACTAGGTGGTTGTTGTTTTCACAACTTTAAAAAGGTATAATTTGTAAATCATAGTATTCACTCACTTTATTAATTCAATAGTTGCTTTTTATTTATTTATTTATTTTTAGTAAATTTACAGAGTTGTGCAACTATTACCACAATCTAACAATCTAATTTATAATTTTTGTCATCTCAGATAGAAACTCTATACCCATAAGCCATCAATCTCCATTCCTTCTACCCTGGCCTCTCACTCCTAAGCAACCACTTACTGTCTCTGTAGATTAGCCTATTCTGGAAATTTGATACAAATGGAATCATACATATGTAGACTTTTGCATCTGGCTTTTTTCATCTACCATAAGGTTTTTAAGGTTGATTTACCTCATTACTTACTCTTTTGATTGCTGAATAATATTCCATTTTATGGATATATCACGTTTTTTATTGATGATCATTTGAGTTTTTTCCACTCTTTGGCTATAACAAATAACTCCACTATGAGGATTTGTGTATAAGTTTTGTGTGGATTGTTTTTTTTAAATATACCCAAGATACATAGGAGTAAAATTATTAAATCTTAAGCTGCTTTTATACCTATCTTATCTGGACCAAAGGGACCAGTAGAATGATCTCAGAATATGGTGCCAACATGAGATTGATGATGTAGCCTCATCAATATCAGCTTCCAATCACTTCTCCCTGCATCTGTATATATCTCTCTACTACCCCCCTCCCCTTACTGTGCTTCTCCTGGCCATCCAAGCAAGAGTTGTTGCATCTCCAGAGTCTTATACCTGGCACTTGTTTTAAAGACTGGTACATTTCCTGGGAGAGTTTAGGGTATTTTCATCTGTTCTATATTTTCTATGCCCCAACTCACATTATTGTAGATAAACTGAGCCTGCTGTTGGGAAGAAGAAAATTCCCCCTCTACCCTTCTTTAGTTGTTATGGCTGGCTAATGAGAAAATTGACAGAAGAACAGATTAACAGGAGAAAAACCAATTCAATATGTGCACACGGGAGATCATAAATGATGCTCTCAGAAATAATGAACCAGCTAGCTTTCTATACTTTTTGGACAATAAATTTGTGTAGAAATTACAGAACAAAGACAGTTAGGTTTGGGAGCTCATTAGTGAGAAATCTAAACAAAATTTGGGCTTGGGTAGTAAATTAGTAAAGGAGTAACAAGGTTTGTACATGTTAGCTTTTTGGCCCTGGAATCCTTTATTCTAGCGATAAAGGTATCTCTCTCAACCCCGCTGGAGCAAGGAGGGCACCTTTCTCAGGGAGATTTATTTTCTGCATTCAAGGAGACAAGGGAGGGTCAATGTTCCCTTCTGGTACTGGCTGCTTTTCAAGTAACATCAATTCAAACTTATTAATAAGCCATTGTGGGATATTTTGGGACAACCTGTCCTGGTCCCTGACACTGCTATATCCCGTGGAGGGTCTCTTAGATTTAAAGAGTCTTAGAGAAAAAGTGGAAGAGCTGGTATAACCAACAGCTACTGAATGTACTTGCTTAGTGGGGAAGACAATCTCTGCCCTGGTCTTTCTTGTCTCTGAGGCAAGTGTCTGTCTTATTCTTTTTTCACTAGAAGAATAATGAATTTTATTGACTTTTAAAGAAGATTCACTGTTGAAATAATAAATCTTTATGAATACCATATAAATAGTTTTGTATTATCCTTTTTATTGGCTTAATGATATAACATAAGCATTTTTCAATCATGAGTAATTCTTCAAAAACATAATTTCAATAGCCATATACCATTCCCATGTATCGCTGTACCATAATTTATTTAACAGTTTTTCTATTCAGGAGGCATTCAGAATATTTTACTGTTATAAGGTGTACTGAGACATATTTTGCTACATTTTAAATTCCTTTGGCTAGATTTTTATTAGTGGATATGCTAGGTCAATGAATGTGAATATTTTTAAAGTTATATTACTGATTCAAAGGCCAGATTTAACTCTGCGTCTACCATCAAGCCTTCTCTAACCACTGTAGCTCAGTGACCTTCTTCTTTCTCTGAACCAATTGTACTTGCACTATTACCATACAGATATTTCATTTACAGTAATCTTTTTCTAATGATTTCTTTTCTTTGTTTATTTTCCATTAATGGTTAAACTGCAAATTTTACAAGAATGGAGACCATGCCCTTTATTTTATTTGAATTCTTCACCAAATTTTCTTTTACTTGCATGAAAAACAAGAATAATAGTCAATTTCTCAGAAAAGCAAGCATTTCTAAGGACAAGTGGTACTCTTCTAAACATAGAAATTATGAATGTGTTGACATTATAGCTCCCTTAACCTTCTAAGTTTGATAACCCTGTTTCTAGATTTGCATATTCTAATAACCATAGAAAAGCTCAGATTTTGTTATAACCACTTTTTCTCTAGCCTATGACCTTTTGTACTAGAATTAGTAGACTAGATCTAGCTAATCCTTTCTGCAGCTAAAACATACACCCTTCCTAATGTCCTGAGCCCTTTCCATTAACCCTATGAAAGGGTCAGAAAAGTAGACAATAGAATAAACCCCATATTGATTGCAGTCCTTGATTTACTAAATAGTGAAACAGGAGATTATTTTTTCAGTCAAGCATAATAGAAAGAGCGGAGACCTAGAATTGAAGAAGCATGGGCTTTGGTCTCAACTATGCACCGAGTTTGTGAATATTAAAATATCACTTAGCCTCCCTAGGTCTCAGTTTCTTTACTTGTGGTAGTCCCCAAGGATATCTTTATCCTACTTTTCTGAGGCTGTAAATATGTTACATGGCAAAGGGGGACTTGCAGATATGATTAAGTTAAGGATCTTGAGATGCAAAGGGTAGCCTGGATTAACCAGGTACATCTAATATAATGACAAAGGCCCTTAAAAGTGGAAGAAGGCAGAAGAAAAGAGTCAGAGGAAGATGTATTTTGAAGATGAAGAAAGGGTCCATGAGCCAAAAAATATGGACAGTGTTTAGAAGATGGAAAAGGCAAGGAAGTGAACTTTCCACTAGCTCCTCCAGAAAGAAACACAGCTCTGCCAACTCCTTATTTTTAGCCTAGTGCTACCCATTTCAAACTTCTGATGTACAGAAATGTAAGCCAATAAATTTGTGTTGGGTTAAACCACTAATTTTTTAGTAATTTATTGCAGCAGTATTAGAAAATGAATACACCTGTAAGGGGATGGGATGAATGATACAACTTATAGCAGGCCTGTCAGATGTGAATCATATAATTTCACATCTCACTCAGTAGTATTTCTTTAAATATGTTTTTATTGATTTTGAGATATAGAAACATTGATATGAGAGAAAAACATTGATCAACTGTCTCCAGCACGCCCCCTACTAGGGATCAAGCCCGAAACCTGGGCATGTGCCCTGACCCAGAATCAAACCAGGACCTCTCAGATCATGGGATGATGCTCAATTCACTGAGCCACACCAGCCAGGCTCCCTCAGTAATATTTAGATATCTGTGAGAATGGGGCAGTCATAGTTAAAAATATTGAAATATTCCTCAAACAGATGAAATAGTATTTAACATCCAAGGGTACTAAGGGAAAATAACTCAAAGGTTATAAAAATACTTATATTTATGGGGTGATTACTTGGTCACATTATTTAACTCCCTAGTTTTCAGATAAGGAAATGGAGGCTTAGGGTAGGGTAACTCACTGACAAGGCAGGATTCAAATCTAGGCAGCATAACCTCAAATCCAAGGTCACTATACTGCCTCTCAGGACTAGTGTAAGAGTGTGTTGACAGGGAAGATTTAAAAAGATATTTTTTTATTCCTCACCCGAGGATATGTTTTTAATTGATTTATTTTTTTGAGAGAAAGGAGGAAGGGAGACATTGATGTGAGAGAGAAACATCAACTGCTGCCTCTCTTATGCGCCCCAACCAGAGATTGAACCTGCAACCTAAGTATATGCCCTGACCCGGAAATGAACCCACCTTTTGATGAACAGGATGATGTTCCAAGCAACTGACCAACCCAGCCAAGGTGATAGGCAAGATTTTAATGTGGAACAAGTTCTGGAAGATTAACTGGGGGCCCCTGGCATCCACTTAGGAGATTTTTTAAGGTCTCCAATGTCATGATCTTACCCATCTTCTTACAGATTTTGAGCTAATTGTGAAATGTGCAAATAGATAGGAATCAGATAGGAATCAAACTATCACCTGAGGTGCTTGACTGGCTTCAACTTGCAGTCACAATTGGGCTTTTTAACTCTAGCCCCTTGAGTTGAACTGACTTTTTCACCAAACAGCACGACCAAGAAACCAGACATTTCTTCAAATTTTACCAATCAGATGAGAAGAGGAAATAATTTCCATTAGAGAAGTATATTTCTGGTACCCACCCAACTTGTTCTAGCAAAGTGTTATAATTCTCTAAATCCTTTCTTCTACTTCAACACCTGGATTTTTCTGAGCTACATAATATTTTTGGCCAAAATATGTTTTAGAGATAGACATTCTAATTATCTGTTCAGGGGTATAAACTTTACTTATTTATTAATATAACATTACACTTCTTATCTCTCCTCTTTCCTTTAGAAATATAGATAAAAATATTTGAGAGGTTTTCCCGGCTGGTGTGGCTTAGTGGTTAAGCATTAACCCATGCACCAAGAGGTCACTGATTTGATTCCCAGTCAGGGCACATGCCCAGGTTGTGGGCCAAATTCCCAGTGTGGGGCATGCAGGAAGCAGTCAGTCATTGTTCTCTCTCATCAGTGTTTCTATCTCCCTCTCCCTTCCTCTCTCTCTAAAATCAATAAAGAAAAAATTGTTTTTAATATTTGAGAGGTTTTCTTCTTTCCTAAACACAGAAGCAAATAGTTCTTTTCAAAACTCAGCCGTTTCAACCAACCACTATAATTTTATGGCCAATAATAACACTTGTTATTTTGTATATTAAGATAAAGATAATCAAACTCATGCCTCAAGTCATAAACTGATTGGCACAAGAGAAATTTGTTTTTAATGCCCCATGTTCATAATGCCTCTAATTAAGGCTATAATTTGCTTTAGTTTGGGCTTGTATAGAAATGAGGAAGCTGGAAAGAGAACCACTATTAATGTTGTTATTGTGAACAAAATACACCTATAGAAAAAATGTGAAATTGTTAAAAAAAAAACACACATCCCTAGACATTAGGCTGGTCAAGCCTATTCTCTGCTTCTGTATTCTGCAGATTATTTTTCAAGTTGTTGAAAGCCATCAGTCCAAGGCAGTAACTGGTTATTTACTTTAAATAACGTGACACGTCCTAGATATTCTCTGAGGCTGGAACCCACATTTGACTAATCATTTTTCTTACATCTCAGAAAACCTGCTGCTGTTTATTACTAGCCCTTTATGCATTTCTTCCCAATTCTTTATCTGTAGTAATTTTAAAGTTGCTAGGTGTTTAAAAAAATTCTTTATGAAAGGTTGGTCTGTATGTAGAAACAGATTTAACTTTCTTAATTATGTGTTTTAGATCTCAATGCAACCTATTCTATTTTCAATTCCAGGTTAACCTTGTAGTTAAGGCTTATTTTTAAGCAATATTTTCTTGATTAAATGAGCTTTTTTTTTTTTTTAGTGTGTGATCACAGGGATCATATGAGCTCCCTACTGGCTTGCTTTCTTTCTTATTTTGTTTTAATTTTTTATTAATTTATTTTTGTTACAGATGTTTCTCCCTTTTCCCCCATTGACACCCTCCTCAGGATCCCCACCCCGCCCTTGCCCCTGCCCTGTCCCCAGCATTGTTGTTTATGTCCATGGTTACGCATACATGCATATAAGTTTTGTGGCTTATCTCTTCCCTTCCCACCGCCCTGTCCCCCTCTTCTGAGGTTTGTCAATCTGTATCCTACCTACTAGCTTTCTATATAAAATCTTAGAATATTGTTGAACAGAATGCTAATCAGGCAGTGAAGAAAAAGGATTCTTGTTCCTATTAAGAGTAAGACCAAGACTGATCTTACCTGTGATATAGGGAGAAACAATCTTCCAAATAATGTACTCTAGATGAGTTGAATCTCCTGCATGGAAAGGCATTGCAGTGTTTAACTACAAAGCATTTATGAATGCAGAGTAACTCTTCCCATTACCAAGTCACTTGAATAATTCTTCTGCATAAATTATCAGGTCTTACGTTTACCAAACCTATCATATGACACCAATGATGGCAAAGAATGGAAAAATTCTATTTAGCAAGTTTCAATGCATTGGTCATATTTAATTTTCTTCAAACTTAATCCTTCTATGATTAACAAAATGAATAAATTATATTGAATTCTTTCATTCTGCTGTTTCTGAATGGACTGATTTGATTTTTCTCTTCTTTTGGTACTTCATATACCTTGAATCTATGAATATTTTGTGTGTTCTGTTGCCTTCTCTTTACATATTATTTTATTTTTAAAGAGAGAACAATTAAATATTTTTACAATTTAAAATGTTTTAATTACAGTTAATGTATAATATTATATTAGTTTCGGATATACAACCCAATGATTAGACATTTGTATAACTTACAAAGTGATCACCCTGATAAATCAAGTATGCATCTGACACTGTATAGTCATTGCAGTAGTATTGACTATATTCTCTATGCTGTACTTTACATCCCCATTACGTTTCTATAACTACCAGTTTGTACTTCCTCATCCCTTCACCTTTTTCACCCACCCCACTAATCCCCTCCCACCAGCAACCATTAAAATGTTTTCTGTATCTGTGAGTTTGTTTCTGTTCTGCTTCTTTGTTTATTTTGTGTTGTTTTTTTTTTTTTTAGATTCCACACATAAGTGAAATCATATGGCATTTGTCTTTCTCTGTCTGACTTATTTCACAAAGCACTTTCGATTGTGACCAGAGGCAAATTGGTATAACTTGAATGCATCTAATACCTTTGAACATGTTTATTTTTATCACTGTAATTCATTCATCCGTTTCCGAATTCAGTATCTTCCAAAAAGAGCCTGAGACATGCATACATGCTGCCAGTGAGGCAAAGTTGGACACGGAGATTTTTAATTTAGTTCCTTTGACAGGTAAAATTACATGTATCCAGAAATTGCTAGTAGTTACTCAGCTGTAACTATAGATGAGACCAGGGAGATTTTCTTGCCAACATTGACATTCATTTGCTTTGAGGATTTTTCTTGCATTTCTTTTTTTCTCAGCTTATAATAGATGGCCTAGTTGTTGTAGATGGATTACACTTGTTTCTCAGCAAACAAAACACATTTAAAGCTTTCCCAACATACATGTGGAATTTGTGAGGTGCCAAGATATTTACTGCTTTCCAGAAAGTATAAATCTCTAAGGTATAGTTGGACAAACCCTGTCTTCTTAGTCTTGGCCATGCTCGGGGTTCCTTGGTTCTGTTTGTTTTGTTTGTAGCTGTTCGATGGATTGATCTCTTCATTAGGCAGAGCCACCTGAAGGCTGAGGAACATGGTCCCCATAGTCCCTGGCTCTGTATCTTAGTTCTCACCCAGTGAGTCCCAGAAGACCTGTGACCTTTCACTCTCCATTCACTCCAGATGTGATAATCCTTCTTTTTCTTCTCATTAAGACCAGTGCCCTCCCCCGCACCCCACATACATATATGTAAAAATTTCATTAAATGTAAGAAACCAAAGAATCTGCAAGGCAATTTGGTAGCTTGTAATCATCACTATTCTGTCCTTCTGATTTTTATTTGTTTAAAATATTGCATATTTGTTTTAATCCCAGTTTCCCAGTTAGTCACAGTTACTACAATACCCTTTCTCGTTAATATTGCATGCTTCTGTATGTTCCTTTGTCTAACAACTTTTCTATCTGTAAAGATAGTTATCTTTATTTTTCTTGATGCTAAATATGTCAAAAGCTGGCAACTTGTCCAACATCTGACTATTCTAACTACCACTTTCAAAACTTTTCTCAATATCCTCTTTTTAAAAAAATTAAATGGGTGTCCAAGTCCTTTCCTAATTATTACTAGGAAGATTGCCATTAAAATACAACATCCTTCAATATACTTGTAGGTGTTCAGCCATATGGTACTTAACATCATGCTTATCTTAATGACATATATATTGAGTCAAAAAACAATCATGTTCCAAAATCATAAAAATCTTCCAGTGCTCTCTTCTACTTACTGCTGCTTCCACTCTGGCCTTTTTACAAAACTTTTTTTTTTTTTTTTTTTAATGTGTTTAAGTCATTTCACAGTTTGCTTGTTCCTTCTTGTCCGGTGGCCTACAACATATGTTATTCTAATAGCTAGTTTAGTAAAATACAACCCAACACATCCAACTTCAAGTTCTAACAGCCCTGCACTATTACTAGGCTCTTGTCTATCACTGTTATTATAATAATAAGTCCTTCAGGTATATAGTTCTTACTCTACATTTCTATAGACCTCTTTGAAACAGGACTCCAGTAAGTATGATTAGAGCAAGGACCTTCCAAACCCTGTTTCCTATTTTTTTTAATCAAGAACATATTGACCAGGCACCTCACCTCGTATCAACTAAAAGAGGTTTATAGAAAATGATTTGTGTACATGTAAATCCATTCTCTAAGACAAATGTGATATCCCTCCCTAAAATTGTTGACACAAATTTAAGATAAATTCAGCAATGGCTATTAGTAACCATGAATTTATAGCTTAAAAATGAACAGCATCTTCATTGATTCCATGCAAGCCATCCTTTGTCACTTCATGTCTATATTGTGGCATTCGTTATGTAGTCAAGCTGCCTAACCCCAGACTCTCTCTGGTACAATCTGTCCAGAAAACTACCAGTTGAACAATCTCCCTAAAACACCATTTACACTGTCGTTGCCCTGTGAAGATCTTACTGAATGCCCTCAACAACTATATATTCCCTTACCTTGCTTTTTAGAGCTTGCCATGATCTGGCCCATAATATGTATGCACACTTATTTCTCACAATATGTAACCCCATATTTTACACTCTATGACCATTCCATTTCTTTCCATTCTATTAAATGAGCCTTTGTTCCCTGTGAATCCCCTTTGGAGACAATAATGTGTCTCCTCTGTTAGACCTATAAAAATATTTCCCACATGCAAAGCCTAGTTCAGTTCCTACTCCTTCTATGAACACTATTTTTCAATATGCATGGGACCTAAAGGTAAATACCCAGAGATTGCCACCTAGATTTAACAACAAATTAACATTTTACTCTGTTTGTCTTATCACATGTTTCTTCATTTGCCCATCCTTTTAACCATCCACTACTTCATCTTATTTTTTGATGCATTTCAAAGTAAGTTTCAGACATCGGTTCACTGCACACTAAAAGTATCAGTAATATATATCATTAACTGGAGTTCAATATTTGTTTTTAGTTTTTGTCAGGCAAAATTTACATACAATGAAATATACAAATGGTTACTGTATCCTTTGATGAGTTTTGACAAATGTATATACCTGTGTAACCCATAGTCCTATTAAGATATAGAACATTACATTCACTGGATGCCCCTGATGCCCCTTCATAGTCCATTTCCATCCCCAGCTCCAGTAGAGGCAAGCATTATTTTGATGATTTCAACCATAAATTAGTTTTCTTATTTAGAATTTTATATACATGGGATCACTCAGTTGATACTCACTCCCTTGTGTAAATCTTCTTTCATTCTGCATAATATATTTGAGATTAATTCATATCTTTGTGTGCATAGTTTCTTTTTATTGATGACTAATATTGCATTGTTTATACATTTTCTTTCTTTTTTTTTATTGATTAATTTTTGTTACAGATGTTTCTCCTTTTTCCCCCACTGATTCCCCTCTCCCCCTCCCTCCCTGCCCCTTCCCCAGATTGTTGTCCATGTCCACTGTTCATGCATACATGCGTATAAGTTCTGTGGTTCATCCCTCCCCCACCTCCCCACTCCTTAGGGGATTGTCAGTCTGTACCCAGCTTCCGCGTCTCTGGGACTACCCCATTCCTCAAACTGTTATGTTCATTATATTCCACAAATCAGTGAGATCATATGAAACTTGTCTTTCTCTGTTTGGCTTGTTTCACTTAGGATGATACTTTCCAGGTCCCTCCATGTAGTCTCAAAGGATAAGAGATCTTTCTTTCTTACCGCTACGTAGTACTCCATTGTTGTTTATACATTTTCTTTGATGAATACCTTAAGTTGTTTTCAGGTTTTGGCAAATATAAATAAAATTATTTTCTTATACAAATGTGTTTATAGACATATGTTTGTATTTCTCTTAGATAAATACCTAGAATTAGAATTTCTGAATAACAGGGGAGGTATATGTTTAGGGTTTCGTTTTGGTCTGGGGATTTTTTTTGGTGATGCACTCTGATTTTTTTTTTTATGCCATTCTATTCATGCATGTGATTTTTTTTTTTATCTTGGTGAAACATACAGAATTAAAACTTTCCATTTTAACCATTTTAAGTGTGCAATTCAGTGATATTAAGTACTTTCACAATGTTGTGCAACCATTACCACTATCCATTTTTAGAACTTTTTTATCAGCCCAAATTGAAACTTTGTGTTCATTAAACAATAATTCTCCATTCCCTCCCTCCCACCTTACCCCTAGGCAATCTCTGTTTCAATTTCTGCCTCTGAATTTGTTCATCTTAGGTACTTCAGATAAGTGGAATCATACCTTATTTGTCCTTTTGTGTCAGGTTTTTTATTTAGCATAATGTTTTCAAGGTCTATCCATTATGTGTAGTTTTATAAAAACTACCAGATATTTTTCCAAAGTGTTTGTACCATTTTATGCTCCAACCAGCAATGAATGAGAGTTCTGATTGTTTCACATACTTGTCAACATTTAGTGTTGTCCGTCTTCTTGATTTTTAACAATCCCGACTATTTAAGCTCAGTTTGATGATATGCTTTTCAGAACTCCTTTTGCTTTGAGAGTCTGTACCACTCAATTTAGAATCGAATGGTTCTCTAATCATTCTGTGCATATAAATTCCTTTTCCCAGATGGACTTCAAACTCCTTCAAAACAAGGACTATGCCTTATACTGCTTTTATTTACTTTGTGGTACCTAGCACTGGATTATGCTCATAGTAATTGCCTAATGTTTTTTAATTGGCCATTTGAAAACACACTGAATTCAAACTGAGACAGAAGGGAATTTAGCCTAATATGCTAGTTACAGTTCTATTGGCAGATTTTCTTATTGCAGATTGAAGTGTCAAAATTTCAAGTTGTTTTTACTTCGTTCTTGACCTTTCTCTAACTATACACTCAAAAAACATATTAGGAAATAAAATGTGAATAATACCTAAAAGTGTAAGCTGTGAAGCACATATAGTTGCTAAGGAAATGTTAATTCAGCTATAGATGTTATTTTGAATACTGCTTCAATTCCTCCATGAATATAGATTCAGAAAAAGTAACTAATAAAAAGGAGAAAGACAGACAGAATCTGAGCCTAAGATGTAGCCAGAGTTTCAACTGCAACCTGGGCCTTGGTTTGAACCTTGGTCTTGGATTTCTTTTTTTTTCTATTTTCTTTTTTTTTATTCTTACCTGATGACATTTTTTGCATTTATCTTCAGATAGAGTGGGAGGGAGAGAGGAAGGAAGAGAGAGAGAGAAACATCAATGTGAGAGAGACACATCCACTGGTTGCCACCCACACAGCCCCAACTGGGGCCAGGGACAAACTGCAACCGAGGTA
Organism: Molossus molossus; assembly: GCF_014108415.1. Classification (NCBI taxonomy): domain Eukaryota; kingdom Metazoa; phylum Chordata; class Mammalia; order Chiroptera; family Molossidae; genus Molossus; species Molossus molossus. Next base: position 24,487,555 of record NW_023425355.1, on the reverse strand, counting down.
CGTGCCCTTAGCGGGAACCGAACCTGAGACTCTCTGGACTGTGGACCAATGCTCTAACCACTGAGCCAAACTGACCAGGGCTGAATGGCTCTATTTTTATTTTTATTATTTTTTTAATCTTTATTGTTGAATGTAAAATGTATTACAGATATTCCACATTTTTTCCCCATTGACCCCCTCCTCCCCACTCCCGCCCCCCTCCCGCCTTTTCCCACACTATTGTCTGTGTCCATTGGTTATGCATATAAGTTCTTTGGTTTATTTCTTCCCACCCCCCCAACCCCTTTCGCTTTGAGGTTCATCAGCCTAGCAATGAATTTGTACTTCTTAATCCCTTCACTTTTTTCACCCATTCCCCCAACCCCCCTCCCATCTGGCAACCAACAAAATGTTCTCTGTATCGATGAGAATGTTTCTGTTCTACTTGTTCATTTTGTTTGTAGATTCCATTGTTGATAGATATGTATTCATTGCCATTTTGTTTGTTCATATATTTTATCTTTTTCTTCACAAAGACTCTTCATCATTTTATATAATAACGGTTTGGTGGTGATGAACTCCTTTAACTTTTTCTTGTCTGGGAAAGTTTTTATATGTCCATCGATTCTAAATGACAGCTTTGCAGGATAGAGTAATCTTGGTTGTAGGTTCTTGGTTTTCATCACTGTGAATATTTCTTGCCACTCTCTTCTGGCCTGCAAAGTTTCTTTTGAGAAATCAGCTGACAGCCCTATGGGAACTCCCTTGTAGGTAACTAGCTGCCTTTCTCTTGCTGCTTTTAAGATTCTCTCTTGCCCTGGCCAGTTTGGTTAAGGGGTTAGAGCATCATCCTGCGGTCCAGAGGGATCCGGGTTCGGTTCCCGCTAAGGGCATGTACCTCGGTTGCAGTTTGTCCCTGGCCCTGGTTGGTCATGTGGGTGGCAGCCACTCGATGTGTCCCTTTCAAGTCGATGTTTCTCTCTCTCTCTCTGTTCCTCTCTCTCCCTCCCACTCTACCTGAACAAAAAATGGAAAAATGTCCTCGGGTGAGGATAAAAAAAGATTCTCTCTTAGTCTTGAACCTTTTGCATTTTGATGATGACGTGTCTTGGTGTCGGCCTCTTGGAATTCATCTTGTTTGGGACTCTCTGTGCTTCCTGGACTTGTATGTTTGTTTCCTTCACCAAGATAGAAAAGTTTTCTGCCAATATTGTTTCAAACAGGTTTTCGATTTCTTGTTCTCATTCTTCTCCTTCTGGCACCACCAAGATGTGAATGTTGGCACGCTTGAAGTTGTCCCAGAGGCTCCTTACACTATCCTCATTTTTTTGGATTCTTTTTTCTTTTTGCTGTTCTGATTGGGCATTTTTTGCTTCCTTATATTCCAAATCGATGGTTTGATCCTTGGATTTACGGGCTCTATTATTGAAGCTGTGTAAATTATTCTTTATTTCAGTTAATGCCTCCTTCAATTGTAACTGTGCATCTATGATTTCTGACTGGTCCTTTTTTATGCTCTTGAGTCCCTCACTAAGTTCACTGAGGTTCTCACTCAGTTCATTGAGCATCCTTATAAGCAGTATTTTGAACTCAGCATCTGTTAGGTTGCTTATCTCCATTTCGCTTAGTTCTTTGATTGGGGTTTTGTTCTGTTCTTTCATTTGGGACCTGTTTCTTTGTCTCCTCATTTTGGCTGCCTCCCTGTGTTTGTTTCTGTGTATTACTTAATGAGAGGTATGGGGCTAGCTGAGACCAGATGCTGCTTGTTTGAAAAAATTTAGGGGAAACCTGAAGCAGGATCCAAGACAGGCCAATCCTATGGTTAAGCAAGTGCCAACAGCTTGGGTGGGCCTGAAAGTTGGGTGGCACGGGGCGGGGCCTCAGGGAATCACCAGGGCGGGGCTACCAGTGTGAGCCAGGTTGCTGGAGTCCCAGATATGGCTTTTGTGTGCCTCCCCAGGGAAGGGCTGACCAAAGGAACAAAGGCCTCTGACAGCACATTTGTCCTGGAGAAAGCCCCCTCTCCAGCCCTCGCTCCAGTGCCAAACAGCTCAGTTCTTCCCTGTATGTCTCTGGCGCCCCTGGAGCTGCCTCCCCTCCAAGCTTAGAGGGAGAGAGTCCGATAAGTCCTTGTGCGGGCCCTTTAAGGAGCTGCCTGGGGCTCCAGCCGCCTCAGCTTCCCTGAGCCTCAGTTTCCACTGGTTTTTCCAGCCAGAAGTTATGGGGATTCTCTTCCTGGCACTGGAACCCTGAGCGGGGCACCTGGTGTGGGACGGGGACCCCTCAGTCCTCAGGAAGGACCTTCCCAGCCACGGGAGCCTCCTGATTTTTATCTGCCACACTTGGGTGTGGGACCAGCCTGTCACACAGCTGCCACTGCCGCCCCTCGCGCCTCCGCCCCTCCTACCAGTCTGGATGTGGCTGCTGCTTTAATTCCGTAGTTGTAGGACTTCCATTCAGCTTGATTTCAGGCGGTTTTGAATGATGGTTGTTCTGTAGTGTAGTTGTAACTTTAATGTGGTTGTGGGAGAACGCGATACCGTGTTTACCTATGCTGCCATCTTGACCGGAAATCTCTTGGTCTTGGATTTTGGCCAGCAGAGACTGAGACCTTTGGTGATACAGACATGAGCACATTTCCTGAGCTTGGAGAGGGTGATGTAGACAAGTCAATTGAGTTTGTGTTATTACCTTTGGGATCTTGGGCTTGACCTCTTTGTTTTGGCAAGGGCCTTAACAGCCTTGGCACATGCACTCATGGCCTTGACATTGTTGGCCTGCATTGTCTTCAGGTCTTTCTTGTTGCACTTCTTGGCAAAACACAAGTAGTCACTGGGTCAATTTCCTAAAGGTGCCAGGCCACATGAAAACTCCAGAGTAGAAGCCTCTGTCTGCTGAAGTGAGGAAAGAAGAACTGGTATGACCCTTGGGCTGCTGTCTGCATGGGGCTGGTATCCTTCTATGCTATATGTACAAACATACCTGAAGTGGTGACAGAGAGAGAGGGAGAGAGAGAATGAGAGAAAGAGAGAGAGAGAGAGAAACAGAAACAAGAAAACCAGCATATTCACTGTTCATTACTAGGGAAAAACAATTTTTGACAGCAAATTGGCCTTTAAATTTTTAAATGACAAAATTATTACAAAGTATAGTATAGTATAGCTCATTAATGCATATTCATTTTTTTCTATTTATAAATAGCTTATTATATATTGGTAAATTGAGTGTTTAAACAAATAACTCATCTTCAATACCATGTATAACCTACAGCTATGTACTGAATTGTGTTCTCTCAAAATGCATATATTGAAGCCCCAACCCCTGATTTGATGGCTTTTAGAGATGAGGCTTTTGGGAATTAATTAGGTTTAGAGGAGATCATGAGGGTGGGGAGCTCACGATGGGATTAGTGCCTTCATAAGAAAAGGTGCCAGAGGCCTTGTTCTCTTCTTCCATACTACCACCATGTTAGGACACAGGGAAGGAAGGTCCCATCTATAAGCCAGGAAGAGGACTCTTACCAGAAACAGACCATGATGCCACCTTGCTCTTGAACTGTGAGGAAATAAATTTCTCTTGTTCAAGCCACCAAGTCTGTGATATTTTGTTATGGCATCCCTGGCTGACTGAGACACTTACTCGAACCATTTCTTTTACTAGAGTTCTACCCTTCCCAAAATGATAATTATTCTCAGAAAACAACAACAATATGCAAGTTAAAGGGTTTCAATTAAAACATTTTGAATGGCATAATGTACACTCTAAGGAAATGTGTCTTCAGCTGAATTGAACTCAGTTTGCACCCTCTGTAATATTAACCTGAAGCAGGTTTACTTAACAACTTGGCAGAGGCAATCAGTTTATATATCTTATAATTTGAGAAGACCTACAGTATAGTCCTCCCTTCTTCAAAGCAGCTACCCATTCTAATAGTCACTTGCCATTAGGTATCAATTCCTTCCTAAGTAAAGTATTAGCCTCAATTTAAAGGTAAACACAGTTTTAGGGGCACATCAAAACACTGTCAATGGTTAAACACTTTAACAAGATTTAATGAATGGGGTTACCCAGGAGGATGTGAAGAAAGAAAACACTGAATAGGTAGATTTGTATTTGTTTGGGTGGAGGATGGAGAGTAAAGTATGTGGGATTATCTAGAGTAGTGGTAGAAAAATGGCCAACATTTAAACATTGGGAGAATTCACATGAAAATCTGAATTTCCAGTTTCTCATGAAAAAAACAGATCTAGAAGCACTAGGCCAGCATTCTCACATGGCAGCAACCACCTGGAACACGGTAGCTGCCTCTTTAAAAAAGGGCATTCGCTCTGTCTTTTGCCGCAGTCCCAACCTCTCGCCACAGTCCCGAACTCTCCATGTCTCTTGCACCAGGTGTAACTCCATTATGATATTTACCAAGTTGCTGTAGGTTGTACAGTTTGCTGCCCCTGGCCTAAGTCCTAAGAGAGTAAAGCTAAATATGACAATGATGGGGTTTTGAGGGGAACTCTGGGTAGTTAAGAGTGAGAACACAGAATGAAGTGGTGATAGGAGCAAGACTGCTTAGGAAAGTGACATGTCTTGCCTATATAAAGTAAATGAAAGTGAGGTACACAGAACTTGACAATCTAAGCCTTCAGTTTTCTTGAATGCCTCCTATTTATTTTCCATTAACCTCTAAAAATTAATTACCTGACCATATCATGCAAAACTGCTATAAGCCAATTCCAGTTGAACATTGCATTTCAAATTTATTCTAACAATATAAAAATAATCTGTAGTCACCATTCTGAATATTTTTATTGTGAAGGATGATGAAGGTTACTGAAAATTTTGTTGCTGTTAATTTAACACATTTGTAGCATGGTTTTAAATAATCCATTTTCTCAGAAGTCCCCACTAGCAAATGGATTTCATACTTCCAAATTATATTAACCTGAGAAATACAGAGCAATGTGAGGTTACAAAACCACATTAATGTTATTGAATGGGATGACACGTACACCCAAATTTGTTTTATTTTTAAAATTAATTAATTAATTTTTTATTTTATCTTTTTAAATTAATTTATTAATTTATTTTTGTTACAGATGTTTCTCCTTTTTCTCCCCATTGACACCCTCCTCCCCTACCACCCTCCCCGTCCTCGGCTTTTTTGTCTGTGTCCATTGGTTATGCGTACATGCATGTCAGTTCTGTGGTCTATCTCTTCCCTCCCCCACCGCTCCCTCTTCTTAGGGTTGTCAGTCTGTACCCTACTTCCTCGTCTCTGGGTCTACCCTATTCCTCAGACTGTTATGTTCATTATATTCCACAAATAAGTGAGATCATATGGTATTTGTCTTTTTCTGCTTGGCTTGTTTTGCTTAGGATAATACTTTCCAGGTCTCTCCACGTCGTCTCAAAGGATAAGAGATCTTTTTTTCTTACAGTTGCATAGTACACCATTCTGTATATGTACCACAGCTTTTTTATCCATTCGTCTACTGATGGACACTTGGGCTGTTTCTAGATCTTAGCTATTGTAAATAGTGCTGCTATGAACATGGAGGTACATATATTCTTTCTGATTGGTGTTTCAGTCTTCTTAGGGCATATTCCTAGAAGTGGGATCACTGCGTCAAATGGCAGTTCAATTTTTAATTTTTTGAGATAACACCATATTGTTTTCCATAGTGGCTGCACCAGTCTGCATTCCCACCAGCAGTGTACTAGAGTCCCCTTTTCTCCACACCCTCGCCATCACTTGTTGTTTGATGATTTGTTGATGGTGGCCATTCTGAGAGGTGTGAGGTGATACCTCATTGTTGTTTTATTTTGCATCTCTCTGATGATTAGTGATGTTGAGCATTTCTTCATATGTCTCTTGGCCATTTGTATGTCCTGTTTGGAGAGGTGTCTATTTAGTTCCTTTGCCCATTTTTTCATTGGGTTCTTTGTTTTCCTTTTGTTGAGTTGTATGAATACTCCATATATTTTGGAAATTAACCCCTTATCTGATGTATCATTGGCAATTATGCTCTTCCATACAGTGGGTTGCCTTTCCATTTTGGTGGTTGTTTCTTTTGCTGTGCAGAAGCCTTTGAGTTTGATGTAGTCCCTTGTGTTCATTTTTTCCTTTGTTTCTGTTGCTTTAGGTGATGTATCAGTGAACATTTTGCTGTGTATAATGTCTAACATTTTGTTGCCTACTTATTCTGGGATTTTTTATGGATTCACGAGTCACATGAAGTCTTTTATCCATTTTGAGTTTATTCTTCTGTATGGTGTAAGTTGATGGTCTAGTTTCATTTTTTTGCATGTAGCTGTCCAATTGTCCCCAAAACCATGTATTAAAGAGGCTGTCTTTACTTCATTGTATGCTCTTGCCTCCTTTGTCAAATATTAATTGAGCATAATGTCTTGGGTCCACACCTAAATTTGTTTTAAAGTGTGTCTTATTTTAGTTGCCCAAATCTGAAAGAAGTGGTTGCCATTTCTTCAAGCTTGAAATTTTTCTTGTGATGAATAAATAGTTTTGTCACTAGGTGACACATGTAAAGTATTTAGCAGAGAGTCTGAACAAAGTTAATGATCAATAAATGTTACCTTTCTTCCCTGACCGACCAACTCCTTCCTATAGCTTTCTTACTATTATTTTGGGAATATTTTATTTACTATTATTTTGGGATAGAAAAATTAAATTAGAAGGAATTTAACCATGTTTTACAAATAGAACCCCTTACCAGTTCATATAAAACTTTGCTGAGAAGCTAAAGATATTAGACAGATGGTCAAATAGGAGAGCATCTAGTCTTTCAAATTAAACATCAGTTCAATCTCAGAAAGAAATATAGAAGATTAACACCAGCAAAAATCCCTTTTCTTCTCATGCAGGCATCTTTATTCCATGTATGGAGTCTTGGGTCAAGGCCTTTGTTAAGTGGCAAGCACATTGTGGGAAATGCTGTGGCCAATAACAAGGGCAGGAACTTTTTACTTTTTTATTTACTGCTGTGTCCTACAACCTAACACGTGTCCGTCATATAGTAGACTCTCATTAGAACATTTGAATACTGCAATGAGCTAGAAAGCATAGTCCCTGTCTTTGAAAAGAATGAAATTCAAACAACAAAATGATAAAGAATAAGACACAACCAGCTTATTTGAGTATGAATGAACATACCCCTTTTACCTCCCTAGTTTCTATTGCTACCCCCTAGTACTTTCTCATTAAAATGCATGTGTAGAAGTGAAATTAAGCAAACAACAAAAAATGTGCAATTTTTATTGATGTTTATGGCAATTCTTATTTCAACCTATACCCATTTGCTGAGATAGTGTTGAACCAAGTTTGCAAGGCCATAGTTTTCAAAGTTTTTTTTAAAATCTAAATTTCTTAATATTTCTTCTTTATTTTCTCCTTATTGAAATACTTCCATCTAGATATTTGTTCTTAAAGCATGAGAGGGGTGTGTGTGTGTGGGTGTGGGTGGGGTGGGCAGAGCCAGACCTGATGCTTAATTAGATTCATAATGTTCCAAAGCATAATGTTTGTGACATTTGTATATACATGTTGCTTCCTTTGAATTCCAGAAAGAGGATCAGACTTTTGTAACATCCTCCTCAGGATACAGGCTTCCCACTGCTACAGCTGCTGGCAACTTTGAGCTCCCCATTGCGACTCTCTGTTGGCACACTAGGCAGCACTTTTAAATCATTACTGTTGCCAGATCCTGTTTGTGTGCTGGTGAGAGGAACTTGGAGTTGGGAGGGAACCTATTTAAACTTTTCCTCATTTATTTTTCAGCATGATAGGATACCAGAGAGAAGACAGTGAGCAAAACGAGTAAACATGTGAGCAAATGCAAGTCCTCACTAGATACCTAAGTGTTACATAAAGGCATTCTTCATCTAGGAGCTCTAGGAAAGCACAAAACTTGTCTGACCTCTTCCTGCTCTAATTCCTACACTTAAACAATGCTGGGCACAGAGCAGGTACTTGCTAAATATTTGTGCAATGAATGAATTCTAGGTAAAGGAGTAATGAGAATTGGTACAGTTAGTATACAAAGGCAATGTGGCGGTATGTGAGATCAGTTTTTATATAAGAGGACAATGAGTCAATTAGCTTGTAGGAGAGAGAGGAATTGTGGCTGAGAGATGTATGAGATGCGATATCTGGAAGTAATGAGTTACATGTAGGGAAACCATATAATTGATTATTGCAAGCTGGGTATTTTAAAGAGTGAAAACAGCCACTTAATACTTATTCTGGGATGACATATAAATCAGGACTGTATTGGACAAACTGGGATATATTGTCACCCTCTTTATATGACACTAAGTAAACTAAATAAGGAGTTGGGGATGATGAAAATAAAGTTTGAGAAAGATTATTTTAGTTTCCACAATAGATATAAACTTTAAATCTGAGAGTGACAGAGAGGGAGACGAGAAGACAAAAGACCTGTTAGAATTGTAATAATAATAATGTAAGGATGTAGCTTTGAGAGCAAAAAGGAAGGGATAGATCTGAAAGAGTTGTGAGGAATCAAGCAGAATTGATTAACCAAGGAATATAAATGTTCAGTCAGAATACTGCCTCAAGTGTTATTTCAAAAATATATAAAATACAAGCTCTGATAAATTCTGCACTCAACTGAAGATACCTCCACACCCTCTAGCTCTGTAACGCTGAAATACTTACTTAACCTTTATGACCCTCAGTTACCTAATGTAACTAAAGGTAAGTCATCCAAATAAGCCTTCTCATATTTTCATATTGGAATTCAAATATGATTCCTTAGAAGTAGTATATGTTTTTTTTCATTATTCCTTTAAGTAAAATGTTTTCAGATTTCTTGTAAGTACCTTAAAACAAAACAAAACAAAGAGCTATAACTACTAAATCAAGGTGTTAAAAAACTCCTTTATGAGTAAGATGAGTCAATTTATGCCTGGAGTTTGTTTGCAAAGGTTATTCCTGGCAACTGCATCTTGCATCTTTCCTACATTACAAAGCATTTCTTCTGGCCCAGCTGGTGTTGCTCAGTGGTTGAACATCCACCCATGCACCAAGAGGATGCCAGTTTGAGTCCTAGTCAGGGCATATGCCCAGGTTGTGGGCCCAATCCCCAATGGGGGGCATGCAGGAGGCAGCCAATCGATGTTCTCTCTCATGGGCGTTTTTCTCTCTCTCTCCCTTTCCTGTCCTCTCTCTCTAAAATCAATAAAGAAAAAATGTTTTAAAAAAAATAAAACATTTCTTCTGGAAACCACAAGAAAAATAGTTAGATTTGGAAGATTTTGAGTTCCTCCTGATAACATTTGACTTTCAGAAAGAAAATTATTGAACAAAGTCTTTGAGCAGGAGAAACCTCGGTTCCATCAGGTAACTTGATTGTCTTTTTCCTCCAACTCTGAAATCTCTTCTTCCCTCCCCTCATAGTAAACCACTTCAAGCCTTACAAACTTGGCTAGCACTTATCCATGTGATCATTGCTTTGTCTAGAAGGGTATGGCCCTGATACTATTGTAATTAACCTAGTTAATAATAACAAAAAAGGAACAAAGGAGAAAGCCAGACATTATAGGCATGTCATTTAGGCAGCTACTATTTTATACTACCCAGGGGGTCCAACAAAGTGAAGATAGATGCCCAAAGTTGGGATGACCAGGGAAGGTGCTTGCTGTCATTCACACCTGGGGACAAAGTTTATTGGCCAGAATGAGTGTGGCCACTGCATGTGTGTGGAAATTTGGGATATTTAATCCTCTAAACAAAGGAACTTGCCCTCTTGTGCTCTCTTTTGCTCTTGTGCCCCTGGGACTCTTGTTGCTTGGGGCACACTTCCCTACATTCTCCCATGTGGCCCAAGCGTGGACTCCCACACATAATGGACTAATGGACTGCAACTAGCCTGATGCTGAACTAGACCCAGCTTCAACATGGAAAGAAAACTCTGGATACTGGCTTTGCTTCTAGCTCTACTGAAACCCCAACTATACTTCTTCTATGACTGGACTAAGAGAAATGGGACTTTGGAAACCCAGAAATTTAACTTCCACACAAGTAAAAATCACTCATTCACCTGTGTGAGTCTCAGAAAAGTATTTTTCTCCAGCTATCCCCAGCACCCAGTGTCAAAAAGGGACCACCCCGCCCATTTCATCCTATAACAGCCCCTCTGATTTTCTACCCAATTTCTCATCTGGAACCCTGGTCTCAACTGCAATCTAATTGTCAGGTCAAAGCTCTGTCCTCTTCCCTTTCTGCACAAATAGACATTTTGACAGAACTTTAAAAAATGAATTATTTCCTAATCTCTCCTTCTCACTTTTGTGTTTATACATGACTTAAGAGAGAATTTGTTACAAAATTCTCTGTAGTGAATCTTTATCTGGAATAATTGCAGCTTGACATCACTACAGGTATAAGGATCAGTGAAAAGAGCAGTAGAAATTTTTTATAACACCTAACTGTCATGAGACTCATATTGTCCACTATAGAAATTGAACCACTTCTGAATTATTGAAATTATTGTTAAATGTATTTACAGTCCTTTTTATATAATAAAAAGCTTTATTACTCTTATAATAGGACAAAGAAATGCTTCAATCTTGAGTTCTGATGTAGTATCTTCTGTCTTAAAAGCAATGAAGCTTTTCAAGAGAGAAAGCAAAAGAAAGTGCATTCTGAAAAGGTAGTTTATGGTTTTAGAATTTTGTTGCAATTTTGGTTCATATATTTTTACTAAGTATAACCTTTATATGTAAATTAAATGGTTGTATTAGAGAGAGAGCTGTTTTCATAAAGTAAGAAATGATTTTATCTCCTAAAAGACAGAGGAATATAAACCAGTAAGACAGCTCTGCATGTGTTTGATGGCTGTGAAATGACCTGTTTGATTTTCTATTACAAACCAGCAGACTACGCTGCCCTGGCCCACCAGACCCAGACTGTGGGGTAGCCGACTTCTCATTAGGGAGTTCTGTGGTACAGAGTGCATTCATAGCCTGTAATAAATAAAGTGCATTTAAAACCTTATGTATAGAAACAGCCCTCCATTGTGGAAGCAACACCATAAAAAGATTTTAATCCTTTGAAACACTATTGGAAAGGGGGGGAAAAGTTATTCTGGCTAAGCCCTGACAAATGAGTTTATCATTTGGCCATATGGGATAGTGTATGCATACATGTCCAGATAGTCAAATTCATTCAAATTGATCTGAACAGACTAATTCATCAGTTCTTTGGAGGGAAAGCCCAAGCTGAGTTAAATAAAATGTTAAAATAAAAGCAATTTAATTACCTCAGGGTAGAAGTAGAGAGAACTTGGCCTCAAGTCTTAACAGAATTCCATAATGGTTTTAATGAATAGATAATCATTTGTGATTAGGACATTCATTGTATACAGAAGCTTCAACAAAAGTAGGGATCCTTTTAATCTTCTCACTTAGTCTTATTTATTTGCTGAGCAGACTGTGTGTGTTTGTGCCCATAGTAGCAACATACAGTCAGGTAGGGCAAGTAGAGATTATTGCAAATTCCAAACTGATAGAGTTCAGGTTAATGAGGCTTTATTGTCTGTGAATACATGACAGACACAGGCAGTAAAGAACAACGTCTGCCACCTGTACCTCAGATTTTAACTCATTCTATTTGTTTTCCTCACTGCAATTACAATAAAATGTACCTGTGATATGAGAGCCAACCTCTTTTTTCTAGCATTGTCCTTTGTGATAAAAAAAATTTTGCAATCATGATTTACCTGAGAATTTATAGATAGGGGAAGCAAAATATACCCGGTTATAATTTTTTTCTTTTGGGATAGTTATCTACTGTAATTATTTTTTATTGAACACCAGTAACTCAGAAGACGTAGTACAAATTATATTCCTAGCTACCTTAAAGTCTATAAGTAAAATAATGCAGAAAAAGTCAATGACTAGGGAGGCATGCATAGATAAGGCAAAGAAAAATTTACAGAAACTAGTAAGAGACCAAAATAAAGGATTGGAGGGATTCTCAGAAGAGAGCAGAGTATGAAGCACCAGGAATTTCTCTCCCCACCTAGACAACAATTGCACTGACAGAATCTTTCTGATGTAATTATTTTGGAACTCTGGAGTCTATTGAAGTGTTGTAACTTGCTGTGGAAGACTTGGATGGTCAATAGTGGTTCATTTCAGTTCTTAGCTCAGCAGCTGTGCATGTGTTCCTGGAGCAGCTTGCAGACAACCAGTGGGAACCAGGATGGGCAATAAGGAACTTGTTCTCCAAATATCTGGAATCTGTGGTCTGGTCACTGATAGCTCACTCAGATAATGGAGGTGCAGATACAGAGTTGGGCAGCCATTGTTACACATTCCATTGTTGTAAGCCCCTCCCCCTCCAACTGAAGTGACTTCAGGAAATTTAAAGGGCCAGCACACACCCCCCTTAATTGTTCTCTTCCTTTCCCTTGGGAGCCACACATTAAAGAATAAGGCATTCAAAAGCAGCTTCACAAACAAAAGAAACTGTAAGTCACTGGACATGCCCAGAAAAAGGTGCAGCATCAGAAGATACCCTAGAAAACCTTAAATTTTCACCTCAGGCTGATCTTCAGTACAAAGACAGTTTATAACAACAAAAAGAAAAAAGAAGACCCTGGGTGGAAGGAGAACCTAAAGGCTAGAGTTATCACATTATTAGATTCAAATGTAGCTTTCAACAACAACAACAACAAAATCACAAGGCATACAAAGAAACAGGAAAGTATGGCCTATTCAAAATGGGGAAACAAAAACAAAAACAAAAAACAGAAACTATCTTGAAGAAAGAGCAGATGGTGGAATTACTAGATAAGGTCTTCAAAACATACTCCAATAACTAAAGAAAGATATGGTAAAAAGTCAATGAAATTATGTATGAACAAATTGAAAATATCAATAAAGATATGAAAAACCCAAACAGAAATTCTAGAAAGAAAAAGTATAATAATAACTGAAATGAAAAATTCAAAGGCAGATTTGAGTGAGCAGAAAAAAGATTCAGCAAACTGGAAGATAAGGAAATTGAAATTATGGAGTCTGAGGAAAAGAAAGAAACAAGATTGAAAAAAAGTGAACAGAGCCTAAGAGATATGTGGGACCCCGCCAAGTGGACCAACATATGATTGTGAGTCCCAGAAAGAGAAAAGGGAGAGAAAGGAGCAAAGAGAATATTTGAAGAAATAATGACCCAAAATTTTCCAAATTTGATAAAAACATGAATGTGAACATTCAAGAAGATTAACAAACTTCAAATAGAATGAACTAAAAGAAACCCACAAAAAGACACATTATAATCAAACTGTTGAAAGACAAAGATAAAGAGAGTATCTTTAAAGCAGCAAGAGTGAAGCAACTCATCATATACACAGGGTCTTCGCTAAGAATATCAGCAGGTTTCTCATCAGAAAATCTGGATGCCAAAAGGCATCAGGGTTGATATATTTAAATTGCTAAAAGAAAAAAATTCTACCAACCAAGAATCTCATAGCCAATAAAACTCCTTCAAAACTGAGGTATAAATTAAGATATTTCCAGATAAACAGAAGCTCAAGGAGTTAATTGCTACTAGTGAGAAATACTTATGGGAAATAAAAGAACTCCAACCTGGCTTTTAAAAATATGTTGTTTTTGTTATTTTAAACAGATCCAGAGGTTTGAATGAATTTACCCCTAAGATGATAGTATATTATCTTAATTGGTCCTCATAGGCTTTCTCTCATTAATTAATTCCCCTCTACCTTTATTCCCCACACCCATCACACCCTTAACCACACCTCCCATCAACAATTATTCCATTGTGTTTACTATGTATGTGTTCTTGCGAAGTGTGAATTTTTGCTTCATTCATTTTAACTCATTTAATAGTATTGTGCTGTATCTCACTGTGTTTCTTACTTTTTCACTCAGCACTGTTTTAAAATCCATCTATTTTGCTATACAAACATTAGTCCACTGCTTCTGACTACTATGTGGTTCTCCATGTTCTGTACTCACCACATTTGACCTCTCTACTGTTCCAGAAATTGATGCACAGAATCCCCCCACACTCCTTCCTTCCATCACAAAGGATGCCTTAGTGAGTAGTCTTGTGCACGGTTCTTATGGAACCAAATGAGAATTTATTTAAGGTATAAATTACATTATATGTAATAGATTATATTTAATTTGAATAAGTATTGCCAGATTGGCTGAGTTAGTCTATAATTCCACCAGCTGAGGCAATTTATTTATCCTCATATCCATACCAATGTTTGACATTTTTCAGCTTTTAAATTCTTTCCAATTTAATAGATGTAAAATGATTCCATGTACATTTCTGACATTACTAAGAATTTTGAGTATGTTTTCGTATGATATTAGAATTTGGGAATTTATCTCTGTACATTTCCTCTTCACAAACATTGCCCATTGTCCTACTGAGATTGCTATTTTTCTCTCATTGATTTATGAGTTCTCTATATATTTTAGATATTAATCCCTTATTGATTTTAGACACTGCTAATATTTTCTCTCATTCTGTCATCTGTCTATAAACTTTTAAGTTGTGTCTTCATTGAATAGATATTCTTAATTTTGATGTAATGAAGTTAATCCATTTTTAACTCTTCACATTTTGGTTTATTATACCTGGAGTCATCCTTTTTTTTTATTTTAGAGAGAGAGGAAGGCAGAGGGAGAGATAGATAGAAACATCGATGAGAGGGAACATTGATTGGCAACCTCCTGCATGCCCTCTACTAAAGATTGGGTCCACAACCTGGGCATGTGCCCTGACCGAGAACCGAACTGGCGACCTCTTGGTGCATGGATTGATGCTCAACCACTGGGCCACACCAGCCCAGCCTGGAGTCATCCTTTATACATAATGTTAAGTATGGATCTACATTTGTCTGTTTTGTTTTGTTTTTAAGGTTTTTTTTAAGTTTTAATTTGGAAATAGTAGAACCACAAGTAGTCACAAAAATAAATTAAATCCTTTTTGCTTTCACTCAGTTTTTCATTGTGATTAACATTTTGTATAATCATGGTACAATATCAGAAACAAGAAATTGATATTGGTACAAACCACAGACCTTATTCAGACTAGTACTACATGCACTCATCTGTGTGTGTGTATGTTTATGCATGTAGTTCTATGCAGTTTTATCATATGTGTAGATTGTTGTAACCACCACCATCACAATAAAAATTAAAAAAAACTGTTCCATCACCAGCAAAATCCCTCATGCTACCCCTTCATAGTTAGACTTACCCAGCCCTGTACCCAGTTACCACCATAACCCCTGCCAGCTGCACTAGTCTTCCGTTCTCCATCTCTAAAGTGTCATCACTTTGTCGTGCCATTATATAAATGAAATATTACAGTGTACAAACTTTTGAGATTGGCTTTTTTCACTTGGTATAACACCTTTAAAATCCATTCAAGTTGCATGTATTAATAATTTCTTCTTTTTTATTGCTGAGTATTATTCCATAATATAGATATATACCAGTTTGTTTAAAGATTTGCCTGTTGAAAGACATTTAGGCAGTTTACAGTTTTTTACTACTCTTAATAAAAGCTTCTATAAACATTGTTGTACATATTTTTGTGTGGAAAATCTGAGTCAAATGGTTTAACTTTTTGTATAACTTTGAGGAACTGCCAGACTGTTTGCCAAAGCAGCTGTACCACTTTGCTATCCCACTAGCAATGTATAACAGATCTAGTTTCTTCACTCCCTTGCTATCATTTGTATTATATCTACCCATCTATATCTATATCTACATTTAATCTATAGAGATATTAATATAGATATTTTTAGCTGTTTTGATAGGTGTGCAATAATACCTCATTATGCTTTTAATTTGATTTCCCTGATGGATAGTGATACTGGACATCTTCTCATGTGATTATTTGCTATCCATATATTCTCTTTAATGAACTGTCTCTGCATGTATTTTTCCATTTTTGCCTGTTTTCTAATGTGATTTATTGTTTTCTTTTTCTTTTGAGTTTCAGGTATTACTTATATATTAGAGATAATCATCCTTTGTTGGATAAATGATTTGAAAATATTTTCTCACAGTCTGTAACTGTTTATTTATCCTTTTTAACATTTTAAATTTTGATGAAATCCAATTTATTGATATATTTTTATAGATCATGTATTTAGTGTCTATGAAATGTTTCTTTTTGTGGTAATTTTTACATTTTATGTCTTTTTACAAATATATCAAGTTTATCTAGATTTTCACATTTTGTCACATATATTTACAATACTTTAATTTTATGTATAGTTTTAATAACTTTTTAAAGTATTTTTATTGACATATTTTCTTGATCATCTTGCCAAAGCTCTGTCCATATAATTCATCTTTTCAAAGAATTAGCTTTTACTTTTATGAATTTTTTTATTGTTTAGGGTTTTTGGTATTGTGCCTGTTTCATTTATTTTTGGCATCATTATCATTATATTCTTCCTTCTTTATTTATTTATTTATTTATTTATTTATTTTATTTATTTATTTATTTATTTATTTTTGTCCTCTTCCCAACCCCTTGAGATGAATATTTAGTTCATTTATTTTTGCTTCATTTTATGATGAAACATTAACACATACAATACACATAACATGATTGTAGATTATAAAACTTCTACTCCAGGCATGTTGCAAACAAATTTTATAGACACAGTTGGGTATTTTAACAATTCTTAAGCCCTAGAGAAAGAAATGCCTCAGCTTCCTTGAAAATTGTGCTTAATATAGCTACATTGGTGATCATTCTTGGCTAACATCAAAGCCTGGAAGAAAAAGATATATTATGAGAAAAATGAAATCTGTATTGAAGATATTGCTGAGATGCTGTGGGTTGATACATCATATTGAAAATCTGTCTTTGTTTATGATTCTTATCATTAATTTGTCACTCTTGAGAAATATTATTGATTTAATTTATTTTATCTTCAAAATAGGTATAATATTTTTTATTATCATTATAACCCGATGATAGTTTAAACAGTGTTGGCAAATAATCTCAGATAAAATTTGCTCTTGAAAAAGAAATTTATAGTTTTTCATAAAGGTTCAAATTTTGTTCAAATTTATTACATTTAATTGCTGTGTTAATATTATTTACACTTGATACATATAACAATAATTGTGTGAAAGCTATTTTATTTTATTTTTTTAATCTTTACCAGAGGATTTAAATTTTTTTTTTCTTTATTGATATTAGAGAGAGAGAAAGGAAGGGAGAGGGAGAGAAAGATAGAAACCTTGATGAGAGAGAACATCAATTGGCTGCCTCCTGCATGCCCTGCACTGGGAATCAGGCCCACAACCTAGGCATGTGCCCTGACCAGGAATTGAACCGGCAACCTCTTGGTGCATTGGTCAATGCTCAACCACTGAGCAACACTGGCTGGGCTAGAAGATGTTTTTCCATTGATTTTTTAGAGAGAGTGGAAGACAGAGAGAGACCTCAATGTGAGAGAGTCACATTGATCTGCTGCACCCTGACAGGGACTGGGGATCAAACCTGTGACCCAGGTACACGTGCTTGCCTGGGAATCAAATCCTCAACCCTTCAATGTGAAGCCAATGCTTTAACCACTGGACCACACTATATCTCCCTTGTTTTTCATCTGCCAGGAACTGTAAGTGTAATAGCACATGCATTATTTCTTTACAATCCAACTCAATCAACACATTATTTATCTCCTACTATGTGACTTACGTGGTTGAATATTATATTGAAATCCTCACAGGAATAATCCTATGATGTCTTCATCTCTTAATACATAATGTCAATAATCCTTTTTTATTTTTTAATCCCTATCTCTTGGATATAAAAATATAAATGTTAAATATAGTTTTAAAAATATAAAAATATGAACAAAGCTATATTTTTTGGATTTTCCTCTGCATACACATATGGATTGTATATGACAATATAGATTGTCATATATTAGAGATATATATTAGTTTACTTAATAGATGGTCATAACAATTTCAACTTCAAGTTTATCTAAACCCTTTTGAACCTTTGGAAACAATTTTCAGCCTATGCCACTAACTGGGAAATTGATTTTTTATGCATTTACTATCTTCTATTTTTCTCTATTTTGTAAAATCACCAAATTTTAAACTACTGCTATTATTTATTGTTGTTTTTTTTTTTCCTGATTTCCTAATCACTCTATGTTCCTGCAACACCACTTTGAGTGCTTTACTCCAATGCTCAAAATACTTATTGGCTCCATATTGTCCATGGAATGCAAATTACTGCTATTCACCTTACACTACATTAATTCTCTCAAGACTATTTATACACTTGCTGTCCTACACAGATTATCTCTAGTTAGTAAAAAAAATGTATATATTTATCTAGCCTGCAGATTTCTCAAGGAAATAAATGTCTTTTCATCTCTTTTCTTTATTTTTATTTATTTATTTATTTATTTTTATCCTCATCTGAGGACATCTTTCCATTTTTTGTTCAGATAGAGTGGGAGGGAGGGAGAGAGAGAGAAACATTGATGTAAAAGGAACACATCGAGTGGCTGCCATGCACATGACCAACCAGGGCCGGGGACAAACTGCAACCGAGGTACACAGCCTTAGCAGGAACCGAACCCAGGTCTCTCTGGACCACAGGCCAGTGCTCTAACCGCTGAGCCAAACTGCCCAAGGATGTCTTTTCATCTCTTAAATCTATACCACAGAACAGCTTAAATCATGGCTATGCCTCAAGAGATACTTGATAAATGTTTATTAAATGATTGATTGAGCCCATTTGAACAATATCTATGTTTTGGGTTTCTTCATTTTCTGACTCAGGATTCTTTCATTGTTTACCTGCAGTTAGTAGATAAAAAAGGAACCGAGAGAAGAGAACCAATGGTCATGCTTTGTGGTCTCTAATAGCCTGGAATTTCTACATATTTTAACTTATCCTCAGTCTAAATCCTCAAAGTGTTTAGCTTTTCCAACACTAAATCTTCTTTCCAAATTATCCAGACATTCATTGTCCCCATTCCCTCAAGAGAATCCTACATTGACTCCACCTATGCTTTTTTATAGTCATGATTTACCTTGAAATTACAGAAATAAAACTTTAAATCATAAGTCATAGATCTCACATTTTATACATTGTCGTCAGGTCTATATTTAACCCTTAATATACACTAAATATATGATAGACATGTAGTATATTCTCCATTATTCAAGTTTTATTTTCTCAAATTTAAAAAAATATATAAAGTATGCATATGTGTATATGTTTATAAATGTATTTGTTATGAATAGCTCATGCACTATTAGAATTTGGAAGAAAACTTAAAAGCCAACCATTTCTGACCAGCCATGTAATACTTAAATCTTAATGGTCATTTTCAGTTTTCTCGTCAGATTTTGTATCTCATTCTCAATTTGAGATGATCATGACTACATACAATGATTGAAGTCAAGTCATTATTTTCATTCAGCAAGTGTTGTAGCACTTTACGTCAGTGCTTTTAAAATAGAAACTATGATTCCTAGTTCTCATTCCTGGAACATGACCACTTAGAGATGATAAGCTCAACTTATAAAATGCTAATGAAGATATGGATCATATGTTTTTTTTGTGACAAAAATCCACTAAAACTTTCCTGTTATTAATTGTACTCCATCATGTATAGTTATGATGATGTTTTAAAAGAGTATTATCTTATAGGTATTCATTTTGTAGTTCATCTATCATTTTCTACCCTTTCTCACTCTCACATGGACTCCCTGCAATTTGCCAATTGAGGGTTTTATTTTGTTTGTTTTGGTGTGGTTTTGTGTCCTGGCAAAACTTAATGTTAGCAGTAAACATAAGTCTCTATATTATCTTTTCCAAATGTAATCAAATTTCCAACTGTATTTTTTGTTTGTTTGTTTCTTTGCTTCTTTTTTTGTTACAGATGTTTCTCATTTTTCCCCCATTGACACCCTCCTACCCCTTCTTCCCCGCCTGTTCCCAGCTTTGTTGTCCATGTCCATTGGTCATGCTTACATGCATATAAGTTCTGTGGTTTATCTCTTCCCCCCATTTCCTCCTCTGGGGATTGTCAGTCTGTACCCTACTTCCACATCTGGGACTACCCTGTTCTTCAGACTTTTATGTTCATTATATTCTACAAATAAGTGAGATCATATGATACATGCCATTCTCTGCTTGGCTTCTTTTGCTTAGGATAATACTTCCAGTATTTGCAAGTCTGTCCATGTCATCTCAAAGGATAAGAGCTCTTTCTTTCTTATAGCTGCATAGTGCACCATTCTGTATATGTACCACTGTTTTTTATTCATTCGTCTACTGATGGACACTTGGGCTTTTTCCAGATCTTAGCTAATGTAAATGGTGCTGCTACGGACATGCGGGTACATATATTCTTTCTGATTGGTGTTTCAGGCTTCTTAGAGTATATTCCTAGAAGTGAAATCATTGGGTCAAATGGCAATTCAATTTTTAATTTTTTAAGGTAACACTATAGTGTTTCCTACAATGGCTGCACCAGTCTGCATTCCCACCAGCAGTGTACTAGAGTCCTCTGTTCTCCACACCCTCGCCAACACTTGTTGATTAATGATTTGTGGATGGTAGCCATTCTGACAGGTATGAGGTGATACCTCATTGTTTTTTTAATTTGCATCTCATTGATGATTAGTGATATTGAGAATTTTTTCATATGTCTCCTAGCCATTTGTATGTCCTGTTTGTAGAGGTGTCTATTTAGTTCCTCTGCCCATTTTTTAATTGTTTTTTTTTTTTGTCTTCCTTTTGTTAAGTTGTATGAACACTCTCTATATATATTTGAAAACTAATTTCTTACCTGATGTATCATTGGCTATTACACTCTGCCATACAGTGGGTTGCTTTTCCATTTTGGTGGTTGATTCTTTTGCTGTACAAAAGCTTTTAAGTTTGATGTACTCCCAGGTATTCATTTTCTCCTTTTTTTCTGATTCCTTAGGTGATGTAAGAGTGGAAATTCTGCTGCTTGGGGGGGTAGGAAATGGCGGTGCAGTGAATGGAAGCTACAAAGAGGATCTCCCATAACCAAACGGGAATGACAACTAAAACAAAGACAAATCTTTGGAAAAAAGCAACAGAAAAGCAGTGGGACAGGATCATAAAAACAGATACTGGTAGGATCTGCAGAGGTGTTAGAGAGTGGCAGGCTGGGAGCCCATGGACAGCAGCAGTCTTAGCTGTGAGCAGCACCCTCGGGGATAAAAGACCAAGCCTACTACACAGTGCAGAGGGCCAAAACAGAGCACTAGAATAGACACAGCCACTCACCTGGGGCTCCTGCAGAGATAGGGTGGACTGAGCTGGAACTCTGTGTGGACACCCGAGATTTGGAGGGCACTCAGAGTTTTTGCTGAGTGGTGGCCACAAAGGTGGTGGCCAGATTACTCCTTCCCAGAGCTGTGGGGAAAAGCAGGAACCCCTCCCTCGGAGATTCAGCCTTTTCCAGGTGAGGAAAAGAAATGAAAATTGAGGCTCACTAACAACCAGCATCTATCCCACCCTCTGGAAATCCTCTTACTGCAGAACACCAGGGCTACATTTCATGGCTCTGACTAACTGAGACTACTAGCTTTCAGGCAAAAAGCTAAAGAATAACTAAACCTTTCCTAGGCTTGCAAATCTCCCCAGGAAAGTAAGACTTGACAGTGGTGTTAACATGGGATCACCCAGGTTCATCCAAACCCAGTAGAGGGAGCCACAAACAGCAGAACACCAACACCCACAGGGAAAATTTGGCAGGCTCCAAAACCCACTGAGATAGCCAAAATGGTGAAACAAAGAAACAAATCCCCAATAAAAAAAAAATCTATCGAAGACTAGATAAATGAAATACAGTTACGCAAATTATCAGAGGTAGAGTTCAGAGCCATGATCTTGAGGAAGCTCAACAGCATGAGTAAGGACATCAACACCATAAGTAAAGATATAGAAATATTGAAAACCAACCAAGTGGAAATGAAGAATGACATAGCAGAAATAAAGAACACATTGGAAGTACTAAACAGCAGAGTAGAGGAAGCTGAAAACTGGATCAGTGAATTACAAGACAGGGTAGAAAAAATGAACCAATCAGAAAACTAAAAGGAAAAACAATTTAAAAAAATTGAAGATAGCTTAAGAGAATGGTGGACAACTGAAAATGTAATAATAATCACATCATAGGAGTCCTCAAAGAAACAAAAAATAGGCAAAGGTTAGAAAACATATTTGAAGAAATAGTAAAAGAAAACTTTCATAACTTGGTAAAGAAAGAAGGCATTCAAGTTCAACAAGCACATAATAATTAAAATGCCAAAATTAAAGACAAAGAGAGAATCCTAAAGGCAGCAAGAGATAAGCAACAGGTTACCTACAAAGGAACCTCCATAAGGCTCTCAGCTGACTTCTCAACAGAAACACTACAGGAGAGAAGGAAATGGTATGAAATAATAATCAAGATCATGGAAAACAAGGATCTGAATCCAAGATTACTCTATCCAGCAAGGCTATCATTCAAAATAGAAGGTCAAATAAAGAGCTTCCCAGACCAAAAAAAAAAAAAAAATGCTAAGAAAATATATTATTACCAAATCAGCACTGCAAGATATGCTAAAAGAACTGCTGTAATTAGTAGAAGAATATAACCACACAAAACAGAAATGGCAATAAATAAGTACATATCAATTATCACCTTAAATGTGAAGTTTTGAATGATCCGATAAAAACAGAGTAGCTGACTGGATAAGAAAGCATGACTCACATATATGTTGTTTACAAGAGACTCACCTCACAACAAAAGGCTCACATAGGTTGAAAGTGAAGGGATGAAAAAAAAAATCTTTCAAGCAAATGGAAAGTAAAAAAAAAAGCTGGGGGAGCAATACTCATATCTGATAAAGTAGATTTCAAAATGAAGACCATAACTAGAGACAAAAAGGGCCACTACATAATATTGAAAGGATCTATCCAACAGGAAGATATAACCTTGGTAAACATATATAGACCCAATATAGGAGCACCAGCACATAATGCAAATCTTTTGGAGGACTTCAAGGGAGAAATCAACAGCAATACAATCATAGCAGGGGACTTTAATACCCCACTGACATCACTGGATAGATGATCTAGATGAAAAATTAACAAGTAAACACAGACTATAAATGAAGTACTAGATCACATGGATTTAATAGATATCTACAGAGGATTATACCCCAAAATTAAGAATTCACATTCTTCTCAAGTGCACATGAGGCATTCTCAGAGATAGACCACATGTTAGGTCACAAAGCAAGTCTCTACAAATTCAAGAAGATTGAAATCATATCAACCATCTTTTCAGATCACAGTGGCATAAAACTAAAAATCAATTGCAACAAGAACATGCAAAGACATTTGAACACATGGAGGCTAAATAGCATGTTATTAAACAATGAATGGGTTATCGAGGAGATCTGGGAAGAAATTAAATACTTCCTAGAAGGCAATGAAAATGAACATACAGCAGCGCAAAATTTATGGGAAGCAGCAAAAGCAGTTCTGAGAGGGAACTTAATAGCACTACAGGCCTACCTCAAGAAACAAGAAAAATCTCTAATAGACTATCTAACCTCTCAACTTAAAGAACAAGAAAACAAAAAACAAAACAAAAAAGAAACACCAAGAACAAGTAGAAGCAAGGAAATAGCAAAGATCACAGCACAAATAAATGATATGGAGACCAAATATACAATACAAAGGATCAATGAAACAAAGAGCTGATTCTTTGAAAAGATGAACAAGATTGATGGATCCTTAACTAGACTCACCAAGAAACAAAAGAGAGAACCCAAATACACAAAATCAGAAATGAATGAGGAGGAATAATAACTGACACCACAGAAATACAAAGGATCATTAACAAATATTATGAACAATTATAGGGCAGTAAATTCGACAATCTAAGCAAAATGGACAAATTTCTAGAAACAAATAGTCTCCCAAAACTGGACTGGGAAGAGATAGAAAACTTTTACAGACCACTAAAATCAAAAGAAATTGAAGATGTAATTAAGACTCTCCCAGCAAACAAAAGGCCAGGTCCAGACAACTTCACGGAGGAATTTTACGGAACATTTATAGAAGAACTAATACCCATTCTCCTCAAAACATTTCAAAAAATTTAAGAAAAAAGAAGACTTCCAAACTCGTTTTATGAGGCCAACATAATTCTAATTCCAAAACCAAAAATAAAAAGACACTACAAAAAAGAAAACTATAGGCCAATATCCCTGATGAACATAGATGCCAAAATCCTGAACAAAATACTAGCAAATCGAATCCAGCAATACATCAAAAAATTATTCACCAAGACCAAGTGAGATTCATCCCAGGGATGCAAGGCTGGTACAATATTTACAAATCAATAAATGTGATATACCACATAAACAAAATGAAAGATAAAAATCATATTATCATATCAATAGACTCTGAAAAAGCATTCGACAAAATCCAGCACCCATTTATGATAAAAACCTCAGTAATTGGGAATAGAGGAATCATAACTCGATATATAATAAAGGCCATATATGAAAGACCTACAACCAACATCCTACTCAATGGACAAAGAGTAAAGGCATTTCTCCTAAGAATAAGAACAAGACACGGATGCCCACTTTTGCCACTCTTATTTAACATAGTACTGGAAGTATTAGCCACAGCAATGAGACTTGAAGAAAAAATAAAAGGGATCAAAATGGTAAAAAAAGGAAGCAAAACTGTCATTATTTACAGATGACATGAAACTATATGTAGAAAACCGCAAAGACTCCATGAAAGCTCTACTAGAATTAATAAATAAGTTTGGCAAAGTAGCAGGATACAAAACTAACATTAAGAAATCGATGGCATTCTTATACACAAATGATGAATTCACAGAAAGAGAAACTAATAAAACAATCCCATTTACCAATGTAGCAAAAAAATTAAGATACCTATGAATAAACTTTACCAAAGAAATAAAAAACTATTCACAGAAAACTAAAGGACATTGAAATAAAAAAGAGAGGAAGATATAAAAAAGTGGAAACATATACCTTGTTCATGGATTGGAAGAATTAACGTCATTAAAATGTCCATACTACCCCAAGCAATCTATGGATTCAATGCAATCCCCATCAAAATATCAATAACATATTAACAGAACTAGAACAAATAGTTCAAAAGTTCATATGGAACCAAAAAAGACCCTGAATAGTCACAGCAATTTGAAAAAGAGGAAGAAAGTAAAAAGGATCACATTACCTGATTTCAGGTTATACTACAAAGCGACTGTAATCAAAACAGCCTGGTACTGGCACAAGAACAGGCATACAAACCAGTGGAACAGAACAGAGAACCCAGAAATGGACCCAAGACAATATGCTCAATTAATATTTGACAAAGGGGGCAAGAGCATACAGTGGAGTAAAGACAGCCTCTTTAATAAATGGTGTTGGGGAAATTGGACAGCTATATGCAAAAAAAATAAAACTAGACCATCAACTTACACCCTCCACAAGAATAAACTCAAAATGGATAAAAGACTTAAATGTGACTCATGAATCTATAAAAATCCTAGAAGAAAATGTAAGCAAAAAAATTTCAGACATCAATGCAGCAAAATTTTCACTGATACATCACCTAAGGCAACAGAAACAAAGGAGAAAATGAACATATGAAACAACATCAAACTCAAAAACTACTGCACAGCAAAAAAAAAACAACCACCAAAATGGAAAGGCAACCCACTCTATGGAAGAGCATAATTGCCAATGATACATGAGATAAAGGGTCAATCTCCAAAATATATAGAGTGCTCATACAACTCAACAATAGAAAAACAAAGAACCCAATTAAAAAATGGGCAGATGAACTAAATAAACACTTCTCCAAACAGGACATACAAATGGCTAAGAGACATATGAAGAAATGTTCAATATCACTAATCATCAGAGAGATTAAAACAATAATGAGGTATCACCTCACACCTGTCAGAATGGCCACCATTAACAAATCATCAAACAAGTGTTGGCAAGAGTGTGGAGAAAAGAGGACTCTAGTAGACTGCTATGGTGTTACCTCAAAAAATTAAAAATGGAATTGCCATTTGACCCAGTGATTCCACGTCTAGGAATATACCCTAAGAAACCTGAAACACCAATCATTAAGAATATATGTACCCCCATATTTATAGCACCACTATTTACAATAGCTAAGATCTGGAAAAAGCCCAAGTGTCTGTCAGTACATTAGTAGATGAATGGATAAAAAAGCAGTGGTACATATACACAATGGAGTACTATGCAGCTATAAGAAAGAAAGATCTCTTATCCTTTGCAATGACATGGAGGGACCTGGAAAGTATTATCCTAAGTGAAATAAGCCGAACAGATAAAGACAGGTATCATATGATCTCACGTATTTTTGGAATATAATGAACACAATATTCTGAAGGACAGGGTAGTCCCAGAGACATGGAAGTAGATTCCAGACTGACAAACCTCAGAAGAGAGAGTTGGGGAGGGGAGATAAACCACAGAACTTATATGCATGTATACATCACCAATGGACAAGGACAACAAAGCTGGGGACAGGGCAGGGACTCAGGGGGGAGGAGGGTGTCAATAGGGGCAAAAGGAGAGACATTTATAACAAAAATAAATTCATTAATTAATTTAAAAAGTAAAAAAAAATCTGTTGCATATGATACATGAAATTTTGTTGCTTACATTTTCTTTTAGAATTTTTATGGATTCATGAGTCATATTTAAGTCTTTTATCCATTTTGTGTTTATTCTTGTGTATGGTGTACATTGATGGTCTAGTTTCTTTCTTTCTTTCTTTTTTTTTTTTTTTTTGCATGTAGCTGTCCAATTGTCCCCAAAACCATGTATTAAAGAGGCTGTCTTTACTCCACTGTATGCTCTTGCCATCTTTGTCAAATATTAATTGAGCATAATGTTTTGGGTCCATTTCTGAGTTCTCTGTTTTATTCCATTGATCTATGTGACTGTTCTTGTGCCAGTACCAGGCTGTTTTGATTACAGTAGCTTTGTAGTATAACCTGATATCCAGTATTGTGATTTCGCGTACTTTGTCCTTCTTTTCCAGATTGCTGTGGCTATTCGGGTCTTTTTTCATTCCATATGAAGTTTTGAAGTATTTGTTCTAGTTCTGTGAAGTATGTCATTGTTATTTTGATGGGGATTGCAGGGAATCTCTAGATTGCTTTGGGTATATGGACATTTTAATGATTTAATTCTTCCAATCCATGAACAAGGTATGTGCTTCCACTTTTTATATCTTCCTCTATTTCTTTTTTTAATGACGTGTAGTTTTCTGTGAATAGGTCCTTTATTTCTTTGGTAAAGTTTATTCCTAGGTATCTTAATTTTTTTTGCTGCAATGACAAATGGGATTGTTTTTTTAGTTTCTTTTTCTGTAAATTCATCATTGGTGTATAAGAATACTGTCAATTTCTTGATGTTAATTTTGTATCCTGCTGCTTTGCCAAACTTATTTATTAAGTCTAGTAGATTGTTGATGGAGTCTTTAGGGTTTTCTTTGTATAATATCATGTCATCTGCGAATAATGACAGTGTTGCTTATTCCTTTCCAATTTGGATCCCTTTTATTTTTTCTTCCTGTATGATTGCTGTGGCTAAGACTTCCAATACTATGTTAAATAAGAATGGTGAAAGTGGGCCTCCCTGTCTTCTTCCTGTTCTTAAGGAAAATGCTTTTAGTTTTTGCCCATTGAGTATGATGTTGGCTGAAGGTTTTTCATATATGGCCTTTATTATGCTGAGATGTGATCCCTCTATTCCCAAATTTCTCAGCATTTTTATCATAAATGGGTGCTGGATTTTGTTGAATGCTTTTTTAGCATCTATTGATATGATCATATAATTTTATCTTTAATTTTTTTATGTGGTGTATGATATTTATTGATTTGCGAATATTGTACCAGTCTTGCATCCCTGAGATGAATCCCACTTGGCCATGTTCAATAATTTTTTTTGATGTATTGCTGGATCTGATTTGCTAGTATTTATGTTCATTGGGGATACTGGCCTGTAGTTTTCTTTCTCTGTAGTGTCTTTTTCTGGTTTTGGAATTAGAATTACGCTGACCTCATAAAACGAGTTTGGAAGTCTTCCTTCTTCTTGAATTTTTTGGAATAGTTTGAGGAGAATAGCTGTTAGGTCTTCTTTGAATATTTGAGAAAACTCTCCCATAAAGCCATCCGGGCCTGGTCTTTTGTTTGCTTGGAGAGTGTTCATTACATCTTCAATTTCCTTCATTGATATTGCTCTGTTCAAGTTTTTTATTTTTCCCAGTTTAGTTTTGGGAGATCACGTGTTTCCAGAAATTTGTTCATTTTGCTTAGATTGTCGAATTTGTTGCCATATAATTCTTCATAGTATTTGTTAGTGATCCTTTGCATTTCTGTGGTGTCTGTTATTACTTCTCTTTCATTTATGATTTTGTGTATTTGCGTTCTCTCTCTTTGTTTCTTGGTGAGTCTAGCTAAGGGTCCATCAATCGTGTTTATCTTTTTAAAAAACCACATCTTTGTTTCATTGATCCTTTGTATTGTATTTTGGTCTCCATGTCATTTAATTCTTCTCTGATCTTTACCGTTTTCTTTCTTCTACTTGCTCTGGGGTTTTCTTTTTGTTTGCTTTTTAGTTCTTTAAGTTGTGAGGTTAGATAGTCAATTAATTTTTTTGTTTGTTTGTTTCTTGAGGTGGGCCTATAGTGCTATAAACTTCCTTCTCAAAATTACTTTCCTTTTTTTTTTTTATCCTCACTCAAGGACATTTTCCCATATTTTGTTCAGATAGACTGGGAGGGAGAGGGAGAGAGAGAAACATCGACGTGAAAGGGACACATGTTGTGGTTGCCACCTGCACAACCCAACCAGGACCGGTAACAAACTGCAACCGAGGTACATGCCCTTATTGGGAACTCAACCCATGTCTCTCTGGACTGCAGGCCGATGCTCTATCCCCTAAGCCAAACCCGCCATGGCCAGAATTGCTTTCTTATCCAGTCACCTACTCTGTGTCTTTTTATCAGAGCATTCACAGCATTTACATTTAAGGTGATTATTGATATGTATTTATTTATTGCCATTTTTGTTCAGTGTGGTTCTATTTTTTTTCCTATCTCTTCTCTTAATTACATTAGTCCTTTTAACATTTCTTGTAGTACTGGTTTGGCGCTAATATATTACCTTAACCTTTTTTTTTTTTTCTTGTCTGGGAAGCACTTTATTTGACCTTCTATTTTGAATGATAGCCTTACTGTGTAGAGTAGTCTTGGATTCAGATCCTTGTTTTCCATGACCTTGCTTACTTCATGCCATTCTCTTCTGGCCTGTAGTGTTTTTGTTGAGAAATCAGCTGATAGCCTTATGGGCATTCCTTTGTAGGTAATCTGTTGCTTAGCTCTTGCTACCTTTAGGACTCTGTTTGTCTTTTATTTTTGGCATTTTAGTTATTATGTATATTGGTGTGGGCCTCTTTGGGTTATTCCTACTTGGGGCACTCTGTGCTTTTTGAAATTGTATGCCTTTTCCTTCACCAAATTAGGGAAGTTTTTTTGTTACTATTTCTTCACATATATTCTCTAACACTTGCTTATTTTTCTTTTTCTTCGGAGACTCCTATGATGCGAATATTATTATGTTTCCAGTTGTCCCACAGTTCTCTTAAGCTGTCTTCCTTTTTTAATTGTTTTTTTTCCTTTTGGTTTTCTCATTGGTTGATTTCTTTCTACCTTGTCTTCACATGCACTGATCTGGTCCTCAGCTTCCTCTACTCTGCTGGTTAGTCACTCCAATGTGTTCTGAATTTCTGCTATGTCATTCTTCTTTTGCACGTGGTTGGTTTTCAATGTTTCTATATCTTACTCATGGTGTTGATGTCCTTACTCATGCTGTTGAGCTTCCTCAAGATCATGGCGCTGAACTCTACCTCTGATAACTTGCTTAACTGCATTTCATTTATTTCATCTTTGATAGAGTTCTCTTCTTCTTTTATTTGGGATTTGTTTCTTTGTTTCACCATTTTGGCTATCTTAGTGGGTTTTGGAGCCTGCCACATTTTCCTTGTGGGTGTTGGTGTTCTGCTGTTTGTGGCTCACTCTGCTTGGTTTGGATGAGCCTGGGTTGGTCCTCATTAAACACCACTGTCAAGTCTTACTTTCTTGCTAGATTTGCAAGTCCAGGAAAGGTTCATTATCTTCTAGCTTTTTGCCTGGAGGCTAGTAGTCACAGTTACTCAGGTCCTTGGAATGTAGCCCTGGTGTTCTGCATAAGAGGATTTCCAGAGGGTGGGACTGATGCTTGTTGTTAGTGAGCCTCAATTTACATTTCTTTTCCTCACCTGGAAAAGGCTGAATCTCCGAGGGAGGGGCTGTTGCTTTTCTCCATAGCTCTGGCAAGTAGCAATCTGGCCAACGTACTTTGTGGCCGTGACTCAGCAAAAATTCTGAGTGCCCTCCAAATCCCAGGTGTCCCCACAGAATTCCAGCTCAGTCTGCCTTCCCTCTGCTGGAACCCCAGGTGAGTGGCTGAGGCTAATTTAATGCTGTGTTCTGGCCCTCTGCACTGTGGAGCAGGCTTTGTATTTTATCTCTGAGGGTTCTACTCACAGCTAAGACTGCTGCTGTCCATGGGCTTCCAGCCCACCTGCCTCTAGCAACTTTGCAGATCCCACCAGTGTCCCTGGTTATATGGTCCCATCTCACTGCTTTTCTGTTGCTTTTTTCTGACTATTTGTCTTTATTTTAGTTGTAGTTTTCATTTTGTTTGTGGAGATCAACTGTGTAGTTTCCATTCTCTCTGCTGCCATTTTTTTCTCTCCGTTTTTATTTACATGGTTTTTTCTACCATTTTTCATTTGTTCTATGGTTATTACCTGCAAGAAGTCAAGAAACATTTCTATTAACAGAGCAATTAACAGCAAGGCACAAATACATTCTAATGGTGATCAATGCCAATGTTTATGATATGCAGGAGTTAAATATATACAAAATGTCTAATGGTTGAGAGCAGAAATAGGACTAATCCGGGCACTCAGGTATCCATTTCCAGAGGCATTTTCATCTCATTCTCTCTATTCCTATCTAATTCCACCAGCTCTTCCCATTTATCCAGTCTCTTTTTAAATCTCTGAAATCTAAATTCTTGCTGCCATCACTCAAATGAAAAGTACTTCCCCAAAGCTCATCAAGATTCTCAAGTATCTATTGAATGCACACTACATGTTAAGCATACTACAAAGTAGGGATTCTTTATATATTTATAGACAAAACAAACATAATCTCTATTCTAATAGATATAGAAACTAGAGAAGAATATGGAAAGTAACCAAAGAATCACACAAATAAGAATTAAATATTTGAAAACTTATATAAGGAAAATAATGTGACACTATGAAGAGAATAACAATGGTCACCTCATTTTGTTTGGAGAATAAGGAACACCTGTCTAAAACACCCATAATTAGACCAAGACCTAAAAACACGAGAACAGTCAGAGAGAGAAATAGAACAGAAGAGGTTTCAGACAGTTTCAGGAAAAAGCATGTGTGAAAACCCTGAGGAAGAAAAGAATTAGAGCATTGGAAACATGAAAAGACATTCTGCTGTGCAGCTGCAGCATAAAGATCAAGGGGAAAATGTGGTGAGAGAAAGCATTTGGAAGCATAGATTAGAATATATTATGCTGGGCTTTTTTAGGCCATGTTAATAATTTTATTTAAGTGCAAGAAGAAGCCATTGCATGTTAAAAGGAAATAATAAAATATAATTCACAGTTATGCAATGTGGAGGAAGATGGAGTCAAAAGGTATAATTGCTAAGATATTAAGTGATTTCAGGTAAGAAGTAATGGAGAATTTAATAAGGGTAAAATTAGAGGTAAATTTTTATGTAGAACTGACAGAATTTGATGGTGGATTAGTGCACTGAATGTGGAAGGGGAAGAAAAAAAGGAAATTGCAGTTTTCAAGCTTGGGCATTCAGAAGGACAAGGTGTTTGTATTGAAATAAGGCAGTCGCAAGGAAGAGCAGACTTTTTTTTTTCCTGGAGGATGTAGGGTTACTCAAGTGTCCACTTTTTGATAGTTTGAGTTTCAGATGCTTATAAGATATCCAAGTAGCAATATCAAGTAAATTAGAAGGGTAATCTGGTCTTCAGATATACATTTTGAAATAATAAGCATAGATGGTGTTTAAAGCCAAAGGAGTAGATGGAGGAGGACAAATGAAGGTGAAAAAGAGTGACTCACAAGTCATATTTTTCTGGTGTATTTACAATAACTAATTATGTCTTTTTCCTTGAAATTTTGTTTTTCTGTAGATGTTGTAACATTGTATTTTTCAATCTTTGTTGGTTCCTCCTCCTACCCTTTACATGAAGATGGTCCCAAAGGCCTCCCTTAGCCTTCACTTCTTCAACTTTCTCTTTCCACCACACACACATTGCCTCCTTCAACAAAAGCATCTTCTGCATTATTTAGGATGTGTGATGAGTAATTTTATACATCAACTTGATTGCATCATGGGACTCCTAGATATGTGGCTGAACATTATCTGAGTGTGTCTGTGAGGGTCTTTCCAGATGAAATGAGCATTGAATCAGTAGACTCAGTGAAGTAGTTTGTTCTCTCCAATGTGAGTGGACATTATGCAGTCTGACAGGGAAATGAATAGAACAAAAAGGCAAATAAAGGAAAATGTCAGCCCTTGCTGCCTTTGCTGCCTTTGCTGCCTTTGCTGCCTTTGCTGCCTTTGCTTGAGTTGGGACATCAATCTTCTCTTGCCCTTGGCACTTCAAGTTCTCAGGCCTTTGTACTTGGACTGAATTATACCACCAGCTTTCCTGAGTCTCCAGCTTGCAGAACGCAGATCAGGAAACTTCTCGGCATCCATAACTGTGTGAGTCAATTCCTTATAATAAATATCCCCCTATATATCTTTTTTTGGTTCTGTTTCTCTATAGAACCCTGAATAATACAGGGTGGTACTAACTACTATAACATAAAAATTCCAGAAGGCAATGGCTCAAAGAAGATGCATGATTAGTTTTCTGATGTTATAGTCCAATTCCAGAGAGGTTTTCCTGCACAGCATACTTAGAAGTCCAAATTCCTTCCATTTTGTTTCTTTGCCATTTCCTATGGTATTATGTTCATATGCATGGTCAAAGTGTGGTCACAGTCACATCTGTATTCTTTTTCACTGGATAGTGAAAGAGAATGTGAAGAATGTAAGTCTACTGTCTTAAAGGCTCCAGCCTGAATATTATGCATGTGGAGTTGGAAGATCCAGCAACCAAACCCACGTGAGATTTCCCACTATGCATGGAGGATGGTACAGATTACAACAATATTGACCACCAGAATTAGGAGCCCACAGGCTTTGACCCTCTGCATCTTCTATGGGTTTGAAGTTGCCAAGAAATATACAACACACAAGGTGCTGTTTAGAATTGTGCTTTACTCAGAAATAAAAGATTCAGCAAGAATAGTGTCTGTTGTAGATACTGGTCTCCCAGGGTCAGTAGACCTCTACTCATAGTTGAAGAAGGGCTGTGGACTGCAAACACACATGCATCTCGTGCTGCTGTTGAATACCCTGTTCCCTTCATGTAGGGACAGATATATACTGTTAGGGCTGGCCAGGTGCTTTAAGATGTACATACTTAAGTAGTACAGGGAAATTTACTGTGTACCCCAAACAAGGAAAAGTTTCTTCTAATAAAGAAGAGATTTTTGTGGTTAAGCAGCATCTTGACTCATAACCTTCATATAAGGGAATGTTCCAGGCCCAGAGAACTGATTTGGCAACCCTAAGGAGAGGGGACAGTTTGTGCAATGGGTGCTTTCTCAAAAGAACTCATTACTGTGTCTATCATTTCACTGGTGAAAGTTTAGTCACATGATCACACCAAACTACAAAAGCAGGTGGATGATATAGTTTAGCTAGCCAGCTGTATTAGTTTCCTACTGCTGCAATAACAAATTACCACATACTTTGTGGCTTAATACAACACAAATTTACAGTTCTGGAGGTCAGAAGTCTAAAATGGCATCTCACTGGGTTCAAATCAAGGTAGGGCTAAATTTCTTCTGGAGGCTTTGCGGGTCAATCTAATTCCTTCCTTTTTTCAGCTTCTAGTGTGTGCCTGCACTCCTTGGCTTGTGGCCCCTTCCTTCACATTTAAAGCCAGTGGCATATTATTTTTCAAATCTGTTTCTGACTGACCACCTGTTCCATATTAAAGGAAGGACTCTGCAATTACCTAGACTCACCCAGATAATTTAGAATAATCTTATTTGAAGGTTAGTAATTTACTCACTTTAATTCCACCTGCAAGCTTAATACCCTCTTGTTATGTAACCTAATAAAGTAATAGGTTCTGAAGATTAGAATGTGCACACCTTTGGGGGGCATTGTTTGACTTATCAAACCAGCCATGGGTGTATACCAGGCTACAGTTCAATTTCTATGGAAGACAAGGTAAATGGAGTCTAGCAGTCTTCACCACATGGACTTTCATGGCTTTATCTATTTAGGTAAAGGCTATTTTGATATCTAGATCAAAATTTGAAGAATTGAAATGGTGGTGGTTGAAGTGTCCTGACTCAGTTAATTTTGTGCTGATGACTCCCCAAAGTACCTGTCAAATATTGCCCTACCTGAGGTTCATTCTCATGAATGAACCAGAACTAATTACATAGATTTACACCAGTGGTACCATCACTCCTTGTTATAGCTAAAACCTTGAGGTCTTCCTTAACTGTACCTTTACCCTTGTTCCCTATATCCAAACTGCCATGAATCACATAGAAGGCAGTTTGATGTTTCTTTATTTCATGTCTTTTTGATTTGTCCCTTCCTGTTCACTTTTAGCTCCATTTCCTTTGTTCAGTTGCTCATCTCTTCACTTATCACTTAATATAATACCCTTCTTTACTTTGACTTTTTTTTCTCCTGTGCTAGAATGTGTCCTAATTTTAATTTTGTGTCACCTATTGTTTCTTAATTGGTTAAACTGATACCTTTTGACCAACTGATATCCACATTTTCTACCTCATGATATCGGAGCCCCTTTTCTGGGCTTACTAAACTGGCAATGATTTTACTCAATTCTTCTCTCGTGTACATGATCATTTCTGTTATCAATTTTATCCATTCTCTCTCCTACACAGGTACATCTCTGTGCCTTTCCCTATGCTAAACCCTCTTCTGGTTGAGATGCCCCCCTTCTTTATTATGCCACATCTTAAACATCCCTCAATATTTTGCTTCTAGTTTGTCCATGAAGTCATTAGCTACCACTCCAGCTTAATAAATGTCTCATTTCTTGGCTATTGCTTTCCAAGTTATTATTTTGCATATAGCATTTTTTAATCTGCAATTTATTTTTAAATGTTTCATATATAATAAAATTCTTTAAGATAGTGGGTCATGTCTGACATTAAAACATTGTCTGTGCTTACTTTACCATGCCTAATATAGTGCTGGAAATGTAGAATCTTAATAAATACTTGTTTATTAACTCAGTCATCATCTCTCCTTCTTTCTCTCTTTTTTTTCTTTCGTCACAGTAGTCTTAAGTTGTTTTCTAGAGATGAATACTTGACAGCAGGACAGAAGGCAAGTGATTAACTATAAGTCAGTGAGGAGGAGCCCCCAGACAAACAGCAATGCAGACCAACCATTGCATTATGCATTTTCACATGTGATTAAATTCTCGCTGACATTAACATGTGACGACCTGTTGAAATGATTTGTAAGTCTTTTAGGGTTTTACAAACAGCTTTATCTTTCAATTCTACATTATAAAATGGCAAAGAATTATTTATTATGTCTCTTCACCACTGGCATAAGGAATTTTTTAAAGATTTATTTTAACTCTGGGGTTCTCT